>NC_085018.1:7834863-9034863 GCF_963692335.1 Osmerus eperlanus
AAGCACTTTAAAGCAATAAAAGAAGGAAAGACTCAAAACTAGGAATCTAATGGCTTAATCTTGTCAGTAGCATGGATTAAGTGATTTACAGTTGATTTGAGTCAGTGTGGCCTGTTTAGGCTGAAATCTAAGTCAAAGTCATGTAATGTGAACTAGTACAATGCCAAACATTGTAAATGCATTGAAAACGCTATTCAGGAGCTGAAAAGCACTTTAAAGCAATAAAAGAAGGAAAGACTCAAAACTCTGAATCTAATGGCTTAATCTTGTCAGTAGCATGGATTAAGTGATTTACAGGTGATTTGAGTCAGTGTGGCCTGTTTTATGCTGAAATCTAAGTCAAAGTCATGTAATGTGAACTAGTACAATCCCAAACATTGTAAATGCATTGAAAACGCTATTCAGGAGCTGAAAAGCACTTTAAAGCAATAAAAGAAGGAAAGACTCAAAACTCGGAATTTCATGGCTTAATCTTGTCAGTAGCATGGATTAAGTGATTTACAGTTGATTTGAGTCAGTGTGGCCTGTTTAGGCTGAAATCTAAGTCAAAGCCATGTAATGTGAACTAGTACAATGCCAAACATTGTAATGCATTGAAAACGCTATTCAGGAGCTGAAAAGCACTTTAAAGCAATAAAAGAATGAAAGTCTCAAAACTCGGAATTTCATAGCTTAATCTTGTCAGTAGCATGGATTAAGTGATTTACAGTTGATTTGAGTCAGTGTGGCCTGTTTAGGCTGAAATCTAACTCAAAGTCATGTAATGTGAACTAGTAAAATGCCAAACAATGTAAATGCATTGAAAACGTTATTCAGGAGCTGAAAAGCACTTTAAAGCAATAAAAGAAGGAAAGTCTCAAAACTCTGAATCTAATGGCTTAATCTTGTCAGTAGCATGGATTAAGTGATTTACAGGTGATTTGAGTCAGTGTGGCCTGTTTTAGGCTGAAATCTAAGTCAAAGTCATGTAATGTGAACTAGTACAATGCCAAACATTGTAAATGCATTGAAAACGCTATTCAGGAGCTGAAAAGCACTTTAAAGCAATAAAAGAAGGAAAGACTCAAAACTAGGAATCTAATGGCTTAATCTTGTCAGTAGCATGGATTAAGTGATTTACAGTTGATTTGAGTCAGTGTGGCCTGTTTAGGCTGAAATCTAACTCAAAGTCATGTAATGTGAACTAGTAAAATGCCAAACAATGTAAATGCATTGAAAACGTTATTCAGGAGCTGAAAAGCACTTTAAAGCAATAAAAGAAGGAAAGTCTCAAAACTCTGAATCTAATGGCTTAATCTTGTTAGTAGCGTGGATTAAGTGATTTACAGGTGATTTGAGTCAGTGTGGCCTGTTTTAGGCTGAAATCTAAGTCAAAGTCATGTAATGTGAACTAGTACAATGCCAAACATTGTAAATGCATTGAAAACGCTATTCAGGAGCTGAAAAGCACTTTAAAGCAATAAAAGAAGTAAAGTCTCAAAACTCTGAATCTAATGGCTTAATCTTGTCAGTAGCATGGATTAAGTGATTTACAGGTGATTTGAGTCAGTGTGGCCTGTTTTAGGCTGAAATCTAAGTCAAAGTCATGTAATGTGAACTAGTACAATGCCAAACATTGTAAATGCATTGAAAACGCTATTCAGGAGCTGAAAAGCACTTTAAAGCAATAAAAGAAGGAAAGACTCAAAACTAGGAATCTAATGGCTTAATCTTGTCAGTAGCATGGATTAAGTGATTTACAGTTGATTTGAGTCAGTGTGGCCTGTTTAGGCTGAAATCTAAGTCAAAGTCATGTAATGTGAACTAGTACAATGCCAAACATTGTAAATGCATTGAAAACGCTATTCAGGAGCTGAAAAGCACTTTAAAGCAATAAAAGAAGGAAAGACTCAAAACTCTGAATCTAATGGCTTAATCTTGTCAGTAGCATGGATTAAGTGATTTACAGGTGATTTGAGTCAGTGTGGCCTGTTTTATGCTGAAATCTAAGTCAAAGTCATGTAATGTGAACTAGTACAATCCCAAACATTGTAAATGCATTGAAAACGCTATTCAGGAGCTGAAAAGCACTTTAAAGCAATAAAAGAAGGAAAGACTCAAAACTCGGAATTTCATGGCTTAATCTTGTCAGTAGCATGGATTAAGTGATTTACAGTTGATTTGAGTCAGTGTGGCCTGTTTAGGCTGAAATCTAAGTCAAAGCCATGTAATGTGAACTAGTACAATGCCAAACATTGTAATGCATTGAAAACGCTATTCAGGAGCTGAAAAGCACTTTAAAGCAATAAAAGAATGAAAGTCTCAAAACTCGGAATTTCATAGCTTAATCTTGTCAGTAGCATGGATTAAGTGATTTACAGTTGATTTGAGTCAGTGTGGCCTGTTTAGGCTGAAATCTAACTCAAAGTCATGTAATGTGAACTAGTAAAATGCCAAACAATGTAAATGCATTGAAAACGTTATTCAGGAGCTGAAAAGCACTTTAAAGCAATAAAAGAAGGAAAGTCTCAAAACTCTGAATCTAATGGCTTAATCTTGTCAGTAGCATGGATTAAGTGATTTACAGGTGATTTGAGTCAGTGTGGCCTGTTTTAGGCTGAAATCTAAGTCAAAGTCATGTAATGTGAACTAGTACAATGCCAAACATTGTAAATGCATTGAAAACGCTATTCAGGAGCTGAAAAGCACTTTAAAGCAATAAAAGAAGGAAAGACTCAAAACTAGGAATCTAATGGCTTAATCTTGTCAGTAGCATGGATTAAGTGATTTACAGGTGATTTGAGTCAGTGTGGCCTGTTTTAGGCTGAAATCTAAGTCAAAGTCATGTAATGTGAACTAGTACAATGCCAAACATTGTAAATGCATTGAAAACGCTATTCAGGAGCTGAAAAGCACTTTAAAGCAATAAAAGAAGGAAAGACTCAAAACTCGGAATTTCATGGCTTAATCTTGTCAGTAGCATGGATTAAGTGATTTACAGTTGATTTGAGTCAGTGTGGCCTGTTTAGGCTGAAATCTAAGTCAAAGTCATGTAATGTGAACTAGTACAATGCCAAACATTGTAATGCATTGAAAACGCTATTAAGGAGCTGAAAAGCAGTTTAAAGCAATAAAAGAATGAAAGTCTCAAAACTCGGAATTTCATGGCTTAATCTTGTCAGTAGCATGGATTAAGTGATTTACAGTTGATTTGAGTCAGTGTGGCCTGTTTAGGCTGAAATCTAACTCAAAGTCATGTAATGTGAACTAGTAAAATGCCAAACAATGTAAATGCATTGAAAACGTTATTCAGGAGCTGAAAAGCACTTTAAAGCAATAAAAGAAGGAAAGACTCAAAACTAGGAATCTAATGGCTTAATCTTGTCAGTAGCATGGATTAAGTGATTTACAGTTGATTTGAGTCAGTGTGGCCTGTTTAGGCTGAAATCTAAGTCAAAGTTATGTAATGTGAACTAGTACAATGCCAAACATTGTAATGCATTGAAAACGCTATTCAGGAGCTGAAAAGCACTTTAAAGCAATAAAAGAATGAAAGTCTCAAAACTCGGAATTTCATGGCTTAATCTTGTCAGTAGCATGGATTAAGTGATTTACAGTTGATTTGAGTGAGTGTGGCCTGTTTAGGCTGAAATCTAACTCAAAGTCATGTAATGTGAACTAGTAAAATGCCAAACAATGTAAATGCATTGAAAACGTTATTCAGGAGCTGAAAAGCACTTTAAAGCAATAAAAGAAGGAAAGACTCAAAACTAGGAATCTAATGGCTTAATCTTGTCAGTAGCATGGATTAAGTGATTTACAGTTGATTTGAGTCAGTGTGGCCTGTTTAGGCTGAAATCTAAATCAAAGTCATGTAATGTGAACTAGTACAATGCCAAACATTGTAATGAATTGAAAACGCTATTCAGGAGCTGAAAAGCACTTTAAAGCAATAAAAGAATGAAAGTCTCAAAACTCTGAATCTAATGGCTTAATCTTGTCAGTAGCATGGATTAAGTGATTTACAGTTGATTTGAGTCAGTGTGGCCTGTTTAGGCTGAAATCTAACTCAAAGTCATGTAATGTGAACTAGTGAAATTCCAAACAATGTAAATGCATTGAAAACGTTATTCAGGAGCTGAAAAGCACTTTAAAGCAATAAAAGAAGGAAAGACTCAAAACTAGGAATCTAATGGCTTAATCTTGTCAGTAGCATGGATTAAGTGATTTACAGTTGATTTGAGTCAGTGTGGCCTGTTTTAGGCTGAAGTCTAAGTCAAAGTCATGTAATGTGAACTAGTACAATGCCAAACATTGTAAATGCATTGAAAACGCTATTCAGGAGCTGATAAGCACTTTAAAGCAATAAAAGAAGGAAAGACTAAAAACTAGGAATCTAATGGCTTAATCTTGTCAGTAGCATGGATTAAGTGATTTACAGTTGATTTGAGTCAGTGTGGCCTGTTTAGGCTGAAATCTAAGTCAAAGTCATGTAATGTGAACTAGTACAATGCCAAACATTGTAATGCATTGAAAACGCTATTCAGGAGCTGAAAAGCACTTTAAAGCAATAAAAGAAGGAAAGACTCAAAACTAGGAATCTAATGGCTTAATCTTGTCAGTAGCATGGATTAAGTGATTTACAGTTGATTTGAGTCAGTGTGGCCTGTTTAGGCTGAAATCTAAGTCAAAGTCATGTAATGTGAACTAGTACAATGCCAAACATTGTAAATGCATTGAAAACGCTATTCAGGAGCTGAAAAGCACTTTAAAGCAATAAAAGAAGGAAAGACTCAAAACTCTGAATCTAATGGCTTAATCTTGTCAGTAGCATGGATTAAGTGATTTACAGGTGATTTGAGTCAGTGTGGCCTGTTTTATGCTGAAATCTAAGTCAAAGTCATGTAATGTGAACTAGTACAATCCCAAACATTGTAAATGCATTGAAAACGCTATTCAGGAGCTGAAAAGCACTTTAAAGCAATAAAAGAAGGAAAGACTCAAAACTCGGAATTTCATGGCTTAATCTTGTCAGTAGCATGGATTAAGTGATTTACAGTTGATTTGAGTCAGTGTGGCCTGTTTAGGCTGAAATCTAAGTCAAAGCCATGTAATGTGAACTAGTACAATGCCAAACATTGTAATGCATTGAAAACGCTATTCAGGAGCTGAAAAGCACTTTAAAGCAATAAAAGAATGAAAGTCTCAAAACTCGGAATTTCATAGCTTAATCTTGTCAGTAGCATGGATTAAGTGATTTACAGTTGATTTGAGTCAGTGTGGCCTGTTTAGGCTGAAATCTAACTCAAAGTCATGTAATGTGAACTAGTAAAATGCCAAACAATGTAAATGCATTGAAAACGTTATTCAGGAGCTGAAAAGCACTTTAAAGCAATAAAAGAAGGAAAGTCTCAAAACTCTGAATCTAATGGCTTAATCTTGTCAGTAGCATGGATTAAGTGATTTACAGGTGATTTGAGTCAGTGTGGCCTGTTTTAGGCTGAAATCTAAGTCAAAGTCATGTAATGTGAACTAGTACAATGCCAAACATTGTAAATGCATTGAAAACGCTATTCAGGAGCTGAAAAGCACTTTAAAGCAATAAAAGAAGGAAAGACTCAAAACTAGGAATCTAATGGCTTAATCTTGTCAGTAGCATGGATTAAGTGATTTACAGTTGATTTGAGTCAGTGTGGCCTGTTTAGGCTGAAATCTAACTCAAAGTCATGTAATGTGAACTAGTAAAATGCCAAACAATGTAAATGCATTGAAAACGTTATTCAGGAGCTGAAAAGCACTTTAAAGCAATAAAAGAAGGAAAGTCTCAAAACTCTGAATCTAATGGCTTAATCTTGTTAGTAGCGTGGATTAAGTGATTTACAGGTGATTTGAGTCAGTGTGGCCTGTTTTAGGCTGAAATCTAAGTCAAAGTCATGTAATGTGAACTAGTACAATGCCAAACATTGTAAATGCATTGAAAACGCTATTCAGGAGCTGAAAAGCACTTTAAAGCAATAAAAGAAGTAAAGTCTCAAAACTCTGAATCTAATGGCTTAATCTTGTCAGTAGCATGGATTAAGTGATTTACAGGTGATTTGAGTCAGTGTGGCCTGTTTTAGGCTGAAATCTAAGTCAAAGTCATGTAATGTGAACTAGTACAATGCCAAACATTGTAAATGCATTGAAAACGCTATTCAGGAGCTGAAAAGCACTTTAAAGCAATAAAAGAAGGAAAGACTCAAAACTAGGAATCTAATGGCTTAATCTTGTCAGTAGCATGGATTAAGTGATTTACAGTTGATTTGAGTCAGTGTGGCCTGTTTAGGCTGAAATCTAACTCAAAGTCATGTAATGTGAACTAGTAAAATGCCAAACAATGTAAATGCATTGAAAACGTTATTCAGGAGCTGAAAAGCACTTTAAAGCAATAAAAGAAGTAAAGTCTCAAAACTCTGAATCTAATGGCTTAATCTTGTTAGTAGCGTGGATTAAGTGATTTACAGGTGATTTGAGTCAGTGTGGCCTGTTTTAGGCTGAAATCTAAGTCAAAGTCATGTAATGTGAACTAGTACAATCCCAAACATTGTAAATGCATTGAAAACGCTATTCAGGAGCTGAAAAGCACTTTAAAGCGATAAAAGAAGGAAAGACTCAAAACTCGGAATTTCATGGCTTAATCTTGTCAGTAGCATGGATTAAGTGATTTACAGTTGATTTGAGTCAGTGTGGCCTGTTTAGGCTGAAATCTAAGTCAAAGTCATGTAATGTGAACTAGTACAATGCCAAACATTGTAATGCATTGAAAACGCTATTCAGGAGCTGAAAAGCACTTTAAAGCAATAAAAGAATGAAAGTCTCAAAACTCGGAATTTCATGGCTTAATCTTGTCAGTAGCATGGATTAAGTGATTTACAGTTGATTTGAGTCAGTGTGGCCTGTTTTATGCTGAAATCTAAGTCAAAGTCATGTAATGTGAACTAGTACAATCCCAAACATTGTAAATGCATTGAAAACGCTATTCAGGAGCTGAAAAGCACTTTAAAGCAATAAAAGAATGAAAGTCTCAAAACTCGGAATTTCATGGCTTAATCTTGTCAGTAGCATGGATTAAGTGATTTACAGTTGATTTGAGTCAGTGTGGCCTGTTTTATGCTGAAATCTAAGTCAAAGTCATGTAATGTGAACTAGTACAATCCCAAACATTGTAAATGCATTGAAAACGCTATTCAGGAGCTGAAAAGCACTTTAAAGCAATAAAAGAAGTAAAGTCTCAAAACTCTGAATCTAATGGCTTAATCTTGTCAGTAGCATGGATTAAGTGATTTACAGGTGATTTGAGTCAGTGTGGCCTGTTTTAGGCTGAAATCTAAGTCAAAGTCATGTAATGTGAACTAGTACAATGCCAAACATTGTAAATGCATTGAAAACGCTATTCAGGAGCTGAAAAGCACTTTAAAGCAATAAAAGAAGGAAAGACTCAAAACTAGGAATCTAATGGCTTAATCTTGTCAATAGCATGGATTAAGTGATTTACAGTTGATTTGAGTCAGTGTGGCCTGTTTAGGCTGAAATCTAACTCAAAGTCATGTAATGTGAACTAGTACAATGCCAAACAATGTAAATGCATTGAAAACGTTATTCAGGAGCTGAAAAGCACTTTAAAGCAATAAAAGAAGGAAAGTCTCAAAACTCTGAATCTAATGGCTTAATCTTGTTAGTAGCGTGGATTAAGTGATTTACAGGTGATTTGAGTCAGTGTGGCCTGTTTTAGGCTGAAATCTAAGTCAAAGTCATGTAATGTGAACTAGTACAATGCCAAACATTGTAAATTCATAGAAAACGCTTTTCAGTAGCTGAAAAGCACTTTAAAGCAATAAAAGAAGGAAAGTTCAAAACTAGGAATCTAATGGCTTAATCTTGTCAGTAGCATGGATTAAGTGATTTACAGTTGATTTGAGTCAGTGTGGCCTGTTTAGGCTGAAATCTAAGTCAAAGTCATGTAATGTGAACTAGTACAATGCCAAACATTGTAAATGCATTGAAAACGCTATTCAGGAGCTGAAAAGCACTTTAAAGCAATAAAAGAAGGAAAGACTCAAAACTAGGAATCTAATGGCTTAATCTTGTCAGTAGCATGGATTAAGTGATTTACAGGTGATTTGAGTCAGTGTGGCCTGTTTTATGCTGAAATCTAAGTCAAAGTCATGTAATGTGAACTAGTACAATCCCAAACATTGTAAATGCATTGAAAACGCTATTCAGGAGCTGAAAAGCACTTTAAAGCAATGAAAGAAGGAAAGACTCAAAACTCGGAATTTCATGGCTTAATCTTGTCAGTAGCATGGATTAAGTGATTTACAGTTGATTTGAGTCAGTGTGGCCTGTTTAGGCTGAAATCTAAGTCAAAGCCATGTAATGTGAACTAGTACAATGCCAAACATTGTAATGCATTGAAAACGCTATTCAGGAGCTGAAAAGCACTTTAAAGCAATAAAAGAATGAAAGTCTCAAAACTCGGAATTTCATGGCTTAATCTTGTCAGTAGCATGGATTAAGTGATTTACAGGTGATTTGAGTCAGTGTGGCCTGTTTTAGGCTGAAATCTAAGTCAAAGTCATGTAATGTGAACTAGTACAATGCCAAACATTGTAAATGCATTGAAAACGCTATTCAGGAGCTGAAAAGCACTTTAAAGCAATAAAAGAAGGAAAGACTCAAAACTAGGAATCTAATGGCTTAATCTTGTCAGTAGCATGGATTAAGTGATTTACAGTTGATTTGAGTCAGTGTGGCCTGTTTAGGCTGAAATCTAACTCAAAGTCATGTAATGTGAACTAGTAAAATGCCAAACAATGTAAATGCATTGAAAACGTTATTCAGGAGCTGAAAAGCACTTTAAAGCAATAAAAGAAGGAAAGTCTCAAAACTCTGAATCTAATGGCTTAATCTTGTTAGTAGCGTGGATTAAGTGATTTACAGGTGATTTGAGTCAGTGTGGCCTGTTTTAGGCTGAAATCTAAGTCAAAGTCATGTAATGTGAACTAGTACAATGCCAAACATTGTAAATGCATTGAAAACGCTATTCAGGAGCTGAAAAGCACTTTAAAGCAATAAAAGAAGGAAAGACTCAAAACTCGGAATTTCATGGCTTAATCTTGTCAGTAGCATGGATTAAGTGATTTACAGTTGATTTGAGTCAGTGTGGCCTGTTTAGGCTGAAATCTAAGTCAAAGTCATGTAATGTGAACTAGTACAATGCCAAACATTGTAATGCATTGAAAACGCTATTAAGGAGCTGAAAAGCACTTTAAAGCAATAAAAGAATGAAAGTCTCAAAACTCGGAATTTCATGTCTTAATCTTGTCAGTAGCATGGATTAAGTGATTTACAGTTGATTTGAGTCAGTGTGGCCTGTTTAGGCTGAAATCTAACTCAAAGTCATGTAATGTGAACTAGTAAAATGCCAAACAATGTAAATGCATTGAAAACGTTATTCAGGAGCTGAAAAGCACTTTAAAGCAATAAAAGAAGGAAAGACTCAAAACTAGGAATCTAATGGCTTAATCTTGTCAGTAGCATGGATTAAGTGATTTACAGTTGATTTGAGTCAGTGTGGCCTGTTTAGGCTGAAATCTAAGTCAAAGTTATGTAATGTGAACTAGTACAATGCCAAACATTGTAATGCATTGAAAACGCTATTCAGGAGCTGAAAAGCACTTTAAAGCAATAAAAGAATGAAAGTCTCAAAACTCGGAATTTCATGGCTTAATCTTGTCAGTAGCATGGATTAAGTGATTTACAGTTGATTTGAGTGAGTGTGGCCTGTTTAGGCTGAAATCTAACTCAAAGTCATGTAATGTGAACTAGTAAAATGCCAAACAATGTAAATGCATTGAAAACGTTATTCAGGAGCTGAAAAGCACTTTAAAGCAATAAAAGAAGGAAAGACTCAAAACTAGGAATCTAATGGCTTAATCTTGTCAGTAGCATGGATTAAGTGATTTACAGTTGATTTGAGTCAGTGTGGCCTGTTTAGGCTGAAATCTAAATCAAAGTCATGTAATGTGAACTAGTACAATGCCAAACATTGTAATGAATTGAAAACGCTATTCAGGAGCTGAAAAGCACTTTAAAGCAATAAAAGAATGAAAGTCTCAAAACTCTGAATCTAATGGCTTAATCTTGTCAGTAGCATGGATTAAGTGATTTACAGTTGATTTGAGTCAGTGTGGCCTGTTTAGGCTGAAATCTAACTCAAAGTCATGTAATGTGAACTAGTGAAATGCCAAACAATGTAAATGCATTGAAAACGTTATTCAGGAGCTGAAAAGCACTTTAAAGCAATAAAAGAAGGAAAGACTCAAAACTAGGAATCTAATGGCTTAATCTTGTCAGTAGCATGGATTAAGTGATTTACAGTTGATTTGAGTCAGTGTGGCCTGTTTTAGGCTGAAGTCTAAGTCAAAGTCATGTAATGTGAACTAGTACAATGCCAAACATTGTAAATGCATTGAAAACGCTATTCAGGAGCTGATAAGCACTTTAAAGCAATAAAAGAAGGAAAGACTAAAAACTAGGAATCTAATGGCTTAATCTTGTCAGTAGCATGGATTAAGTGATTTACAGTTGATTTGAGTCAGTGTGGCCTGTTTAGGCTGAAATCTAAGTCAAAGTCATGTAATGTGAACTAGTACAATGCCAAACATTGTAATGCATTGAAAACGCTATTCAGGAGCTGAAAAGCACTTTAAAGCAATAAAAGAAGGAAAGACTCAAAACTAGGAATCTAATGGCTTAATCTTGTCAGTAGCATGGATTAAGTGATTTACAGTTGATTTGAGTCAGTGTGGCCTGTTTAGGCTGAAATCTAAGTCAAAGTCATGTAATGTGAACTAGTACAATGCCAAACATTGTAAATGCATTGAAAACGCTATTCAGGAGCTGAAAAGCACTTTAAAGCAATAAAAGAAGGAAAGACTCAAAACTCTGAATCTAATGGCTTAATCTTGTCAGTAGCATGGATTAAGTGATTTACAGGTGATTTGAGTCAGTGTGGCCTGTTTTATGCTGAAATCTAAGTCAAAGTCATGTAATGTGAACTAGTACAATCCCAAACATTGTAAATGCATTGAAAACGCTATTCAGGAGCTGAAAAGCACTTTAAAGCAATAAAAGAAGGAAAGACTCAAAACTCGGAATTTCATGGCTTAATCTTGTCAGTAGCATGGATTAAGTGATTTACAGTTGATTTGAGTCAGTGTGGCCTGTTTAGGCTGAAATCTAACTCAAAGTCATGTAATGTGAACTAGTACAATCCCAAACATTGTAAATGCATTGAAAACGCTATTCAGGAGCTGAAAAGCACTTTAAAGCAATAAAAGAAGGAAAGACTCAAAACTCGGAATTTCATGGCTTCATCTTGTCAGTAGCATGGATTAAGTGATTTACAGTTGATTTGAGTCAGTGTGGCCTGTTTAGGCTGAAATCTAAGTCAAAGTCATGTAATGTGAACTAGTACAATGCCAAACATTGTAATGCATTGAAAACGCTATTCAGGAGCTGAAAAGCACTTTAAAGCAATAAAAGAATGAAAGTCTCAAAACTCGGAATTTCATGGCTTAATCTTGTCAGTAGCATGGATTAAGTGATTTACAGTTGATTTGAGTCAGTGTGGCCTGTTTTATGCTGAAATCTAAGTCAAAGTCATGTAATGTGAACTAGTACAATCCCAAACATTGTAAATGCATTGAAAACGCTATTCAGGACCTGAAAAGCACTTTAAAGCAATAAAAGAAGTAAAGTCTCAAAACTCTGAATCTAATGGCTTAATCTTGTCAGTAGCATGGATTAAGTGATTTACAGGTGATTTGAGTCAGTGTGGCCTGTTTTAGGCTGAAATCTAAGTCAAAGTCATGTAATGTGAACTAGTACAATGCCAAACATTGTAAATGCATTGAAAACGCTATTCAGGAGCTGAAAAGCACTTTAAAGCAATAAAAGAAGGAAAGACTCAAAACTAGGAATCTAATGGCTTAATCTTGTCAGTAGCATGGATTAAGTGATTTACAGTTGATTTGAGTCAGTGTGGCCTGTTTAGGATGAAATCTAACTCAAAGTCATGTAATGTGAACTAGTAAAATGCCAAACAATGTAAATGCATTGAAAATGTTATTCAGGAGCTGAAAAGCACTTTAAAGCAATAAAAGAAGTAAAGTCTCAAAACTCTGAATCTAATGGCTTAATCTTGTTAGTAGCGTGGATTAAGTGATTTACAAGTGATTTGAGTCAGTGTGGCCTGTTTTAGGCTGAAATCTAAGTCAAAGTCATGTAATGTGAACTAGTACAATCCCAAACATTGTAAATGCATTGAAAACGCTATTCAGGAGCTGAAAAGCACTTTAAAGCAATAAAAGAAGGAAAGACTCAAAACTCGGAATTTCATGGCTTAATCTTGTCAGTAGCATGGATTAAGTGATTTACAGTTGATTTGAGTCAGTGTGGCCTGTTTAGGCTGAAATCTAAGTCAAAGTCATGTAATGTGAACTAGTACAATGCCAAACATTGTAATGCATTGAAAACGCTATTCAGGAGCTGAAAAGCACTTTAAAGCAATAAAAGAATGAAAGTCTCAAAACTCGGAATTTCATGGCTTAATCTTGTCAGTAGCATGGATTAAGTGATTTACAGTTGATTTGAGTCAGTGTGGCCTGTTTAGGCTGAAATCTAACTCAAAGTCATGTAATGTGAACTAGTAAAATGCCAAACAATGTAAATGCATTGAAAACGTTATTCAGGAGCTGAAAAGCACTTTAAAGCAATAAAAGAAGGAAAGACTCAAAACTAGGAATCTAATGGCTTAATCTTGTCAGTAGCATGGATTAAGTGATTTACAGTTGATTTGAGTCAGTGTGGCCTGTTTAGGCTGAAATCTAACTCAAAGTCATGTAATGTGAACTAGTAAAATGCCAAACAATGTAAATGCATTGAAAACGTTATTCAGGAGCTGAAAAGCACTTTAAAGCAATAAAAGAAGGAAAGTCTCAAAACTCTGAATCTAATGGCTTAATCTTGTTAGTAGCGTGGATTAAGTGATTTACAGGTGATTTGAGTCAGTGTGGCCTGTTTTAGGCTGAAATCTAAGTCAAAGTCATGTAATCTTGTCAGTAGCATGGATTAAGTGATTTACAGTTGATTTGAGTCAGTGTGGCCTGTTTAGGCTGAAATCTAAGTCAAAGTCATGTAATGTGAACTAGTACAATGCCAAACACTGTAATGCATTGAAAACGCTATTCAGGAGCTGAAAAGCACTTTAAAGCAATAAAAGAATGAAAGTCTCAAAACTCGGAATTTCATGGCTTAATCTTGTCAGTAGCATGGATTAAGTGATTTACAGTTGATTTGAGTCAATGTGGCCTGTTTAGGCTGAAATCTAACTCAAAGTCATGTAATGTGAACTAGTACAATGCCAAACATTGTAAATGCATTGAAAACGCTATTCAGGAGCTGATAAGCACTTTAAAGCAATAAAAGAAGGAAAGACTAAAAACTAGGAATCTAATGGCTTAATCTTGTCAGTAGCATGGATTAAGTGATTTACAGTTGATTTGAGTCAGTGTGGCCTGTTTAGGCTGAAATCTAAGTCAAAGTCATGTAATGTGAACTAGTACAATGCCAAACATTGTAAATGCATTGAAAACGCTATTCAGGAGCTGAAAAGCACTTTAAAGCAATAAAAGAAGGAAAGTCTCAAAACTCTGAATCTAATGGCTTAATCTTGTCAGTAGCATGGATTAAGTGATTTACAGGTGATTTGAGTCAGTGTGGCCTGTTTTAGGCTGAAATCTAAGTCAAAGTCATGTAATGTGAACTAGTACAATGCCAAACATTGTAAATGCATTGAAAACGCTATTCAGGAGCTGAAAAGCACTTTAAAGCAATAAAAGAAGGAAAGACTCAAAACTAGGAATCTAATGGCTTAATCTTGTCAGTAGCATGGATTAAGTGATTTACAGTTGATTTGAGTCAGTGTGGCCTGTTTAGGCTGAAATCTAACTCAAAGTCATGTAATGTGAACTAGTAAAATGCCAAACAATGTAAATGCATTGAAAACGTTATTCAGGAGCTGAAAAGCACTTCAAAGCAATAAAAGAAGAAAAGTCTCAAAACTAGGAATCTAATGGCTTAATCTTGTCAGTAGCATGTATTAAGTGATTTACAGGTGATTTGAGTCAGTGTGGCCTGTTTTAGGCTGAAATCTAAGTCAAAGTCATGTAATGTGAACTAGTACAATGCCAAACATTGTAAATGCATTGAAAAAGCTATTCAGGAGCTGAAAAGCACTTTAAAGCAATAAAAGAAGTAAAGTCTCAAAACTCTGAATCTAATGGCTTAATCTTGTCATTAGCATGGATTAAGTGATTTACAGGTGATTTTAGTCAGTGTGGCCTGTTTTAGGCTGAAATCTAACTCAAAGTCATGTAATGTGAACTAGTAAAATGGCAAACATTGTAAATGCATTGAAAACGCTATTCAGGAGCTGAAAAGCACTTCAAAGCAATAAAAGAAGAAAAGTCTCAAAACTAGGAATCTAATGGCTTAATCTTGTCAGTAGCATGTATTAAGTGATTTACAGGTGATTTGAGTCAGTGTGGCCTGTTTTAGGCTGAAATCTAAGTCAAAGTCTTGTAATGTGAACTAGTACATTGCCAAACATTGTAAATTCATAGAAAACGCTTTTCAGTAGCTGAAAAGCACTTTAAAGCAATAAAAGAAGGAAAGACTCAAAACTAGGAATCTAATGGCTTAATCTTGTCAGTAGAATGGATTAAGTGATTTACAGTTGATTTGAGTCAGTGTGGCCTGTTTAGGCTGAAATCTAAGTCAAAGTCATGTAATGTGAACTAGTACAATGCCAAACATTGTAATGCATTGAAAACGCTATTCAGGAGCTGAAAAGCACTTTAAAGCAATAAAAGAAGGAAAGACTCAAAACTAGGAATCTAATGGCTTAATCTTGTCAGTAGCATGGATTAAGTGATTTACAGTTGATTTGAGTCAGTGTGGCCTGTTTTAGGCTGAAATCTAAGTCAAAGTCATGTAATGTGAACTAGTACAATGCCAAACATTGTAAATGCATTGAAAACGCTATTCAGGAGCTGAAAAGCACTTTAAAGCAATAAAAGAAGGAAAGTCTCAAAACTCTGAATCTAATGGCTTAATCTTGTCATTAGCATGGATTAAGTGATTTACAGGTGATTTGAGTCAGTGTGGCCTGTTTTAGGCTGAAATCTAACTCAAAGTCATGTAATGTGAACTAGTAAAATGCCAAACATTGTAAATGCATTGAAAACGCTATTCAGGAGCTGAAAAGCACTTTAAAGCAATAAAAGAAGAAAAGTCTCAAAACTAGGAATCTAATGGCTTAATCTTGTCAGTAGCATGGATTAAGTGATTTACAGGTGATTTGAGTCAGTGTGGCCTGTTTTAGGCTGAAATCTAAGTCAAAGTCATGTAATGTGAACTAGTACAATGCCAAACATTGTAAATTCATAGAAAACGCTTTTCAGTAGCTGAAAAGCACTTTAAAGCAATAAAAGAATGAAAGTCTCAAAACTCGGAATTTCATGGCTTAATCTTGTCATTAGCATGGATTAAGTGATTTACAGTTGATTTGAGTCAGTGTGGCCTGTTTAGGCTGAAATCTAACTCAAAGTCATGTAATGTGAACTAGTAAAATGCCAAACAATGTAAATGCATTGAAAACGTTATTCAGGAGCTGAAAAGCACTTTAAAGCAATAAAAGAAGGAAAGACTCAAAACTAGGAATCTAATGGCTTAATCTTGTCAGTAGCATGGATTAAGTGATTTACAGTTGATTTGAGTCAGTGTGGCCTGTTTAGGCTGAAATCTAAGTCAAAGTTATGTAATGTGAACTAGTACAACGCCAAACATTGTAATGCATTGAAAACGCTATTCAGGAGCTGAAAAGCACTTTAAAGCAATAAAAGAATGAAAGTCTCAAAACTCGGAATTTCATGGCTTAATCTTGTCAGTAGCATGGATTAAGTGATTTACAGTTGATTTGAGTGAGTGTGGCCTGTTTAGGCTGAAATCTAACTCAAAGTCATGTAATGTGAACTAGTAAAATGCCAAACAATGTAAATGCATTGAAAACGTTATTCAGGAGCTGAAAAGCACTTTAAAGCAATAAAAGAAGGAAAGACTCAAAACTAGGAATCTAATGGCTTAATCTTGTCAGTAGCATGGATTAAGTGATTTACAGTTGATTTGAGTCAGTGTGGCCTGTTTAGGCTGAAATCTAAATCAAAGTCATGTAATGTGAACTAGTACAATGCCAAACATTGTAATGAATTGAAAACGCTATTCAGGAGCTGAAAAGCACTTTAAAGCAATAAAAGAATGAAAGTCTCAAAACTCTGAATCTAATGGCTTAATCTTGTCAGTAGCATGGATTAAGTGATTTACAGTTGATTTGAGTCAGTGTGGCCTGTTTAGGCTGAAATCTAACTCAAAGTCATGTAATGTGAACTAGTACAATGCCAAACATTGTAATGCATTGAAAACGCTATTCAGGAGCTGAAAAGCACTTTAAAGCAATAAAAGAAGGAAAGACTCAAAACTAGGAATATAATGGCTTAATCTTGTCAGTAGCATGGATTAAGTGATTTACAGTTGATTTGAGTCAGTGTGGCCTGTTTAGGATGAAATCTAAGTCAAAGTCATGTAATGTGAACTAGTACAATGCCAAACATTGTAAATGCATTGAAAACGCTATTCAGGAGCTGATAAGCACTTTAAAGCAATAAAAGTAGGAAAGACTCAAAACTAGGAATCTAATGGCTTAATCTTGTCAGTAGCATGGATTAAGTGATTTACAGTTGATTTGAGTCAGTGTGGCCTGTTTAGGCTGAAATCTAACTCAAAGTCATGTAATGTGAACTAGTAAAATGCCAAACAATGTAAATGCATTGAAAACGTTATTCAGGAGCTGAAAAGCACTTTAAAGCAATAAAAGAAGGAAAGTCTCAAAACTCTGAATCTAATGGCTTAATCTTGTTAGTAGCGTGGATTAAGTGATTTACAGGTGATTTGAGTCAGTGTGGCCTGTTTTAGGCTGAAATCTAAGTCAAAGTCATGTAATGTGAACTAGTACAATGCCAAACATTGTAAATTCATAGAAAACGCTTTTCAGTAGCTGAAAAGCACTTTAAAGCAATAAAAGAAGGAAAGTCTCAAAACTAGGAATCTAATGGCTTAATCTTGTCAGTAGCATGGATTAAGTGATTTACAGTTGATTTGAGTCAGTGTGGCCTGTTTAGGCTGAAATCTAAGTCAAAGTCATGTAATGTGAACTAGTACAATCCCAAACATTGTAAATGCATTGAAAACGCTATTCAGGAGCTGAAAAGCACTTTAAAGCAATAAAAGAAGGAAAGACTCAAAACTCGGAATTTCATGTCTTAATCTTGTCAGTAGCATGGATTAAGTGATTTACAGTTGATTTGAGTCAGTGTGGCCTGTTTAGGCTGAAATCTAAGTCAAAGCCATGTAATGTGAACTAGTACAATGCCAAACATTGTAATGCATTGAAAACGCTATTCAGGAGCTGAAAAGCACTTTAAAGCAATAAAAGAATAAAAGTCTCAAAACTCGGAATTTCATGGCTTAATCTTGTCAGTAGCATGGATTAAGTGATTTACAGTTGATTTGAGTCAGTGTGGCCTGTTTAGGCTGAAATCTAACTCAAAGTCATGTAATGTGAACTAGTAAAATGCCAAACAATGTAAATGCATTGAAAACGTTATTCAGGAGCTGAAAAGCACTTTAAAGCAATAAAAGAAGGAAAGTCTCAAAACTCTGAATCTAATGGCTTAATCTTGTCATTAGCATGGATTAAGTGATTTACAGGTGATTTGAGTCAGTGTGGCCTGTTTTAGGCTGAAATCTAACTCAAAGTCATGTAATGTGAACTAGTAAAATGCCAAACATTATAAATGCATTGAAAACGCTATTCAGGAGCTGAAAAGCACTTTAAAGCAATAAAAGAAGAAAAGTCTCAAAACTAGGAATCTAATGGCTTAATCTTGTCAGTAGCATGGATTAAGTGATTTACAGGTGATTTGAGTCAGTGTGGCCTGTTTTAGGCTGAAATCTAAGTCAAAGTCATGTAATGTGAACTAGTACAATGCCAAACATTGTAAATGCATTGAAAACGCTATTCAGGAGCTGAAAAGCACTTTAAAGCAATAAAAGAAGGAAAGTCTCAAAACTCTGAATCTAATGGCTTAATCTTGTCATTAGCATGGATTAAGTGATTTACAGGTGATTTGAGTCAGTGTGGCCTGTTTTAGGCTGAAATCTAACTCAAAGTCATGTAATGTGAACTAGTAAAATGCCAAACATTGTAAATGCATTGAAAACGCTATTCAGGAGCTGAAAAGCACTTTAAAGCAATAAAAGAAGAAAAGTCTCAAAACTAGGAATCTAATGGCTTAATCTTGTCAGTAGCATGTATTAAGTGATTTACAGGTGATTTGAGTCAGTGTGGCCTGTTTTAGGCTGAAATCTAAGTCAAAGTCTTGTAATGTGAACTAGTACATTGCCAAACATTGTAAATTCATAGAAAACGCTTTTCAGTAGCTGAAAAGCACTTTAAAGCAATAAAAGAAGGAAAGACTCAAAACTAGGAATCTAATGGCTTAATCTTGTCAGTAGCATGGATTAAGTGATTTACAGTTGATTTGAGTCAGTGTGGCCTGTTTAGGCTGAAATCTAAATCAAAGTCATGTAATGTGAACTAGTACAATGCCAAACATTGTAATGAATTGAAAACGCTATTCAGGAGCTGAAAAGCACTTTAAAGCAATAAAAGAATGAAAGTCTCAAAACTCTGAATCTAATGGCTTAATCTTGTCAGTAGCATGGATTAAGTGATTTACAGGTGATTTGAGTCAGTGTGGCCTGTTTAGGCTGAAATCTAAATCAAAGTCATGTAATGTGAACTAGTACAATGCCAAACATTGTAATGCATTGAAAACGCTATTCAGGAGCTGAAAAGCACTTTAAAGCAATAAAAAAAGGAAAGACTCAAAACTAGGAATATAATGGCTTAATCTTGTCAGTAGCATGGATTAAGTGATTTACAGTTGATTTGAGTCAGTGTGGCCTGTTTAGGATGAAATCTAAGTCAAAGTCATGTAATGTGAACTAGTACAATGCCAAACATTGTAAATGCATTGAAAACGCTATTCAGGAGCTGATAAGCACTTTAAAGCAATAAAAGAAGGAAAGACTCAAAACTAGGAATCTAATGGCTTAATCTTGTCAGTAGCATGGATTAAGTGATTTACAGTTGATTTGAGTCAGTGTGGCCTGTTTAGGCTGAAATCTAAGTCAAAGTTATGTAATGTGAACTAGTACAATGCCAAACATTGTAATGCATTGAAAACGCTATTCAGGAGCTGAAAAGCACTTTAAAGCAATAAAAGAATGAAAGTCTCAAAACTCGGAATTTCATGGCTTAATCTTGTCAGTAGCATGGATTAAGTGATTTACAGTTGATTTGAGTGAGTGTGGCCTGTTTAGGCTGAAATCTAACTCAAAGTCATGTAATGTGAACTAGTAAAATGCCAAACAATGTAAATGCATTGAAAACGTTATTCAGGAGCTGAAAAGCACTTTAAAGCAATAAAAGAAGGAAAGACTCAAAACTAGGAATCTAATGGCTTAATCTTGTCAGTAGCATGGATTAAGTGATTTACAGTTGATTTGAGTCAGTGTGGCCTGTTTAGGCTGAAATCTAAATCAAAGTCATGTAATGTGAACTAGTACAATGCCAAACAATGTAAATGCATTGAAAACGTTATTCAGGAGCTGAAAAGCACTTTAAAGCAATAAAAGAAGGAAAGTCTCAAAACTCTGAATCTAATGGCTTAATCTTGTCAGTAGCATGGATTAAGTGATTTACAGGTGATTTGAGTCAGTGTGGCCTGTTTTAGGCTGAAATCTAAGTCAAAGTCTTGTAATGTGAACTAGTACATTGCCAAACATTGTAAATTCATAGAAAACGCTTTTCAGTAGCTGAAAAGCACTTTAAAGCAATAAAAGAAGGAAAGACTCAAAACTAGGAATCTAATGGCTTAATCTTGTCAGTAGAATGGATTAAGTGATTTACAGTTGATTTGAGTCAGTGTGGCCTGTTTAGGCTGAAATCTAAGTCAAAGTCATGTAATGTGAACTAGTACAATGCCAAACATTGTAATGCATTGAAAACGCTATTCAGGAGCTGAAAAGCACTTTAAAGCAATAAAAGAAGGAAAGACTCAAAACTAGGAATCTAATGGCTTAATCTTGTCAGTAGCATGGATTAGGTGATTTACAGGTGATTTGAGTCAGTGTGGCCTGTTTTAGGCTGAAATCTAAGTCAAAGTCATGTAATGTGAACTAGTACAATGCCAAACACTGTAATGCATTGAAAACGCTATTCAGGAGCTGAAAATCACTTTAAAGCAATAAAAGAAGGAAAGTCTCAAAACTCTGAATCTAATGGCTTAATCTTGTCATTAGCATGGATTAAGTGATTTACAGGTGATTTGAGTCAGTGTGGCCTGTTTTAGGCTGAAATCTAACTCAAAGTCATGTAATGTGAACTAGTAAAATGCCAAACATTGTAAATGCATTGAAAACGCTATTCAGGAGCTGAAAAGCACTTTAAAGCAATAAAAGAAGAAAAGTCTCAAAACTAGGAATCTAATGGCTTAATCTTGTCAGTAGCATGGATTAAGTGATTTACAGGTGATTTGAGTCAGTGTGGCCTGTTTTAGGCTGAAATCTAAGTCAAAGTCATGTAATGTGAACTAGTACAATGCCAAACATTGTAAATGCATTGAAAACGCTATTCAGGAGCTGAAAAGCACTTTAAAGCAATAAAAGAAGGAAAGTCTCAAAACTCTGAATCTAATGGCTTAATCTTGTCATTAGCATGGATTAAGTGATTTACAGGTGATTTGAGTCAGTGTGGCCTGTTTTAGGCTGAAATCTAACTCAAAGTCATGTAATGTGAACTAGTAAAATGCCAAACATTGTAAATGCATTGAAAACGCTATTCAGGAGCTGAAAAGCACTTCAAAGCAATAAAAGAAGAAAAGTCTCAAAACTAGGAATCTAATGGCTTAATCTTGTCAGTAGCATGTATTAAGTGATTTACAGGTGATTTGAGTCAGTGTGGCCTGTTTTAGGCTGAAATCTAAGTCAAAGTCTTGTAATGTGAACTAGTACATTGCCAAACATTGTAAATTCATAGAAAACGCTTTTCAGTAGCTGAAAAGCACTTTAAAGCAATAAAAGAAGGAAAGACTCAAAACTAGGAATCTAATGGCTTAATCTTGTCAGTAGAATGGATTAAGTGATTTACAGTTGATTTGAGTCAGTGTGGCCTGTTTAGGCTGAAATCTAAATCAAAGTCATGTAATGTGAACTAGTACAATGCCAAACATTGTAATGAATTGAAAACGCTATTCAGGAGCTGAAAAGCACTTTAAAGCAATAAAAGAATGAAAGTCTCAAAACTCTGAATCTAATGGCTTAATCTTGTCAGTAGCATGGATTAAGTGATTTACAGGTGATTTGAGTCAGTGTGGCCTGTTTAGGCTGAAATCTAAATCAAAGTCATGTAATGTGAACTAGTACAATGCCAAACATTGTAATGCATTGAAAACGCTATTCAGGAGCTGAAAAGCACTTTAAAGCAATAAAAGAAGGAAAGACTCAAAACTAGGAATATAATGGCTTAATCTTGTCAGTAGCATGGATTAAGTGATTTACAGTTGATTTGAGTCAGTGTGGCCTGTTTAGGATGAAATCTAAGTCAAAGTCATGTAATGTGAACTAGTACAATGCCAAACATTGTAATGCATTGAAAACGCTATTCAGGAGCTGATAAGCACTTTAAAGCAATAAAAGTAGGAAAGACTCAAAACTAGGAATCTAATGGCTTAATCTTGTCAGTAGCATGGATTAAGTGATTTACAGTTGATTTGAGTCAGTGTGGCCTGTTTAGGCTGAAATCTAACTCAAAGTCATGTAATGTGAACTAGTACAATGCCAAACAATGTAAATGCATTGAAAACGTTATTCAGGAGCTGAAAAGCACTTTAAAGCAATAAAAGAAGGAAAGTCTCAAAACTCTGAATCTAATGGCTTAATCTTGTTAGTAGCGTGGATTAAGTGATTTACAGGTGATTTGAGTCAGTGTGGCCTGTTTTAGGCTGAAATCTAAGTCAAAGTCATGTAATGTGAACTAGTACAATGCCAAACATTGTAAATTCATAGAAAACGCTTTTCAGTAGCTGAAAAGCACTTTAAAGCAATAAAAGAATGAAAGTCTCAAAACTCGGAATTTCATGGCTTAATCTTGTCATTAGCATGGATTAAGTGATTTACAGTTGATTTGAGTCAGTGTGGCCTGTTTAGGCTGAAATCTAACTCAAAGTCATGTAATGTGAACTAGTAAAATGCCAAACAATGTAAATGCATTGAAAACGTTATTCAGGAGCTGAAAAGCACTTTAAAGCAATAAAAGAAGGAAAGACTCAAAACTAGGAATCTAATGGCTTAATCTTGTCAGTAGCATGGATTAAGTGATTTACAGTTGATTTGAGTCAGTGTGGCCTGTTTAGGCTGAAATCTAAGTCAAAGTTATGTAATGTGAACTAGTACAATGCCAAACATTGTAATGCATTGAAAACGCTATTCAGGAGCTGAAAAGCACTTTAAAGCAATAAAAGAATGAAAGTCTCAAAACTCGGAATTTCATGGCTTAATCTTGTCAGTAGCATGGATTAAGTGATTTACAGTTGATTTGAGTGAGTGTGGCCTGTTTAGGCTGAAATCTAACTCAAAGTCATGTAATGTGAACTAGTAAAATGCCAAACAATGTAAATGCATTGAAAACGTTATTCAGGAGCTGAAAAGCACTTTAAAGCAATAAAAGAAGGAAAGACTCAAAACTAGGAATCTAATGGCTTAATCTTGTCAGTAGCATGGATTAAGTGATTTACAGTTGATTTGAGTCAGTGTGGCCTGTTTAGGCTGAAATCTAAATCAAAGTCATGTAATGTGAACTAGTACAATGCCAAACATTGTAATGAATTGAAAACGCTATTCAGGAGCTGAAAAGCACTTTAAAGCAATAAAAGAATGAAAGTCTCAAAACTCTGAATCTAATGGCTTAATCTTGTCAGTAGCATGGATTAAGTGATTTACAGTTGATTTGAGTCAGTGTGGCCTGTTTAGGCTGAAATCTAACTCAAAGTCATGTAATGTGAACTAGTACAATGCCAAACATTGTAATGCATTGAAAACGCTATTCAGGAGCTGAAAAGCACTTTAAAGCAATAAAAGAAGGAAAGACTCAAAACTAGGAATATAATGGCTTAATCTTGTCAGTAGCATGGATTAAGTGATTTACAGTTGATTTGAGTCAGTGTGGCCTGTTTAGGATGAAATCTAAGTCAAAGTCATGTAATGTGAACTAGTACAATGCCAAACATTGTAAATGCATTGAAAACGCTATTCAGGAGCTGATAAGCACTTTAAAGCAATAAAAGTAGGAAAGACTCAAAACTAGGAATCTAATGGCTTAATCTTGTCAGTAGCATGGATTAAGTGATTTACAGTTGATTTGAGTCAGTGTGGCCTGTTTAGGCTGAAATCTAACTCAAAGTCATGTAATGTGAACTAGTACAATGCCAAACATTGTAATGAATTGAAAACGCTATTCAGGAGCTGAAAAGCACTTTAAAGCAATAAAAGAATGAAAGTCTCAAAACTCTGAATCTAATGGCTTAATCTTGTCAGTAGCATGGATTAAGTGATTTACAGTTGATTTGAGTCAGTGTGGCCTGTTTAGGCTGAAATCTAACTCAAAGTCATGTAATGTGAACTAGTACAATGCCAAACATTGTAATGCATTGAAAACGCTATTCAGGAGCTGAAAAGCACTTTAAAGCAATAAAAGAAGGAAAGACTCAAAACTAGGAATATAATGGCTTAATCTTGTCAGTAGCATGGATTAAGTGATTTACAGTTGATTTGAGTCAGTGTGGCCTGTTTAGGATGAAATCTAAGTCAAAGTCATGTAATGTGAACTAGTACAATGCCAAACATTGTAAATGCATTGAAAACGCTATTCAGGAGCTGATAAGCACTTTAAAGCAATAAAAGTAGGAAAGACTCAAAACTAGGAATCTAATGGCTTAATCTTGTCAGTAGCATGGATTAAGTGATTTACAGTTGATTTGAGTCAGTGTGGCCTGTTTAGGCTGAAATCTAACTCAAAGTCATGTAATGTGAACTAGTACAATGCCAAACAATGTAAATGCATTGAAAACGTTATTCAGGAGCTGAAAAGCACTTTAAAGCAATAAAAGAAGGAAAGACTCAAAACTAGGAATCTAATGGCTTAATCTTGTCAGTAGCATGGATTAAGTGATTTACAGTTGATTTGAGTCAGTGTGGCCTGTTTAGGCTGAAATCTAAGTCAAAGTTATGTAATGTGAACTAGTACAATGCCAAACATTGTAATGCATTGAAAACGCTATTCAGGAGCTGAAAAGCACTTTAAAGCAATAAAAGAATGAAAGTCTCAAAACTCGGAATTTCATGGCTTAATCTTGTCAGTAGCATGGATTAAGTGATTTACAGTTGATTTGAGTGAGTGTGGCCTGTTTAGGCTGAAATCTAACTCAAAGTCATGTAATGTGAACTAGTAAAATGCCAAACAATGTAAATGCATTGAAAACGTTATTCAGGAGCTGAAAAGCACTTTAAAGCAATAAAAGAAGGAAAGACTCAAAACTAGGAATCTAATGGCTTAATCTTGTCAGTAGCATGGATTAAGTGATTTACAGTTGATTTGAGTCAGTGTGGCCTGTTTAGGCTGAAATCTAAATCAAAGTCATGTAATGTGAACTAGTACAATGCCAAACATTGTAATGAATTGAAAACGCTATTCAGGAGCTGAAAAGCACTTTAAAGCAATAAAAGAATGAAAGTCTCAAAACTCTGAATCTAATGGCTTAATCTTGTCAGTAGCATGGATTAAGTGATTTACAGTTGATTTGAGTCAGTGTGGCCTGTTTAGGCTGAAATCTAACTCAAAGTCATGTAATGTGAACTAGTACAATGCCAAACATTGTAATGCATTGAAAACGCTATTCAGGAGCTGAAAAGCACTTTAAAGCAATAAAAGAAGGAAAGACTCAAAACTAGGAATATAATGGCTTAATCTTGTCAGTAGCATGGATTAAGTGATTTACAGTTGATTTGAGTCAGTGTGGCCTGTTTAGGATGAAATCTAAGTCAAAGTCATGTAATGTGAACTAGTACAATGCCAAACATTGTAAATGCATTGAAAACGCTATTCAGGAGCTGATAAGCACTTTAAAGCAATAAAAGTAGGAAAGACTCAAAACTAGGAATCTAATGGCTTAATCTTGTCAGTAGCATGGATTAAGTGATTTACAGTTGATTTGAGTCAGTGTGGCCTGTTTAGGCTGAAATCTAACTCAAAGTCATGTAATGTGAACTAGTACAATGCCAAACAATGTAAATGCATTGAAAACGTTATTCAGGAGCTGAAAAGCACTTTAAAGCAATAAAAGAAGGAAAGACTCAAAACTAGGAATCTAATGGCTTAATCTTGTCAGTAGCATGGATTAAGTGATTTACAGTTGATTTGAGTCAGTGTGGCCTGTTTAGGCTGAAATCTAAGTCAAAGTTATGTAATGTGAACTAGTACAATGCCAAACATTGTAATGCATTGAAAACGCTATTCAGGAGCTGAAAAGCACTTTAAAGCAATAAAAGAATGAAAGTCTCAAAACTCGGAATTTCATGGCTTAATCTTGTCAGTAGCATGGATTAAGTGATTTACAGTTGATTTGAGTGAGTGTGGCCTGTTTAGGCTGAAATCTAACTCAAAGTCATGTAATGTGAACTAGTAAAATGCCAAACAATGTAAATGCATTGAAAACGTTATTCAGGAGCTGAAAAGCACTTTAAAGCAATAAAAGAAGGAAAGACTCAAAACTAGGAATCTAATGGCTTAATCTTGTCAGTAGCATGGATTAAGTGATTTACAGTTGATTTGAGTCAGTGTGGCCTGTTTAGGCTGAAATCTAAATCAAAGTCATGTAATGTGAACTAGTACAATGCCAAACATTGTAATGAATTGAAAACGCTATTCAGGAGCTGAAAAGCACTTTAAAGCAATAAAAGAATGAAAGTCTCAAAACTCTGAATCTAATGGCTTAATCTTGTCAGTAGCATGGATTAAGTGATTTACAGTTGATTTGAGTCAGTGTGGCCTGTTTAGGCTGAAATCTAAGTCAAAGCCATGTAATGTGAACTAGTACAATGCCAAACATTGTAATGCATTGAAAACGCTATTCAGGAGCTGAAAAGCACTTTAAAGCAATAAAAGAAGGAAAGACTCAAAACTAGGAATCTAATGGCTTAATCTTGTCAGTAGCATGGATTAAGTGATTTACAGTTGATTTGAGTCAGTGTGGCCTGTTTAGGCTGAAATCTAACTCAAAGTCATGTAATGTGAACTAGTAAAATGCCAAACAATGTAAATGCATTGAAAACGTTATTCAGGAGCTGAAAAGCACTTTAAAGCAATAAAAGAAGTAAAGTCTCAAAACTCTGAATCTAATGGCTTAATCTTGTTAGTAGCGTGGATTAAGTGATTTACAGGTGATTTGAGTCAGTGTGGCCTGTTTTAGGCTGAAATCTAAGTCAAAGTCATGTAATGTGAACTAGTACAATCCCAAACATTGTAAATGCATTGAAAACGCTATTCAGGAGCTGAAAAGCACTTTAAAGCAATAAAAGAAGGAAAGACTCAAAACTCGGAATTTAATGGCTTAATCTTGTCAGTAGCATGGATTTAGTGATTTACAGTTGATTTGAGTCAGTGTGGCCTGTTTAGGCTGAAATCTAAGTCAAAGTCATGTAATGTGAACTAGTACAATGCCAAACATTGTAATGCATTGAAAACGCTATTCAGGAGCTGAAAAGCACTTTAAAGCAATAAAAGAATGAAAGTCTCAAAACTCGGAATTTCATGGCTTAATCTTGTCAGTAGCATGGATTAAGTGATTTACAGTTGATTTGAGTCAGTGTGGCCTGTTTTAGGATGAAATCTAAGTCATGTAATGTGAACTAGTACAATGCCAAACATTGTAAATGCATTGAAAACGCTATTCAGGAGCTGAAAAGCACTTTAAAAGAATGAAAGTCTCTTCAGGAGCTGAAAAGCACTTTAAAAGAAGGAAAGTCTCAAAACTAGGAATCTAATGGCTTAATCTTGTCAGTAGCATGGATTAAGTGATTTACAGTTGATTTGAGTCAGTGTGGCCTGTTTTAGGATGAAATCTAAGTCAAAGTCATGTAATGTGAACTAGTACAATGCCAAACATTGTAAATGCATTGAAAACGCTATTCAGGAGCTGAAAAGCACTTTAAAAGAATGAAAGTCTCTTCAGGAGCTGAAAAGCACTTTAAAAGAAGGAAAGTCTCAAAACTAGGAATCTAATGGCTTAATCTTGTCAATAGCATGGATTAAGTGATTTACAGTTGATTTGAGTCAGTGTGGCCTGTTTAGGCTGAAATCTAAGTCAAAGTCATGTAATGTGAACTAGTACAACGCCAAACATTGTAAATGCATTGAAAACGCTATTCAGGAGCTGAAAAGCACTTTAAAGCAATAAAAGAAGGAAAGTCTCAAAACTCTGAATCTAATGGCTTAATCTTGTCAGTAGCATGGATTAAGTGATTTACAGGTGACTTGAGTCAGTGTGGCCTGTTTAGGCTGAAATCTAAGTCAAAGTCATGTAATGTGAACTAGTACAATGCCAAACATTGTAATGCATTGAAAACGCTATTCAGGAGCTGAAAAGGACTTTAAAGCAATAAAAGAAGGAAAGACTCAAAACTAGGAATCTAATGGCTTAATCTTGTCAGTAGCATGGATTAAGTGATTTACAGGTGATTTGAGTCAGTGTGGCCTGTTTAGGCTGAAATCTAAGTCAAAGTCATGTAATGTGAACTAGTACAATGCCAAACATTGTAATGCATTGAAAACGCTATTCAGGAGCTGAAAAGCACTTTAAAGCAATAAAAGAAGGAAAGACTCAAAACTAGGAATATAATGGCTTAATCTTGTCAGTAGCATGGATTAAGTGATTTACAGTTGATTTGAGTCAGTGTGGCCTGTTTAGGATGAAATCTAAGTCAAAGTCATGTAATGTGAACTAGTACAATGCCAAACATTGTAAATGCATTGAAAACGCTATTCAGGAGCTGATAAGCACTTTAAAGCAATAAAAGTAGGAAAGACTCAAAACTAGGAATCTAATGGCTTAATCTTGTCAGTAGCATGGATTAAGTGATTTACAGTTGATTTGAGTCAGTGTGGCCTGTTTAGGCTGAAATCTAACTCAAAGTCATGTAATGTGAACTAGTACAATGCCAAACAATGTAAATGCATTGAAAACGTTATTCAGGAGCTGAAAAGCACTTTAAAGCAATAAAAGAAGGAAAGACTCAAAACTAGGAATCTAATGGCTTAATCTTGTCAGTAGCATGGATTAAGTGATTTACAGTTGATTTGAGTCAGTGTGGCCTGTTTAGGCTGAAATCTAAGTCAAAGTTATGTAATGTGAACTAGTACAATGCCAAACATTGTAATGCATTGAAAACGCTATTCAGGAGCTGAAAAGCACTTTAAAGCAATAAAAGAATGAAAGTCTCAAAACTCGGAATTTCATGGCTTAATCTTGTCAGTAGCATGGATTAAGTGATTTACAGTTGATTTGAGTGAGTGTGGCCTGTTTAGGCTGAAATCTAACTCAAAGTCATGTAATGTGAACTAGTAAAATGCCAAACAATGTAAATGCATTGAAAACGTTATTCAGGAGCTGAAAAGCACTTTAAAGCAATAAAAGAAGGAAAGACTCAAAACTAGGAATCTAATGGCTTAATCTTGTCAGTAGCATGGATTAAGTGATTTACAGTTGATTTGAGTCAGTGTGGCCTGTTTAGGCTGAAATCTAAATCAAAGTCATGTAATGTGAACTAGTACAATGCCAAACATTGTAATGAATTGAAAACGCTATTCAGGAGCTGAAAAGCACTTTAAAGCAATAAAAGAATGAAAGTCTCAAAACTCTGAATCTAATGGCTTAATCTTGTCAGTAGCATGGATTAAGTGATTTACAGTTGATTTGAGTCAGTGTGGCCTGTTTAGGCTGAAATCTAAGTCAAAGCCATGTAATGTGAACTAGTACAATGCCAAACATTGTAATGCATTGAAAACGCTATTCAGGAGCTGAAAAGCACTTTAAAGCAATAAAAGAAGGAAAGACTCAAAACTAGGAATCTAATGGCTTAATCTTGTCAGTAGCATGGATTAAGTGATTTACAGTTGATTTGAGTCAGTGTGGCCTGTTTAGGCTGAAATCTAACTCAAAGTCATGTAATGTGAACTAGTAAAATGCCAAACAATGTAAATGCATTGAAAACGTTATTCAGGAGCTGAAAAGCACTTTAAAGCAATAAAAGAAGTAAAGTCTCAAAACTCTGAATCTAATGGCTTAATCTTGTTAGTAGCGTGGATTAAGTGATTTACAGGTGATTTGAGTCAGTGTGGCCTGTTTTAGGCTGAAATCTAAGTCAAAGTCATGTAATGTGAACTAGTACAATCCCAAACATTGTAAATGCATTGAAAACGCTATTCAGGAGCTGAAAAGCACTTTAAAGCAATAAAAGAAGGAAAGACTCAAAACTCGGAATTTAATGGCTTAATCTTGTCAGTAGCATGGATTTAGTGATTTACAGTTGATTTGAGTCAGTGTGGCCTGTTTAGGCTGAAATCTAACTCAAAGTCATGTAATGTGAACTAGTACAATGCCAAACATTGTAATGCATTGAAAACGCTATTCAGGAGCTGAAAAGCACTTTAAAGCAATAAAAGAATGAAAGTCTCAAAACTCGGAATTTCATGGCTTAATCTTGTCAGTAGCATGGATTAAGTGATTTACAGTTGATTTGAGTCAGTGTGGCCTGTTTTAGGATGAAATCTAAGTCATGTAATGTGAACTAGTACAATGCCAAACATTGTAAATGCATTGAAAACGCTATTCAGGAGCTGAAAAGCACTTTAAAAGAATGAAAGTCTCTTCAGGAGCTGAAAAGCACTTTAAAAGAAGGAAAGTCTCAAAACTAGGAATCTAATGGCTTAATCTTGTCAGTAGCATGGATTAAGTGATTTACAGTTGATTTGAGTCAGTGTGGCCTGTTTTAGGATGAAATCTAAGTCAAAGTCATGTAATGTGAACTAGTACAATGCCAAACATTGTAAATGCATTGAAAACGCTATTCAGGAGCTGAAAAGCACTTTAAAAGAATGAAAGTCTCTTCAGGAGCTGAAAAGCACTTTAAAAGAAGGAAAGTCTCAAAACTAGGAATCTAATGGCTTAATCTTGTCAATAGCATGGATTAAGTGATTTACAGTTGATTTGAGTCAGTGTGGCCTGTTTAGGCTGAAATCTAAGTCAAAGTCATGTAATGTGAACTAGTACAACGCCAAACATTGTAAATGCATTGAAAACGCTATTCAGGAGCTGAAAAGCACTTTAAAGCAATAAAAGAAGGAAAGTCTCAAAACTCTGAATCTAATGGCTTAATCTTGTCAGTAGCATGGATTAAGTGATTTACAGGTGACTTGAGTCAGTGTGGCCTGTTTAGGCTGAAATCTAAGTCAAAGTCATGTAATGTGAACTAGTACAATGCCAAACATTGTAATGCATTGAAAACGCTATTCAGGAGCTGAAAAGGACTTTAAAGCAATAAAAGAAGGAAAGACTCAAAACTAGGAATCTAATGGCTTAATCTTGTCAGTAGCATGGATTAAGTGATTTACAGGTGATTTGAGTCAGTGTGGCCTGTTTAGGCTGAAATCTAAGTCAAAGTCATGTAATGTGAACTAGTACAATGCCAAACATTGTAATGCATTGAAAACGCTATTCAGGAGCTGAAAATCAAATCAAATCAAATTTATTTGTATAGCCCTTTTTACACGCAAGCATGTCACAGAGGGCTTCACATATGCCCATAGAACTGCCCCTCAACCAACCTAAACCCTCAAGGAAGACAAGGAAAAACTCCCAAAAAACTCTCAACAGGAGGTAAAAAATAAAAAAAATGGAAGAAACCTTGGGAGGAGCAATTCAGAGAGGGATCCCCTCCTCCAGAGACGGTTGGTGGGAGAGAGGAGCAGAACACAGGCTAAACATAGTCATACAGTGTCGATGGGTTTTTAAAACACCAAAATCCATTATTCAACTTTATAGATGTAGGACAGGACCGGGAGACTCGCGACCAGGTCCAGCGTTGGCTGACCGACGACCAGGCAGGTGCTGACAACTCCAACCCCCCACACCACAAGGGATGTGTGTGGGGGGGGACAGAGAGAGGAGAGCAGGGAAAAGCACTTTAAAGCAAAAAAAGAAGGAAAGACTCAAAACTAGGAATCTAATGGCTTAATCTTGTCAGTAGCATGGATTAAGTGATTTACAGTTGATTTGAGTCAGTGTGGCCTGTTTAGGCTGAAATCTAAGTCAAAGTCATGTAATGTGAACTAGTACAATGCCAAACATTGTAAATGCATTGAAAACGCTATTCAGGAGCTGAAAAGCACTTTAAAGCAATAAAAGAAGGAAAGACTCAAAACTAGGAATCTAATGGCTTAATCTTGTCAGTAGCATGGATTAAGTGATTTACAGTTGATTTGAGTCAGTGTGGCCTGTTTAGGCTGAAATCTAAATCAAAGTCATGTAATGTGAACTAGTACAATGCCAAACATTGTAATGCATTGAAAACGCTATTCAGGAGCTGAAAAGCACTTTAAAGCAATAAAAGAATGAAAGTCTCAAAACTCTGAATCTAATGGCTTAATCTTGTCAGTAGCATGGATTAAGTGATTTACAGGTGATTTGAGTCAGTGTGGCCTGTTTTAGGCTGAAATATAAGTCAAAGTCATGTAATGTGAACTAGTACAATGCCAAACATTGTAAATTCATAGAAAACGCTTTTCAGTAGCTGAAAAGCACTTTAAAGCAATAAAAGAAGGAAAGTCTCAAAACTAGGAATCTAATGGCTTAATCTTGTCAGTAGCATGGATTAAGTGATTTACAGTTGATTTGAGTCAGTGTGGCCTGTTTAGGCTGAAATCTAACTCAAAGTCATGTAATGTGAACTAGTAAAATGCCAAACAATGTAAATGCATTGAAAACGTTATTCAGTAGCTGAAAAGCACTTTAAAGCAATAAAAGAAGGAAAGTCTCAAAACTAGGAATCTAATGGCTTAATCTTGTCAGTAGCATGGATTAAGTGATTTACAGTTGATTTGAGTCAGTGTGGCCTGTTTAGGATGAAATCTAACTCAAAGTCATTTAATGTGAACTAGTAAAATGCCAAACAATGTAAATGTATTGAAAACGTTATGCAGGAGCTGAAAAGCACTTTAAAGCAATAAAAGAAGGAAAGACTCAAAACTAGGAATCTAATGGCTTAATCTTGTCAGTAGCATGGATTAAGTGATTTACAGTTGATTTGAGTCAGTGTGGCCTGTTTAGGCTGAAATCTAAGTCAAAGTCATGTAATGTGAACTAGTACAATGCCAAACATTGTAATGCATTGAAAACGCTATTCAGGAGCTGAAAAGCACTTTAAAGCAATAAAAGAATGAAAGTCTCAAAACTCTGAATTTCATGGCTTAATCTTGTCAGTAGCATGGATTAAGTGATTTACAGTTGATTTGAGTCAGTGTGGCCTGTTTAGGCTGAAATCTAACTCAAAGTCATGTAATGTGAACTAGTAAAATGCCAAACAATGTAAATGCATTGAAAACGCTATTCAGGAGCTGAAAAGCACTTTAAAGCAATAAAAGAAGGAAAGACTCAAAACTCGGAATTTCATGGCTTAATCTTGTCAGTAGCATGGATTAAGTGATTTACAGTTGATTTGAGTCAGTGTGGCCTGTTTAGGCTGAAATCTAAGTCAAAGTCATGTAATGTGAACTAGTACAATGCCAAACATTGTAATGCATTGAAAACGCTATTCAGGAGCTGAAAAGCACTTTAAAGCAATAAAAGAATGAAAGTCTCAAAACTCGGAATTTCATGGCTTAATCTTGTCAGTAGCATGGATTAAGTGATTTACAGTTGATTTGAGTCAGTGTGGCCTGTTTAGGCTGAAATCTAACTCAAAGTCATGTAATGTGAACTAGTAAAATGCCAAACAATGTAAATGCATTGAAAACGTTATTCAGGAGCTGAAAAGCACTTTAAAGCAATAAAAGAAGGAAAGACTCAAAACTAGGAATCTAATGGCTTAATCTTGTCAGTAGCATGGATTAAGTGATTTACAGTTGATTTGAGTCGGTGTGGCCTGTTTAGGCTGAAATCTAAGTCAAAGTCATGTAATGTGAACTAGTACAATGCCAAACATTGTAATGCATTGAAAACGCTATTCAGGAGCTGAAAAGCACTTTAAAGCAATAAAAGAATGAAAGTCTCAAAACTCGGAATTTCATGGCTTAATCTTGTCAGTAGCATGGATTAAGTGATTTACAGTTGATTTGAGTCAGTGTGGCCTGTTTAGGCTGAAATCTAACTCAAAGTCATGTAATGTGAACTAGTAAAATGCCAAACAATGTAAATGCATTGAAAACGTTATTCAGGAGCTGAAAAGCACTTTAAAGCAATAAAAGAAGGAAAGACTCAAAACTAGGAATCTAATGGCTTAATCTTGTCAGTAGCATGGATTAAGTGATTTACAGTTGATTTGAGTCAGTGTGGCCTGTTTAGGCTGAAATCTAAGTCAAAGTCATGTAATGTGAACTAGTACAATGCCAAACACTGTAATGCATTGAAAACGCTATTCAGGAGCTGAAAAGCACTTTAAAGCAATAAAAGAATGAAAGTCTCAAAACTCGGAATTTCATGGCTTAATCTTGTCAGTAGCATGGATTAAGTGATTTACAGTTGATTTGAGTCAGTGTGGCCTGTTTAGGCTGAAATCTAACTCAAAGTCATGTAATGTGAACTAGTACAATGCCAAACATTGTAAATGCATTGAAAACGCTATTCAGGAGCTGATAAGCACTTTAAAGCAATAAAAGAAGGAAAGACTAAAAACTAGGAATCTAATGGCTTAATCTTGTCAGTAGCATGGATTAAGGGATTTACAGTTGATTTGAGTCAGTGTGGCCTGTTTAGGCTGAAATCTAAGTCAAAGTCATGTAATGTGAACTAGTACAATGCCAAACATTGTAATGCATTGAAAACGCTATTCAGGAGCTGAAAAGCACTTTAAAGCAATAAAAGAAGGAAAGACTCAAAACTAGGAATCTAATGGCTTAATCTTGTCAGTAGCATGGATTAAGTGATTTACAGTTGATTTGAGTCAGTGTGGCCTGTTTAGGCTGAAATCTAAGTCAAAGTCATGTAATGTGAACTAGTACAATGCCAAACATTGTAAATGCATTGAAAACGCTATTCAGGAGCTGAAAAGCACTTTAAAGCAATAAAAGAAGGAAAGACTCAAAACTAGGAATCTAATGGCTTAATCTTGTCAGTAGCATGGATTAAGTGATTTACAGGTGATTTGAGTCAGTGTGGCCTGTTTTAGGCTGTAATCTAAGTCAAAGTCATGTAATGTGAACTAGTACAATCCCAAACATTGTAAATGCATTGAAAACGCTATTCAGGAGCTGAAAAGCACTTTAAAGCAATAAAAGAAGGAAAGACTCAAAACTCGGAATTTCATGGCTTAATCTTGTCAGTAGCATGGATTAAGTGATTTACAGTTGATTTGAGTCAGTGTGGCCTGTTTAGGCTGAAATCTAAGTCAAAGTCATGTAATGTGAACTAGTACAATGCCAAACATTGTAATGCATTGAAAACGCTATTCAGGAGCTGAAAAGCACTTTAAAGCAATAAAAGAATGAAAGTCTCAAAACTCGGAATTTCATGGCTTAATCTTGTCAGTAGCATGGATTAAGTGATTTACAGTTGATTTGAGTCAGTGTGGCCTGTTTAGGCTGAAATCTAACTCAAAGTCATGTAATGTGAACTAGTAAAATGCCAAACAATGTAAATGCATTGAAAACGTTATTCAGGAGCTGAAAAGCACTTTAAAGCAATAAAAGAAGGAAAGTCTCAAAACTCTGAATCTAATGGCTTAATCTTGTCAGTAGCATGGATTAAGTGATTTACAGTTGATTTGAGTCAGTGTGGCCTGTTTTAGGCTGAAATCTAAGTCAAAGTCATGTAATGTGAACTAGTACAATGCCAAACATTGTAAATGCATTGAAAACGCTATTCAGGAGCTGAAAAGCACTTTAAAGCAATAAAAGAAGGAAAGACTCAAAACTAGGAATCTAATGGCTTAATCTTGTCAGTAGCATGGATTAAGTGATTTACAGTTGATTTGAGTCAGTGTGGCCTGTTTAGGCTGAAATCTAACTCAAAGTCATGTAATGTGAACTAGTAAAATGCCAAACAATGTAAATGCATTGAAAACGTTATTCAGGAGCTGAAAAGCACTTTAAAGCAATAAAAGAAGGAAAGTCTCAAAACTCTGAATTTCATGGCTTAATCTTGTCAGTAGCATGGATTAAGTGATTTACAGTTGATTTGAGTCAGTGTGGCCTGTTTAGGCTGAAATCTAACTCAAAGTCATGTAATGTGAACTAGTAAAATGCCAAACAATGTAAATGCATTGAAAACGTTATTCAGGAGCTGAAAAGCACTTTAAAGCAATAAAAGAAGGAAAGTCTCAAAACTCTGAATCTAATGGCTTAATCTTGTCAGTAGCATGGATTAAGTGATTTACAGTTGATTTGAGTCAGTGTGGCCTGTTTTAGGCTGAAATCTAAGTCAAAGTCATGTAATGTGAACTAGTACAATGCCAAACATTGTAAATGCATTGAAAACGCTATTCAGGAGCTGAAAAGCACTTTAAAGCAATAAAAGAAGGAAAGACTCAAAACTAGGAATCTAATGGCTTAATCTTGTCAGTAGCATGGATTAAGTGATTTACAGTTGATTTGAGTCAGTGTGGCCTGTTTAGGCTGAAATCTAACTCAAAGTCATGTAATGTGAACTAGTAAAATGCCAAACAATGTAAATGCATTGAAAACGTTATTCAGGAGCTGAAAAGCACTTTAAAGCAATAAAAGAAGGAAAGTCTCAAAACTCTGAATCTAATGGCTTAATCTTGTCAGTAGCATGGATTAAGTGATTTACAGTTGATTTGAGTCAGTGTGGCCTGTTTAGGCTGAAATCTAAGTCAAAGTCATGTAATGTGAACTAGTACAATGCCAAACATTGTAATGCATTGAAAACGCTATTCAGGAGCTGAAAAGCACTTTAAAGCAATAAAAGAAGGAAAGACTCAAAACTAGGAATCTAATGGCTTAATCTTGTCAGTAGCATGGATTAAGTGATTTACAGGTGATTTGAGTCAGTGTGGCCTGTTTTATGCTGAAATCTAAGTCAAAGTCATGTAATGTGAACTAGTACAATCCCAAACATTGTAAATGCATTGAAAACGCTATTCAGGAGCTGAAAAGCACTTTAAAGCAATAAAAGAAGGAAAGACTCAAAACTCGGAATTTCATGGCTTAATCTTGTCAGTAGCATGGATTAAGTGATTTACAGTTGATTTGAGTCAGTGTGGCCTGTTTAGGCTGAAATCTAAGTCAAAGCCATGTAATGTGAACTAGTACAATGCCAAACATTGTAATGCATTGAAAACGCTATTCAGGAGCTGAAAAGCACTTTAAAGCAATAAAAGAATGAAAGTCTCAAAACTCGGAATTTCATGGCTTAATCTTGTCAGTAGCATGGATTAAGTGATTTACAGTTGATTTGAGTCAGTGTGGCCTGTTTAGGCTGAAATCTAACTCAAAGTCATGTAATGTGAACTAGTAAAATGCCAAACAATGTAAATGCATTGAAAACGTTATTCAGGAGCTGAAAAGCACTTTAAAGCAATAAAAGAAGGAAAGTCTCAAAACTCTGAATCTAATGGCTTAATCTTGTCAGTAGCATGGATTAAGTGATTTACAGGTGATTTGAGTCAGTGTGGCCTGTTTTAGGCTGAAATCTAAGTCAAAGTCATGTAATGTGAACTAGTACAATGCCAAACATTGTAAATGCATTGAAAACGCTATTCAGGAGCTGAAAAGCACTTTAAAGCAATAAAAGAAGGAAAGACTCAAAACTAGGAATCTAATGGCTTAATCTTGTCAGTAGCATGGATTAAGTGATTTACAGTTGATTTGAGTCAGTGTGGCCTGTTTAGGCTGAAATCTAACTCAAAGTCATGTAATGTGAACTAGTAAAATGCCAAACAATGTAAATGCATTGAAAACGTTATTCAGGAGCTGAAAAGCACTTTAAAGCAATAAAAGAAGGAAAGTCTCAAAACTCTGAATCTAATGGCTTAATCTTGTTAGTAGCGTGGATTAAGTGATTTACAGGTGATTTGAGTCAGTGTGGCCTGTTTTAGGCTGAAATCTAAGTCAAAGTCATGTAATGTGAACTAGTACAATCCCAAACATTGTAAATGCATTGAAAACGCTATTCAGGAGCTGAAAAGCACTTTAAAGCAATAAAAGAAGGAAAGACTCAAAACTCGGAATCTAATGGCTTAATCTTGTCAGTAGCATGGATTAAGTGATTTACAGTTGATTTGAGTCAGTGTGGCCTGTTTAGGCTGAAATCTAAGTCAAAGTCATGTAATGTGAACTAGTACAATGCCAAACATTGTAATGCATTGAAAACGCTATTCAGGAGCTGAAAAGCACTTTAAAGCAATAAAAGAATGAAAGTCTCAAAACTAGGAATCTAATGGCTTAATCTTGTCAGTAGCATGGATTAAGTGATTTACAGTTGATTTGAGTCAGTGTGGCCTGTTTAGGCTGAAATCTAACTCAAAGTCATGTAATGTGAACTAGTAAAATGCCAAACAATGTAAATGCATTGAAAACGTTATTCAGGAGCTGAAAAGCACTTTAAAGCAATAAAAAAAAGGAAAGACTCAAAACTAGGAATATAATGGCTTAATCTTGTCAGTAGCATGGATTAAGTGATTTACAGTTGATTTGAGTCAGTGTGGCCTGTTTAGGCTGAAATCTAACTCAAAGTCATGTAATGTGAACTAGTAAAATGCCAAACAATGTAAATGCATTGAAAACGTTATTCAGGAGCTGAAAAGCACTTTAAAGCAATAAAAGAAGGAAAGTCTCAAAACTAGGAATCTAATGGCTTAATCTTGTCAGTAGCATGGATTAAGTGATTTACAGTTGATTTGAGTCAGTGTGGCCTGTTTAGGCTGAAATCTAACTCAAAGTCATGTAATGTGAACTAGTAAAATGCCAAACAATGTAAATGCATTGAAAACGTTATTCAGGAGCTGAAAAGCACTTTAAAGCAATAAAAGAAGGAAAGTCTCAAAACTCTGAATCTAATGGCTTAATCTTGTCAGTAGCATGGATTAAGTGATTTACAGTTGATTTGAGTCAGTGTGGCCTGTTTAGGCTGAAATCTAAGTCAAAGTCATGTAATGTGAACTAGTACAATGCCAAACATTGTAATGCATTGAAAACGCTATTCAGGAGCTGAAAAGCACTTTAAAGCAATAAAAGAAGGAAAGACTCAAAACTAGGAATCTAATGGCTTAATCTTGTCAGTAGCATGGATTAAGTGATTTACAGTTGATTTGAGTCAGTGTGGCCTGTTTAGGCTGAAATCTAACTCAAAGTCATGTAATGTGAACTAGTAAAATGCCAAACAATGTAAATGCATTGAAAACGTTATTCAGGAGCTGAAAAGCACTTTAAAGCAATAAAAGAATGAAAGTCTCAAAACTCGGAATTTCATGGCTTAATCTTGTCAGTAGCATGGATTAAGTGATTTACAGTTGATTTGAGTCAGTGTGGCCTGTTTAGGCTGAAATCTAAGTCAAAGTCATGTAATGTGAACTAGTACAACGCCAAACATTGTAAATGCATTGAAAACGCTATTCAGGAGCTGAAAAGCACTTTAAAAGAATGAAAGTCTCTTCAGGAGCTGAAAAGCACTTTAAAAGAAGGAAAGTCTCAAAACTAGGAATCTAATGGCTTAATCTTGTCAGTAGCATGGATTAAGTGATTTACAGTTGATTTGAGTCAGTGTGGCCTGTTTAGGCTGAAATCTAAGTCAAAGTCATGTAATGTGAACTAGTACAATGCCAAACATTGTAAATGCATTGAAAACGCTATTCAGGAGCTGAAAAGCACTTTAAAGCAATAAAAGAAGGAAAGTCTCAAAACTAGGAATCTAATGGCTTAATCTTGTCAGTAGCATGGATTAAGTTATTTACAGTTGATTTGAGTCAGTGTGGCCTGTTTAGGCTGAAATCTAAGTCAAAGTCATGTAATGTGAACTAGTACAATGCCAAACATTGTAAATGCATTGAAAACGCTATTCAGGAGCTGAAAAGCACTTTAAAGCAATAAAAGAAGGAAAGTCTCAAAACTCTGAATCTAATGGCTTAATCTTGTCAGTAGCATGGATTAAGTGATTTACAGGTGATTTGAGTCAGTGTGGCCTGTTTTAGGCTGAAATCTAAGTCAAAGTCATGTAATGTGAACTAGTACAATGCCAAACATTGTAAATGCATTGAAAACGCTATTCAGGAGCTGAAAAGCACTTTAAAGCAATAAAAGAAGGAAAGACTCAAAACTAGGAATCTAATGGCTTAATCTTGTCAGTAGCATGGATTAAGTGATTTACAGTTGATTTGAGTCAGTGTGGCCTGTTTAGGCTGAAATCTAACTCAAAGTCATGTAATGTGAACTAGTAAAATGCCAAACAATGTAAATGCATTGAAAACGTTATTCAGGAGCTGAAAAGCACTTTAAAGCAATAAAAGAAGGAAAGTCTCAAAACTCTGAATCTAATGGCTTAATCTTGTTAGTAGCGTGGATTAAGTGATTTACAGGTGATTTGAGTCAGTGTGGCCTGTTTTAGGCTGAAATCTAAGTCAAAGTCATGTAATGTGAACTAGTACAATCCCAAACATTGTAAATGCATTGAAAACGCTATTCAGGAGCTGAAAAGCACTTTAAAGCAATAAAAGAAGGAAAGACTCAAAACTCGGAATCTAATGGCTTAATCTTGTCAGTAGCATGGATTAAGTGATTTACAGTTGATTTGAGTCAGTGTGGCCTGTTTAGGCTGAAATCTAAGTCAAAGTCATGTAATGTGAACTAGTACAATGCCAAACATTGTAATGCATTGAAAACGCTATTCAGGAGCTGAAAAGCACTTTAAAGCAATAAAAGAATGAAAGTCTCAAAACTCGGAATTTCATGGCTTAATCTTGTCAGTAGCATGGATTAAGTGATTTACAGTTGATTTGAGTCAGTGTGGCCTGTTTAGGCTGAAATCTAACTCAAAGTCATGTAATGTGAACTAGTAAAATGCCAAACAATGTAAATGCATTGAAAACGTTATTCAGGAGCTGAAAAGCACTTTAAAGCAATAAAAGAAGGAAAGACTCAAAACTAGGAATCTAATGGCTTAATCTTGTCAGTAGCATGGATTAAGTGATTTACAGTTGATTTGAGTCAGTGTGGCCTGTTTAGGCTGAAATCTAAGTCAAAGTTATGTAATGTGAACTAGTACAATGCCAAACATTGTAATGCATTGAAAACGCTATTCAGGAGCTGAAAAGCACTTTAAAGCAATAAAAGAATGAAAGTCTCAAAACTAGGAATCTAATGGCTTAATCTTGTCAGTAGCATGGATTAAGTGATTTACAGTTGATTTGAGTCAGTGTGGCCTGTTTAGGCTGAAATCTAACTCAAAGTCATGTAATGTGAACTAGTAAAATGCCAAACAATGTAAATGCATTGAAAACGTTATTCAGGAGCTGAAAAGCACTTTAAAGCAATAAAAGAAGGAAAGTCTCAAAACTCTGAATCTAATGGCTTAATCTTGTCAGTAGCATGGATTAAGTGATTTACAGTTGATTTGAGTCAGTGTGGCCTGTTTAGGCTGAAATCTAAGTCAAAGTCATGTAATGTGAACTAGTACAATGCCAAACATTGTAATGCATTGAAAACGCTATTCAGGAGCTGAAAAGCACTTTAAAGCAATAAAAGAAGGAAAGACTCAAAACTAGGAATCTAATGGCTTAATCTTGTCAGTAGCATGGATTAAGTGATTTACAGTTGATTTGAGTCAGTGTGGCCTGTTTAGGCTGAAATCTAACTCAAAGTCATGTAATGTGAACTAGTAAAATGCCAAACAATGTAAATGCATTGAAAACGTTATTCAGGAGCTGAAAAGCACTTTAAAGCAATAAAAGAATGAAAGTCTCAAAACTCGGAATTTCATGGCTTAATCTTGTCAGTAGCATGGATTAAGTGATTTACAGTTGATTTGAGTCAGTGTGGCCTGTTTAGGCTGAAATCTAAGTCAAAGTCATGTAATGTGAACTAGTACAACGCCAAACATTGTAAATGCATTGAAAACGCTATTCAGGAGCTGAAAAGCACTTTAAAAGAATGAAAGTCTCTTCAGGAGCTGAAAAGCACTTTAAAAGAAGGAAAGTCTCAAAACTAGGAATCTAATGGCTTAATCTTGTCAGTAGCATGGATTAAGTGATTTACAGTTGATTTGAGTCAGTGTGGCCTGTTTAGGCTGAAATCTAAGTCAAAGTCATGTAATGTGAACTAGTACAATGCCAAACATTGTAAATGCATTGAAAACGCTATTCAGGAGCTGAAAAGCACTTTAAAGCAATAAAAGAAGGAAAGTCTCAAAACTAGGAATCTAATGGCTTAATCTTGTCAGTAGCATGGATTAAGTGATTTACAGTTGATTTGAGTCAGTGTGGCCTGTTTAGGCTGAAATCTAAGTCAAAGTCATGTAATGTGAACTAGTACAATGCCAAACATTGTAAATGCATTGAAAACGCTATTCAGGAGCTGAAAAGCACTTTAAAGCAATAAAAGAAGGAAAGACTCAAAACTAGGAATCTAATGGCTTAATCTTGTCAGTAGCATGGATTAAGTTATTTACAGTTGATTTGAGTCAGTGTGGCCTGTTTAGGCTGAAATCTAACTCAAAGTCATGTAATGTGAACTAGTAAAATGCCAAACAATGTAAATGCATTGAAAACGTTATTCAGGAGCTGAAAAGCACTTTAAAGCAATAAAAGAAGGAAAGTCTCAAAACTCTGAATCTAATGGCTTAATCTTGTCAGTAGCATGGATTAAGTGATTTACAGGTGATTTGAGTCAGTGTGGCCTGTTTTATGCTGAAATCTAAGTCAAAGTCATGTAATGTGAACTAGTACAATCCCAAACATTGTAAATGCATTGAAAACGCTATTCAGGAGCTGAAAAGCACTTTAAACCAATAAAAGAAGGAAAGACTCAAAACTCGGAATCTAATGGCTTAATCTTGTCAGTAGCATGGATTAAGTGATTTACAGGTGATTTGAGTCAGTGTGGCCTGTTTTATGCTGAAATCTAAGTCAAAGTCATGTAATGTGAACTAGTACAATCCCAAACATTGTAAATGCATTGAAAACGCTATTCAGGAGCTGAAAAGCACTTTAAAGCAATAAAAGAATGAAAGTCTCAAAACTCGGAATTTCATGGCTTAATCTTGTCAGTAGCATGGATTAAGTGATTTACAGTTGATTTGAGTCAGTGTGGCCTGTTTAGGCTGAAATCTAACTCAAAGTCATGTAATGTGAACTAGTAAAATGCCAAACAATGTAAATGCATTGAAAACGTTATTCAGGAGCTGAAAAGCACTTTAAAGCAATAAAAGAAGGAAAGACTCAAAACTAGGAATCTAATGGCTTAATCTTGTCAGTAGCATGGATTAAGTGATTTACAGTTGATTTGAGTCAGTGTGGCCTGTTTAGGCTGAAATCTAAGTCAAAGTTATGTAATGTGAACTAGTACAATGCCAAACATTGTAATGCATTGAAAACGCTATTCAGGAGCTGAAAAGCACTTTAAAGCAATAAAAGAATGAAAGTCTCAAAACTAGGAATCTAATGGCTTAATCTTGTCAGTAGCATGGATTAAGTGATTTACAGTTGATTTGAGTCAGTGTGGCCTGTTTAGGCTGAAATCTAACTCAAAGTCATGTAATGTGAACTAGTAAAATGCCAAACAATGTAAATGCATTGAAAACGTTATTCAGGAGCTGAAAAGCACTTTAAAGCAATAAAAGAAGGAAAGTCTCAAAACTAGGAATCTAATGGCTTAATCTTGTCAGTAGCATGGATTAAGTGATTTACAGTTGATTTGAGTCAGTGTGGCCTGTTTAGGCTGAAATCTAACTCAAAGTCATGTAATGTGAACTAGTAAAATGCCAAACAATGTAAATGCATTGAAAACGTTATTCAGGAGCTGAAAAGCACTTTAAAGCAATAAAAGAAGGAAAGTCTCAAAACTCTGAATCTAATGGCTTAATCTTGTCAGTAGCATGGATTAAGTGATTTACAGTTGATTTGAGTCAGTGTGGCCTGTTTAGGCTGAAATCTAAGTCAAAGTCATGTAATGTGAACTAGTACAATGCCAAACATTGTAATGCATTGAAAACGCTATTCAGGAGCTGAAAAGCACTTTAAAGCAATAAAAGAAGGAAAGACTCAAAACTAGGAATCTAATGGCTTAATCTTGTCAGTAGCATGGATTAAGTGATTTACAGTTGATTTGAGTCAGTGTGGCCTGTTTAGGCTGAAATCTAACTCAAAGTCATGTAATGTGAACTAGTAAAATGCCAAACAATGTAAATGCATTGAAAACGTTATTCAGGAGCTGAAAAGCACTTTAAAGCAATAAAAGAATGAAAGTCTCAAAACTCGGAATTTCATGGCTTAATCTTGTCAGTAGCATGGATTAAGTGATTTACAGTTGATTTGAGTCAGTGTGGCCTGTTTAAGCTGAAATCTAAGTCAAAGTCATGTAATGTGAACTAGTACAACGCCAAACATTGTAAATGCATTGAAAACGCTATTCAGGAGCTGAAAAGCACTTTAAAAGAATGAAAGTCTCTTCAGGAGCTGAAAAGCACTTTAAAAGAAGGAAAGTCTCAAAACTAGGAATCTAATGGCTTAATCTTGTCAGTAGCATGGATTAAGTGATTTACAGTTGATTTGAGTCAGTGTGGCCTGTTTAGGCTGAAATCTAAGTCAAAGTCATGTAATGTGAACTAGTACAATGCCAAACATTGTAAATGCATTGAAAACGCTATTCAGGAGCTGAAAAGCACTTTAAAGCAATAAAAGAAGGAAAGTCTCAAAACTAGGAATCTAATGGCTTAATCTTGTCAGTAGCATGGATTAAGTGATTTACAGTTGATTTGAGTCAGTGTGGCCTGTTTAGGCTGAAATCTAAGTCAAAGTCATGTAATGTGAACTAGTACAATGCCAAACATTGTAAATGCATTGAAAACGCTATTCAGGAGCTGAAAAGCACTTTAAAGCAATAAAAGAAGGAAAGTCTCAAAACTCTGAATCTAATGGCTTAATCTTGTCAGTAGCATGGATTAAGTGATTTACAGGTGATTTGAGTCAGTGTGGCCTGTTTTAGGCTGAAATCTAAGTCAAAGTCATGTAATGTGAACTAGTACAATGCCAAACATTGTAAATGCATTGAAAACGCTATTCAGGAGCTGAAAAGCACTTTAAAGCAATAAAAGAAGGAAAGACTCAAAACTAGGAATCTAATGGCTTAATCTTGTCAGTAGCATGGATTAAGTGATTTACAGTTGATTTGAGTCAGTGTGGCCTGTTTAGGCTGAAATCTAACTCAAAGTCATGTAATGTGAACTAGTAAAATGCCAAACAATGTAAATGCATTGAAAACGTTATTCAGGAGCTGAAAAGCACTTTAAAGCAATAAAAGAAGGAAAGTCTCAAAACTCTGAATCTAATGGCTTAATCTTGTTAGTAGCGTGGATTAAGTGATTTACAGGTGATTTGAGTCAGTGTGGCCTGTTTTAGGCTGAAATCTAAGTCAAAGTCATGTAATGTGAACTAGTACAATCCCAAACATTGTAAATGCATTGAAAACGCTATTCAGGAGCTGAAAAGCACTTTAAAGCAATAAAAGAATGAAAGTCTCAAAACTCGGAATTTCATGGCTTAATCTTGTCAGTAGCATGGATTAAGTGATTTACAGTTGATTTGAGTCAGTGTGGCCTGTTTAGGCTGAAATCTAACTCAAAGTCATGTAATGTGAACTAGTAAAATGCCAAACAATGTAAATGCATTGAAAACGTTATTCAGGAGCTGAAAAGCACTTTAAAGCAATAAAAGAAGGAAAGACTCAAAACTAGGAATCTAATGGCTTAATCTTGTCAGTAGCATGGATTAAGTGATTTACAGTTGATTTGAGTCAGTGTGGCCTGTTTAGGCTGAAATCTAAGTCAAAGTTATGTAATGTGAACTAGTACAATGCCAAACATTGTAATGCATTGAAAACGCTATTCAGGAGCTGAAAAGCACTTTAAAGCAATAAAAGAATGAAAGTCTCAAAACTAGGAATCTAATGGCTTAATCTTGTCAGTAGCATGGATTAAGTGATTTACAGTTGATTTGAGTCAGTGTGGCCTGTTTAGGCTGAAATCTAACTCAAAGTCATGTAATGTGAACTAGTAAAATGCCAAACAATGTAAATGCATTGAAAACGTTATTCAGGAGCTGAAAAGCACTTTAAAGCAATAAAAGAAGGAAAGTCTCAAAACTCTGAATCTAATGGCTTAATCTTGTCAGTAGCATGGATTAAGTGATTTACAGGTGATTTGAGTCAGTGTGGCCTGTTTTAGGCTGAAGTCTAAGTCAAAGTCATGTAATGTGAACTAGTACAATGCCAAACATTGTAAATGCATTGAAAACGCTATTCAGGAGCTGATAAGCACTTTAAAGCAATAAAAGAAGGAAAGACTAAAAACTAGGAATCTAATGGCTTAATCTTGTCAGTAGCATGGATTAAGTGATTTACAGTTGATTTGAGTCAGTGTGGCCTGTTTAGGCTGAAATCTAAGTCAAAGTCATGTAATGTGAACTAGTACAATGCCAAACATTGTAATGCATTGAAAACGCTATTCAGGAGCTGAAAAGCACTTTAAAGCAATAAAAGAAGGAAAGACTCAAAACTAGGAATCTAATGGCTTAATCTTGTCAGTAGCATGGATTAAGTGATTTACAGTTGATTTGAGTCAGTGTGGCCTGTTTAGGCTGAAATCTAACTCAAAGTCATGTAATGTGAACTAGTACAATGCCAAACATTGTAATGCATTGAAAACGCTATTCAGGAGCTGAAAAGCACTTTAAAGTGCTTTTCAGCGAGTTAGATTTCAGCCTAAACAGGCCACACTGATTCAAATCAACTGTAAATCACTTAATCCATGCTACTGACAAGATAAAGCCATTAGATTCCTAGCTTTGAGACTTTCCTTCTTTTATTGATTTAAAGTGCTTTTCAGCTACTGAAAAGCGTTTTCTATGAATTTACAATGTTTGGCATTGTACTAGTTCACATTACATGACTTTGACTTATATTTCAGCCTAAAACAGGCCATACTGACTCAAATCACCTGTAAATCACTTAATCCATGCTACTGACAAGATAAAGCCATTAGATTCCTAGCTTTGAGACTTTCCTTCTTTTATTGATTTAAAGTGCTTTTCAGCTACTGAAAAGCGTTTTCTATGAATTTACAATGTTTGGCATTGTACTAGTTCACATTACATGACTTTGACTTATATTTCAGCCTAAAACAGGCCATACTGACTCAAATCACCTGTAAATCACTTAATCCATGCTACTCACAAGATTAAGCCATTAGATTCAGAGTTTTGAGACTTTCATTCTTTTATTGCTTTAAAGTGCTTTTCAGCTCCTGAATAGCTTTTTCAATGCATTACAATGTTTGGCATTGTACTAGTTCACATTACATGACTTTGATTTAGATTTCAGCCTAAACAGGCCACACTGACTCAAATCAACTGTAAATCACTTAATCCATGCTACTGACAAGATTAAGCCATTAGATTCCTAGTTTTGAGTCTTTCCTTCTTTTATTGCTTTAAAGTGCTTTTCAGCTCCTGAATAGCGTTTTCAATGCATTTACAATGTTTGGCGTTGTACTAGTTCACATTACATGACTTTGACTTAGATTTCAGCCTAAACAGGCCACACTGACTCAAATCAACTGTAAATCACTTAATCCATGCTACTGACAAGATTAAGCCATTAGATTCCTAGTTTTGAGTCTTTCCTTCTTTTTTTGCTTTAAAGTGCTTTTCCCTGCTCTCCTCTCTCTGTCCCCCCCCCCACACATCCCTTGTGGTGTGGGGGGTTTGAGTTGTCAGCACCTGCCTGGTCGTCGGTCAGCCAACGCTGGACCTGGTCGCGAGTCTCCCGGTCCTGTCCTACATCTATAAAGTTGAATAATGGATTTTGGTGTTTTAAAAACCCATTGACACTGTATGACTATGTTTAGCCTGTGTTCTGCTCCTCTCTCCCACCAACCGTCTCTGGAGGAGGGGATCCCTCTCTGAATTGCTCCTCCCAAGGTTTCTTCCATATTTTTTTTTTTTTTCTCCTGTTGAGAGTTTTTTGGGAGTTTTTCCTTGAGGGTTTAGGTTGGTTGAGGGGCAGTTCTATGGGCATATGTGAAGCCCTCTGTGACATGCTTGCATGTAAAAAGGGCTATACAAATAAATTTGATTTGATTTGATTTTCAGCTCCTGAATAGCGTTTTCAATGCATTACAATGTTTGGCATTGTACTAGTTCACATTACATGACTTTGACTTAGATTTCAGCCTAAACAGGCCACACTGACTCAAATCAACTGTAAATCACTTAATCCATGCTACTGACAAGATTAAGCCATTAGATTCAGAGTTTTGAGACTTTCATTCTTTTATTGCTTTAAAGTGCTTTTCAGCTCCTGAATAACGTTTTCAATGCATTTACATTGTTTGGCATTTTACTAGTTCACATTACATGACTTTGAGTTAGATTTCAGCCTAAACAGGCCACACTGACTCAAATCAACTGTAAATCACTTAATCCATGCTACTGACAAGATTAAGCCATTAGATTCCTAGTTTTGAGTCTTTCCTTCTTTTATTGCTTTAAAGTGCTTTTCAGCTCCTGAATAGCGTTTTCAATGCATTACAATGTTTGGCATTGTACTAGTTCACATTACATGACTTTGACTTAGATTTCAGCCTAAACAGGCCACACTGACTTAAGTCACCTGTAAATCACTTAATCCATGTTACTGACAAGATTAAGCCATTAGATTCAGAGTTTTGAGACTTTCCTTCTTTTATTGCTTTAAAGTGCTTTTCAGCTCCTGAATAGCGTTTTCAATGCATTTACAATGTTTGGCGTTGTACTAGTTCACATTACATGACTTTGACTTAGATTTCAGCCTAAACAGGCCACACTGACTCAAATCAACCGTAAATCACTTAATCCATGCTACTGACAAGATTAAGCCATTAGATTCCTAGTTTTGAGACTTTCCTTCTTTTAAAGTGCTTTTCAGCTCCTGAAGAGACTTTCATTCTTTTAAAGTGCTTTTCAGCTCCTGAATAGCGTTTTCAATGCATTTACAATGTTTGGCATTGTACTAGTTCACATTACATGACTTTGACTTAGATTTCATCCTAAAACAGGCCACACTGACTCAAATCAACTGTAAATCACTTAATCCATCCTACTGACAAGATTAAGCCATTAGATTCTGAGTTTTGAGACTTTCATTCTTTTATTGCTTTAAAGTGCTTTTCAGCTCCTGAATAACGTTTTCAATGCATTTACATTGTTTGGCATTTTACTAGTTCACATTACATGACTTTGAGTTAGATTTCAGCCTAAACAGGCCACACTGACTCAAATCAACTGTAAATCACTTAATCCATGCTACTGACAAGATTAAGCCATTAGATTCCTAGTTTTGAGTCTTTCCTTCTTTTATTGCTTTAAAGTGCTTTTCAGCTCCTGAATAGCGTTTTCAATGCATTACAATGTTTGGCATTGTACTAGTTCACATTACATGACTTTGAGTTAGATTTCAGCCTAAACAGGCCACACTGATTCAAATCAACTGTAAATCACTTAATCCATGCTACTGACAAGATAAAGCCATTAGATTCCTAGTTTTGAGACTTTCCTTCTTTTATTGATTTAAAGTGCTTTTCAGCTACTGAAAAGCGTTTTCTATGAATTTACAATGTTTGGCATTGTACTAGTTCACATTACATGACTTTGACTTATATTTCAGCCTAAAACAGGCCACACTGACTCAAATCACCTGTAAATCACTTAATCCATGCTACTGACAAGATTAAGCCATTAGATTCAGAGTTTTGAGGCTTTCATTCTTTTATTGCTTTAAAGTGCTTTTCAGCTCCTGAATAACGTTTTCAATGCATTTACATTGTTTGGCATTTTACTAGTTCACATTACATGACTTTGAGTTAGATTTCAGCCTAAACAGGCCACACTGACTCAAATCAACTGTAAATCACTTAATCCATGCTACTGACAAGATTAAGCCATTAGATTCCCAGTTTTGAGTCTTTCCTTCTTTTATTGCTTTAAAGTGCTTTTCAGCTCCTGAATAGAGTTTTCAATGCATTACAATGTTTGGCATTGTACTAGTTCACATTACATGACTTTGACTTAGATTTCAGCCTAAACAGGCCACACTGACTTAAGTCACCTGTAAATCACTTAATCCATGTTACTGACAAGATTAAGCCATTAGATTCAGAGTTTTGAGACTTTCCTTCTTTTATTGCTTTAAAGTGCTTTTCAGCTCCTGAATAGAGTTTTCAATGCATTACAATGTTTGGCATTGTACTAGTTCACATTACATGACTTTGACTTAGATTTCAGCCTAAACAGGCCACACTGACTTAAGTCACCTGTAAATCACTTAATCCATGTTACTGACAAGATTAAGCCATTAGATTCCTAGTTTTGAGACTTTCCTTCTTTTAAAGTGCTTTTCAGCTCCTGAAGAGACTTTCATTCTTTTAAAGTGCTTTTCAGCTCCTGAATAGCGTTTTCAATGCATTTACAATGTTTGGCATTGTACTAGTTCACATTACATGACTTTGACTTAGATTTCATCCTAAAACAGGCCACACTGACTCAAATCAACTGTAAATCACTTAATCCATCCTACTGACAAGATTAAGCCATTAGATTCTGAGTTTTGAGACTTTCATTCTTTTATTGCTTTAAAGTGCTTTTCAGCTCCTGAATAACGTTTTCAATGCATTTACATTGTTTGGCATTTTACTAGTTCACATTACATGACTTTGAGTTAGATTTCAGCCTAAAAAGGCCACACTGACTCAAATCAACTGTAAATCACTTAATCCATGCTACTGACAAGATTAAGCCATTAGATTCAGAGTTTTGAGTCTTTCCTTCTTTTATTGCTTTAAAGTGCTTTTCAGCTCCTGAATAGCGTTTTCAATGCATTACAATGTTTGGCATTGTACTAGTTCACATTACATGACTTTGAGTTAGATTTCAGCCTAAACAGGCCACACTGACTCAAATCAACCGTAAATCACTTAATCCATGCTACTGACAAGATTAAGCCATTAGATTCCTAGTTTTGAGACTTTCCTTCTTTTAAAGTGCTTTTCAGCTCCTGAAGAGACTTTCATTCTTTTAAAGTGCTTTTCAGCTCCTGAATAGCGTTTTCAATGCATTTACAATGTTTGGCATTGTACTAGTTCACATTACATGACTTTGACTTAGATTTCATCCTAAAACAGGCCACACTGACTCAAATCAACTGTAAATCACTTAATCCATCCTACTGACAAGATTAAGCCATTAGATTCTGAGTTTTGAGACTTTCATTCTTTTATTGCTTTAAAGTGCTTTTCAGCTCCTGAATAACGTTTTCAATGCATTTACATTGTTTGGCATTTTACTAGTTCACATTACATGACTTTGAGTTAGATTTCAGCCTAAACAGGCCACACTGACTCAAATCAACTGTAAATCACTTAATCCATGCTACTGACAAGATTAAGCCATTAGATTCCTAGTTTTGAGTCTTTCCTTCTTTTATTGCTTTAAAGTGCTTTTCAGCTCCTGAATAGCGTTTTCAATGCATTACAATGTTTGGCATTGTACTAGTTCACATTACATGACTTTGAGTTAGATTTCAGCCTAAACAGGCCACACTGATTCAAATCAACTGTAAATCACTTAATCCATGCTACTGACAAGATAAAGCCATTAGATTCCTAGTTTTGAGACTTTCCTTCTTTTATTGATTTAAAGTGCTTTTCAGCTACTGAAAAGCGTTTTCTATGAATTTACAATGTTTGGCATTGTACTAGTTCACATTACATGACTTTGACTTATATTTCAGCCTAAAACAGGCCACACTGACTCAAATCACCTGTAAATCACTTAATCCATGCTACTGACAAGATTAAGCCATTAGATTCAGAGTTTTGAGGCTTTCATTCTTTTATTGCTTTAAAGTGCTTTTCAGCTCCTGAATAACGTTTTCAATGCATTTACATTGTTTGGCATTTTACTAGTTCACATTACATGACTTTGAGTTAGATTTCAGCCTAAAAAGGCCACACTGACTCAAATCAACTGTAAATCACTTAATCCATGCTACTGACAAGATTAAGCCATTAGATTCAGAGTTTTGAGTCTTTCCTTCTTTTATTGCTTTAAAGTGCTTTTCAGCTCCTGAATAGCGTTTTCAATGCATTACAATGTTTGGCATTGTACTAGTTCACATTACATGACTTTGAGTTAGATTTCAGCCTAAACAGGCCACACTGACTCAAATCAACCGTAAATCACTTAATCCATGCTACTGACAAGATTAAGCCATTAGATTCCTAGTTTTGAGACTTTCCTTCTTTTAAAGTGCTTTTCAGCTCCTGAAGAGACTTTCATTCTTTTAAAGTGCTTTTCAGCTCCTGAATAGCGTTTTCAATGCATTTACAATGTTTGGCATTGTACTAGTTCACATTACATGACTTTGACTTAGATTTCATCCTAAAACAGGCCACACTGACTCAAATCAACTGTAAATCACTTAATCCATCCTACTGACAAGATTAAGCCATTAGATTCTGAGTTTTGAGACTTTCATTCTTTTATTGCTTTAAAGTGCTTTTCAGCTCCTGAATAACGTTTTCAATGCATTTACATTGTTTGGCATTTTACTAGTTCACATTACATGACTTTGAGTTAGATTTCAGCCTAAACAGGCCACACTGACTCAAATCAACTGTAAATCACTTAATCCATGCTACTGACAAGATTAAGCCATTAGATTCCTAGTTTTGAGTCTTTCCTTCTTTTATTGCTTTAAAGTGCTTTTCAGCTCCTGAATAGCGTTTTCAATGCATTACAATGTTTGGCATTGTACTAGTTCACATTACATGACTTTGAGTTAGATTTCAGCCTAAACAGGCCACACTGATTCAAATCAACTGTAAATCACTTAATCCATGCTACTGACAAGATAAAGCCATTAGATTCCTAGTTTTGAGACTTTCCTTCTTTTATTGATTTAAAGTGCTTTTCAGCTACTGAAAAGCGTTTTCTATGAATTTACAATGTTTGGCATTGTACTAGTTCACATTACATGACTTTGACTTATATTTCAGCCTAAAACAGGCCACACTGACTCAAATCACCTGTAAATCACTTAATCCATGCTACTGACAAGATTAAGCCATTAGATTCAGAGTTTTGAGGCTTTCATTCTTTTATTGCTTTAAAGTGCTTTTCAGCTCCTGAATAACGTTTTCAATGCATTTACATTGTTTGGCATTTTACTAGTTCACATTACATGACTTTGAGTTAGATTTCAGCCTAAACAGGCCACACTGACTCAAATCAACTGTAAATCACTTAATCCATGCTACTGACAAGATTAAGCCATTAGATTCCCAGTTTTGAGTCTTTCCTTCTTTTATTGCTTTAAAGTGCTTTTCAGCTCCTGAATAGAGTTTTCAATGCATTACAATGTTTGGCATTGTACTAGTTCACATTACATGACTTTGACTTAGATTTCAGCCTAAACAGGCCACACTGACTTAAGTCACCTGTAAATCACTTAATCCATGTTACTGACAAGATTAAGCCATTAGATTCAGAGTTTTGAGACTTTCCTTCTTTTATTGCTTTAAAGTGCTTTTCAGCTCCTGAATAGAGTTTTCAATGCATTACAATGTTTGGCATTGTACTAGTTCACATTACATGACTTTGACTTAGATTTCAGCCTAAACAGGCCACACTGACTTAAGTCACCTGTAAATCACTTAATCCATGTTACTGACAAGATTAAGCCATTAGATTCCTAGTTTTGAGACTTTCCTTCTTTTAAAGTGCTTTTCAGCTCCTGAAGAGACTTTCATTCTTTTAAAGTGCTTTTCAGCTCCTGAATAGCGTTTTCAATGCATTTACAATGTTTGGCATTGTACTAGTTCACATTACATGACTTTGACTTAGATTTCATCCTAAAACAGGCCACACTGACTCAAATCAACTGTAAATCACTTAATCCATCCTACTGACAAGATTAAGCCATTAGATTCTGAGTTTTGAGACTTTCATTCTTTTATTGCTTTAAAGTGCTTTTCAGCTCCTGAATAACGTTTTCAATGCATTTACATTGTTTGGCATTTTACTAGTTCACATTACATGACTTTGAGTTAGATTTCAGCCTAAACAGGCCACACTGACTCAAATCAACTGTAAATCACTTAATCCATGCTACTGACAAGATTAAGCCATTAGATTCCTAGTTTTGAGTCTTTCCTTCTTTTATTGCTTTAAAGTGCTTTTCAGCTCCTGAATAGCGTTTTCAATGCATTACAATGTTTGGCATTGTACTAGTTCACATTACATGACTTTGAGTTAGATTTCAGCCTAAACAGGCCACACTGATTCAAATCAACTGTAAATCACTTAATCCATGCTACTGACAAGATAAAGCCATTAGATTCCTAGCTTTGAGACTTTCCTTCTTTTATTGATTTAAAGTGCTTTTCAGCTACTGAAAAGCGTTTTCTATGAATTTACAATGTTTGGCATTGTACTAGTTCACATTACATGACTTTGACACATATTTCAGTCTAAAACAGGCCACACTGACTCAAATCACCTGTAAATCACTTAATCCATGCTACTCACAAGATTAAGCCATTAGATTCAGAGTTTTGAGACTTTCATTCTTTTATTGCTTTAAAGTGCTTTTCAGCTCCTGAATAGCGTTTTCAATGCATTACAATGTTTGGCATTGTACTAGTTCACATTACATGACTTTGATTTAGATTTCAGCCTAAACAGGCCACACTGACTCAAATCAACTGTAAATCACTTAATCCATGCTACTGACAAGATTAAGCCATTAGATTCCTAGTTTTGAGTCTTTCCTTCTTTTATTGCTTTAAAGTGCTTTTCAGCTCCTGAATAGCGTTTTCAATGCATTTACAATGTTTGGCGTTGTACTAGTTCACATTACATGACTTTGACTTAGATTTCAGCCTAAACAGGCCACACTGACTCAAATCAACTGTAAATCACTTAATCCATGCTACTGACAAGATTAAGCCATTAGATTCCTAGTTTTGAGTCTTTCCTTCTTTTTTTGCTTTAAAGTGCTTTTCCCTGCTCTCCTCTCTCTGTCCCCCCCCACACACATCCCTTGTGGTGTGGGGGGTTTGAGTTGTCAGCACCTGCCTGGTCGTCGGTCAGCCAACGCTGGACCTGGTCGCGAGTCTCCCGGTCCTGTCCTACATCTATAAAGTTGAATAATGGATTTTGGTGTTTTAAAAACCCATCGACACTGTATGACTATGTTTAGCCTGTGTTCTGCTCCTCTCTCCCACCAACCGTCTCTGGAGGAGGGGATCCCTCTCTGAATTGCTCCTCCCAAGGTTTCTTCCATATTTTTTTTTTTTTTCTCCTGTTGAGAGTTTTTTGGGAGTTTTTCCTTGAGGGTTTAGGTTGGTTGAGGGGCAGTTCTATGGGCATATGTGAAGCCCTCTGTGACATGCTTGCATGTAAAAAGGGCTATACAAATAAATTTGATTTGATTTGATTTTCAGCTCCTGAATAGCGTTTTCAATGCATTACAATGTTTGGCATTGTACTAGTTCACATTACATGACTTTGACTTAGATTTCAGCCTAAACAGGCCACACTGACTCAAATCACCTGTAAATCACTTAATCCATGCTACTGACAAGATTAAGCCATTAGATTCAGAGTTTTGAGACTTTCATTCTTTTATTGCTTTAAAGTGCTTTTCAGCTCCTGAATAACGTTTTCAATGCATTTACATTGTTTGGCATTTTACTAGTTCACATTACATGACTTTGAGTTAGATTTCAGCCTAAACAGGCCACACTGACTCAAATCAACTGTAAATCACTTAATCCATGCTACTGACAAGATTAAGCCATTAGATTCCTAGTTTTGAGTCTTTCCTTCTTTTATTGCTTTAAAGTGCTTTTCAGCTCCTGAATAGCGTTTTCAATGCATTACAATGTTTGGCATGTAACTTCTGGCTGAATAGTTTTCTTGTTACTTTAACTGTTATAACATGTTTTTGTGTCTGGTTTAAACATGGTAAAAGTGTTTTGGAATAGATATTCTGTGTTCCTAGTCAGTAAATTCATATGCATTGTACTAGTTCACATTACATGACAGTGCTTAGATTTCAGCCTGAAACAGTCCACACTGACTCAAATCAACTGCATATCATCTAATTCACATAATACTGACAAGATTTAGGCTATTAAATTCCGTTTTTGAGAGGTTCATTTTTTTATTGCTTTAACCAACATTGTGTGCTTGACAGAAAATGGCATGTATCAGTTGTTATTTTATTGATATTCTCGTCTTTTAAAACCAAATCCAATAGTAATGCCTGTAACCAGAACACACCAGCTGTAACCTGGTTGAAATCCGTGACTGAATGTATCGGATACATTGTAACCTAGCCTTGTTAAAGGGGCGATTGATTGCAAAACCGATTTTACCTTGTCATAGTTATGGCAAGCCGTTTTATCATTTAACCAATGAATTGTTGATATCCAAAATTGGAATTTTTGATATCAAGAATTCAATTTTGGATATCAAGAATTCGAATTTTGGATATCAAGAATTGCATTTTGGATATCAACAATCCGAATTTTGGATATCAAGAATTGCATTTTGGATATCAACAATTCGAATTTTGGATATCAAGAATTGCATTTTGGATATCAACAATTCGAATTTTGGATATCAAGAATTGAATTCTGGATATCAACAATGTATGCTAATGACTTTCATGTGGGCGGGAGTAGGCAGGCTACGTAAATTCTGTTTGCAAAGGCGTAACATTTTCTACGCTAAGAGCGTTGCCCACTGCGGCCATTGTAGACTTTGCCATCCGTTGGCGTTCGGTTTAGTTCAACATTGATTTTGAAAATGGATGAAGTTGGATGTTTTGAGACCCCAAAAAACGTAATCATTGTCCTTTTTTTATTTTTATGAATGTATTGTATGTGTAACATCGTTATCTGGGTTCAGATTAAATTCCACTAAATTGGCAGAACTACGCCATCTACTGTTCAAATGTGTACCTGCTCCGAGTAGCAGGTACACGCGAGTAACATACGCACAAAAAATTATGAGACTATACCACCCAATAATTTGAAGCACTACTGGCATACATTAAGCTTTCAATTATTTGTAATAAAACTACTAAACTTTCCTCTTGGAGCTATAGATGCTAAACCGTCCAACACAATCCAAAACCAGCTCATTTTACATAAGTATGGCCTATGTTGTTCATGTGGGAGGGAAAAGGCAGGCATTGTGTTTTATTATTTCACAAATATGTTGAAATGATGCAGTTCATAACAAAAGATGCAGTCATTAATTCCTAGGACTGGCATTTCCAATGGGTGTTATTAAGTGCTTTGAGCGGCTAGTCAAATCATTCATCTGCTCCTCGCTGCCCCCCACCCTGGTCCAACAGGTCTACAGACGATGCCATCGCTCTGACTATGCACACCGCTCTCTCCCACCTGGACAAAGGGAATACGTATGTGAGGATACTGTTCATTGACTACAGCTCAGAATTCAACACCATCATCCCCTCCAGACTGGTCTCCAAGCTTGTGGACCTGGAACTGAGCACCTCCCTCTGCAAGTGGATCTTCCACTTCCTGACGGGGAGGCCACAGGTGGTGAGAATCGGTGACCGCACCTCATCCGTACTGATCACCAACACAGGCACCCCCCAGGGCTGTGTGCTCAGCCCTCTCCTGTTCTCCTTGTTCACTCACGACTGTGTGGCAACGCACAGCTCCAACCTCCTTGTTAAGTTTGCTGACGACACAACCATCGTGGGCCTCATCTCTGACAGTGACGAGTCAGCCTACAGAGAGGAGGTTGACACCCTGACATCATGGTACCAGGACAATAACCTCTCTCTCAACATCAGCAAGACCAAGGAGATGATTTTGGACTATAGGAGGCGGCAGGAGGAGGAGCATGCACCCCTACTCATCAACGGATCTGAAGTGGAGAAGGTCAACTGCTTCAAGTTCTTCGGGGTGAACATCAGCAACGACCTCACCTGGTCTGTTCACACGGACAAGGTGGTCAAAGCGGCCCGTAAACGCCTCTTCTTCCTGAGGAGACTGAAGAAGTTTGGTATGGACTCAGTCATTCTCACTAACTTTTACAGATGCACTATAGAGAGCATTCTGACTGGTTGCATTACAGTGTGGTATGGGAGCTGCACAGACAGGGACCGCAAGGCCCTACAAAGTGCGGTTCGTTCTGCTGAGTTCATCATCGGCAGGAAGCTCCCAGCCCTACAGGACACCTACCACACACGTTGCCTCAGGAAAGCTGGCAGGATTCTAAGAGACTGTTCCCACCCATCCTTCAGTCTCTTTACCCCGTTGCCTTCTGGCAGGCGTTACCGCAGCATCCGGTCGCGCACACGCAGACTGGACAATAGTTTCTACCCAAGGGCCATCAGGCTTCTGAATGGACACTGATATGGACATTGATTCACTGCAGACTAGTCACTTATACACTGTCACTTTCAGTACTGGTTGCACTATCAGTAACACTGCACTACTGTACCTCACTGTACTTCGCCATCAGGCTCCTGTATGGTCATTGACATAGTCACTGATCTGCAATTTTGCACTATTGTACTGTACTCCACCTAGGTTAGAATAGGTTATAGGGTTGTAATAGGTATTATGTGCATTTAGGGTTAGTATGGTGTATTATTTATTGTTATCTGTATATTTAGGAAGTTTTAGTATTAGGGTTAGTATAGTCGATTATTTATTGCTATCTGCATATTTAGAAAGTTTCACTTATTTAAGCTCAGCATAGATGTAAATTATGATCTGTGTACTTATATGTTATGCCAGGTGCTTGCGTTGTCTTGTCTTAAGAATTTCAGTGCCCAGTCTGACCTTGTGTTGTTCTGTGTACCTGACAAATAAAAGACTTGAACTTGAAGCATTCCAATTACAGTCCTAACTTGGACACACATTGCATCACTGTGTCTGTCTCACTGTACATGCATGTATGGGATTTCCCATGTACTTAAGTTATACACTAATAAATACAACTTTCACAAATCAATAGAACTAGTCATTGGATACTTAGTATGTTGTTGTAGCCGATGTGTATCGGTGAAACTCACTCCTCAGGTATGTAACAGGCCACCCGCATCAACGAATAGCTAGCTTTTCGTTGGCGTAGTTGGTAGTGGTGGCGCTTGGGAAGCCAGAGGTGGTAAGTTCGAACCCAGTGCGGGACGATTTGCCCGATACCTCTGACGGAGCTTGCAAGACCACGTCTGTTACACTGGTGCCGTGACCCGGATCGCTAGGTTAGCATCAGCTAACCGGCCGGAGTGAGTTTGAGGGGTGAATGTAGCCGATTTGTATCGGTGAAACTCACTCCTCAGGTATGTAACAGGCCACCCGCATCAACGAATAGCTAACTTTTCGTTGGCGTAGTTGGTAGTGGTGGTGCTTGGGAAGCCAGAGGTGGTAAGTTCGAACCCAGTGCGGGACGATTTGCCCGATACCTCTGACGGAGCTTGCAAGACCACGTCTGTTACATTGTCATGTTAGTTTGTTATTGATAAGAGTAGATTGTGTGTAGTCAGGTTGAATAGATGTTCATGGTCACGAGAAAGTACTGGGTGAACGTCCCTTGTGATGGCGGGGAGAGCTCCACCTATGATCTCTCTCTGCCCTGAGTGGTCATGGGCTGGGAGCTGGGAATCTTTCTCTGTGACTGTTGTAACACCATTAATACCTGACTATCAATATCCATGTTGAATTTATTTGACCCTATAAAACACGTTCCCCCGACCTTTGAAGCTGGGAAACATGATTGAGACCTAAGCCTGGTGTTGTGCCGTCATTTATTGTCAGAGGTCTGTTTTCTCTCCCAATCTGCAGATCAATAATACATCTAGTCACTTATAAGAATACAAAAATACAGAACTGAACTTAAGTCTCCGTTAATGAAGACGAACAAGACACTTTCTTCATCAAAGGTGAGTTCTCTGCTGGGGATCATGCTGGACAGCTTGGAGAAGGAGGCTGAGAGTAGCTGATGGCCATCATGGACAACCAATCTCATCCCCACAGCGATGATGCAATGGAGAACCCGCAGCAACAGAATAGACAGCCACAATAATTAGAGGCCACACTACCATTCATTAGCTAGTAAGATAAATGTAGATATGATCAATTTTATGAATACAATGAAATAAACACAATGGAGATGGTGTATTGCAAACAAACTTTATTAAAAGAAAGTGATTATAATTCGTACAATATAAATGTGACTTTGGATTTATTTAATAGCTTCACATAAAACATTACATTGATACCTGCCCCCTCTAATAACTACTTATCCCTAGCACATGAGATGTAAAGGTAAAAGTTTGTACACAATATGGGCCCATTCCTCTGATCTAACGTTGCTGACATATCAAATATCAATCAAATAGTAGTCGGAGTATGAGGTGTTGTCTTCTGCTTTTGCTGGTGAGATCAGATTGGATTACCTTTAAAGTCACATTCATATTTGTGCATGTTCAGAAGACCAGCAGCTCAATAAACATAGGTGAACTGTGTCCTTTCTTTAGACTGAATCCAGACGAGCTGTTCAACCAGGTAGACAAGGTCCACCATGTGGGCTGTGGACAGCGGCTTTGGACAAGGTCAGCTTGGTGTTGTCAGGCCAGGTAGTCATGATCCAAGGACTCTGGGCCACCTAAAATAAATAAATAAGAGAAAGAGGGAACATTTTTTAGATCAGGGGTATTCAACTTCTATGCAGTCTTGAGTCTGCAGTCTTTCTGTTTTACCTCATCACCGTCACTCACCCTCCCAGCAGTGTCACAGATAAAATGTATGCCCTGATTGGAGCCTTCAAATGAATAAAAAAAACTATCTTGTCCAGAGTTACATATTAAGGGACTTAGATTAAAAACAATACCATCATCAGAATTGTGACTGACCCTAGTTCCACATCCCACACATCAAGACGACATGTCTGGGGAAATTAGGACATTGTGTCACCATACACCATAGGCTACCAGAGTATGTCTCCTTAGACAGGCTCTGGCATTACTTTTCGCAAGCTACTAGTCTATATAGTCCAGCAGTCTCCAAACCTGTTTCTGAAGAGCTACTTGCCTGTAGGTTTTTGATCCAACAACACTCATTTGACCTGATATCAGTTACCTGATCAACCAGATAATAATTAGAATCAGGCGTGCTAGTGTTGGACCTTAAACCTACTGGCAGGTAGCTCTTCAGAAACAGGATTGGAGACTCGTATAGTCTATTATATTCATATCTTTTCACGTTTCATGATGAGCTAGCCTAGCTAGCTAGAGTACAGTAGCATTAACGTGTGCTTGCTAGCTCGACTGTAGTGCTAGTTATCGAACAAAACAAAACAAAGTATAAAAGCCAAAACTAGTACAGTACCTCTTTTGTTGGGTGGTCCACGTAGGTTTCTTATGAGATTATGAGACTTTTTCATTACAAACACTTGCACAGACATCTTCCAACCCGTCTGCTACCGTACGAGCAGACTAAACCCAACAGAATCCCAACTTTTGCGTAGTGTACGCAACGTTTTTTTAAACTCCCCACACTCCCCTACCCATTGGTTTACATCTTTAATTACGCAAATGTATGCTAACTTGATATCCAGAATTGCATTTTGGATATCAAGAATTCGAATTGTTGATATCCAGAATTGCATTTTGGATATCAACAATTCGAATTCTTGATATCCAGAATTGTATTTTTGATATCCAAAATTGGAATTGTTGATATCCAAAATGGAATTGTTGATATCCAAAATTCGAATTGTTGATATCCAAAATGCAATTGTATTTTTGATATCCAAAATTGGAATTGTTGATATCCAAAATTGGAATTGTTGATATCCAAAATGCAATTCTGGATATCCAAAATTGGAATTCTTGATATCCAAAATGAAATTCTTGATATCCAAAATTCGAATTCTTGATATCAACAATTCAATTCTGGATATCCAAAATTCTAATTCTTGATATCCAAAATGCAATTCTGGATATCAAGTTAGCATACATTTGCATCAAATTTGCGTACTTAAAACTAAACCAATGGAGTTGAAGAGTGAACACATGCGCAAACGCCGACAGTGAAAATCTTTGAGTTCTTTCCATGTTGCAAGAGATGGGATAGCAAGGCTACTGCAAGGGCGATTTGTACAGGAATTTTTTGTAATAAGCAGGTTTATTAACATGGGTCCGTGTACCTTGTGGCCATTGGTTTTTCTATTTTGCAACCCGTGTTGACAAACGCAAAATAGGGCCGTAATATCGTTTTGTCACTTTAGTAAGTCGAACACACATTTAAGTATAACGGCTTGTTTTTGGTTGTTTCGTTTTTTTTGGGAATAATGAAATAACCATATAACACAAATGGTATAACGAGCCATTAATCGTTGTTTTGATTATTCCATATCCTTTATGCTGATATCTGCAAAAGATAAAAAAAATAGGCTCGTAATATCGATTTGCGAACCAGAGGGCAGCAACGACTAGCTTTAAAAAAAATGTTCCTGTGATCTGCAGGCTCGTAATAACATTTGTGTTATATGGTTATTCCGTTATTCCAAAATAAAACAAAACAACGGATACCACACATTTCCCCATCATCTGGTTCTGACTTCCGAAATGGACAAATCGATATTAGGAGCCTATTTTTTATCTTTTGCAGATATCAGCATAAAGGATATGGAATAATCAAAACAACGATTAATGGCTCGTTATACCATTTGTGTTATATGGTTATTTCATTATTCCCCCAAAAAACGAAACAACCAAAAACAAGCCGTTATACTTAAATGTGTGTTCGACTTACTAAAGTGACAAAACGATATTACGGCCCTATTTTGCGTTTGTCAACACGGGTTGCAAAATAGAAAAACCAATGGCCACAAGGTACACAAACCATTCAGTACACGCGCAGCCATGTTAACTAGCATTGTTTAAATGATAAAACGGCTTGCCAAGATATAACATAGAACATGCAAATATAATCCCGCCCCCATTAAGATCATTAACATACATTGTTGATATCCAAAATGCAATTCTGGGTATCCAAAATTCGAATTGTTGATATCCAAATTGCAATTCTTGATATCCAAAATTCGAATTGTTGATATCCAAAATGCAATTCTTGATATCCAAAATTCGAATTGTTGATATCCAAAATGCAATTCTTGATATCCAAAATTCGAATTCTTGATATCCCAAATGCAATTCTTGATATCCAAAATTGGAATTCTTGATATCCAAAATTATCGAATTTTGGATATCAAGAATTCATTGGTTAAATGATAAAACGGCTTGCGGGTAATATGAACATACACCTCAAAGTCCATTGACACCTCTTTCCTATGCAAATCTCAAAATGAAAAAATGTGGCTGTAAAACGCTAGCTTTTCAACAAAGCCACCGGACTGACGTCAGTCCGGGGACCTCCTATTTTGGCTCTGGTCTGTATCTTTGTCACGCCCCAAAATTTACATCCAGACCAGCCCGAGGTAGCGTAGATCTCCGATACTAGTTTAGCTGCGCGCTGCTCTGTGTAGGCTACTTCTAAGGAATTATAAAGAAGAACGTTTTTATAACAAGGATATTGAAAATGGACCACGGTCGTAAATGCTGTGTTCCAGGCTGTACATGGCCGGCTAACACTCATAGTATTTCCAAGGAGCCAAACATTCGACAGGCATGGCTGCTGTTTGTCTATGAGAAGATCCCGGCAAAGTTCGACACTCAATTATTCATTTGCTCTGAACATTTCACCCAAGACAGTTTTGATAACCTTGGACAATTTCAAGCAGGATTTGGTAAGAAGCTGAACCTGAAAAGAGGTTACGACCGTATGTTCATTGCAACCGCAAGCTGTAAGTACAGTATGATTTTGTCGCTAACAGTTATTAGCAATGCTAACGTCTCCTGTATCTAGCATAGGTAGAATGCTAAATACGTTTCTAAACACATAAACATACTTTACTTAGCAAATGACTCTAGCTAGACTAGCTGTAGTCGGCATTAGAAGGGAAGCTTCCGAAAAAATAGCCAGAAAACGAATAGCAGTCTGGCCTATTGCTAACGCCTGTCTAGATTATCTATTTGAAAGAACTGGAGGAAGGCAGGTGCTAGATACAGGATACGTTAGCATTGCTAATAACTGTTACCGACAAAATCATACTACAGCATGCGGTTGGGATGAACGTAAGGTCGTAACGCACCTCTTTTCCGCAACAGCTTCATAGCAAATCCTGCTTTACATTGTCCGAGGTTTTCAAAACCGTCCTTGGTGAAATGGTTCGCGCAAATGTGTCGAGGGTCGAACTGCACAGGGATCTTACGGTATAGACAAACATCAGCCATGCCCGTCTAGTCAATGTTAGCTAGACTCATCTGCTTTTTATTAACGCTGATTTGCAAGGAATGCAAGAACAGCTAGGTAGCGAAAACACCTAGACTGTAGGCATGTAAACTAGTTTAGCTTGCTAACGCAAAAGCATAGGTAGAATGTGTGATGATTTAGCCTAGTTTATTGGCAATGGGGCTAACATTGTTTCATGTTCCCGACTGTGTTTCATTCAAATAAATAACCCGTGTTGTTATGTAAATCTACAATTCACGAAGCATGATTGTCCAGATCTTTGTCAGGTCATTTTTCAGCAAGATATCTAGAGCTAGCTAACTGAAGCTGAGTTGAATCACGATATAGTTTGGTTGCTAAACTGTAACGTTCTACCCACCTAAGTCAATCCAGTTTGCTTTGACAAATATTGGCAAGTTGGATCATCAAAATGTGGTTGGCCCACCTCTGGGCCACATCCTTGCTCCAGTTCTGGCTGGGTCTCCGGTCCAAAACTGGCCCACACACTGAAAACAGACACATACAATTTCCTCCGGCCCAGATGCGGCCCACACCCTGTCTACCATAACTAGATATTTGCGGCAGACAGACATAATACACTATGTGGCCCGATGCTAGTGGAAATTACAGTTTGGAGCCAATTAATATTTGCGGCAGATGTCAATCCAGCCCTCGGCCCGATTCCGTAAAGCGACAATCGGCCCACTACCTCTGGAACGGATACAGGCCGACTGCCGTTACTGACCATCCAGCACTGCAGAGCGCAAAACTGCTCACTTTCGAATTCAGAACCGGTAAGTGAAGCCTTGATTAACCCTTTAATTCTTAACACATTTTAACTAGCTAGATAGTGCGTGAAATATAGCCTACATGATTTTGTCAGCAATGTAGAATAGCGGACAGATTTCAAATATAATCTATTGTTTAAAAGGTATGACCATCCAGTGATTATAGGAGGTAAAGAACAGAATTTCCACAAATTAAAAAATAGCTAGCATTAGCTCTACAGTAGCTAGCGTTAGTAGGTAGCCTACAGTATCTTCTTTTCACAATCGACCACTGGCTAAACAAGATATTTAGCATAGCTTAAAAGGTAGCCTATATAGTGTTGGTAAATAATGTTTATTTAGCAAGTTTTACAGAAATGTGGTCATGTATTTTTTTCTAGAAGTAATTTAGAGCTACTAAACGTTTTGATGTTGATAGGCTACTCACAACCCTTAACCCTTGTGTTATCTTCGGGTCATTCTGACCCATCAGTCATTGTGACCCACCGTCGTATTGCGACAAATTTACCTCATACAAAAACAAAGTGAAGCATTTTCTTTTAACTGTCGGGCTGTCTCAGACCCCCCACATTGGAATGGTTAAAAGAAAATTATTTTTATTTGTTTTTGTATTGGGTAAAATTGGGTAAACACAACAATGGTTCGTTATGAACCTTTGGGTCATGTGACCCGAAGGCAGCACGAGGGTTAAAAAACTTGTATTTAATCAGTAAATCCAATGCTATGGGTAATTTGCCATGTTCCTGAGGCATCTTGGTAATAATGGAGACCAACGATGTCAACGATACTATCAAACTCACTAAGACTTCTACTTCGATTTAGCGCGCATGCACTTGTTGGTTCAAAACGGCGGCAAGTGTTGCGCCATCTAGCAGCGTTTGTACATTTTTTTTTTTTTTTTTTAAAGCACTAGAAGTATATATATATCCCAGCTATTCACCTTATTCCGCCCCGCCCACTTTTTTCATCTTTTCGCACTTCCGTTGTATTTGGACTTCCGCTTTACCAGGAATATCATTCAATTCAATGGAGAACTGCCGAGAAGTCCTGCTGCTAAAAATGAATTAAGGTAGGTGGATTTGTGCCAGATGTGCTATGTTCGTGTGCTACAACAAGTCAACAATACACCCTTTCACTGGATGGCTTGAAAACTACTTTTAAGTGTTTATATAATTTGTTTGCCGGTCAGATCGCTGCCCTGGGCTCTGCTGCTGTGCTGCGATAAGGCATTACATTATCCACAAACATAAGATGTTTTAACGATTTCACTGCAAGGCATATGCATTTGCTATACTTTGTTTGAAAGGTTAGGTCCTCTAGAATTCAGTCGTGTGATTAATTTTACTGTCAGTACATGTATTTGAGATTTCCCCGCAAAACCGACCAGCTAGCATTGTTAGCAATAGAACGTTAGCTTCTTATCTACTTGAGGCTCTAGTTTTTACATCAGCTCTCTGCTATTAGCAGAGATTAGATTATGATGATGCTAATTAGTTTGATCTTTCAGAGACTGTCACAGCAGATGACAATTTATGCTGCATCAAGAAAATGGAGAAAACTACGTGGGAAGAAACTGCACATACACTAAGGAGCTCAGGCGGGATTTGTCTGCCTCACCCAAGGGTTTTTTCTGAGTGGGTGGATGACATGAGACGGTGGCCTGAGATCGTCTATGGCGACATTTTTAATTACTTTGTTTTGTCACTTGGTGTGGATGGGTCTGCCATGCGAAATTTTAAAAGTACTGAGGCATACCAGTACCTGCATAGTGGGAAAGTCGGCCGTGTGTTAGTTCACCAGGAAAAGGGGTACGTATTTCTGAAAGCCAGTGTGAGTCCCAGTCAGGCCAGCACTCCAGCTCATTTGGCTTGGGTGTTGGCTACACCTAACGGAGCATTGGAGACTATGGGATGCACCTGCATTGCTGTGTTGGGGAGATCCTGCAGTCATGCCGCAGCAATTCTGTGGAAGGTGGGTTAATCTTAGCAAATGCTAAAATATATGCCATATATTGAATGTTTTGATATTTTGTGTTTCTGAACATGTTAACTTTTTTTTCTTTTTGGGGGGTACAGTAATAGCTGCTGAGTTGATTCCCATTTATGAGTATGTTGTCTAATCTCATCATGACATGATGGAGTAAGGTAAGTAAAGTAACTGCAGGTAAGTAAGCATGCCTTTATTGGCATGCTTGTATAATGCAGATCACAGACGAGTTTGCGTCATTAAAACAACAATTTAAGGTAAGTTAATACACCTACTGTTAACTCACAAAGAAGTGTGCAGTTAAAATGCAAAAAAACTATGTATATTTAAATTGTACATTTTATTACTTTAAGTTTGAAAAATAATGAAAAATTATCACCACATGTACAGGCAACTTTCCTTCTGTCTAATCACGATCAGTTTCATAAGGTAAGGTTATGTAGGCCTCCAATTTGTGTAGATTAATAGAGTGTGTCCGATTCTCCTCTTTGTGGCTGAGTTTTCTTTTTTGGTTTTGATTTAATAAATTGTCAAGCGTTTGTCACTGCTTAACATTGTGCTTTGTGTTAGGTGGAGAATGCAGTATCGAGTGGGCTCACTGGACTGGCCTGCACTGATGAGCAGCGGCAGTGGAACAAGGGGACCCAGAGGAACCTTGAGCCCAAACCTCTGAGGGATATCCTCTTCTCCCATCATAAAATGTCTGACACTTTTAGTGGCACAAAACCAAGAGTGGACCCTCTCCCTCCCACCCCTCTTTTCCACACCCAAGAGCAGCTCAGCACAGCCTTTCTAAATCAGGCTTTGCCAGTGTCCAGCCTGCTGTTCAAGTGTATTAGTGCTACACCCACTGAACCACCTGTGGATCCACCTGTTGCTCTGCCCCATGCTGACCACGATGGAACCAGCTCTTGCCCAAGATGCATGTTATTTTATAATACCTTTGTGGCTATTGACGGCAAAAAGCTGGAAGAGGCAACTCGGGAGCAGAGTTCATCCCAGGTCTGGCATGACTCAAGAACATTGAGGATAACTGCCAGCACCTCCAAAAAAGTACCCATTAGAACCAGCCCGGATGCTTATCTCAAAACACACGTGCATCCCAGGTTTCATGGGAATGCTGCAACTCGACATGGGACCATGGGTGAAGCTAAGGCACTACAGTGGTTGGAGGAGCAAGGGTATAGTATTTCCAGAAGAGGTACAATGCTGTGTCCTGGAGAGCCTTGGCTGTCAGCGAGTCCTGATGGGATTATCGACTCGGGTTTTCTTTTGGAAATTAAATGTCCTTTCCTTAAGGCTGGCGAGACGGTAAAAGATCTGATGGAGAGCAGGAAATACGACGTGAAGATGGTGGAGGTTTCCCCAGCTGCAAGAAAATGGTCCTCGTGGTTTTTTCATCCAGGTTCAATTTACCATGATGTGCACTGGGCTAAGGGCATGCAAGCTCCTCATCTGGTCCTCTTCCCAACAAGTGGTGGTTGATGTTCCCTTCAACAACGAGTTCTGTTCTAAAATGCTTGCAAGGCTCAGAACATTTTATTTCAAATCTATGCTGCCTTACGTGTCTGATGAGCACCAGGAGGGTCGCTTGGTGCTTTGTGCGCGATATGCACAATTGTTTTGTTGAGATTGTTTATTTTACAGGGACCATGTAGTATAACTTGATTATTGTTATTGTGGATGGATCATTTTATGTATGAGGAAAGAAACTCCTTGATTCAATGTATAAAAAAAAACTAAACATTTAATGCACATGTTTGTTGATTGTCATTTACGTGTTACGTACAAGTATCACACAGTCAGATTTGTTCTCATAAACACAAGGGACAGGATGTTGACGGGGATAGCCGAAAACAGTACAGTACTCAAACATGCAAGAATCTATCAATATACAACATGGAATAAGATAATGATGTGGAAATACTGTTGTAACAAGGTTAAAAGCTCATGAGTTGATTCTGCATAACGTCCCTTTTAAAATTACATAAGCATTTCTACACAAATCAACATTCCAATCAATTTACTTTTAAACAATTATTGAAAAAATTAAATATTTACAATCATGTACAATTATTTATTACCAACTAATCCTCTTCATGAATGATATCCCCACGTAGATTAGATAAAGCTGCACAAATTCTCAGGATTTTATCAAATTTGTGAGCCAGGTTTACTGGTATAATTTGTGAAAGGTTTTTTATGCGGCGAATGACCCTTTCAACGTGGACGCGCACATTGGCAATGCGCCTGGTGTTGGTTGTGTCCTCTTCAGACAGTGGCATCCCCTTTTTGGTGAATGCTGGCAAGATCAGCTTCACTTTTCGTTCATGGAGGAGGTCTGAAATGACAAATCCTCTGTCTGCCATAACAACATCTCCTGGACGCAGGTACTCCAGAAAGCCACTATTAGATGTAATGAATTTGTCACTGCATCTGCCTCCATATGCAGCGGACACAAACATGATCAGACCACTGGGAGCAATTGCCACTAGATACTTAATTGTATTTTGGCCATAGTAATGACTATAAGACTCGCCTCTTGAATCCAGGTTGTGGGGTTTCTGCAGTGGGGTTTCAGAGCAGTCGATCACACAGGTTGTTGTTTGATAGTGCTCTTTAAAACACTGTGGCATTGTTGCTTGGATAGTTTCCCTGGGCAGCCAAGGGATGTAACTCCTCATTTTCTCCTCCATGATGTCATACCACACAGACGTGATCTTGCTGACTTGAGACTGAGACACATGAAACCTCTCAGCAAGATCATCCTGCAGCAAATTCAGCCGTAACTTCATCAGGGTCATAAGGACCTGATCATGGGCATCTAATTGAAAGGAGTTTTTGTAATCCTTTGTTAGCTGATTGGCTAAAAAAGAAAACGCATCCAGAGGCAAACCTGTGTAGAGCAGACTTAAGCGATCAGTGCGTAGAAGTTGTCGATGCAGTTCGGGAGGTCCTGAACACTGCGTTGCCTGATTACAGTTGAGTGGCTGATCTATTGAAGGGCTGGCATTCTTTCCATAGTTGTGTTCAGGAGGAAGTGGAGACGTTTCTTCACAGTTATCATCTTCCACTGCACAGCTGGCAGATGCAGCTGAGGAAACAGACAAGTTCAATGAAACAGCTTTAATAGTATATATATATATATCTATATAACTATACAATATAAATAGTACAACATTCTACGATATTTCTGCAAGTTATGATTCTGTTGACAAAACACATTAATCTGGGTAGTTTTCACAATTTTTAAACGCATCACATAATTTTTATATATTGGATATTATTAAACAAAATTAACGCACACTCTAGGCACAAGGCCCCGCACTGGAGACTGTATTTTCGGGATGATAAGTAGCAACCAGGCTAGGCTAGGATGAACCCTGTCCACATGCAAAGTAGACTTACGCGTATATTTTTCAAGCACCCGCCGAGGTCTCTTCAGAGGAGCGTTGTATCCCAACCATTTCTCTGGGTAGGGATGTTCAGGTGTAGGTTTACCATCCACAAAATGATACGAGCACACAAAAGGACACTTCGGTGAGTTTTTTAAATTCAGCGCCTTCAGCCAGAGACGCAGATCCTCAACGTCGGTTGGAGCTCGGTGCAAAGTAAATAGCGGCCCACAACACTCAGACCTCTTCTTTCCATGGTCAAAACAATCGTAATTAAGGGTCTGATTCCGTTTTCCCCATGTGTTATGGCAGCCACGAACTGCGCAGTTGATGCTAGGCATCTCTATTATCGTTAAATTTGTATCAGAGGCTTTTTAAGACGTTCTCTTTTTGTATGTTATAAAACGGAAAGTATACAAACCGGAAACGAGAATACGCGGATGGCAGCGCCCATCGCGACTTCCGGAATAAGGTGAATACAAATCATAGTAATTTCGATTTATGTATGACTCTAAATTAGAATGGGGTCATTAAATAAAGTTGGAATTCAATGTATTGATCAATAATTTTCTCTCTAAGACTACAATAAGTTTGTGTAGTAGTTTGTGTCAGATTTCAGAATGCTACAGTAATTTGATCAACAGAGCACTAGAGTATGGAAAAGGCGGCATGGGAGAAGTTTTTCATAACAGAAATATGAATGGACGTAACGTAATGGCAACATTTCTACAAATAAGTCATCAGTAAATCATGTCATGTTTGTCGTTTAATAAATTGACATTTTGAATGAATATGCCATTCACTATGTTCTGCTTAGATTTTAAACAACTTTTATAAACCATTAACTCATTTGTTTTCAATATTTTTAGTGTTTTATATCTATCTATATTTAATTGATTACCACATGCTGTATTTTATAATATAAACAGAAAAATACATGTTTATACTGCAACACCATCATGTTGATTTCTCACTTGTTTGTTTCCTCAGGTTGGAGAAAGAAAACGAAAGTAGAAAGAAAGAAAAACAACTCAGGTAAAACATGGATAGGCGTAGTCTTAGAAAACGAGCAGTTAAAAGGGTGAGTTCTACATTTGCTTCATTTCCTGGTGAGTCTGCAGCTGTGGATCTAGCCTCCACAGGTCCACAGGCCTGTGGACCTGCAGATAATGCTAGTAATTCAGAGGAATACCAGGATCAGGCTAATGAGGGACTAAAATATGACACCGAAGATGATTCCCAGGATGATGATGACATGGAAAATGTTAGTCCATCCCTTACTGATTCTCTATGTGACTGGGCAGTTCATTTCAGGGTGTCTTTAGTAGCTTTGACTGCACTTCTGGCCATCTTGAGAGTGTATCATCCTTTTCTACCAAAAGATGCCAGAACTCTACTCAATACGGTTACCTCCTACACCATCCAAGTTGTTGCTGGTGGTACTTACCACTACATTGGCATTTTAAAAGCTTTTGCAAAAAGCTTTGAAAGAATCTGGTGTCACATTCCTAACAGACATGAATTCAAATTGCAGCTGAATGTTGATGGATTACCTTTGTTTAAGAGTTCCTCAGTCCAGTTCTGGCCAATCCTTGGCTTGATAAAGGGTGTTGTCAAAAAGCCAGTTGTCATTGCTCTGTTTTGTGGCAACTCAAAGCCAAGTTGTCTGGTTGAGTATCTAAAAGATCTTGTCAGTGAGTTACAAGGGCTAAGCAAAGGATTCATTATTAAGGGGAAACAATGCTTCCTTAACCCTTGTGTTATCTTCGGGTCGTTCTGACCCATCAGTCATTGTGACCCACCATCGTATTTCGACAACTTTACCGCATACAAAAACAAAGTGAAGCATTTTCTTTTAACCGTTGGGCTGTCTCAGACCCCCCACATTGCGAAGGTTAAAAGAAAATTATTTTTATTTGTTTTTGTATTGGGTAAAATTGGGTAAACACAACGATGGTTCGTTATGAACCTTTGGGTCATGTGACCCGAAGGCAGCACGAGGGTTAAGGTCACTTCTGTCATCTGTGATGCCCCAGCAAGAGCTTACATTAAAGGAACAAAATCTCACACTGGTTACTCAGGTTGTGACAAGTGTTTCCAAACAGGCGTTTATCTTAAACATAGGATGACATTTCCAGAAGTCAATAGCCCAGTCCGAACTGATCTGTCGTTTGAAATGATGTCTGATGATGAGCATCATATGAGGAAGTCACCATTAGTTGATGCAGGCATAGGCATGGTGTCTTCTTTTCCTCATGATTACATGCATCTCGTCTGTCTTGGGGTAGTACGTAGACTGTTGGATTTGTGGATTGCATCAGGGCCCTTACTCTGCCGCTTGTCTTCTCATCAGATGCAGCATATCTCAAACGAACTTGTAGGCTTAAGAAGCTTCATTCCCATGGATTTTGCTCGTAAACCCAGACAGCTTTCAGAGAGGCTCAGGTGGAAAGCCACGGAGTTGCGACAGTTCTTGTTGTACACAGGTCCAGTGGTTCTCCAAAATGTGTTGTCAGCTTCAGTCTACAACAATTTCATGTTGTTATCGGTTGCCATTTTCATCCTTGCTAGTCCTTCATTGTCAGCAAATCTTCATGACTTTGCACACACATTACTTGTTTCATTTGTGACACATTTTGGTGAATTGTATGGTCCTGAATTTGTTACGTACAATGTTCATGGGCTAACCCATCTTTCCGAGGATGTTAGGATACACGGCAATCTGGACCTTATATCGGGATTTCCGTTTGAGGATTATTTAGGTCAAATCAAAAAGATAGTAAGAACCCCGCATCATCCACTAGCCCAGGTTATTCGGCGGATCTCAGAAATGGCCCCTTTTACAGTGAATGATGAAGCTTCACATGGAAAGAGAAAGTTGCAGAAGGAGCATGACCGTGGCCCAGTTCCACCCTCTATAGTGGGCCTGCCAGTACTTCAGTTCCAGGAGCTTTTCATAGGTGGTACCAAAATTAATGTATCAAGTGAAGGAGACAGATGCGTTAAGATTGGTGGTTGCATTGTTTTGGTTGACAACATCCTTCAGTGTCAGGATAAGATACATATTGTTTTCAGGGAATATGAAGTAATCGAACCATTTTTTGAGTATCCTCTGAATTCTTGTAAGTTGGGTATCTTCCTGGTTGGCAACATTTCATCAACCCTGAAAATCACTGAGTTATTTGACCATGTTGAGAAATATGTGAGGTTACCAAAAAAAGACAAATTTGTTGCAGTGCCACTACTGCACTTGTGTCAGTGATTTAATTTAGCCCTTTCAGCAGGATAAAGACAGTCCTTTCCCCATTTGGTTCTCTGTCCAGTAGAGTCAGTTGTTTATGTAGCACCAAAAAACGCATAGATAGGAATGTTGTAGTCTGCAATCTTTTCACCATTCTACTGAGCGGGATATAAAAGCCAGTAGCATCTCCACTATCTTTTTACCTCTGCTGCATAATTACCTTTACAAGCTTGATGTCTTGAGCCTGGTTGTAAAATATAGAGGCTAGCCAAGAATTTGATTGGAGACTCCCTGGAATTGGGGAGGTTGTTTTGCCGTTGACTGGTTGATGCTAAAGTTAATATCGTGTGGACTTCTGGTGCTTGGATTTTGGATAGCCTCGGTTTGTGGTTAACATTAGTTGTTAGCAACCCCTTGGTGGAAGCACGAGGGGGCAGAGGGTTCTCACTGATGTCTTAGCTATCGCCGTTCGACGTTGATTTCTTTGCATCAAGATACATCGTACACGTAGACACCGTAAAACTATACAAAAGAATGCACAAATACAACAATGTAAATACACACAGGTTATAGCACAAAGGAATTATGTCTCGAATGTGTGCTGCTAGCAATTACATACATAGCACGTGCGGAGGTAAAATATTACAAAGGAATGAGAATAAGACAAGTTTGACAAGTTCAACGCATATACATATTACCTCGCTCCGCTTTCCAAAGGGAAACCAAATGTAGTATTATTCTGTTCACCAAACACGATTATTTAGAAACGAAATGCTGCTTCTTTTCATAACGTCTGCATTGAACTTCTTTCCATTCAAGTCATTTAGCATTTTACAGCTGCACGCACCTACGTGATGACGTAAACAGCCCACAAACATCAAACAAGCCGGTCATTACACAAGTGCTACTTTGTTAAGGGGGGTGCATGTATGCTGAGATCTGTATACTCAAGCACAGCTATTTTGTTTACTTGAGGTTGTAAATAGTTTCAGTTTTCATGTTGGTCAGATGTTGTCAGTTATTTGTGTTGGTACCATACCTACCTGCAATAACTAAGATTTGTTTCAAACAGAATGTTTAAAATAGTTGAGTTTTTGGAAACGCATGAGGTGGAGCTGGTCCCAGCAATTTGGGAGGAGAATGGCCAGTGTGGTTGGCCAAACTTGAGGGGCATGGCCCTCCACCAGGCCGTCAAGACCCTAATGGCTCCTAGCCTTGACTGGGACCGGTGGGAGGTCCGCACGATGTATATAACAGGTACATTTGACATTTTAAAGCTAGGTTTCACTTATTCTGACATATTGTATGCATGACCATTAGCTAAGGTACATTGTTACACAACCCTCCAGAATACATGACTTTGATTGGTCAATTGCAGCATGCTGTGGTCCCTAGATTATATTTTTCCACTTGCCAGTATAACAGACCTGTTGTTTGGCTCAACACTGTATTTCTTATGGTGTTTGTTTAATTCTTAGCCCGAGTCTAATAAGGTTAAATGTAACTGTGTTTTACAGACAGCTATGAAGAGGGCAGGAGGAAGGCCAAAGAGGCAGAGACATGGTCTGACCTCCAATCAGACGCTGATTGTGGGAGTGGACCACAAAGGCGCAAAACGTATGGGTACCATTACTATTCCTTGATGCTTTGAGGTCATATTTACAGTTTTTTTTTTACTTTGATAAAAAAACATTTTATAGGAAGACTGTCCAGATTGGCACCCCTGAAGAGGATTCAGAAGACGAGCCGGCCCCTAGAATCACATGTCAACCTGCCCCCCCGATTGCCTACCCTGCAGTCCCCACCATCCCCAATTTGGCAGCAGCATCCCAGAACTGCTCTTTTTCAGAGCACCTGTCAAATTGGGAGCCTATCAATTCAACATGTGAGTGTATTTTCTTTGTTTTCTGATCCTTTGTAGGTATTCATTTTGTAGATAATGTTTCCTCACTTCCTTAATATATTGTTTTCTTGTAGTGGTGCCAGGCCCACCCCAGCAATCAGCAGAACCAGGTAGGGTCAATAGTGATTTCTACTCAGCCATATTACTGGCATTTGTGTTTTTTGTTCATCACCTGGAAAGAAATAGTTTTGAAAGTGATCCAAACTATATTGTTCCGTTAGATATCGTTGTGGTGTGGACTATTGTTTTATATATAGAACGATTTCTAAAACTGTATCTTAGTTATTGTCCTTGGTGTGAATGGGCCTTGAGGATGGAGTTGTATAGGTTTGTAGTGTATTTATCTAAAAACATTATTGTTAACTTCTATGTTATAGCCATACTGAGGGAGGTCCTGACCAAGTTAGAGATGGTGCTGGACCAACAAAGCCAAATTCTTCGGCTTCTCCAGCACCGAGAGGTGCAGGTCCAGCCAGGCAACATTGAGGAAGGTCTACTGCCTCTGAGAGACCTTCCTCAACTCCTCAGTCTGGAAGAAAAACTCCTGAGTCCTGAGTACAACCAAAGACTGGTGAGAATTTGTATTTATTTAATCCCGTAACAATTGCACTATTACACAGCTACTGAAACACCACTTTGATATGAGGGAACAATTCTAATTTTTGGTAGAGGAGGAAAACATGGAAAACAGGTTAAATGCAGACACAGTTGATGTTTATTCATAATTTCTTTGAATATGACTACATAATTATAATATCGTTTTTTTTATCCGTTTCAGGTCAACTGGTTGGGACTGATTGGGGGGGCGGATGTGCGCGACTGCACATGGAGAACCTTGAAAAGGGTAATCTCCAACTCTCTTGCCATGAAGATCAACTGGCGGGGAGTAAATGGGAAAACATCCCTGGCCAGTCTGCAGCTCAAGGCGGTTGTGATTGGTAAGTACATCTGTTTACCAACATAATTACCTGTCTCTTCCAGATGATATGTAAGGACTAATCCACGGCTAGGTGCATAATGCATAACTTGGAGGCAAGGAATGTCTGTATGCGTGAGTGTCTATTTACATGTGTGCATGTGCACGTTGGCTGCGCATTGATTTAGATTTAAGTGATCAAACCTGTGCAAAAATGACCATAGTAGAAGCATAACCAATGCTTGAGATTTCACAGTGATCTTACAAAATGTATTGCTTTATTTCAAAGCTGCAGTTAGAAGAAATCCCCCAAGCCGACACTCAGCCATATCTGTCTTACAGTGTCTGGGCCAGACCTGGGCCACATAACACAATAGATGTTTTACAGTGTTTGGGCCAGAACTGGGCCGGGGACCAAGCCGACACTCAGCCATATCTGTCTTACAGTGTCTGGGCCAGACCTGGCCCACATAACACAATATTACAATTTTACAGGGTGGGGGCCGCATCTGGGCCAGAACACATCGTATGTGTCTGTTTTCAGTATGTGGACCAGAACTGGAGCAAGGATGTGGCCCAGAGATGGGCCAGACAAATTTTGCTACCTGGGCAGAAGTGGAAACAACTAAAGTTATCATTTCGAATGATATCTAGTCAATCGGTTGAAAACAGTGTTGTGTAGACACAATAGATTTATTTGCGCGTTTTTATTTCAAGTCTCCAACTTCGGTGTTTCAGTGAGTGCTGTTGTCCATGTTGCGTTTTTGCTCCCCAGCTTCACTCGTTGAAAACCAACCAATCAGCGCGCAGCTAATCTAAATATTAATGAGCATACCATAAAAGGAGAAAAGCTAGTGTTTTTTTCCAGGGAAAATATCAGAGGATCTATCAGGGGGCATAGAACAGCACCCGGGTCATTTTCAACCCAACCAATGTTACATACCCTATTCGGAGACCTTAAGGAACAGTGTGAAATAGCCTACCCAAAAAACCCAGTCAATCACCCCTTTAAAACTTTCAGTCGCAGACAGCTGCGTGACAAACGCCAATCCAAATGTTGTCATATGGCATATTCACAAGAGCAAGATAAGTCTACAAAATAGGTAAGAAAATGGCTAATCTGGATCTCTTATTGAAGTGGGCAGTTGTCAGATACCAGTAGATAATATGATATAAAATTAGCGGTTGACAACTGACAGTTTGATTAGCTACCCGCCAGGCTAAGTTGACTATCTTTCGACCGTCGTCTTCTAGCTCTAGCCTTCGCAAATTTGACACGGTCTTAAAACTAGCTGGCTAGCTACATGTCTTTAACGGTGTATTTAAATATGAATATGTTCACGTAGGGGGCTGTATTGGTATAGAGACAATATGCTCTTGCGTTAGCAAGCTAAACTATAGGTGTTTTAGCTATCTAGCTAGCTGTTTGTGCATTCCTTGCAAATCTAGAGTCTAGCTAACATTGACTCGACGGGCATGGCTGATGTTTGTCTATACCGTAGCGTAGATCCCTGTGCAGTTCGACCCTCAATTACACATTTGCTCGAACCATTTCACCAAGGACGGTTTTGAAAACCTGGGACAATGTAAAGCAGGATTTGCTATAAAGCTGTTGCTGAAAAGAGGTGCGTTCCGACCTTATGTTCATCACAACCGGAAGCTGTAGTATGATTTTGTCGGTAACAGTTATTATGCTAACGTATCCTGTACAGTATCTAGCACCTGCCTTTCTCCAGTTCTTTCAAATATATAATCTAGACAGGCGTTAGCAAAAGACTCCCAGCTAACACAGTTACGTTGCCCTCACGTTGCCGCAACGTCATTCAATGACCAAACATACGTTGCCGCAACGTCTTTGGCGACGTTGCGGCAACGTGGGAAGTGAAAGACGCCATGAGGTAACGGCGTACGTCACCAAATCACGTTGCCAGTCCGTAACTGCGGCGTTGTGGCAACGTTATTTTCCGACGTTGCCAGTCTGTAACCTAGCATTAGTTGGACAATGTGCAGCTAAATGGCAGCGAACTGCCGCGAATATAGTTAGTGGTTTTCATTCGAAATGAAAGCTGGCAGTAAAGAATACACTCTAGAGTGAAAGATCCATATCTTTTTAATTTTTTGCGCTTAACTTTCCCAGCCAACATTTGAGATCCAGCTCATGTTTAGTTTAGCATGGCGAATACACCAACATTAAAAAACATGTAAAGTTGTGAACGCTTAGTATGATGCTTACCGGCTGCAATTTATCTGCACATTGTCCAACTAATGCTAGGTTTAATGACTGGTCGTCTAATTAAATATCCGTATACATATTTACATTAAAAAACTATTCAACTTACTACGACTCTTATCCATAAATTTATACTGTTAAGAGTGTGCTAACCGAATAATCTTTAAATGTTGCATTAAAGATACATGCCCATGGATATTTTGAACTACTTACCAAATGACTCGCCATTGAAATCATCAGCATTCTAGTTTTGTTCTTATTCGCTGACGTTCTTTGTGATAGACAGACGAAAATGTCCAATGATACTAGACACAGAAATGGCTATATTTGATTGTCTTAGATGGTTTTGGGAGCAGTGTTCCCGCCTTCTTCTACGGAGACACAAAACTTTTTTTTACAAGTACACTAATCTTTTTCTTCTACGGAGACAAAAAAACTTTTTTTTACAAGTACACAAATCTTTTTTGCAAGTTACAAATCTTTTTTGCAAGTACACAAATCTTGGCTTCTTCTACGGAGACACAACTTTTTTTTGCAAGTACACGAATCATTTTCTACAGAGACACAAATCGTTTTTACAGAGCTCGCTCTCCTGGCACTAATTTCACGCCATAATAAACAGGCTAAATAGCCTAAATTTCAAACATATACGTAATAGCATGCCCCCTAATTTCTGAAAATATGTTTATATATTTAAAACTATTTCTGTAAAGAAACTCACCTTTGAAGTAGCTAATTTCCAGTTGAAATCCAATGCTTACAAGACGGTGTTGAACCCCTGCAAAATCTCTTCTGAAACCCCAGTTTCAGCGATGCGTTGAAATGGGCATGCGCAAAGTTGTTGCTCAGGGGCAGACTGAGGGGCAGGTTTGCTAAGGAAGAATTGTAATATTCTGTGATGACTTGTCTTTGGAAACGAACCTCTTAAGAGTCGCTTACCTTTTGGTCACATTTAACAATTTTGTATTACAAAAATTATTGGAGCACAAATTTGCATTGTGTGTCATACAGCTTTGGTGTGCTATACAAAGAATGTTTGCTTAATCATGTTACACATCACACATTGATTGCTTTTGTACATGTTTATAGTAAAGCATGAAAGACTAAATTATATTCCAAATTCAGTCTTTTATTTATTAAAGCTATGTTTCTGCATATGAGAAAATTGATGACCAATGACATGCTGGGGCTGAGCTGCACATGAATTACATGCATTGTCTACATTTATACGTGCTGGGTGCAACATTTAATATTGTGTGTGATTGAAATTCATGTAGACTATGGCTACATTGCAAAAGTGTCAGAACTGAGAGCAGTCCAGTGTGATCTCTCCATCTCTGGATAAACCACTATATTGCACTCGAGATCCGTTGTCCTGCGACCAAAGAGCGACTTAACCGCAACTTAACCCATGGTACCAAAATTAATGTATCCAGCCGACCAAGGTACAACGTCACGGCAACGTTGTCCACGGGACCAAAAAATAACGTAACCAGCCGACCAAGGTACGACGTCGCGGCAACATTGTCCACGGGTCTAAAAATAACGTAACCAGCCGACCAAGGTGCAACGTTGTCCAGGGGACCAAAAAATTACGTAACCAGCCGACCAAGGTACGACGTCGCGGCAACGTTGTCCACGGGTCTAAAAATAACGTAACCAGCCGACCAAGGTACGACGTCGTGGCAACGTTGTCCATGGGACCAACTGGCAACATTCCCTTTATAACGTTGCTACGACGTTGCCAGAAGGTAACGTCGCGGGTTACCAACTGAGCACTTACTGGCAACGTTGCCGCAACGTCATGTGTTAGCTGGGCTGCTATTTGTTTTCTGGTTATTTTTTCGGAAGCTTCCCTTCTAATGCGCTCTACAGCTAGTCTATCTAGAGTCATTTGCTAAGTAAGGTGTGTTGATGTGTTTTGAAACTTATTTTGCATTCTACCTATGCTAGATACAGGAGACGTTAGCATTGCTAATAGGCTGTTAGCGGCAAAATCACACTTACAGCTTGCGTTTGTGATGAGCATACGGTTGGAACAGCACTTCTTTTCAGCAACAGCGGCTTAGCAAATCCTTCTTTAAATTGTCCAAGGTTTTCATTCAAAACTGTCTTTGGTGAAATGGTTTGAGCAAATGAATAAATTCAAGTTGTGAGATTTAGATAGGAAAGAGGTGTCAATGGACTTTGAGGTTCACTGTATGTCCATTTTACCCACCGAACTGTCGTTATTCAACTATGACAAGGTGATATGGAAAAATTCTAGTGGCACTGTGTAGATTTGAATAGTCAAGAGATGGCGGTTACAATAAATTTATTTTGCTTATACAGATCATGATTTAACAAAGTACTTTGTGATCAGTCATAACGAAGGAGGTGCTAGCCACAGGTCGTTCGCCAGAGTGATACAGAACAACCCTAAAACCCTGCCTTATATAAACTTTAGATCAAATGATTCCTCTGAACTCTGTTGATTGGTCAGCACTGCTCAGTGACAGTTTGAAACAATACATCTCTGGTGACAGTTTGACTTCATATCAAGTTCCCACGGTTCTTCAATGTGGCCTCTCTCCCCAAACCAGTAGACAGTAAAACCACAGGAGCTCACCAGTCAAATGGTCAACTGTCCTTTGTGTGGGCCACTTCAAACAAGTATTTGATTAACCCCACCCAATGCAACAGGAAGGGTCAGAGCAGCAGATCACAATAACAATACAGTTGAATCCACATTGTCTCCAGACCAGCTGTCTCTTCCTCCCCAGGTGACAAGAACCCTCTCAGATCACCCAGACTTCCCGTCTCTTAGACTTCACGTCTCCTAGTTATAAAACTGCAAATGGCATCTCTACCAAATGGGTTGAATCGACTGTCACTGTATTAAGCTTCTTAACAAACTTTTAGACTTCCCTTAAAACACATTATAAAACACACATATTATAACTGTATTCCAAAATTTCCATGACACAAGGTAAAATCGGTTTTGCAATCAATGTCCTTTTAAACGTTAAACGTCCTTGCTTGCTGTTGTCGACTCTCACTCACAAGCAGGGGCGTCATTAGACGCTTTTTACTGGGGCATGTGCCCCAGTATAAATCTGCTGTGCCCCAGTAAAATCTAAAGTTTGAGTTTTAACAATTTACTTTATTAGTCAGTGAATTAATTTAGATTGATAATCCCGGAAAAAATAAACGCAGTATCCCAATCAACGCTTGTAAAATCAAAGCAGTTTAACCGAAAACATGAACCGATCCCAGCAGAATTCCAGGTGTCGGACTCTGTCAGAATTGAGGTAGGCTAAGAAAACATTACAAAACTAAAGAAAGTTTCTAAATGATAGGCCTAACAATCATCTTATTTTGACTAAAACATAAAAACAATATGACATGAAGCTCATGTAGGCTATCGTATTAACTATTGATGTTACTGCCAAAGCTGATATCAAACTTGCGTCCTTAAACTGTTGTATAGTGGGTTATGCAAAGGAAGTTTCTATAGCCTAATAGTGCATTATGCGCAGCAAGCTTGGAAGAAAAAAAGGGATATGAATAGGGGCCTTTGCCCCAGTAGAGTTTTATGTCGAACAACGCCCCTGCTCACAAGCGTTCCAAAAGGCCTTCAAAATAAAAGCACTGTACTTTTACCAAATAGTCACCTAATACTGAATGCAATTATATAACTCTAAATTATGACATTGGTTGAAAACAAATTATAGCCTACATTATTATAATGCAATTGCAACAATTACATGTAGCCTACAATATTCAGTCCCCCCAGGATTTCGCGGGCCTTTTTTGTGATAGTTGCGGGCAAAAATTCCTGATTTTGCGGGAGCTTTTCCAAAAAGTTGCGATGAAAGTTGTGGTGTTTTTTAGGTGTTTGTTGCGATGAAATTGCAGGAGCAAGTGAAAGTTGCGATAAAAAGTTGCGAATTTACCTCTTTGTAATTTTAATTGAGTTATTGGTTGAAAATTAAGTAATTAACAAACATTCATCAAAGAATAAAACCATTGAGAAATGGTCCCCTAAATAACCTTACCAACATGCCAATTTTCATCATATCCCATTTTTTATCCTTATCCAACCAGGTTTTACATTCGCATGCATTGAAGGGAGGAATCTCTTTTTTTAACAAAAAAGATTGAAATCTCTATCTGTCTGCAATACCTCTCTCGGCCTCTACGCAACTCGGCGCTCTCACGCTTGCCGAAAGCACACGCAGCAATTGACTGGTTGGGCAACCCTGGATACATGACTGTTACGGGTGTGTTTTTTGCCTGGAAGTCTCTAGAAATCTGGCACCTTATTGAACAAAATTAAAAAGAGTGAAAGAGTTCACAGACACCAGAATGAACACATTCACAGTATCGTTCATCAGGCAGTAATACAGTACGTTCAGTTCACGTTCACCAAAATTATCAACGAGTTCATGAACTTTCGTTCAATGAACCCGTTCAGGCGCAACACTGGATTTAACCCCTACTGGAGAGATTTGTGGGAGACGACGATGATTGGTAAAAGTTGCGGGAAAATTGTGGTCGTTGAATTCGCGTGAATTGGTGCGATCGCAACATCGCGAATTCCTGGAGGGTCTGAATATTGCAAGGTAGCTGACTTCACCACTTGCGAATTTGCCTTTCATCAACCCCAAGTTCGCGTGCAACCCCCGGTGAGTGCTTTCTGCACAGCTTTCTGTTCGAAAGCTAAAGTGTAAGAACGTTTCGGCATGCTGCTTCAGATTTCTACACAATGTAGACACGCGCGGCTTCAATTTTTACACTAGGCTTTGTGTTTGACCTTGTCTATTCTTTGTTTGTCTACGGCCACACTGCAGCTAAATTCACTAAATCTCTCTTACTAATTAAACGCTGCACCAAAAATGATCATTGTGTAATAAACGCTGCGGCGTGTAATCGAAGAAATACGGTAACTGTCATCACCAGCTGCATCACATGCATTTGAGATATAAAGGAAATTTTTTTGTAAGGAACAGAACGGTAAAATGTGCAAAATTTGAATCTTACCCTTCTTTTCTCACTCAAAACTGTCTTTCTCAACTTTTTTTTTATGATAGAAAAAGGTGCAGTTGTCTCAATTTTTTCTAGACATCAATTTTATCACTGGCATTGTGCACCATCTATAGTTCAAGTAATTTGTGTTTCACTGACATCTTACAGTGTTTCCCCTACCATTATATTAGGAGGGCACCCCGCCCCCCCCCAACGGCACCCCCCGCCCCCCCTGGAAGGTCAAGTTAATAAAATGTATTGCGCCAGATCACAAAATAAGTCATTTAAGGTTACCTTTCCTATAAAACAGGTATATAGCTTGCTCTTTTATTAAACAAACTAAATGGCCTTATCTTATTTACACAACGGCATGTCATTTCTGTCTAAATGGATGCACTGTGCACTAGTTGAATTAATTTCAGAAAATGCCGGACTTTTACCGATTGCATTTTTATCAAAAGTGCTCAAGTGAAAACGTTATGGCTTCAATCAATAGATTTTTTTTGCCAACAAGAGAAAAATGCTTAGCATTAGTAATGGAAGTCAGATGCTTTACTTTTTAAACTTGAAAAGGAACTTTAAACTTGCACATGCTGTACAGTATCTATTACCTATATGAATTGTCTGGGTAAGTATGAAGTTACTCCAAATCATGTTGTATCTCAAACAATGCCTGGCGGAACTATATATATATTATGCAAACTGGGAATGTTTTGAGTGTTAAAAAAAATTCACACCTAGATTTAAGAATTTTTTTAAGAAAAAAATAAATAAAAGTTTATGTAATAGAACTGATCTGAAATAAATTACATCCATAATTGTACAGTAATGAATACATGCATAGTTGTCCAACTTGTACATTTAGGATAAATTATTGGTTCTCAGTTGATTTATTTACATGACATAATTACAGAATGTTTTTACAATCTGGCTTCTTCCAGTATCAACTTAGTTTTCAAAGTTTCAAATTTGATTGAATCTACAACAAAATTGTATTTTGCCCCCATATATTTTCCTCAATTTAATTTTCTACATTTCAGACGCGGCAGCACATTTCTTACTGATTACAACCACAGGTTCGAAGAACACTACTGCTACATCCATCTGTCATCTATGTTCTGCATCAACATAAAAGGGCACAACCTAATTTCTGTTTACAGGATGCAATAGGTCATCCTGGCATTTTTTGTGAACTGTATCAGATGTTCTATGTAATGGGACATTCTATATAGGATTGTAGTACAACATTTTAAACACAGGTGCTATACTGTATATTGTCAGTGTAGGAATACAACTACCAACAATTAATTTTGAAAGTGGCTAGCTACAATAGCATGATCAGTAGAGGTATGGGATGTAAGAAACTTGTACAATGGTCTTGTACAATAAGCCTGTCTATTTTTCACGTTCATAAGTACAGTTTTGCAATGTTGAGAAACAAGGTTACATGTTTTCCGAGGTATTAGGCTGCACATTAGCCATGTTGATAGGATGCTTTTTTGTGCTAAATGTATGCCCAATCAATGTGTGACAGATAATTGAGCTAATGTCAAACCATCTGGAGTGTGATTGCTTGATTTAAAGTAGGCCAAATCTCCTAGCGTAAAACCCTGTGAGAGTAAATTCAGACCAACGCAAACAAGACAAAGACAGGAGGCAAAACAAATTTTCTATCAGATTAAATGTTATATACATTTACTCACACCACCTTAGTAGTTATAAGTTGTAAAAATATATCATAAAACATTTGACCAAAAGCTTGATAAGTGTCTAGGAAATAAAAAGATCAGTAGTGTTTAGTACATCATGACATTTGTAATACAAATATGGTAGTATAAAAGTATAATATTTAAATTGCAGTAGTATCCACACGATTGCTTTAAGACTTGATACTTCTGAACCTATTTGGGTAAAGGAGAGGCAAAAAAGTTCACTTGGTGACTTGAGACTGAAGCCGGTTTGCTCTTGCTTCCAAATCTGTAAATTAATAAAAATAAGTGAGTTAACATACTGTATTTAACCGGACAAGGGGAAAGAGAAGAGGAAATAGCATAGTAAGATATTACAGCGGGAAAAAAGTCACAAACACGAATAAATAAATGAACGAGTATAAGTGTTCTTACATGGTGGTGCTAGACAAGGTCTGCCTCATGCGCTGGGACAAGGAGCTGGACGATGACGTTTTTGTCATCTGGTGCTCTGGAGTGCTCACTGGTCCCATCATACTAACTGATTGTTGTACAGAATTCATACATAACCTGATATTAACATGATTTCATATTAAACTATTACATATTTGACTATATACACAAAATATTTTGCATTTTCCCCAGTCTAGTTGTTACTTAACAAATGCATACAAGTAAGAACATTCCGTCAAAAAAGGATGACTATTACCTTTCTGTTCTCGAGTGTTTTGGTAATTTGCATTGTCCATGACAATTGCGTGGGCTTGGTCAAATGCGAACTGGTTCCAATATTTTGCTGGTATGCTTAGCAAACGCTCAATCACCTGTACACAAAAAAAACACATTTTAATTCATTAGAAACGTTAAGAGTAGTTACTAAAGAATATTGAACTTTTCCATTAATTAATTAGGAATATAAATTCTCTTTTCTACATGACATGCCTGAAATACTACATATTGGGTACATCTACATAGTAACATACCCTTGGCTGCCTGTTGGTGTCCTGCAGGATGGTCATGGGATCTGGGTCTGGGACAGCATGGCCTACCAAGGTTGGCCCAAACACTCTTGCCAGGTTGGTGATGTTCATCTTGGTGTCTACACACTGTGCTACCCTAGGAGGAAAATGTTTTAGGAATAGACGTTTCTTTTTGGTATTAAGCCTTGTGAAATCTGGAGTTCTCATGTGAATGCTATTAGGTACACCTGGGTGGTAACAGCAGGATTGTAAATGGATTGTGAATTGAAATCAACTGCTTAGGGCCATGCACACCTTATTTATTTTACAGCAATTTTACACAGTCCCCAAAGAAGGACAATTTAGTAGTAACAAAGTGTGTAACCTCTGCAGATGGACCATCAAGAAGGCCAGAGTGTCTCTGTTGGGTTGAGGTAGCTCACTGATGGTCTGGTACATCAACGAAAGACTGTTGCCATCATCTTGTATTTCTGTGGATAATAAACAGGGAAAAATTAAGAACAATGACGATTACACTTACTTGAAAATAATCAATGTAACTAGTCTGCATGGATTCCGTTCATATGACATTCTTTGATTTCAACAAACCTATTAAAAAGAAAATGATAATTTAGCAAAGTTCTGAGTAACCTGCTGCCTCCATGAAGGCACGGTTGAGGCAGAAGGTGAGTAGAGGTTCCGGGAGGCTCCTTAGAAAGTCCTTGAGGAGGCCTGTGATGGCGTTAATGTCCTCAACCTTGCCAAGCGGTGGCATAGTCTTTCCTTGCAGGAACAGCTTCTTAAGCTCCTTGACAGTGCGCTCAGAGCCTGAGACACGGTACAAGCCAACCTTAAAACATGAAAGATTTTAACAAAACAAAGACAAAGAGGAATTTACATTTATGCTATATGCATAAATGTAATGTAACAAAAGTTACACAACTTCATTTTCAGACCCCTTCATTTATGTAATTTGACATTACTGTGAATGGTTCAGGCCATGGTTGACTAATCCCCAAAAATATGTACCCTTTAAAATGTATTTTCAAGAAGTCAGTCATGGAAAACAGATAAATGCATGTCAAATTAACAAATGACTTTATTCTCCCCAGGAGTAATTTGTGTAATGATTAACTGGCACCTTACCTCATGCAGACCTCTTTGTTCAATCTCTTTGACACAGCAAATCACTAGGGGTGGGACCATGGGAAAGGTGGATGGAGCGTAGTCTGCCAGGGCGGCCTAACCACCGGTGATTGAAAACAAATCCAGATATTTTCCATCATGAATTGTGTGTTCCAAATATGCTTATTCATTTGGAAATAAAATCAATGTAGCTTAAAGAGAGGTAATTTTAGCTCTTGGATATTATATATTTTTTGTACATCACAACCTTATGTTCTGATCCCCTACAGGCTCAGTTAGAGCCAGAGCATCCCCAAAATACCAAAATTGCATTAAGAATTTTTATGAGCTCACCAAACATCCTTACATTTGAACTAGGGCTGAACGATTAATTGCATTCGCAATTTGCTCCGCGTCATATTTAGGGACCGGGGTAAAAGAGTAGCACAGCCCGAATGTTTCTTCAATATCTTTGTCAAAATCGACCATACAAACTTCAAACTTGTTGCACATTCTTCCACTACTAACTGACCAAGTTGTCCAACATTTGGCTTGGTGATAAAGTTGGGGTCATGGTCAAATGAAGGTCAAACTATGTATTATATGAATGTGCAACAGGTCTTAAGTTTCTGTGGTAATTTTTGACAAAGATATTGAGGAAACTCTGAAAAATTGGCGTTTTCATTGATTTATTGGCAATTGGTAATCAATAGCTAAATATGACGCGGAGCCTGAACGGAGGTACGAATATGAATGTCTGTTGAATATCAAATAAAACTGATTTCACCTCGTTGTGGGTATGTTGGTCCCAACGTCAAAAAGGGGTTGGTATGTTGACGCCAACCAATAGCATGGAAGCATAGATGGTGTATATGGCCGTTTTGAACGTCTGTACACAAACTTTAAATGACACGTTTTGGCCCTAGGCATGCCATACACTTTACCTTGACCTGTAGTGATGGGCATTCCGGCTCTTCTTTGTGAGCCGGCTCTTTTCCCGGCTCTTTTGGCTCCCGAACGGCTCTTTAAAAAATTTATGTTTTAACTATGATAGGTGTGAAAACAATTTGAATTAAATTATTAAATGAAATCATACTCTACCTTAACCACAATGTCTTTAAAAATGCATTGATTTGTTATGGCTCTCCATCGAGTTTCGACTACTCGTCTAACTGAGTGTGTGTGAGTTGGAAAAATGCATTGATTTGTTATGGCTCTCCATCGAGTTTCGACTACTTGTCTAACTGAGTGTGTGTGAGTTGAAAATCTGTTTTTGCCAATAACTATTGATTTGTTTGCCTTTATTAAGTGATTTCTTTGTCTCATGATATCTTGGGACATCCCGTGTGTGACTCATAATAATTTGTGATAATAGCCGAATTGATGCGGCCGCCATTTTGAATTAATTGAAAAACGTTTTTTTCTCTACTCCTCCTACACATGTAGTCCAATCTTCACCAAATTCAGCAGAGATTATCTTCAGACCAAGCCTCACAAAAGCTATCACATGGTTTTTTGATTTTCGAAACCGTTTGCCCGGTACAGGCAATCAAAATGTTCCGTTAAGCCAGCAAACAGGAAGTTGGGTCGTATCTCAGCAAATCTTTGATGGATTCACACCAAACTTGCTGCGTGTACTCGTTGCTCTCTTCTGAGGATGTCTAAAATGTTTTCTGGGTCATTTGACTGCTTGGCCACCTCATTGCTGCTTGCAGCTATATTTGGATTTGGTCAGATTTGGTACCCCATTGGTAAGTCTGCAGCATGGATTTTTCTATAGTGACAATTTGTGAAGAATATACATTTTTAAATGGTTCGCAATGTTTTGGAGGAATCCGCCATTTCTCCGCTAAATGGCCCAATAGCTCAAAAAGGACCAGATTTTTTCCAATTTGGCCCAATGATACAACAGGTCACTCATTACTCCCAGACGGCTAGTGGCACATGTACGCCTATATGTGGCGCTATAAAACACGCCCAAAGTCTATGTGATTTCTCCAGAGCCCAAAATGCCTGTTAATTGGTAGACATGCCTTATTTCTCATGGGGAACAAAAAAGCCTCAAGGACCCATATTGTCAGACTTATGAATTTTCTTGCACTGTCCAAACTTGGTACAACCTTCAAAACCCTTCTCCTCATGAACCATAGATCCAATCGACTTGAAATTTGTTACAGATTTGTAGAATACATGTCTTTCTATAGGGTCAAATTGAATAAGGAATGCAATACAAAATGGCTGAAAGAAGTGTATTTATGTAAATGTCCACATTGCCACAATATCTTTGTGTTAATAAATCAAATATAATTTTGACTGATGGTTTTTCAAACGTTCGTGCCTTCAAGTTGACATAATTCTGAAGTACCATACGCAATTTCACCTTGATATGTCAATATATGATTGAATTCAATTGAATTGCTCCATAGCGCGCGTGCTCCATATTCTCAGACTCATCCTGCCCCTTGACACTAGGGTGACCACCTGTCCCGCTTTGCGTTGTGTCGCACAGAATTTTCACCCCTTGTCCCGCACGTCCCATATTGAAAATGCTGTGCGATACAGCGCAAAGCGGGACAGGTGGTACCCTACTTGACACACGCGCGAGCTTGGCGAGACACACACACATGCTTTCTTGAAATTGCGTGCTGACCAAGCCCCCACCCTCGGTTTATAGCTCCTGTTTCATTTTGCTTCCAATCGCAGCTCGCCATTACGAACATAGATATATATAAAGGGTAGATGTCTCGTCCGCGTTGCCGGACAACGGAGTTGAACGTCCGCACATGGCGGCCATCTTGCTACAGTCAACTCGCTCACCCATAACATTGTGTTGATGCTACATGTACTTTTTAAATGACCATAACTTGCTCAATTTTCAACCGATTTTGAAACGGTTTGGTTTGTTATCAACGTCAGAGATGTCGTTATGCCACTGCTGATTACGAATGCACATCTGATTACGAATATAAATAATTTTTCGGCGGCCATTGTTGTTTTCAACTAAAGTCGCCTGATAGCCGTGTTGGATGCAGCCACGTTCGGTAAGTCCTATTTTTACACATTTTAAGATAGAATCAATGATTGGGTTTGTGAAAGTACACTACTCTTGAATTATGGTGAAGGTTTGAGCACTTTTAGACCTTTAGATTGTGAGTTTGAAGTGACGGAAAACCGAACTCGAAAAGTAGCTAGCTTTTCCCCTTTGTGTTTATAATTAGTGAATCATTTTGCATCTCTGCGAATTCTTCACCCAAAAGGTTGAGGAGGGCAGCCTTTCGGAGAAAAGGCGATTCCCCACAGACCTGTAGGCTCAGAATTTTGTAATTGGAGTGAGTTCGGACGCCAGGGAGACCGCATAGGCTTAGGCGGCAGCCATGTTTTGGTTGCATCATGTTCACCATTTTATTTACAGTTCGGTAAATTCTACCCCCGAAAAAGGCAGGGCAGCCTCAAGAGATGTGGGAATTGTGCTTTTAGCCAGATGGTCCTATTATTTTTGTGATTTGTAGAAAACTTGCAATTTGAGTGAGAGTGCATTGTTTTGACGCTAGCCTCAGAGTTAGACTTGGTTCGCTCACTGGCAGTGACTGTATTTCACTCAATTCTACTCCAAAAATGTCAGGGAGGACTGCTTTTTGTAGACAATAGCCTGCTGAAGATAGCCAGTATCTAGGATTTTTCAAAGCATCTAGGATTTTTCAAAGCAATCCTGTTTCCTTCGTCATTTGCCTGAGAAAGCGACCTACGTTAGCCAGGCTAGTTTCACTCGGTCAGCCTATTTAAAGGTCTCTGGCAGTCATAATCACTGATTACAGGGTCGAGCTAGTCTTTGCTGAGATGTGTATATTGACCAGTTTAGAGCTAAATACTCTTGCCAGAGCCTGCAATCGAACCCGTGTTTTGAGTGACTTTGCATGGGTCTCCATCAGGTCAACACATTTGGATTCAAGTTCAAGTAATGCCACTGCATTTCACAGTCAAAACTGAAGTCTGTATCAAGTGTAGATGGAAAAAGCTTCATCATGCAGAGGCCTGCTCAACAGAGTGCAACAGAGGATGCTGAGAGCAACACAGACTCCTTGCTGGACTACCCCTGTCTAGCTGGACAGCTTCTCTTCAGCCCTGACCCCAGGACAGCTTAATCCAGCTGGCCTGCCCTGCATGCAGGCCTGCAGGCCCTGCATGCAGGCAGGGCCTGACTGTCTGTCTCTGGAGGGCTGGCAGGCAGGGCTTTTTTTGTAACTTTTTTTTTTACAAGTACACAAATCTTTTTCTTCTACGGAGACACAAAACTTTTTTTTACAAGTACACGAATCTTTTTCTTCTACGGAGACACAAAACTTTTTTTTACAAGTACACAAATATTTTTCTTCTACGGAGACACAAAACCTTTTTTTACAAGTACACAAATCTTTTTTGCAAGTTACAAATCTTTTATGCAAGTACACAAATCTTGCCTTCTTCTACGGAGACACAAAACGTTTTTTTTGCAAGTACACGAATCATTTTCTACAGAGACACAAATCTTTTTTGCAAGTTACAAATCGTTTTTACAGAGCTCGCTCTCCTGGCACTAATTTCACGCCATAATCTAGCGCTCCGTAAACCAATAGGTGTGTTCGACATTGGCTGCATGAAACGACCAGCGAGAGTGGCCGCTTGCAGTCGGGGAGGAGTTATAAACGGCTCCGTAGTCGGAAAATTTGTCATTTTATGGTAAACTCTTTCTCCAATCTGCAGGCTGCAGCCGGCTGCATGTCTGATCACGTGCCTCCATGAGCCAATCAGAGTTGTTCCCTGCCCCACGCAGCTTAGTTTCTAGATGTAGTAGACCAGGGCTCTTCAATAGGTGGCCCGCGGGCCGAATCCGGCCCCCGAGCAGCTTTGGACTGGCCCCCGGAGTGTGCTCCAGTAACCTCATTCAGTTCGTGACTATGACAAAAAATAAATAAAAAATCACTCGTGACCAGGGCCGGTCTTACCATTGGGCTTGACTGGGCTCCAGCCCATGGGCCCCGTCCTGTAGGGGGCCCCGCCCGTTTACGTGCAGCGGAGGACTGAGCTATTAGCCAGAAAGCTAAGTTATGCTAGCAAGATTCATAGACAAGAACATTGTGTACGGTTGACAAACCGTAAATATAATTTGACAATATGTTTGACAAGAAGACTAGCTAGCTAACAAGCCATGTCATTGTCCCCAAATCAATATCAAGGTTTTCACGAACAAGGTATCGGCCATAAACTAGCTAGTACTAGGCTACAGTACGGCCGCAGCATGTGTAGTGGGTTGAATAGCTAGCAAATGGATGTGAGATGATCGCATCAAAGTTGACATTCTCCAAAAAGTAATTATAATTTGACAGTATGTTTAACAACAAGACTAGCCAGCAATCTAGCCATATCATTGTCCCCAAATCAAATCAAGATTTTTATGTGTTGGCCGCAGTCTGAAGTAGAGCTAGGTTGACTAGCGAGGTGAATCGAATGGGATGTGAGATGAGCGGTTACGTGACACTGACTGACACAGTAAATTCAGAAAAGTAAAATTTTCCAAATAGGTTAAAAGAAATATTGAAGTCACTCATTGTTGTAATTACATGTTAGCTTGGTAAAGTTTCTCAAAATTGTGAACGGAGGTTTTGACTGCGTCCCTGATGTTATTGTTACTTATTTCAGACACTTTGTAAAGGCTCATACCAAGGAAAGATGTTCTTTGCTCATACAATGTAGCCAGCTCAATAATTTAGAACGGTGAACAGTTTTGCTGGAACTACTTGGCTGATCAGAATCGAGTATTCACCCAGACCATGGTATAATAACTTAAAAAAATGTTTTGTCATTGGGGAACATTTAGTCATTGAATCGTTAATTCAGGAGATTCGTTCAAAAATGCGGATTCATCCATGAAACAAGTGAAGTATTTGAGTAGTTGAATCATGCATTCAAACCAAGTTTTTTTTTAATAATTCAGATTAATTAAACATTCAGCAATTCAGCAACACTTCAGCAATTAACATAAATTATGTTATTTTGTTTAGTTGTTTCTTCAGAATCGTGCAGCTCTAAATACATATAGCTTGTGTATGTATCATTTTGTTCTATTTAAAGTCATGTATAGTTGGTAGGGCCCGAAAATGACCCAAGCCCAGGGGCCCCACTGCCCTTAGTCTTCCATTTTTGTTAGTTAATTGCATTTTCTCCAATTGTCTGTTAATATGGCTTGGTTATTGCTCACCTGGTTTGATTTTTGAATCCTTGGGCATATGCGGCCTCTTGGGCATATGTTGTTATATGCACTTACAAAATAGAATATATTGACTCCTTCAGTATGTTGTTGTAATTTCTTTATTTGTTACCGTGATTACTCATATCCTCCGGCCCCTGACTTTGCCTCAGTTTCAAGAACCGGCCCCAGCTCCAAACTAATTGAAGAGCCCTGTAGTAGACGGTAAAAGAGGACAGAGTCGGTCATAAGGCTACTATCGTAACAAAGAAAAATAAAAAATAAAAAAGTCTAGCGTAGCAGAGGGCGAGGCCGATGGCCTTGTCCCGAGAATCGGATCGTCATCCATTGTGTGGAAGCATTTTGGGTTCAAGGCAAGTGACACAAAACAAGAACAGGTCATATGCAAAGAGTGCCGTAAAGTTGTGTTGGCGCCACAAAGCAACACAACAAACCTTTTTAACCACTTACAAAAACACCATAAAGTTCAATACGATGAATGTATGAGGGCCAAGAAATGCGTTGCAAAAAGTAAACAAAACACAACATCAAGTCAGGCATCCATCGAAGCGAGCCTCTTTAGGGCATCACCATACCCATCCACCTCCCAAAGACACAGTGAAATAACGAATTCAGTCGCATTTCATTTGGCCAAAGACATGTGCCCAATAAACACGGTGACAAACGAAGGCTTCAAATTCTTGGTCAACCCTCTGGATAAACGATACGTGATCCCCTCGCGCAATTATTTTTCCAAGGTGGCACTACCTGCGATGTACAGAAAACGCAGAGGGGAAATAGAGAGTGATCTTGCCATGTAGAGTACTTTGCAACTACAACGGATCTGTAGTCAAGCAGGACAATGGAACCGTACATGAGTTTGACAGTTCATTACATCAATGAGGATTTTGCAATGCAGAGTCGATGCTTGCAAACGTCTTTTTTCCCGCAAGATCACACGGGAGAATTGCCCAGGGCCTGAGGGAGGCGATGGCCTCTTGGGGCTTGCAGGAGGAGAGGCTTGTCTGCATTACAACAGACAACGGAGCTAATGTGGTGAAGGCAGCTTCTGTAAATAATTGGACTAGGCTCCAGTGCTTTGGCCACAGACTCCATCTAGCAATAGGTAAGTAAAAGTTATATTAAAAAAATGAATGAAAGAATTGTATATTATTAAAATATATATATAATTAATTGAACAATAAAGCAATTGGGATAATCAATTGTAGTTGATCAGTAGGACTTATTGTGCTAATGTGTGTGAATATGTTACTGATAATAACAATAGTAGCCTAATATAACTTATTTCTGCTAGTGTTGAGAAACCAGAACTAAACAGTTTTACTCATGTTGTCTGACATAAGATTTCACTCACTTAAATATTAAATAATATATTGGGGTTGTTTATGATCAAATCTGTGGTTTAATTTTACATACGATTTGTTCATGTTCTTTCTTAGAGTATGCAATGAGACATCCTCGGATTGACCGAGCAGTGGGTCTCTGCAAAAAGCTGGTAAGCAGTTTCTCTTACAGCTGGCGACGTAAGAAGCAGCTAACAAAAGGCACAAAGAGAACTGAAGCTTCCAGAGCATACACTGAAGACCGAGTGACCCACAAGGTGGGGATCAAGGCAGGCAATGATTGCACGAGTCCTGGAGCAGCAGAGGGCTATTTCTCAGGTCTTGTCCGATGACAGAAAATCCCGACACCTCATTCCCACCTGGCAGGACACAGAGGTCCTCGAGGCCATCAACAAATCCTTCAGCCCTCTATCGGAATTTACTGATGCGCTTTCCAGTGAGATGTCAGCGTTTCCTTTGTGAAGCCAGTCCTCCGCTATCTGGAGGACTGGCTTCAGATGGCTGAGCGGTGAGGGAATCGGACTAGTAATCCGAAGGTTGCCAGTTCGATTCCCGGTCATGCCAACTGACGTTGTGTCCTTGGGCAAGGCACTTCACCCTACTTACCTCGGGGGAATGTCCCTGTACTTACTGTAAGTCGCTCTGGATAAGAGCGTCTGCTAAATGACTAAATGTAAATGTATCTGGATGAAAAATACAATGACCCCCTGACACAAGAACTGCTTGATATGGCTTCTGCACTTGATCCACGCTTCAAGCTGAGCTACGTCAGTGAGGACAATGTTGCACCAATTCATGCCAGACTGACTTCTAAAATGGCGAGGACTGCACCTGCAGCCATGGCTGTAAGTAATTATATTGATGTTAGATACACAGAATGTATAATAAATTAATGCTTTAAGTGGATTAAAATGATATGAAATCCAGTGGTGTTATGTACTCTCTGGAAATGAGTGTTGAATAGGTTTAGATTATTAGGGGTATTCATTATTCATATCTTATTTACTACACTCCTCAAGGAGATGGGCCAAACTGATCCCCATGGTGAGACTGCTGAGGATGCACCCACTACAAAAAAGAAAGACCTTGGGGAGTTTCTTCAAGGCTGCTGAGGGAGCCACACAAAGAATCAGTCCTCTCCAAGAACAACAAGCTACATCTTCTGAGCTACAGTCATACCTACAATCAGGTAACCTAGACAGTGAGGAGGACCCGCTTGACTGGTGGAGGGAACATCAGAAACTCTTCCCACGTCTCTCAAAACTGGCGAAGAAGTACTTATGCATCCCGGCTACAAGTTCTCCCTCTGAGAGGGTGTTCAGCACAGGGGGGAATGTGGTGACCTGCCTTCGCTCATCCCTCAAGCCAGAAAATGTTGACAGGCTAGTGTTTCTTTCCAAAAACCTGTAACTGTAAACTAGTCTTTTCTGCATTGTTCTGAAATGTTTTCATTTGGTTACATTGTTATGGAATATTTGTTTTTTATTTATTGTATATTTTGAGTTTTTTCACATCCATTATGCAGGTACAATGCATTGTGACAATAAAATTTGATTTGGTTAAAATCAACAAATAATCATGATAATTAATCGTGATCTCAATATTGATTAAAATAATCGTGATTATCATTTTGGCCATAATCGTGCAGCCCTACACTGCAGCAACGCGAGTCGCTTGCCATCGCTCGCCTTCCCACAGTTCACCACGCTCGGGGGCGTTTCAAACAGAAAAGAAAATATTAATGTAGAATGTAGTTCTCTAAAGTCACTGTTGTAGTTGTCATGGCCAAGTGTGCAGACTTGGGTTTACGTACTCGCAACATCAATCAAAATACTACTTGTATACAAAATACAAAACTGTTTAATAGACATACACGTTGACATTTGTAAAAAACGTTTTATTATATTACTCGAAGTCTCTACTAATCTGTCGATACGATACAGTAGGGAGTTCCAGCCGTGCTAGCTAGCTAGTTACCACAGAACGAAGTTACGTAATGTGACTAGACTGAATTTGAAAGTACAAGCACCAACAACTTTGGCAACCTTGCGCCATGCATCGTTTAAAAAAAATGAACATCTCTGTACGAATACAGCTATGTATCGTACAGGACTGGGTAAGCAGCCACACAAACGATTAGTTTCTCCTACACCTCGAAACCTAGAAAGCTAGAAATGTTTACCATGGTTGCTACGTTACGAGAAACAAGAAAACACTCCGATTGGCCATCGCTAGCGAAAATCGGTCCTCATTTACATAAAGTTGAGAAAATCTCAACTTCGTCGCGTCGCTACCCACAATGCACCACGCAAGCGATTCGCCTGGCTCCATAGAAAATGAATGGAAAACATGTCGCTCGCATCGCTGCAGTGTGAACGCAGCGTAATTTTGTTGATGTTTATTATACAGCAGTATAGTTTGTGAGTGAATAAAACTCCCTCACAATTTATGATTTGTTCCATCTGAACTTCTTATATGGACATTATCATCCAGTTATGCCTATTTTAAGTTTTTAAGTACACCCTTTTAATGTTATAAACATTGGGGCGGCTGTGGCTCAGGATGTCTGTTAATCGCAAGGTTGCCGGTTCGATACCCGACTCCTCCTAGGTCATGTGCCGAAGTATCCCTGAGCAAGACTCTGAACCCCAAGTTGCTCCTGATGGACAGGCCGGCGCCTTGCATGGTAGCTCGCTGCCGTCGGTATGTGTGAATGTGGGTGAATGAGAGGCAAACATTGTAAAGCGCTTTGAGTGCCGCTAAAGTAGAAAAGCGCTATATAAATGCAGTCCATTTATATAAAAAAAAAAATTGGGGTAAAATTTTAACTGATTAAATAGATTGAATAATTTTGCGATTAATCATATGAAATAATGTGATTAAATATTTTAAGCACTTGACAGCCCTATTAATAATAAATCATATAATAATCGCAATTGCAATTAGTCAAATTAATCGCAATTAGCTTATTTTCCGAAAGCCCTAATTTGAACACACCAAAACGTTGCATATTAACCCCATATTTTCATTACCTCTACAGCCCTGACAGGGGTGCCACCTGTGGAGGGGTTACACGGCAGGGGACATCTGTCACGACACTCTGGATGTGTCACCATCCTGCAGTCCTGGCATTTTAGGTAGAGCTTCCCAAATTTGGTCTTCCTACCACATGGCACGCAGAATTCTGACTTGATAACCTGTGCAAGACAGCAAGGTATAATCTTGTTGCTACATTGAGGTATCGACTTGAGTTTGTCAGTACCCCTTAAGCATATAGCACCTATAAAGAAATATTTTTACCTGGAACCAAATTGAACAGAAAATCATTGAAAGACAAGGCAGTAGAAAACATACTGTTTTGGAGATGAATTCATGTTTTGGTCCTGCTCTGATGACTTTGGGTCTTCTTAGTGATGGAGGATCACTAATTGGTGTGCTGGGAGCCTCACTAACACACTCTGATTGGTCAGTGGTAGAACCATCCCAGACTTGAGCTGGTGGAGAAGAGAACATGTTACATCAAAGTAGAGCCATATAACAAGACAGATATCAGGTCACCAAGCACTCATTTAAAACATTGTCAGACGGTGTTGGATCACAGTAGTGGTTTGTTAGATAACCAGTTCTAACCAGTCTTTGTCCGATTTCTTGTCCAGTAGGGCATCGTCTCAATGGTGGAAACAGCCTCAACAGGGCCTCCATTGCCAGGTATTTTGGCCACTAGCGGCTTATTCCCCTGCAACAATACAATAAAAGAGTAAATCCTATTTATTAGGATTATTTAGTTATTCTGACATCAAATTACAGTTTTTGCTTAGATACAGATACTATATATATATTCATCATATGAAGGTTTTATATTGCAGGAAGACATTTTTGTTTGTTGAAAAAGTAATTAAGTACCTTTTCTGATGTGTGCCCAGTAGATCGAGGCTTCTTTACCACCTGAGGAGGACCATTGGTTTGGTTTCTTAAAGAACGCTGTGGATTAATAAAGTTAACAGAACTATCAGAAGCGTATGACACTTCAACTGTCAGCTACGTACCCTCCGCAGTTCCTGACTATACTGCTGTAGTTTTTGTAAATTCATTTTTTGCTTCAACATGAAATGGAGAATACAGTTATTTTCTTTTTTTTTTGAGCGGTGCATTTGTTGGGTCTGTAGGCTCAACATTCTTAAAATCCTCTTGGCTCATCCCCTGTAGATTGTCAAATGACAGTCTGATCAATATATCGGTGGCAATATATCTGTATTGGCATTTGATCCACCGGGGCAAGGGTGGGGAGGTAGGTAGTTTAAAACATCTTGTATAAAAATAATAATTTCATGGAAAATACGCAACAAAAGTGAATTGTCATCTCTCAGTAGAATGTTAGAGCCAAAGTAACAATAACTGGTAATGCTGGGTCAGATGACAATCTCAGATCCCTGTCAATCTAGTCTGCTTATGTATAATATATTTAGATATAATAAAAAATAACACAGCTAACATGTTACACACAGAATGTTCTTATGTTCTTGTCATTGCATTACTCATGGCAGAACAAACCGTGCAGTAGTGGTAGCGTTGTTGTTGGGCCGAACAAAATCCATAGTCTGACTCGAGAAGACAATTTCCAGACCCAATTTAGTGAGAACTTTCTCTTTAACGGACCCTACATACTGTAATATAAAATTACAGGCATATCTTGTGTTTACTTTATATATGAAGTGATGCTTAGAGCCTCCCTAAACTTCTACCTCCACTGCCAAATTAAATTCTGCCACTCTTCCTTTAAAAACGCATAACAAGAAACTCTTCCCTTTAGTGACAGACCTGAGGAATCTGAGCTCCATCTGGCCTCTTTCAAACATTTCCTCATCCTGTCATGTTTTAAAGTCATGTTATACGGTGCGGTAAGTGAACGCAGCCCAGATACCCCAAAAAGTGTGAGAAATAAGGCATTTCAGGGATTTTTGTACACATGCAGACAATACACACTATACTATCCTCACCCGCCTCTGACGTTTCCGCAGTCTCACAGTCCTCATAACAGAGGAGTCCCAGTCCTGCGTCAAGAAAAAGGCAGTAATATAACACTTGCTAAAAAGTAATACCCCTATGATTGCACAGATAATAATGCTGTATAAATAATCTTACCATGGAGTCATCCGTTTTGTCATAGCTGATATCCGACAGTATTGATGTGGATTCATCAATAGTGGTTAACCTGAAAAGATATGGAAGCCTTGTTTAGGAGTAACAGTAGACAGTTCTAGTGTTTTATCTATGGGTATAAGCCTAGAAGCTTTTCAAAACTGTTAATATCTATTGAGTCAGGAAACAATAACTAACAATAATCAACCAGGACTCCATCTTGTCCCTTAATTGGCTTGGCGGGAAACAGCAATACTTAGACGGAGTCAGGTGGCTGAGCGGTGAGGGAATCGGGCCAGTAATCAGAAGGTTTCCAGTTAGATTCCTGGCTGTGCAAAATGATGTTGTGTCCTTGGGCAAGGCACTTCACCCTACTTGCCTCGGGGGGAATGTCCCTGTATTTACTGTAAGTCGCTCTGGATAAGAGCGTCTGCTAAATGACTAAATGTAATGTATATAGCCTCTGTTGTTTACTTTAACTGGCTAGGTACTGTGGAATTGATTGGTGTTGCTAAGCAGCCTTGTGGGAAGCACACCTTCGGCTGTTGTTTAGGTTGGCCTTGGCTGCCTGGGCTGCCCGAGAGTAGGCACTGAGAAAGGCCAGAGCAGAGCGCTGCTCCTCGCTGAGATGGACACTGCTGCTGGTGCTCTCCGAGATTAGCAGCTCTCGGATCAACTGGATCTGGCGCTCCTACACACAGCCACAAACATGTGAATGGGCACTCGTGCTCTAAAAACTGTATCATCTTATTAAAAAATAAACCATTGATACCAACCAATTTTTCGTAGTCAGCTTCTGCCTTCTGACGCCGTCGAATCTCTACGTCCACTTGGTTTCGGGCATGTTTTAGTTTGACCTCCAAGGTTCCTCTCTCAGTCTCTGTTTTGGACAGAACCTCTTTGCATGCCCCTAGTTCCTCGTCTACCTGCAACCACTTCCGACGACAGTCTTCAAAGTTCAAAGCCATCTGGAGGAACTCTTAAATAAGAAGGAACAGTATGAGATAGTAAGCTCACAAACCTGTCCACCCAATTGTATATGGTTTATTTTCAAGCATTGCTTAGAGCCATTTCAAAGACTTTTTGTAGTAAAGACAAAAAAAAAGATTCTCCAAAGCGGAAAGAAAAAAGAATTAATCAACACTTTGCAACTTGTGGAGTGGCTTTCTTCATCATAGACTTCCGCCCAGACTGCTTTTAATTTCTCTGGGACCGTGTGGATGGGTAACAAGGAATCACTAAATTACACTAATCAGTTATTTTTATCGAGTCAATGCAAGTCATTATTTTTATAGTGAGTATGGTGTGCCTGATAGCTACATGTTAGCTTGATACTAACTTACGTGGTTCAATTCCTTTATTCAGGACTTCTACATGTGCACGCAGACTCTGAAACTGGTTTTGCAGGTTCAGCGCAGACGCCATGTCCTGGTGAAATGAGATCAGTTTAATGGCACAGTTTAAACTACATCAAAGCGTTAATCACCTACAATAGTAGACCGAAACCTAACTAAGATCGTCCTGCATTACATATATCTAGCAAGTTCTGACTCAGCTAACAATGATGTTGTTGAACGCTATGCTGAAAGTGAAACCCTCCCTTCAGTGTTCGGTATGAAGTCTGGTTCAAAAACGAACGTTTGCTAGCTGTCATGCTATAGCCTATAGCTGACAAGAATATGTGATACTGACAGGAATTTTTACAGGAATGTTTTCATCCAATAGGACTCTATTAGAAATTGATATTTTGACTAGGGGTTGCTAGCAAGCAGACGAGATAGTGGACACTGTGCTAGCTAGACAATTAGAAACAATAGAATAGTACACACTTACTGTTTTCGGTGTATTTTCAGGTCAGAATGCCACGACCAGGTTTTCAGCAGCTATCAAATAATATTCGACCACAGTGCGACAGGATCACCAAGACATCAAGTGTCCTTGTCACTCCGTGCTGTAATAGTGCCACTCCCGCATCTTCCTGACCTCCGTTTCAAACTTCAAAATCAGCGCCTTCTCTTTCCCCGATTGTATGGCATGCGGCAAAGTATTGCTTTATCGCCGCCTACAGTGGTGGAGTCTGTCTGTTCTGGTTAGAGATCTACCCTGTGAATGTGCGGCTATATACGTTTGTTTAATGTTGTTGTTTTCATTGTTTCCAAGGCTGGTTTAGATAGACCTACTAGGAATATTTATTTTACTTTATCGTAACTAGATTACTAGCTAGACTTGGTCATTTTGCAACATAGCCTATCTTATCTAATTGACAGTGTAAGGGGCCCCATTATCGTCCACTCTAAATCTCCAACTTTCGGGGCCCCATTATCGTCCACCCTCGAGATGAGAACGTTTTACCGTTAATTTTCAGAAGACGGTTTGCTGCAGCAAAAAAAGTAAGTAACTCTCCGATATCGATACATCTTATATTGTCTCTATACCAAATTACAGCCCCCTACGTGAACATATTCATATTTAAATACACCGTTAAAGACATAGTTTTAAGACCGTGTCAAATTTGCGATAGAGCTACAAAACGACGGTCGAAAGATAGTCTAGTTAGCCTAGCGGGTAGTTAATCAAACTGTCAGTTGTCAACCTCGATCTAATTTTATATCATATCATCTACTGGGTATCTGACAACTGCCCACTTCAATAAGAGATCCAGATTATCCATTTTCTTACCTATTTTGTAGACTATCTTGCTCTAGTGAATATGATGCCATGACAACATTTGGATTGGCGTTTTTCTCGCAGCAGTCTGCGACTGAAAGTTTTAACAAGGCTAGGTTACAATGTATCCGATACATTCAGTCACAAGGATTTCAACCAGGTTACAACTGGTGTGTTCTGATTACAGGCATTACTATTGGATTTGGTTTTAAAAGACGAGAATATCAATAAAATAACAAATGATACATGCCATTTTCTGTCAAGCACATGACAATGTTGGTTAAGAGTGTGGTATAGGCTACAAACGTATTATTTAAATTGTGTTTTGTGTAATAAAGAGGTATCTTATAGACAATATAGTAATAATAAGTATACATTTTCTTCGAATTAGAAAGAAAGCATTTTGTTTTAGACATCAACTATTATTGAAGCTTATCATAGATACCTCTTCATATGACTGTTATGAACTCTAGATAACAGAAATAACATAGTAGTTTCTTAATTTATGGTAGTAACAGATATCAACATTTTATTTAGATGAGCCAGATTAGCAAAAGGAAGCTGTGGAGGGAGGAAGATATGCTCAGGGCTCTGAGAGCAGTGGAAGAGGAGGGTGTATCAGTGAGGCAGGCAGCCAAGATCAACAATGTGCCACGGATGACGCTGGCGGATAGGGTAAAGGGCCGGGTAACCCATGGCCACAAGTCTGGACAAGGGCTCCTGTTAACTGACCAGGATGAACAAGCCCTTGTCCAGTACTGCCTCTACAGCGCAGGCCATGGGTTCCCACTCACCAAGGCCCAACTCCTGGCATTTGCCACCGCCATTAGGTATGTTCAATATTACATATGCACCCCCCAAAATACTTATTGTAAATCAAATTCATATATTTATATTCTGTTAAAGGAGGAAGAGAGACCCTACCGCCACCAAGTTCCTCTGCAGGAGATGGTGGCGGAACTTCCGCCAGCGTCACCGTGGCATTCTCACCATGAGGGCGCCGACAACATCGACCGAGGTCGAGCCTCGTGTGCCAGGGAGAAAAATGTGGGGCAGTTCTACGAACTACTTGGAAGGACACTGGAAGAGAACAGGCTGAGGGAGAAACCCCGAAAGATATATAACTGTGATGAGTCGGGGTTTCAGATGGACAGCCCTAGGCAGCCCGTATGAGCGGTGCAGAGACCGGAGATTTGTGGTTGCAGGTTTCAGGAAGTGCGGCATCTTCCCCTTCAACCCCGCCGCAGTGGACACCAGCCGCCTCCTCCCGCTGACATCACCTCCAGGTCCCACCAGAGCCCCGGAGGACGCCGCTGGACCATCTGAAGCCAACACTCCTACCCTTGCAGCCACGCCAGGAATCAATGCCCCCCCTGCTGTCACCTCCTCTCTGAAGTGGAATAATATCACACTGCTGTAATTATGAAAGATGGAGAATGAGTATGGATTATATTATTGAAGTATGCCTTTTAATCACCTTTGTACTTTTATACTTTTATATGTTACACTACTGGAAAAGCCTGATGCAAAGCCACTTTGATTGTTTAGTATTTCCCCTAAGATATAGAAGGAAAATTAAGCCCCAAAAGTGTTATTTTTGATGATTGGAGCTGGGTGTGAAAGAAGGCTACAAGATTAGGTTCCCACCATAGTAAACAACAAGACGCCCAGTGTGTCTGGCCATCAAGGTCAGAGCAAATCAAAAAAAAAATAGGGGATTTCTCTTTGCACCTGTAACTTGAAGCCTCTAGAGAGAGAGACCAATAGAGTGTAAAATGAATTATGCATTTGTGATAAACAACATTGTACCAATAGCAAATATACAGAACAGAACTGGTTTTGATATAAAAGGTAATGTCCGGAGAATATTTCTCAGTCTGATTCTGCAGAATTTGGCTCACGTTTGAAAGGAATCACCCTGTTTGTATTGGATTCTGATTAAACACGTTGCATCAAACACTGGAAGTTTTTGTGCTGTTTTCAAACTTAAAAAAATTAACCCAAGGACTTAGTACTTTGATTTTCTTCATCATCTCCCCTGGACCTCACCACCTACCATCCCACCTCCTCTCCCCTGGACCTCACCACCTACCTTGCCACACAATTTACAATTAACTAACAGTTTTTTAAATAAGGCAACTGCAGCCAGTCTCAGGTTGTTATCCCAAAAGCATAGGCCTAGTAGCCTGACGTTGTCATACTCATAATTCTAGTCAGAATATGAGTCTGATACCGCTCCGTTGGGCTGTGAGTATGGGGCGTGTTTCGACCGAACCCTTAAAAAAATGCCTCTTCGCTCAATTGGATAGACCTACAACCAATCAAAGCAACGTAGTATGTTAACTTTTACCGAATCCCTTAGGAAGGACGGCAAAAACATATTTTCCATCGACAAATGCCTTGATTTCGTTTCTCTGTTCCTCTTTCAAAATTAATGCGCTGTCAATGTCTTCTAAAAAAGACTCGATGGCAGAATCATCACATCTCAGCTCTCCAGCGGCAGCCATGTTTGTTGAAAACAAATTCAACCCAAGCGCTCTTTGGTGACGTGGTTGATTACGTTACTGTTGATCATCTGTCCATCATCGTATAAAGCCCGCCCTGACAATTTGATTGGTCCGAACAGCTCCTGTAGTTTTTTGTGGGCGGGGCTACATTGGGCTGGCACCCAGGCTATAGGCCTAGTGTAGCAAACCATAAATTGTGTATATTGTGTACCGAAATCAACAAGCAGTAGGGGACAATGATTTGGTTTACTTCATGCTACCAAACGTGATTTAAGCTTGGACCATTGCTTGGAATTTGTGTGCAGTCGAACTTGACTCTTATGATCCTCCACACACCATACGCTCCTAAAAGCAGATGCTTGCTCTTGCTTACATGTACAGGAGGATCTGTCCTGTTGTTACAGTAAAAGTCTAAACTACAGTTGAGTGGAGGTTTACATGAGAGCGAGATAAATGTAAGTACACGAAACCAAATCATATCTTAACAATGTTTTTAAGGGCCTAAATATGTGAATATATATATATTTTTAAATAATGTATAAAATGGCAACCCTAAGATTTTTTCACATTACAAATGTATTCTGGCTAAAGACATTCAAGAATCATTGATTTAGATGTTGTTGGAAAGTGAAGAAATATAATTCCCATATATAATTGTGTATATTTATTTATTACATGGTGTATTGTAGCCTTTACAAAAGTACTGAAGAAACTGCTACAAAGAAGTATAACATCTGAAATAACTTTTCTGTTGTTTAGAGAGAGGGAAAGGGAATCCCGACATGGAAATATTTTGGGGGCATTAGCTTTAATAAGTTGTGCTGACTGCAAGGCTGGGGGCTTCCAGGAGCACCATTATAACGGTAATGGATCTAGACACAAGGGAGCCACTGCAGACATATATCCACTTTAGACAAAGCAGTGCTTTCGACCCCCCATTCCTGCACATCCTGTTTGTCTTAGTGCACAAAAGCAGGCTAAATACATCACATGCTTGTTTCTCATTCACTCAATAAAAAATATATCCATGGCACTCAAAGTTAATTACTTTGTAGTTCAACTAAGTTTATATGTAAATATCCAGATGGTTTTCACCGTTTTTCCTGACCACATGACCCAAATTAAAAGAAAAGAAAACTCTGCCCCTCCATTAACTGTGTTCAGTGTAAGTCAGTCATGCTGCATTTGACAGGAATGTGGCACCACCGGAAAGACCGTCAACCATCACCTCAAGAATGTCAACTGCACATGTTGTAGGATCATGTGTATTATGGCCAAGTGTGGATACATGCAAAACAATGCTAGTTGGGTTGGATGTGTGTGCAAGCCAAACATCAATTTGACTAAAATCTCCGGTTCGATGAGTGCTTCATGGAAGAAGCCCCACCTCTATTCCACAAGTCCAAAAAACAGCACAGAGGTGGTGTAGTAATATTCTGAAAAGACATGATCATTCCATAACACTTCACCTGCCCAAATATACATTATTTATTCAAGATCAAATATTTTATTCAAGCACTTGCTTTAAATGTTGCTTGGATGAGCCATTCAAGGTCAGACAGTGCACACATTTTAGGTTTTGCAGAACTGCATCTGCATACCAAAAAAAAACATAAAAATAATGATGAAACCATTCCTCTTTCCGATTTGCATAATTTGATGTTTGATCCCCTTAAGAAAATAAATACAAGAACAAGGGATGATGTTTACACAAGTGCAAAGTCAGAGACAATCTAGACCCAAGTTTGTGCTCTCAGAGATTTGTAAACAAAAAATTGTAGATAAGCCATATTTTGCTATCTATGAATGTATTTCTACATATCTCACTAACTTGGTGTTTTGAGAACATAAAATCTAAATTACCGTCACAAGAAAAACTCAAATGTGTACCTATTGAGTTTGGACTCTTCTCACCTGAAGATGTTGGTGACTTACAAGTACAGGTATAATACAATTTCATATTTAGACCCCATTTCATGTTGAATATGCATACATCAAAAATCACACTTGCCTTTACAAGATGAGGGGTACATGGACACACTTCTGCATCAATTGATCATTATTAAGTCTGTGTTTCTTGATCAGTCAACATCTCATGACTTCATAGTACAGAGAGGGATGACAATGACTAAGATGATAGTGACGGCCGTGGCGATAAGTGCCCCCACCTTGCAGACTTTTGCTCTGCGAAGGTCAGCCTCCTTGCGTCTGAGCAGTGCGTCGTAGCCTGGGGTGTAAATGTCTTCCATCCAAAAATCCATATTGTTGGGGTTCAAAGACTCCCGGGCCTGTATGAGAGACAAAAACATGGCAAACAAATCCCATAAATACATTTTAAAATAAAGGATTTCTTAGTATTTGTTCATTGACTAAAAAAGGTGCAGTGTCTGATGTGCGTGAGAAGTGTGTTTCAGAGGTTAGTTTCAGCAAATGCCTTAGCACCAGTGGTGAGGGCACTGTCTGAGAATGATCAGATGAAGAGTGAGGTGGCACAGCCCTGGGGGTCAGAGATATGTAAGGGACCAGGGCCAGTTATACAGCGCTTTGTAGGTGAGCAGGAAGCTTTTGTTTTGGCAATGTGCAGTGCACAAGATGCAGTGAGAGGATATCTAAGGGGACCCAAAGGAAGCCAAACATATCATATTTTGCTAGTTCACTGTTGATGAAATAACATCAGGATACATACTGTAGACCACTCGGATTAGAAACAAACATGAGTTGATTCTTTACCTCAGTAGTCACCAGTCTAATCTATATTACTCAGCATCCCAATCTGAGAGTCTAGAAAACACAGCTACAGAAGCTTCACAGACTTCCATGGTCATAGTCATAGCCATTGTTTCACAAACATACTGTAGTAATGCATACACAGCTCAGTTGCAATATGATGACTATTTTACATCAAGATGCATCTCACTTTAGATTTCTGTATGGAATCCATTTTACACTCAACTCAAACTGATAACGTTTGACATCAGAATGACTATGTATGTAGAAATGCTTTTCAATAAAAACTTTTAGGACACCCCTTTCAGTACGCCTAGATGCAAGCTAAGACAGAGCATTTTTGATTTAAACAGGTGTACTCCACCTGCAGGTCTAAAGGTGATATCCTCTCCCCCACAGTCCATACTGGTCCTCCTTCAGCCAGTCGAGGGTCATTGATGAAACCAGAGGTTAAGCCACCCCCCTTCTGGCGAAAGAGGGCAGAGTTGAATACCTGTTCCACCAAGTGGGAGGGTTTTGAGGGCAGCAGGTTGGAGGTACTGGTTGTTTGTTCCACCTATATCGAGGGACAGTTCAGGGTTAGGAGGGGTCTGTTTGATTTCAATCAAAAGCATCCTCACTCCTTCCTCTCTAAGGAAATCGATAACATGAGCTTTACCACTTCAATCAAATTCATTTCAACAGAAAACAGGAGGCAAGGCTATTGTATTTCAGGAAAATCTAATCAGTTCTAATTGGCCCATGTTCGTTCACGTTCTTCTTTATCCGTTAGCAAGTAACAACTTCAGTGACCCCATATAGCAAGATGCATGCCTGTGATAGCTAAAAACTAGCAAACACATTTTTCCCACGTCTATTTTCTTCCCCAAAGCAAAATTATTTATTATATAGTTTTAACATATATATATATTTAATAATAAAAAAATACTAACACCTCTATCAATTTTTTCCTTCCTGCAGCTAGGGGGTGCTGCAGCACCCTCAGCACCCCCCTTCCCGCGCCACTGGTTCTATCTACTATACTCACATTATTTTAAATAAGAGAAAACTATTGAATATACATTAAGACAGATGACAAATACAATTTCAGACCAAAGTAAAGAGAAAAGAGTACCTGTCCAGTTTTTCCATGATTTGCCTTTCCGTCTTTATTCTTTGAAAATGACACTGCCCAATCCCTTGCAGAATTTGACACGCTTGGCCGTTTGGAATCCACAACGCTCTTCTCTTCAGACTGAGATTTGGAGGCACGGCGTGAAAGTATTCCCTTTTTACCTCCTTTCCCACCTTTAATGTCATTTTGACCCCCACTATCTTCCTTCTGTTCACCACTCACATTCCACTTGTTCCAATCCAGACTTCCACTGCTAGTTCCTGGAAACAGATGTCCAGAGACTGAGAGAGGCTGAGGCTCCGAAGACTCTGTATCAGGGGATACCAGGGGGCTACCCATGGAGGATAGTCCAGCACTAGGTGGTCCCAGCCACCGGCCCCTGACTCCAGCTCCGGCTATCATACTAGGGTCTTGGATTTTCTCATCAAGACGGCGAAGCGCGGAGAGTACCTGGGATATTTCGGCCTTGACCTCGGACAGGGATTCCAACTGACGTTCGATCTGGCTCATGCGTAGAAGCAACTTACACACGCTGGCTTTCACGCCATCGTCGCTGCTTTCCAAGGAGTGGAAAAGCCTCTGCAGCTGGCCGAGCCGCCCACGCCTCGCCTCATGAGTGTCCTGGCTGGCGGGCCCCCCTCCTCCATCATGGGGATGCAGGACCCCTGTAGAACCACACACACTCATATCATCCAAGAAGCGGAAGATTGCACTGATGTCGTCTTCGCACATCATGTCAGGGTCATCGAGAGAGGTCATGAAGGAGAGGCGGTCAGCATGGACCAAGCTACGAAGTCTGCGAGGGTCTGGAGGGTCCGTTTGGGTCCCTTTGCTTGCAACCACCTCATCTTCCCCATATTTCCTACGCCTCACTCGACCAGAAGATACCCCTGGGTTGAGGGTTGGGGTGGACCGACTGGGATGGGACTGATTGGAATCCAACATGGCTCGCCTTGAACCAACATTACTATCCACACTCATACTCTTTTCAGTCCATATTGTCTTTTGGCTTCTGGGGGGTTGAAGATGGACAGTAGACCACTCTGGGGTGCCTGCTGGGCCAAAGTAGGTGGAGTCTTGTATGTCATCGAAGCTTTCATGCTTGGCACGACGCTCTGGTGAAGGACGATCGGCTGTGGGTGACGGATATGGGTTGGTGAGCACCTCAAAGCTGTGGTTGGTAAACAATTTTTCATCGCCTCCTCTTGGACTTGGAGAATCGCTACTGATAGTCACTTGGGGAATAAGTGGCGACTGGTTATGGAAGTCCTTCTTGAAGATGTCTCTTCTCTTCACACAGGACCCCTCCGGTCCTGTTTCAAAGACATCCTTGGGGGCAGAGTCCCCACTGAGCGAATCCTGGGTGGAAGATTCACTGTCTGTCTCCAGTGGAAGATAGATACTCTGCATAGCTTGCCCTGGAACCCTGCCACTGGAAAATAGTGGGGTATTGTGAGGCCAGTCAAACGAAACAGCCCTAGCTCGGGCTGGAGGGGAAGACACCAGAGATATGGGATCGGGAGGTAGACTACCACGCTTGCGGACTGAGTAATTGAATTTAGGAAAGAGCATGCGCTGGTCAATAGTCCTACTCCCTGAGTCTGAGTGGGCACGTGTCCAATATTGTCCTGCAAATCTTAGATCATCAGCACCAGGCAAAGATGGCCCTGGTGATTGGTCGACAGGAAGGATGAGATGTGATCTTATTGGATGGGTCTCAATGCCAGCACTGCCCGTCATTTGGATGAGGTTGAAAATAGTGACGATGTCGGCAGCCACGCCTATGGGGGAAAGCCCCAACCCTCTTGTTGTGACCCTGTCTCTGAAGAGGGTGGCGGGGAAGCAGGAATCACGACAAGCTGCAGAGAATAGCAGACTCCTGAGTTCAACAAGATGCTCCAAGTCAAAGCGAGTGCTGACCATCCGACACAAGTCCTGGAAGGACAGCCAATGGCGCATGTTGGCCAGTTCCTCCAGAATTCCCAACAGAACCAGTGGGTACTCCTGTTGCAAGTTGGCCATTGTTGACCTAAAACAGAGACCAAAAACATCTCAGAACACTAAGGACCATGCATACGTTTAGAAAATGTGTTGTAAATGTAAGGATTCTTTTCTTCAAATGTTAATTGCCAAAACAACTGAAAATGTTAAATGATAATAATAATAAACATGTAGCATGTCAATGTTTGATTTTTCTTGATTGAAAATGTAATCAACATTTGTGTGTAGCCTTATTAGATTTTAAGCACCAGAGTAAAATTTGTATTTCGTATCTTCTCGAACTTAGACAGAAATTATCACAGAGTAGAGACGCTCTTTAATGGGGGTATCATAATGCAAGCGACCTTATTTTAGGCCTTAAAATAACTGACCATGATGTGACGGAGAAGCACTGGGCACGTCATGCGCAAGCCTAACCTATCCAACAGAACTTGTCTCGGTCAGAACCAAATCAAATCAAACGGAGAGACTTGGCCTAAATTGAACTTTTATTAGCCAACCGTTTATTAATGTTTTAAACCAATGTTCAAACAAGTGGAGGCATATTAAATTCAGGGGATTGCTTAATAATAGACGCACTTCACTGAGCTAAACTAATACTCACTAGAGCGACTCTTCAGCGCTCAAAAAGCACTAGGCACAAGGGTAGACGATATAGAAAATATTCGTAAATTATATTATTGATATCTGATTTCTTACACTGCATACAACACCAAACTCACCTTCCAGCTTTTCTTTAAACAAGAGTAGAACTAAAACAGCTGCGTCTGTCTCACTAATGAACGAGAAAATGGTATTCCTGTGGATCATAACAAGACAATCTTCCATCAAAGAAATCTAATCATCCGTATCTGAATTGTTTCTCACGGTGTAGGTTGAAACCAGCAGCTAGCCTACAGCCCATGCAGAGAAGCGAAAATTAGAATCCAGGTCATCTTCTCACATAAGTCCCTGCAGTCCCATAAGGGACTTGCAAACAGCATCCAAAAGAAATACATGAAGAACAAATAATTTGACTACTCTGTACAGTATGATCATATTTATAAGACAAGAATGGAGTATGGCCGCACGCTTGGCTAGAGAAAAGTACGGGAAGGGGACTTTTTCAAGGTGATGGATGACAAGATGTTTTTGTATGTTAAAACAGATTAAAAATGGATGTATTGCTAATTGAAGCTTCTAGCTTGACAGGAAACCAGAAGGCCAGAATGACTTGATATTGTACCAGTCAATCCTCTTGGACCTGTCACCATTAGCTTACATTATCACCCATAAAAGCCCATACTTAAAACTCCATTAGACCAAAGGGAAGCAATGCTTTTATCCCTGAGTAGTTGCTCTCAGACAGTCAACATCTCCCGTTCACCTTTCAGAGTAATTGATCAATCAAACTGTAATGGAAATGTTTTGGGAATCAATAGAATGAAGGATGAAATAAGAAAGAACATGAAAACTGAGGGCAATACTTTACAGTCTGTTGATGCTGGGAGGTTATTAAGGGATGAGGGATTCAAACATTAACTAAAAAAATAAATGTGTGCTCAGACGTAACAAAGTTTGTGGGAGCAAATCCAAAAGTGACATTTACTTTAGAAAACGTCAAAATACCATTGGAACATATATTGTATTAGATTATAGATCATCAGTCAAAATCCCATGATACTGAACAGACCAATTAACAAATAGGACAAAGCTTAGGGTATGACTTTTCAATATATGTTTAATTTTTAACCCTGCATGAACAATTTAACTACACAACCCAAAAACAAAACATATACATGTAGCATAAGATTACTTTCAGGTTCATGTACATTCTGTGTGTTATTTTATGTAAAGTGAGGGTTGAACTGGAATCATATTACAGACACATTACATGCACACAAGGACACTAGAAAGAACAGGTTTAAGATACACCTAATAAATATGTGAATATTAGTGCAAGAATTTCAATTTAGCACAGATTCACAAGCCTTGGATTTCATGTTGGATTTAAGTCAACATTGGATTCAGTGCTGGATTCAACATTGGATTTAGCAACGGATTAAATGTTGAACACTCCTCCCCTGCAACAAAGAAACCTCAATCAATATTTACACACATGCTTTCAGTATTTCATAACTACAAACGTATTGAATAAGGTTAAGTTAATCAACACAGTGGTCTGAAATACAGACATGTAATGAATGAAAATAGCGTATGTGATATTTATGAATCCATACCTGTATTATCATCTGCAGTGTTGAGCTCATTGCTGGATAGATGCACCCTGGCGTGGGCAGCAAGTTTAGCAATGAAAGCCTCTTCTGCCTCCTGTTGGAGCAAAAGTAACATGCAAAAAAGTGAAAATTAGTATGGCAGTATGTACACTGTAGCCATTCCATATGTTAGCTGAAACTATGCATGGCTATGCACTCTGAATTTGAAATAACTGACTGAGGTGCTGACTGTCAGCTTTACTTTCTTAAATATTGGATACAACTGTTTCACTCTTTTTGTACATAGTCCAAATTTTTTTAGCACCTATAGTCGATTGACAGTTTAATATTAAGTACAATGAAGTGATGACACTGAATACTAATGTCCTTTCCATGTAATAACTGCCTAATGTCTGTAACCCACAGACATCCCCAAGAGCTGGGTTTATGAATTTTTTGGGGGGAAGACAGAAATAATATAAAAATACAATGTTTTCTTTGTATCCCTCAATCAAATAGTTGGGCTTGATAAGCCACAATTTAGATTAAAGGTCTACTATGAGATGCTTACTTGTAATTGCTCTTTTACTTTCTCCAGGGTTTGATCCTGGAACAGTTTCTTCCTCCATTGAGTTCCATCCAAGTTGTACATTTCCAACATCTTCCGCTTATGGACTTCAACCCTTAAATTCAAACAATTCCGAGCAGTTAGTCACTTGCTTGTAGTAACTTTAGTTGTACAAAGGCATGCATAGACCAGTCATGGATATTTGCTTAATATTATGACACTGGGGCTTGGCTTCTAATTGTTTGATCCATTTCTTTTTTCTTTTTTGTAGAAATCAAATCTATGTATCAAATAGGCTACTTACATTTGCAGACATCACACACAATTTTGTTTCAGCTTTTATGAGTGTGTGTGTGTGTGTGTGTGAGTGAGTGTGAGAGAGAGAGAGATTAAGGAATAAACAAGTGGCACAGCTCTCAATATGCTGTTCAATACCTTTGTTTAAACTCATACGATGTGGGCTTCTTCCCCCAGTTGGCCAGCTCCTTTAGCAGAGTCTTGTTCAGATGAGAGCTGCTCTCATGTCTCTCACACACCTCTGTATAAATAAAAAATCAACTTTAGAATAAGAATTGAAAATAACTTCAAACACATTTGTTTTTTTCTGACTAAACATACCTGAAGTACTGGCACTATGGTCCTTTTCTAGGTCCTTAGTTATCTCTTGTATCTTGGAGTAGTATTCCTGGACCAGAGAGCTTAGGGAATCTTTGGTTAAGTAGACACTCTCCAAGGCCAACTCTATTAAATTACACTAAATGGAAAGAGTGAAATATGTTTACTATTGTGTACAGAACTGATGGTGCACTGATGTGCGTTCATGACAATTTTCTCACAAGTCTAAACCCACATTAAGCCAACTTAACATCTGCTCTAACATTGGAGAGGATCGGACAGGACTAAGCAGTAACATAAACAAAGTAAACTTTCCAAGTCCTTTTGGTTGTCAACAGTTGAATTGGATGTTAAGACCTGTGTAAAAGTAGTAAAATACATATTAATCCAAAGGTTACCTTTCTGCCTTCGTCAGTTTGTGGAATGGGCTGAATGTTAGTCTGTCTGGCCTCCATCATCTTCCAGATGTGATGGCTAAGGGCGTAACCCACCAGCAGTTGAGCGCTGCTCTGTAGAAGCTCTGCCCCCGTCTCCAGCTCTGATAGGAACTCCTGCTGGAAGCTCTGACCGATAAGATGGGTCTCGGGGCCCAGGTGTCTCTCCGCAAAACTGGCATAGATGTCCTGTGCAGGAGAATCACAAATGAGGTCAGTGTGATTTAACAATTGCAGTTAAACTAGCACTGACCACTCTCTTCAGGTCTCTGTGGCACTGGCTTAAGAGCCACTAAACATGTACATTTACATTTACATTTAGCAGACGCTCTTATCCAGAGCGACTTACAGTAAGTACAGGGACATTCCCCCAAGGCAAGTAGGGTGAAGTGCCTTGCCCAAGGACACAACGTCAGTTGGCATGACTGGGAATCGAACTGGCAACCTTCGGATTACTAGCCCGATTCCCTCACCGCTCAGCCACCTGACTCCCTCCTACATGTAGGAGTTTTATTTAGTGTAAAGTGTGTACTTTTTGTGTTTTCATACCTTGTGTTGATTTTTGGCTGGTGGGCCCATAGTAGACTGGATTCTATGGTCTTCCAATACCAATGTTTTAAAGTCACTATGCAAGAGGACTTTGAGCTTGGACAGCCTCATCTCCTTCAGGATTCCCAAACCAAATTGTCTTGCCACAAAGTGCCTCTGTACGGCTGCCAGTAGGATGTGCTGTTTCTCTTCTATCATCATGCCAGTTTGGCTGGGAAATACAAACATTTTACGTTAAAATCTTACATTTGTACAATTTAAGTAAAATGATATGATACCAATTTTAATGGTTACCTCAAGAACAAGAACATTTATATGATCACATTTCTGTAAATATCAATAGGCCAAAACATGCATTCATACATATTCCCAGAATATCAAGGGCCACATTTTGCTACTGCTTTTGTCTTAGCAGCTGTCAAATTAGTCACACTCCGAGGATTCAATATTTTTCATGCCACCTCAGGTGCATTTGCGTACATTCCTCAAAGTCCCAGAAAGTAGGCGTTGAAAGTTACTGGTGTGTCGGGAGGAGCTGTCTGATGGAGGAGCGCTGCATTAGGACAGTGCTTCTCCTCTTTCAAACATGCCTCTTCATCAGCGATTGTAATTTATTTCCAAAGACACAATTTGAATATACTGTAGGCCATCATTCAGTCAACCAAGAACTAATTTATTTATAGAGCTATCAGCCATGTAAAATCGCAACGGTTTCTGGTGCGTAAATGTTTAGGTTGTTTGCCATGCAAGAAGTTAAGTTACTCTTATCTACTGTATTCCCTTAGCTCAGCACAAGAGTCTTTTATATTACAACGTTTGTAACTAACCAGAGCGGAGCTCTGTACGGGTCGCTGATAAAAGGGTGATAAATTTAAGACCTGTCTCACCATGCCATCCTGTACATCGTCCCCCTTCAAGACAATACGCATTCAATCAATGCTATCAACGTCCCAAGTTGCAATAGAAATAATTGGCTGCATGAAAATGTCTTTCCGATTCCATCTCAGCCTCGTGAATTTAGGATGTCTTGTCCCTACATAGTTAGCCTTTTTGCACACAGACCCTCATTTTGTAGTGTCAGACAACTGATTAGTTAAAGGTACAAGCCACTAACTCAATCATGCAATTATTTCATTCACATGGTGTAGCCGGTCTCGCGACATCCAGATTAATTGCCTTAAAATTTTGCGTTACACCAATGCCTTACCTTGTATCCCAGAGCCTTAACTGGTACCGCGGTGCCATTCCAGCCCTTGATGCACCCAGTCTGTTTTTTTGGTGATATATTTCTACCTACTAGCTACTAGATGTCTCCCCATCTCACCTGCTAAGTGCAGAGTACTGTCTCACCACCATTCCTTTGAGGATCTTCATCTGCTGTTCTCCCAGATGTTTGACACAAGCTAGAGCCAGGGTGGCTTCTTCACACCACAGCTGGTCAGAATAACAAAATACAAAATAAGTGCTGGAATTTTCTCAACAGAATACATGGAAATCAGACATTTATTGAACACAGACAAACACACCACACAATAACTTCAGTTAAGTTAATGGTTCTCATTAGATTGTAGTCACTATGTAACTACCTGTCCATCTTGTGCCAGTTGAGCTCTCAGGCCCTCCAGTTGCAGTTTGGTAGTGGATCTGGCTAGCTGTTGCTGTGAAATCAGGTCACGATCTAGATCTTGCCATAGCTTCTCACACTGGTCTGTAGAGAGCTGTGACTGAGCGATAAGAGCAGTCAGGGTGATCTCCTTGGCTAGTTCCTCCAGCTTCTTTGACCAAGTGAAGTGGAGTCTCTGGAAAAGAAAATAATATTAATAAAATGATGCTATATGAGAAGCATATTATGAGAACGCATACTGTCCCAGGGACACATTTGGATGTGCTCACTTTTAGAGCTACATTATGTGTATCAAGTTGTAGTCGTGCTGCTCAGCAGTTCTCACATATAAAATTTGAATCTAATAGTAATTTTGTGCACTGTTACGACTCCCACTCCTACCTGTAGGGTGTGGGTGTGTCGTTGCCTTGTGTATGTCTTGACTCTGTGTTCTAGATGTTCCTGTGTGTTCCTGTGACGGTGATGACGTCGGTGTGCGCGCCCCGATGTCGTTGTTCCGGAACTGGCGTGGTTGTGTCTAATCAGGCCAATTAGGCACTGTCGTCGCGTTATAAATGTCATGTTGTGTTCTGGCGTATGAGAGGGAAGGCGGGAGTCACACTGGGCAGCTGTTTTGTCCAGATGTGTTAAACAGGAGAATGGAGATAGTGTAGAGACCCATGGGTATACTCCTCAACACGTAGGTAACTTATGTTATGTACAGTAGTTTAGGAGCGCCCTTTGTAACCTAGAGCATAGAGTCGTCAGGTTAGAATTGCAATGTGAGTAGGTAGTCAGTGGTTTTCCAACAGGGCCGGTTCGGTCCTTAGCATAGTGCACTTGTTTGTCTCGTCGGGAATCCCTCATAGTCCCTTCTCCGTGTCTTGTTTTGTGTCCCTTGTTTATTTGTATTTGTAATAATAAATGTACATAACCCGTCCTTAAGACCCAGTTTGCATTGCTTGTGCGCTACTACACCGTTGACCTATTCGCTGGTATAGTATGGTATAGTATGTTATAGTATGTTATAGGTAACCGTGTTCGACGTTAACGTCGAACACGGTTACCTATAACATCGTACGTAACATGCACCTATACAAATTCATACTTATGTCAAACCCCAAATTCTTTAATTTATTGGGTAACTCTATTTAACAAACTATGTCTTGAAACTTGACACTTTAAACTCATAGAAATCATCACCCATTCAGTGGTCTCATAATTTATGGTAACATTATTCCCAAAGAAATCCTGGAAGGAAACACATCTCTACTCTCAATTATTGATTATGACTTACCCTCCAAAGTTCACATGCTACCTCAGCCACCCTCCCATCCTGCTGAAGCTCTAGGTCACCGCTCTGTTTCCCCTGTCTCACAAGCAGCTCTTCATATGCCTAGATTGGAGGTCATGGATGACAGCATGAGGTTACAACTAGGATGAAATCAGACGATTCTATCCTTAGACAAACAGGACTGTTTCGTTTGGTAATATGTGTAGCAATCATCAAACAGAACAGTACAGTCATGTGTACTTCCACTACACATATGTGAGGGGGAAAAAATACAAATTCCATAATGTACAGTATAGTACATTAAGTAAAAAGACAACCTTCACAAACTGCTGCGGGTTGCTGTAGGTCAAAGCAGAATCCAGGACACTGCTTTTCTCCCTTTTATGAGTTCTATGCAGTTTCTTCTTCTTCAAGTCAAACCTTCTGCACTTCTCGCTGACAAGCTCTTTAGTCTGCCTCCCGCACTCTGTTCCAAAAAGGGTTAATCTGTCAGTGGTTAGGTATGGCCTTAAAATAGTTTTAGATAATACCACTTCCCTGTGCCTTCACAAAGCAATCCACACGACATGAATATGTAATCAATACATCAATCTTATTTGGCTTTAACCATATCACTATATGATAGGGTATATTTTGGTAATAATTCTAGGGATGTAGTAACATTTACTGCTGTTGAGGTGTGATTTGGATATTTTTAGTAATGAAAAGAGGGATCCTGGAAAATTGTCTATTTTTAGAAAGCAGTTCATTTTAAGTTTGGATCTAGGCCACTTATTGTCCCTTTGAAAGACTGTTTATAAATGGTTTGTTAGTGCTTTGTTTAGAGATGACAGACCATCACAAATTAGAATATGAGCCTCCATACCTTGACACCCACTCTCACTGGTGGACGTTTTTGTGTGATATTGTTTACATTTAGTAATATTAGACATAAAAAAGGACCATTTAAGTGAATGTGTCTCGTTTTCAGAATAGAATCAAGTGCAAGGAAGTTGTACTCTGTATGAAGTCTATTAAACACAATAAAGGTCACCTTCGCTGCACTGTTGTAGCCCCTCTGTTAGAGCACACTGCAGGTCAGAGAGAGTCTTTTCCATGAGGGCAAAGGTCAGGTGTCCATCACTGGTCAGCTGTTCCAGGCTTCTGGCCACCAGGATCTGCCTCAGGGCTACTTCCTGTCTGAGCAAGGCAGGCTGGGATTGCAGCAGGCCTGTAAGCTCCTCCCACCATAGCAGTTTTTCCTGAATTTTCTGAGAAGCAGGAGCATTAAAAGGAAATGCAATTGACAGAAGTTGTTACTTAATACAAATCATTACAAATGTAACTTTTTACATGCATTCCTATATTGTTAATGTAAAAAGTACACAAAACTGGACCCAGACTGAACACTGCAGAATTTAATTTGTCACATTTTACATACACTGCAGGGTTCTCATCTATCAAACTCCATGACAAAAAACACATTTTAACCATTTGAAAGATATTATCATGGTGCTGAGAACTTATACTATTGTTTACAGAATGAAAACCTTAAAAGGCCCTTAACACATCTCACCTCAATGTTTGAAGCCTGAGTCTCGGTAAGATTATTTTCAACCATTTTGAGACACTGAATGAGGGACTGGATGGTCTCATTGGCATTGTCTTCTGGAAGTACACTTGTTCTTCCCAGCAAATTCTGGCACAGACCCACTATCTGCTTACTGAAGCCCTTTGCCTAGGTAAAACGTCAGAAAATCTCCTTTAGGGTACCCACAAACATATCTTAAAAATGACTAACATTGAAAGCACAACAGACACAATTTAAATAGGTAAAATTAAACTAAGCAAAAGCTGTATCTTATAAATCTGATGTATAACATGGTACAGTGCATATACACAATATTGGTCATTGCTGAGATAGTTGCATAAGTACACGGTTGTTTTCCACAACTGACTAAGTTATTTGCCGTATCACCACAGCAGAAAGTTCTTGTAGTTACCATTTGAAGCCCATGTTCCAATATGTCTTTCTGGGTTCTTTCCATCTCTTCCAAGGTACAAGGAGCTGCTGAGCTTATTTCTTTGTGTCTCTCACAGACAAACACTCTTGAGAATTGCTGCTTCTTCAGTTCTTCAAGTTCCTGCAGTTATATACCGATACCAAAAAAAGAAACTCCTGTTACCAAACTTATATGATCCTTATGGCAGTTTTAAAAGATAGGTCAAGATGAAGAGTGCAAGTGAATAGTGACTACTATTTTATAAAGATATACAAAACATTTCACCTTTTCCTGTCTGAGAAGAACATTGGTGAAGAAATCTCTGTCCTTTTTATCCCTGGGGAAATGACGACTGAATATAATTTTGAGAGTTTGGAGAAATACCTATAATTATAAACAAAGATAAAGCTCATGTTATCTCCCATCAACACATAGTAATAAGATTGTATATATTGCAATGACAATTAAATCTTAAATAAAAGAATTTTCAAGAAAGTATTCTCAACAATTCACACAAACAATGACATTTTGAAAAAGTAATAATTTATCATTTATTCAGTCTTGACATAATCCTAAACTAATATTAAAGTAAATCCTGAAGCTAATGCAATTGCACGTGAAATTATTATTTTGTCATAAATAGTTAACCCACCAAATGTTTTTCTTCTTGGACCTGGGAGCACTTTTGTTGGATGTCTTGAAGGGCCAAGCAATAGAGACTGATTCTGGCTTCAAAACTGCAACAGGCATACATTTGTATTCAATTCGTGGTCATACTGTACTTGTCATTAAGAACAAGACAAAAATGTAAAATGTTAGAGCTGGCCTGGACCAAAACTACAATTCTCAATGGCTAGGGAAGAAACATAATCAACGGGGGTGAAAAATCATGTGGACATCAGTCATCTTACAACTCACCCAGACTGAAAAAGTGTGTGTGGGTAGTGGGTAACCCTGGTAAAGTTCTCATTCTGTAGGCTCTTGGGAAAGAGGGACGAGATGAACTGACTGTCGTTGTCCTGATCCTGGCTCAGTGATTCGCCACTGGACGAGGAAGACGACTCCCCGTTTGGGAGGTTTGGCACCTTGGAATGCTCATGTAGTGAGGGATTGGAGGCACCGTCTGCTAAGGGCTGTCATTTAAACCATGTTAATGTATTTTGAACCAAAGCAAAGGTGACCTATTAAGTTGGGGACCTGTAACTGATCCTTATGCAAATTGAGCATGCTGTTAATTAATGGGCTAGTAGTTGGTGGATGTGAACAGGTGGATGAAAACATGTAACTGGTGGACATTTATGTAATTTCGACAATAATTACTGTTACAGTATATACCATTTAGCATGCAATTTAGTTTTATGGTGGTGACATGTAGGCTAATGTTATACATAATGTGAAAATAAAGCTACAACTGCAATGTACAATCAAGAAGAAAATGTACAATATTTTATTAGTCTTACTCTATATTTCTGGTTGATGGGGTACACCACCTTCGCTCTTGATGCAAAAGCAGCCACATCACTGTTCATGGGTGGTTGCTTCTTCTCCTAGAAAATGTATTAACCATATGAATGTTTACTTGACCACATAATTTTGCACATGTATATTCCCGCACATGTAAATCATCATCTTATCATTAATAAATACTCAAAACATTGGAATAATGTAGCCAAACATTTTACACCCATATACTATTTCACAATAAAATTACTTACTTTGTCACTGATAGTGCCACTCTGAATTCCTATTTTACCGGTGCTGACACACTCACTTTGATTGTTGTCACAGGCCAGGTCATCTGTCTCAAACAATCTCCTGGCATCATAACTCTAAAAGTAAAGGATTTGTGTGTAAACTGTGGTCCAGTTGAAGTATAACCTAATGATTTGTTTCATTTAATAGAAAAAAATACTTTGAATACATGCATATAACACCTATGTTACTATCTGCTTGTACAAATCTGCCCTTGGGGAATTGCCCCAAATAGCCAATTGATAAACAACTAGACAAAATGTAACTTATTGCAAAAAAAAAAGCTAAGTTGGTAAACACCCATATGCTTTCACATGTTTTGCAAATGGTGTTTTATAAACGATAAACTCCGGGGAATGTGCAGTGCTATTATGTTATCGACATTGTTTCGTATTTTGTATTAAAACGAATGCCTTGGATAACTTAAAAGCTATAAGATACGATCCTAAATGTGAAGTCCGATTGCAGTTTGTTGTCCGGTTCCAGTTGAGGGAGCTTGAGGTAGGTAGTATTCACCCGTTTTATTTCTTAACTTACTTGTCCAGTTATCAGTATTGGTTTCAGGCAAAACACATAGAGAAGGGCTGCAGCAACAATTCCTAAAAATCCGCCACATACAGTTGCAACTGTTAACAGTCCGGTGAAGATGTGCAATGATTCCGAAAAATAAACCAGAACATCACTGGGACATTCCGCATACGACTCCGGTTCGGTCATTGTTTAATAACTCCCAAGCGATAAGTGAGTAGAGAACATAAAGCATGAAGGTTCCTTTACTGCAGAAGGGAAAAGAAAAACAATTCCAGCAAAAAGTGTTAGTTGTTTCCGCTTGTAGAGCATATGCCTACCTGAGATTAATGATAATAACTGTGGCCTAAATCAAAATACAGCGGACAAGAACAAGAACTTTACATCGTTCGTCAGACTGTGAGTTCAACCAATCGACAGTTTTCAGAATGCGCACGCCATGATCGTGGGTGGAGCTACTCCTTTCTCCCAAAAGTTTTGTGAACGTCCCCTAAAGGAAGTCTATTTTCCATTAGGCTACAAATGTTTTGCAGTAAATACAACTTTATTGGTTATCTAAGACTTTGGTTGGTTCTTCAAGACCCATTGATATGCGCTCCATTAACGCGTATTTTTTGTCAAAGGGAAAGGCCATACAATGTATGTGTCTCATGCAAGTTAGTAGGGGACAGTTCTGAATTTGGAGATGTTTAGCTAACGGTTGGCTATATAAACTTACAGCACCCTAACGAATGCTTCAGGTAAACGTTGTTTATAGAATAACCACCATGTTTTTTTCTGAAAGTTCCTATACGTTTGTTAATTTCACGGTGTCGTAAACATTTCATTTGCATTCTATTACGATAATTTGGAAGACAACATGAATGGAAATTATTCGTGTAATGCTTTCCTGTTGGCATATCATGCTACTCCTCACTTACGAAGGGTTCATCTGACCTAACTATCCAGATGCTGTAACTAGTTTATGAAATTAATGTGCACTTGTGCGACGTTTGTCCAGTCCAACGTGCTCAAATGTTCAGGAGATGAGTCGGTCTAAAATGATCGACATATGTCTTGTATGAAGAGCCAAGTTTTCAAAGGATTCACGGTTTGTTAATTATGTGCATCTGTTTTTATTGTGTGACGTCTAGGCCTATTATAAAAGTATAACTCTTGACTAATAATGTACAAGTCAGTTGTCAGTTGTTGAAGTAATTGACATACTTCATCCATAATGTGTTTTTACAACCCATATTGTAGTTGGTCAGCCACTGAAGTTTGAATTTTATTTTACAGAAGGACCTGGGATGTTTGGATCTTTGGTGTTCCCTTGTGAGGCAGAGTCCATCTCTTCTCTTGCCCCAGCTGGCCCATGGGGACACTCTCTCTATGGTTCCATAAGTCTCCTATCTAACATAATGCAACATAGAGGACCCAGGAGTACCCTCACAAGATACAACACTGGACATACACTGCCTCAGGTAGGGCTACTGTTAAGTTATGTGAATACATTATCATTTTTGTGATTGTCACTGCTGACATTGATGTGAGATGGTCACTGTTTTATATATTATTCACTCAGAAACGAATTGCTGATTTTTCTTTGCTTTTTGTAGGTTCAAACTGTGACAGGGCCATCAGCATTTGGAGTAAAATTTCATAAATGGGCCCAGGTATGTCTTGGGAACTTCAAGTCTTAACCATTTGGCTCCACCAAGAATGACTAACTTGACTAATATATATGATTATATAACCAACATATGTATCCTAACAACATTTATTGTTTCTTATGAACACTAGGTTCAAGCAGGGACCGAGTTCCCTCATCTGATGTTTTTCCTGCTGATCCACAACATTGGGCCTGTGGGTGGCACCAACCTGTCTCAGCTGGCCATCAGGGACTCTGTCTCTGGGATAGCACCTCTAGAGAGTGGAGGAAGGGTAGTAGAGAAGGGCTACCAGACATTCGCCATTGACTCACTACCAGGTAAAAGAAAAGTATGCATGTAATCACTTGTAATTGTAACAACCATTTATCCCCTCATTAATTGTATTTGAGAGTTTTCAAATTACCAGGCCTGAAGTGACCTCTCTTCTTTGGTGACAGTACATAGTGATTAGTGTTGTTACGGTACCAACATTTCAGTAGTCGGTACCAATACCAGTGAGATTTCATGGTACTCAATACCATTTTGATACCAAGGCAAAAAACAAAAACAGGTTACTCATTTGTTGACAGTAACAGTCGCCTACAATATTTAAGGCTGTACTTATGGAAACAGAACATTAACAATCACAATGCATGTAGGCCTAAAGGCGTACAAATTTCAGTACTACCGAAATGTTGTCGTTTGAGTACCAACTTGGTACCGGAGTACCGTTTTTTGTGAGAACACTAATAGTGATACAAATATAAAACTAATTGGGTTAGGGCGTCTGACTGCAGATCAGGAGGTCGCTGGTCCGAATGCCTCCCTGTATGTCTCTGCAGAGAAAACCTTCTGCTAAAATGATTGCATTATGCAAAATTGTATTTGAAGTGTTTGATTAAAATATATATATTTTTTTTTAATTTAAAGATATGGAAATTGAGGTAACCTTAATATTATAAAATATTTTCATAATGATCTGTTTCTAGGAACCAGTACATTGACCGGTATAATCAGACACATAATTAAATGGCTGAATAGACTAGATTAGAATAGAATATTACAAGATATGCATTTTTGTACATGAATGTGTAAATAATGGCATTAATAAAGTGTTCGCTGAGTTTTAGTAACCACACTTACAAAACACGTGGACCAGGTGTGTTATCATTGTGTGTGTATCATATGTTTATTGTAGCAGGGTCATATCATGTTGTAAAATATACTGCTCTCATCAAGAACCACAAGAGTGAGATAATTGAATTGCCAGCTTTTCTCACCTTCTCCAATGCCTCTCAGGTATTGTATGCATTTCTCCTTATGCTTCTCAAAAAGGTTTAAATGTGGGCTTTATCTTAACCAAATGCTAAGATGTAAATTTGTTGATCACTATTGATTTGTATTTTTTGTATACATACAAAGTTTAGCACTTGAGTCCCAATGGTAATTTAGTTTTCCCCGCCCACAGAATGATGTCAATATGTTTGGTCCCCTGGTGGCAAATTTTACATTGAGGGTGAACTCCACTGACAAGGTACATTTCTAATATAGGTGTGTGTGTGTGTGTATATATATATATATATCAAAATACAATATATACTTATAGTTATTAAAATGTTTTCTTTCATTTTCAGATTTATCCAAACCATGGTGTCCACTTTGCTGGATTTGTTGGTGGGTTCTTCCTGTCATTAGTACTGTTGTCACTTGGTTTTCTAGCCATGAACCTGCTATATTCCAAAGCCAGGATGAACTCTCTACAGCAAAGGGTAGGTCATTGGTCTCTCTGGTTCTAGGCTGTCCTCATTATTGAACATGCTATCATAATGAGTCAAGCATTATCAATGTGGATTCAGTACAAATATAATAATGTCTAATGAACATAAAATATTAATACTTGACCATGACCATGTACAAAAAAATGACTTTTGGACAACACTTAAAGGCAGGGTAGGCAATGTTGTTGAGAAGCATTATTTGTCATATTTGCTTAAATAAACTTAATATCCTGATAGCAACCAATAAATAGAAAGATTTGAGAGTAAAATCTAATCAATCCGATACCTGTGGGCGTTGCAGAACTGTGAGAAACAGGACCAATCATTAAGGTTGGACCGATGCTAATGATTGGACGGCAAACAGACTGAATGCAATGATTGGACGGGCTACTTGTCTGTCTGTCTCTGTACCTACCGGGCAGTAGTCAGGCAGGGCATTCATGTTTTGTAGGAGTGGCTTTTAAGGGAGGGGGTGGGGTATTTTGTTTTGAATCCTTTCAAACTCTAGCTAAAATTGCTAGGTTTGCAAAACTTGCATATCCTGCCTTTAACCCATTATTGAGTAACATCACAAATATGTGATTCGAACATTCCAATAGAATATTGGACGGTTTAGTGTGGTTTCAAAATGTAAATAGAAGGCTAGCAAGTAACACAAGCATGGTAGTAGCATTCCTAGAGTTTAATGCGAGGTAACTTAGCCCGGCAATTATCTAAGCTAGCTAGCTACCATTTTGAAAAAAATAACTTGGGCTGTGGGGGCCGTCGGAAATATTTGGAACTCACTAATGTAAAGGTTAATGTGGCAAATCAAACAAAGGCAAAGTATTTTATGACAGCTGGTTCACATGTCAATAGCCCCATGACTTAAGCTATTATAGTGGAATGCTCTAATCCAGACAGTAAAAATAAATACATGTAAACGTAAGTGAAACGAAGCTCTGCTTTAACTAGGGCCTATATTATCGCCTAGTGTTAGGCCTATAACATTTATATAAATAGGCTACGAGTCAATAATAAAACTGTAACAGACATGTCAAACGATACAAGTGTGTTGAATGAAGGCAGTGAAGCTATAGGTAAATGGTATCCACACACCGGAAACTGTAACACCTCCGCGCGTGAAACTTTCTCAGCCGCACGTGAATCTATCATGTCCGAACGAGAAATTGTTCTATTATTAATATTTTTTCACAGGTCCCTTCAGGGGCTCCGTAGTTTTCTAATAATCCATGTAAATGCTCAGTAATATCTGTAATAGAACTGTCAATTGTGTTTACCCAAGTGCACAAACTCCAAGTGAGCTAATGCTTAATTAACTACTGTAACAAACATTTTAATGGCAGCATCAATGGCATCGGCATCACGGGCACTGCACTAGTCATTGTATGTGTCTGTCTGTGCGTCTATTGTATGATTATTTCGCAAACCGGGCACTGACGTCAGCCGGTGTCTTGCTCAGGACTCAAATATATGCAGTGTGTGATGTCTGAATGAGCGGTGTTAAAAAAAAACGGGATTATAAATATACAAACCCGATCGCCCCATGCATGTTGTGAGCTTCCAACAGGCACTGCACTGGCATTTGCAGCCATCGAACACTGCCAATAACTGGCACTGCACTAGCAGTCGTTGCCGGCAGGCATTGGACTAATGTACACCAATATGAGCAAGTCTTCCATGTTCCCTTTGTTTGGCATAATGTTTACTGAAGTTTTTTTAAAAAGTTATTTTAAGTGAAGCACAAAACTAAGTCAGATATTATGGAAGCAAATCGTTACCAAAATTCAAATGCAAATGCATTTCCAGAAATGCATTTGCATTTTAAGAATGTGGCTGCATTATTTGACTCATAAATGAAATTAGTAATCAATCATCCTATTTGCATTTGAATTTTTTTCTTCAAGAGTGCTCAATCTTTCACTTAATTAAAATGAAAAAGAAAGACATTTGAGATTTAATTTTCAAAACATGCCCCAGCAAATAGATACCAAAATTCAATTTGAAATGTAAAATTTGAAAATTAAAATGCATTTCCAGAAATGCATTTTCATTTTAAGAACGTGGCTGCAAAATCGTGACCACAATTCAAATTCAAATGCATTTCCAGAAATGCATTTTCATTTTAAGAACGTGGCTGCAAAATCGTGACCACAATTCAAATTCAAATGCATTTGCAGAAATGCAAAATGAACGAAAAAACATTCTGAGCGGCGCAGCAGAGTGACGTCAGTAGCCGCTCTTCTTCAGCTCCCTGCTGACCGAGCTACCCATCTTGTTCGGTAGGGGGCGGTGTGCACATCTGCATTGCATTACATTGCAAATGTGCCGGGAAATTGATTGAATTGCCGGGACTTATCACAGACTGAGCAACTTGATGTCAAACAATGACTAAAACAGTAGCAGAGCTACTATTAATGTGTAAATCTGTGACTGCAGAGTATGCAGCCAAGCTCTCTATGACTTGTTCTACTCGGTCACGGGCATCAGACTCAGATATATTATTAGATTCTACCTGCTCAGCTAATTCTAACAGTGTTTGCACAATTTGAGGGAGCGCCATGATCTGTGATGCGTCCTCTAAAGCAGCGGTCCACAACCTTTTTTGCGCCACGGACCGCTTTCATATAAGACATATTTTCACGGACCGGCAGGGACGGACTGGGAGGAAAGATAGGCCCTGGACAGCTGCGGTGCTAATGCATGCACATTCTGGGTTTGATGTGATCCTAGTTAGGGACTTCCACACCTAATGTGAGTGCGCGGAGCGCGCGAGAAAAATAGTTTAGCTGTTTTGAGCGAAAAATAGTTTTTGGAGTTTTATGTCAAATAAACAGCCGTTTTTTCACTTGACAAAACCATGTCTAGTGAATGTGATGTATTTTTGTCTCTTAATTTTTCAGCCCCATCTTTAAGTTTCTTAGCCTGGTTTTCCATCGTTATATTGTTACTAGCTAGCTTTCGATGTGTCAGTCCCACTGTTGTGTGTGACTATAAGCTACGACAGTGACACCCGAAGTGCGTTCCTTATATCCAGTTTAGGCCTATTCCATAATTTTGTTTGATTGCTGTCACGGCAGAAAATCCCGCTTGATGTTGGAAATGGAAGCAGGGTTTTCAGTGCTTTAATGGCGATCTCAGGATAGCCTTCATCCAAAACACCGATAGAGTTGTTGTCTCAAACAGGCTTCATTGAGTGGTAACCATCACTTGTCATGTGTCAAGAGGAAGAGACGCGCATGATACCGCTCAATAAAGCCCACAAACTTGCTAAAAATGAGTAAACACACGTCTTTGTAGAGCTTTTTTGCTCAGGAGAAAAGGCCCGCGGAGAAGGAGAGAATCAGGTCATTTTTCAGAATAAAACATCTTTCAGACTCTGATAATCAATTAAAAGGAAATAATGTTATTAATTATTTTTTGTGCGGCCCGGTACGAAATGACCCACGGACCGGTACCGGTCCGCGGACCGGTGGGCACTGGTTGGGGAACGCTGCTCTAAAGACCCGGCAATTCAAACAATTTCCCAGCACATTTGCCGGGAACAATGCAATGCAGATGTGCACACCGCCCCCAACCGAACAAGATGGGTAGCTCGGTCAGCAGGGAGCTGAAGAAGAGCGGCTACTGACGTCACTCTGCTGCGCCTCTCAGAATGCTTTTTCGTTCATTTTGCATTTCTGCAAATGCATTTGAATTTGAATTGTGGTCACGATTTTGCAGCCACGTTCTTAAAATGAAAATGCATTACCAGAAATGCATTTGAATTTGAATTGTGGTCACAATTTTGCAGCCACGTTCTTAAAATGAAAATGCATTTCTGGAAATGCATTTGAATTTGAATTGTGGTCACGATTTTGCATCCACGTTCTTGAAAATGAAAATGCATTTCTGGAAATGCATTTTAATTTCATTTGCATTTGAATTTAGGTAACGATTTGCTTCCATAAGATATGGGGTTGATTTGACATGAGATTATTTTTTCCCTACTTTAGCCACCTGGTAAAAAGGACAAGCTCCTGACTGGCTGTAACTGGCACTGGAACATCTTATTAGCTATTTAGGAATGACAACATAAATGCCCCCATCAATCTGGTTAAGACCTGTGATCACTAGCTCATGATGTGTTAAATACTTCTCTAAGGTAATTCAGTCATTGCAGAGACAATAATGGTGTCAGCTGAAATGGTGTAAAGGTGTACGGAATAAGGAGTGTAAAGCAGAACTGAGGGTTCCAAGGTTTGCATGTGTGGCTTGAGTCTTGTGAGTCTTGTTGGCATGAGGAAATGCTTTGAAGTGTGAGACCGGGTGAGAGGCTTTTTGAGGCAATTTGGCTTAAAAATGACTCAAGATTGCTGGCGCTACCATGGTAGCAGCTGCCTCAGGAAGAGCCTAAGCTCTGAATTCAGTATCCAGTATCAAACCCTCTCAAGAAGAGCCTGTCTCTGTCTCTTCTATCTCACTCTACTTTGCTCCAGTTTTAAATAAACCTCTGTTTTAACAAAGGATACAAAATGAGTTCAAATGAGTTGCAGAATCTATAGTGGGATGCCATAATTGGTGGCCAAGCCGCGAAGCCACTTAAGTGTTTCTACCTTTTCTTATTGGTGGCCAAGCCGCGAAGCGGCGAAGCCACTTAAGTGTTTCTACCTTTTCTTATTATTATTACACTTCTTCTGCCATTGGAGTCTATGGCAGCCCCTAGAACCGTATGGTAAAAAGTTGTGAAATTTGGCACACTCATTAAGCACAGTCCCCTCTTTATATTCACCAAGTTTCATGTCTCCCATTGGAGCACTCTAGCGCCACCAACGGGTCAAAGTTGGACTTGTGTTTACACACGTAACTTTTGAACCGTATGACCGATTTTCAAAAATGAGGTACCGTTGGATTCCCTGGGTCAAGACGAGTTCAACACACCCTATGACGTCAATTTCCGGTTATATAGATTTTCCGCCATTTCCGGTTTTATCGAAAACCTTTGAAAGCCTACTCCTCCTACAATTTTTCTTTAATCTTCCCCAGAATTGGCACACAGCATCGTCAGAGCAACCCTCACAGAAGTTATCCAAAGATTTTTGATTTTCAAAACCGTTTGTCCGGTACAGCCAATCAAAATCGGCAGCAAAGACACCAAACAGGAAGTTGGGTCATATCTCAGCCAATCCTTGAGAAATCAACACCAAACTTGGTATGATGACTCGGAACCCTCATCTGAGGATGTCCAAACAATTTGGTGTCATGTGATCACTGGGCGTGGCCGCAGGATGCAAAAATGTGTTTTGGCCAATAACTGTTGATTCGTTTGCCTTTATTAAGTGATTCCTTTGTCTCATGATATCTTGGGACATCCCGTGTGTGACACATGATAACTTGTGATAACAGCCGAATTGATGCGGCCGCCATTTTGAATTACTGAAAAAACGTTTTTTCTGTACTCCTCCTACAAATGTTTTCCAATCTTCACCAAATTTGGCAGAGATCATCTTCAGACCAAGCCTCACAAAAGCCATCATATGTTTTTTGGATTTTCAAAACCGTTTTCCCGGTACGGCCAATCAAAATGTGCCGTTAAGCCAGCAAACAGGAAGTTGGGTCGTCTCTCAGCAAATCTTTGATGGATTCACACCAAACTTGTTGCGTGTACTCGTAACCCTCTTCTGAGGATGTACAACATGTTTTATGGGTCATTCGACTGCTTGGCCACCTCATTGCTGCTTGCAGCTATATTTGGTGGCCAAGCCGCGAAGCGGCGAAGCCACTTAAGTGTTTCTACCTTTTCTTATTATTATTACACTTCTTCTGCCATTGGAGTCTATGGCAGCCCCTAGAACCATATGGTAAAAAGTTGTGAATTTTGGCACACTCATTAAGCACAGTCCCCTCTTTATATTCACCAAGTTTCATGTCTCTCATTGGAGCACTCTAGCGCCACCAACTGGTCAAAGTTGGACTTGTGTTTACACACGTAACTTTTGAACCGTATGACCGATTTTCAAAAATGATGTACCGTTGGATTCCCTGGGTCAAGACGAGTTCAACACACCCTATGACGTCAATTTCCGGTTATATAGATTTTCCGCCATTTCCGGTTTTATCGAAAACCTTTGAAAGCCTACTCCTCCTACAATTTTTCTTTAATCTTCCCCAGAATTGGCACACATCATCGTCAGAGCAACCCTCACAGAAGTTATCCAAAGATTTTTGATTTTCAAAACCGTTTGTCCGGTACAGCCAATCAAAATCGGCAGCAAAGACACCAAACAGGAAGTTGTGTCATATCTCAGCCAATCCTTGAGAAATCAACACCAAACTTGGTATGATGACTCGGAACCCTCATCTGAGGATGTCCAAACAATTTGGTGTCATGTGATCACTGGGCGTGGCCGCAGGATGCAAAAATGTGTTTTGGCCAATAACTGTTGATTCGTTTGCCTTTATTAAGTGATTCCTTTGTCTCATGATATCTTGGGACATCCCGTGTGTGACACATGATAACTTGTGATAACAGCCGAATTGATGCGGCCGCCATTTTGAATTACTGAAAAAACGTTTTTTCTGTACTCCTCCTACAAATGTTTTCAAATCTTCGCCAAATTTGGCAGAGATCATCTTCAGACCAAGCCTCACAAAGCCATCATATGTTTTTTGGATTTTCAAAACCGTTTGCCCGGTACGGCCAATCAAAATGTGCCGTTAAGCCAGCAAACAGGAAGTTGGGTCGTATCTCAGCAAATCTTTGATGGATTCACACCAAACTTGTTGCGTGTACTCGTAACCCTCTTCTGAGGATGTACAACATGTTTTATGGGTCATTCGACCGCTTGGCCACCTCATTGCTGCTTGCAGCTATATTTATTATTACACTTCTTCTGCCATTGGAGTCTATGGCAGCCCCTAGAACCGTATCGTAAAAAGTTGTGAAATTTGGCACACTCATTAAGCACAGTCCCCTCTTTATATTCACCAAGTTTCATGTCTCCCATTGGAGCACTCTAGCGCCACCAACGGGTCAAAGTTGGACTTGTGTTTACACACGTAACTTTTGAACCGTATGACCGATTTTCAAAAATGAGGTACCATTGGATTCCCTGGGTCAAGACGAGTTCAATACACCCTATGACGTCAATTTCCGGTTATATAGATTTTCCGCCATTTCCGGTTTTATCGAAAACTTTTGAAAGCCTACTCCTCCTACAATTCTTCTTTAATCTTCCCCAGAATTGGCACACATCATCGTCAGCGCAACCCTCACAGAAGTTATCCAAAGATTTTTGATTTTCAAAACCGTTTGTCCGGTTCGGCAGCAAAGACACCAAACAGGAAGTTGTGTCATATCTCAGCCAATCCTTGAGAAATCAACACCAAACTTGGTATGATGACTCGGAACCCTCATCTGAGGATGTCCAAACAATTTGGTGTCATGTGATCACTGGGCGTGGCCGCAGGATGCAAAAATGTGTTTTGGCCAATAACTGTTGATTCGTTTGCCTTTATTAAGTGATTCCTTTGTCTCATGATATCTTGGGACATCCCGTGTGTGACACATGATAACTTGTGATAACAGCCGAATTGATGCGGCCGCCATTTTGAATTACTGAAAAAACGTTTTTTCTGTACTCCTCCTACAAATGTTTTCCAATCTTCACCAAATTTGGCAGAGATCATCTTCAGACCAAGCCTCACAAAAGCCATCATATGTTTTGGGGATTTTCAAAACCGTTTGCCCGGTACGGCCAATCAAAATGTGCCGTTAAGCCAGCAAACAGGAAGTTGGGTCGTATCTCAGCAAATCTTTGATGGATTCGCACCAAACTTGTTGCGTGTACTCGTAACCCTCTTCTGAGGATGTACAACATGTTTTATGGGTCATTCGATTGCTTGGCCACCTCATTGCTGCTTGCAGCTATATTTATTATTACACTTCTTCTGCCATTGGAGTCTATGGCAGCCCCTAGAACCGTATGGTAAAAAGTTGTGAAATTTGGCACACTCATTAAGCACAGTCCCCTCTTTATATTCACCAAGTTTCATGTCTCCCATTGGAGCACTCTAGCGCCACCAACGGGTCAAAGTTGGACTTGTGTTTACACACGTAACTTTTGAACCGTATGACCAATTTTCAAAAATGAGGTACCATTGGATTCCCTGGGTCAAGACGAGTTCAACACACCCTATGACGTCAATTTCCGGTTATATAGATTTTCCGCCATTTCCGGTTTTATCGAAAACCTTTGAAAGCCTACTCCTCCTACAATTTTTCTTTAATCTTCCCCAGAATTGGCACACATCATCGTCAGAGCAACCCTCACAGAAGTTATCCAAAGATTTTTGATTTTCAAAACCGTTTGTCCGGTACAGCCAATCAAAATCGGCAGCAAAGACACCAAACAGGAAGTTGTGTCATATCTCAGCCAATCCTTGAGAAATCAACACCAAACTTGGTATGATGACTCGGAACCCTCATCTGAGGATGTCCAAACAATTTGGTGTCATGTGATCACTGGGCGTGGCCGCAGGATGCAAAAATGTGTTTTGGCCAATAACTGTTGATTCGTTTGCCATTATTAAGTGATTCCTTTGTCTCATGATATCTTGGGACATCCCGTGTGTGACACATGATAACTTGTGATAACAGCCGAATTGATGCAGCCGCCATTTTGAATTACTGAAAAAACGTTTTTTCTGTACTCCTCCTACAAATGTTTTCCAATCTTCACCAAATTTGGCAGAGAGTATCTTCAGACCAAGCCTCACAAAAGCCATCATATGTTTTTTGGATTTTCAAAACCGTTTGCCCGGTACGGCCAATCAAAATGTGCCGTTAAGCCAGCAAACAGGAAGTTGGGTCGTATCTCAGCAAATCTTTGATGGATTCGCACCAAACTTGCTGCGTGTACTCATTACCCTCTTCTGAGGATGTCTAAAATGTTTTATGGGTCATTTGACTGCTTGGCCACCTCATTGCTGCTTGTAGCTATATTTTATTAAGGGTTCATAAACATGGCAACTGTTTTTGACAACCGATCTATATCTGTCTGCCAAAGTAAATTCCTTGTCTGTGCAAACTTTCATGGCGATTAAAACCCATTCTGATTCTAAGCCCAAATCCTTTACAGTGAGGATTTTTGTAAATGAGAATGTAATGTTCATGTTTGTTCAAAATTTTCATATTTCTTAGTGTTTCCCTTTAATCATTTTCCCTTTTTCCTCCAAATGTCTTTTTCACAGAAAAAAAGAGGTGATTCAGACCCAGAGTATGCAGTTTGCGACATGAGCGAGGCAGCTAAAGAGGAAGCAGCATTTGAGGACAAAATGGTGGACATCATGGTGTTGGAAGACCCCCAGAACATGTATCAAGCTCTAGAGAAGTCAGTCCACCCCAAATTACGATATGTGTAAAAAGGTTTGGCAGTGATTTTATATGAACCACACAAACTAAATACTGTAAACCACACTCCACATGGTTGAACATGGACTTGCTCCCTCAAACTAAACTGCTTGAAGATGAAAATATTTATCTTGGCAAGAATTGGGTCATTTGAGTATTTTGTCAGTTTATTTTCCCCAGCTAATTTGTCAGGTCTTGTTCTGATCATAACCAACACCACCTTTTTGTGCATTCATCCATCCATGTCAGCTTGGAGATGTCCAGCCTACTGCGTACCACCTCAAGCCTGGAGACCGCCCGCGTCCAAATCTACAAGGACGTGATTGCCTTGCTCCTTGATGGCCTCCACTCCCAGGGCCAGACAAGCAGCCAGTCCCAGCAGCGACTTTTGAGCGTGCTTCATGGCCAACTGATGGGAATGGAGGGGAAGCTGAAGGAGGAAAATGTAGCACGCATGGCCGCCCTGGCTGACCAGTGTAACCTGGAGACCAGGGAGGAGATGGAGGTGGAGCGTAGGCTGGAAGCAGCGGAGAAGGCTGAGGCAGAGTTGTTGTGTCGACATGCAGAAGATAAGGTAACCTTAACTCTTATATAATTCTGTTGGTTAAACAAATCATACTTTCATACACTTTATTTGATGCATGAAATTTTGTATGACATTTGTATCTTCAGTTATCATGTTTCCCCACTTTGTTGCATATGTTGTCAGATTTATTTAGCTACTTGTCTGCTTTCTCAGGATGTCCTCCAATGCAGTGTGCTTCTAGAGAAACTCCACAAGCTGAACCAGAGTCACTTACAGCACACTCTTCTGGTCAGACACGAAGAGGCATCTGCGAAGGTCCAGAGGCAGGTTGTTGAATGGCGGAGAGTAGAACTCCACAAGATCTTCTCTGAGGAACTGGAGGAGGCAACCCGAATGGGCGAGATGGAGAAAAGTGCTGCCAAAAGTCTACTGCATGACTATTATACCTGTCAGGTGATTTCTAAGCATGTTACTGATGATTCCAAGGTTCTCATGGGAAGGTGGGATTTTCTTATAGAGGGTTGCTTAGATTGTGAACAATAGTATTATTTTGCAAGACAGTGTGTTGTCATGAAAGATGTCCACCTTTAATTTTAGAGATAATATGCAGTGATTCATAAATGCATTTGTTTCCATGTTCTCTTGTTTACCCTGTTTGCTCACCAGGATCAGCTGGAAAAGGTATTGGACGTGGTCACGGCCAACCAGCGAGCCATGCTGGGCGAGCGCCACGCCCAGAGGAAATTCCTGGTGCATAGCCTTCACAGCCTAAAGGGCCTCATCTCAGATACCTTTGCAAATACCTCCAGCCAAATGGACTGTTGGTTCAATGACATCAGGAGGTAAGTCCCCATTATGGTACAAAGCCTGCAAATTCACTTGTTTACATTTAGCAAAAGCCGTATATAAAATAACTACAAGTGTGTGTAACTGAGTTGACTTGGTTAAACCCACTTTACAGTATACATTCTTCCCACCAAACCCGTTGAATAGCTTTTTGGTGGGGTAGCTGGCTAAAGGGATGTTTATGAAAGGTGTCAGTTGTAGGAGTCAGAGGATCGATGACCTAGGTTGAATATTACTCCAGTAATCTCTATTTTTTGTGTGTGTCTGTGACTCAATTATCCAGAGAACCGGGTATTGTATAAAGTTGAAAATCTGCCAGTATCTTGCTCAGCACATGGGTATTGGGTATTTTATTTCCATTGCTTTGCTTGGCATCAACAAATTATGATTTACTTGCTGGAAAACAGTCCAACTGGCAATTAAAAAATATTTTGGGGGGTATGCTGTCACTTAGAAAGAAAAAATTGGGCAGGTGTATTGCTCAGGACCCAAGGATATGCAATATCACGTTGTGATAAACGTTGTGACGTTTATTGAATGGGCAGTTTGCCAGAAAGAAATACTGGCCAAGTTGAGCTGCATTACACGATGAAGTCATGAATCTCGTGGAAAATGTATACAAACACATCTTCCATAGCTCTAAGTAGCAAATAATATATAATCATACTCTATAGCCTATCGATTGTACAACATCAAGGATAAAAAAAAGATGCATCTAATCACTGAGGGCATGGGAATGAAGTGAACAACAAATTTTATACTACAACACCCTGTGTTAAAAAAAAAAAAAGACAAACAAGATACTGATAATAACTCTTTATTAATCACCAGGTAGGCAAATTTGGTCAATGCGGTTTTTCCTCAGAAGCTTGAATCTTATGTCTGCAATTATATGCTCCCTGCTTTTGTGATGCCGTATCCTACAGTACCCCTCAAACCTTTGGATTTCTAACACAAAAATAAATTTCTAAAACCAAGAAAACTATTTATATACTTCCTCAGTCTCCTGTAATGTGAAGAACCTAATTTGAATGGAATAATATTACAAAAATGCTCAACTATCACTCTTTGTCTCTATCCAACAACAAAAATCACGTATTTTCTCAAAGCAGAGAGCACCCCAGGAGCTGAGTGCACCAGCTGGGCGTACGCCTGGGCATAAAGGCCGATTTATACTACTCCGACTCCATTACAGACAGACGGACGGAGTTGGACAGATTCGTTGAATTTATAGTACTCCGAAGGCTGTGGGTGCTGAAAACAATTCACCGCCAGAAGAGTAGGTGGCGCTGCACTGCGATGCTAGCTAGGTTATCGTGAATAATCTTCTACGTCTTCAATCAATATCAAAATTTAAAAAACAGCACTGGAAGTCAGCAAAGTTTGACGCAAAGTGTTTATTGGAATTCAGAGTGACAGAGATTCCAACAAACGTGAGAAAGATCCCGGGGACCAGACTGAAGTTTTCTCCGGACATTTCACTTTTATTGTCTTCTCCCCATTGAATGGTAATATGGTACAATACTTGTTGGTTACATATACATTATGCATTCTTACCCAGTGGGTCCCTTGTCTTAGGGGATTCAAATGACAGGTACTTTCCTTCATAGACAATTCTCCCAATTTAGGCCCACTCTGACCTTGAACAGCCAGCTGCACTAGGCTCCTGGGGGAAAGGCCACAAATATGTCTCATAAGTTATAGCTGGGCTTCTTGGTTCTTTATGGAAGCGCACACACATATTCTTCTCCCCCACTCAGCCCCTAATTATCCAGATCTTAATATTTTGGGCTTTATTTCTTCTACCAATGTCTAGGGATGACAATAATCAGTCAACAGCTTTGCATTTGGTTTCCAATAATATAGCATGTACTAGAAAAGTGATTACAAGTTTCATTAAATCCATAATCATTACCCATCTTCATAATTACAACAGTATGATGTTTTTCCCACAACAATCGAAAAGTCAGAGCAAATTTACAAATTTACAAAAATAAGCACATTTTCAGCAACTACACTGCCCATTTCTCATCACATTTTAATTCAGATGCTGATTTACATGTACTGTTTAGCTGAAATATGAATTGTAAAAACTTACAGCAATGGCGGTCAAAGGATTCTGTTCGTCTTGTTGATCACGGCAACCCTGCCCCCGCCCCTGACACAAGCGGTTCTTAATACTGACCAATCAAAGCCAAGGGGATGTCCGTAACTATCCAAAATTACGCCGGATAGTTAGGAAATTCAGGAGGTGCACGTCGAGCTCTCCGGGGCTCTCCGAGGGCTCTCGGAGAGCAGCGCGTCTTGTTTCTAGGCAACATGTGGAAAGGGCATTAAGGCGAGAAAGAGTCGTCCGTGATCGCAAGAATCGACTGTTCATTTTATTGGTGATCGATTTAACTGATTGTTTCTGTTAGTTTGTGTTGATATTATAACATTTTCGCTTGAGCACGCTTATATTATCAGTAAAATGTATTTTCCTTTTCTTTTGGTCTTCTTTATCCATAGCTTGTTTTGAAGGGAGACGTAGGCTAGCTATAGAGTGCGCTTTGGATAGGCTGTTAAATGTGTTGCTTGGAAACGATCTACGCTTTTGCATTTTCACAAGGACGCGCATCTTAAGACCAGGCGTAACTACGACCGTGGTTTGTCAAGCTTGGTGCACTTGGTGTAAATTCAATTCACAAAAGTCGGACGTAGCTAAGACCGACGTAAGAGTTAAGGCCGAATTATACTTCTCCGACTCCGTTACGGACGGACGGAGTCGGACGGATTGGTTGAATTTATAGTACTCCGAAGGCTGTGGGTGCTGAAAACAATTCACCGGCAGAAGAGTAGGTGGCGCAACGTTTTTTTGTAAGTCGTCGTCGAGTGTTTATTTACCTAGGTTATCGAGAAGTCGGAGCAAATGTACAAATTAGCCGTTTCATCAATAAAATACGCACATTTTCAGCAACTACACTGCCCATTTCTCGTCCCATTTTAATTCAGATGCTGATTTACATGTACTGTTTAGTTGAAATATGAATTGTGAAAAGTTACAGCAATGGCGGTCAAAGGATTCGGTTCGTCTTGTTGGTCACGGCAACCCCGCCCCTGACGCAAGCGGTTCTTAATACGGACCAATCACAGCCAAGGGGTATCCGTAAAATGACGGACGGACGGACGGATAGTCAGGAAAATCAGGAGGTGCACGTAGAGCTCTCCGAGGGGCTCGGAGAGGGCGTTCCTTGACGGAGAGGGCGTTACCTGTCTCCGTCTCCGTAAAAACGCAGAAGTATAGATCGGCCGTTAAGACCAACTTTTTTACGCCCAGCTGGTGCACTCGGCTCCGGAGCTGTTGAAGAGTATTTGCCCTCCAATAATGCTCTCTGGATACCATTTTATGATTGGATGCACAGCATGTCAGTTCATAATGCAAAAGCTTTGATTGGTGGGAGGACGTCCTCCGGAAGTAGTATTGAATACCATGCGTGTCTATGGACGGCTCTATGGTTCGACCCACCAGCCGCTAGGTTTTGTATTGAAGTCAACTAGTACACAGTGCCCATGATGCAGTCTGTGATTAAGATGTCAGTGAAACACACAAATATAGATTCATTGAACTATAAATAGTACACAGTGCCCATGATAAAATTGGTGGCACACACACACAGATTCCTGGAATTATAGATTGGGCACAGTGCCAGCAATGATGTCAGTGACACACACAGATTTCTGGAATTATAGTGGTTTTCAAATTCTCTGTCATGTCTGAAGTACTTGTTCAACCTCCACATCTAGTCCAAATTGCCAATGCTGTAGTAGCAGTAGCGGAGGGGGGGAGGGGGCGGGGGCGCCGTAAACCCTGGGCCCCGAACCCGAGAGGGCCCCGCGATCTATGATTTTTTTTTCTTTTTTCATAATTTCTCTTTGGCAACAAAACGTTGATTGTATCCATGGTAGACAATTTTACTAAACTACAGTGAGGAAAATAAGTATTTGAACACCCTGGTATTTTGCAAGTTCTTCCACTTAGAAATCATGGAGGGGTCTGAAATTGTCATCGTAGGTGCATGTCCACTGTGAGAGACATAATCTAAAAAAAATCCAGAAATCACAATGTATGATTTTTTCACTATTTATTTGTATGATACAGCTGCAAAAAAGTATTTGAACACCTGTCTATCAGCTAGAATTCTGACCCTCAAAGACCTGTTAGTCTGCCTTTAAAATGTCCACCTCCACTACATTTATTATCCTAAATTAGATGCACCTGTTTGAGGTCTTTAGCTGCATAAAGCCACCTGTCCACCCCATACAATCAGTAAGAATCCAACTACTAACATGGCCAAGACCAAAGAGCTGTCCAAAGACACTAGAGACAAAATTGTACACCTCCACAAGGCTGGAAAGGGCTACGGGGAAATTGCCAAGCAGCTTGGTGAGAAAAGGTCCACTGTTGGAGCAATCATTAGAAAATGGAAGAAGCTAAACATGACTGTCAATCTCCCTCGGACTGGGGCTCCATGCAAGATCTCACCTCGTGGGGTTTCAATGATCCTAAGGAAGGTGAGAAATCAGCCCAGAACTACACGGGAGGAGCTGGTCAATGACCTGAAAAGAGCTGGGACCACAGTTTCCAAGGTTACTGTTGGTAATACACTGAGACGTCATGGTTTGAAATCATGCATGGCACGGAAGGTTCCCCTGCTTAAACCAGCACATGTCCAGGCACGTCTTAAGTTTGCCAATGACCATTTGGATGATCCAGAGGAGTCATGGGAGAAAGTCATGTGGTCAGATGAGACCAAAATAGAACTTTGGGGTCATAATTCCACTAAACGTGTTTGGACGAAGAAGAATGATGAGTACCATCCTAAGAACACCATCCCTACTGTGAAGCATGGGGGTGGTAGCATCATGCTTTGGGGGTGTTTTTCTGCACATGGGACAGGGCAACTGCACTGTATTAAGGAGAGGATGACCGGGGCCATGTATTGCGAGATTTTGGGGAACAACCTCCTTCCCTCAGTTAGAGCATTAAAGATGGGTCGAGGCTGGGTCTTCCAACATGACAATGACCCGAAGCACACAGCCAGGATAACCAAGGAGTGGCTCCGTAAGAAGCATATCAAGGTTCTGGCGTGGCCTAGCCAGTCTCCAGACCTAAACCCAATAGAGAATCTTTGGAGGGAGCTCAAACTCGTGTTTCTCAGCAACAGGCCGGAAACCTGACTGATCTAGAGAAGATCTGTGTGGAGTGGGCCAAAATCCCTCCTGCAGTGTGTGCAAACCTGGTAAAAAACTACAGGAAACGTTTGACCTCTGTAATTGCAAACAAAGGCTACTGTACCAAATATTAACATTGACTTTCTCAGGTGTTCAAATACTTATTTGCAGCTGTATCATACAAATAAATAGTTAAAAAAATCATACATTGTGATTTCTGGATTTTTTTTTTAGATTATGTCTCTCACAGTGGACATGCACCTACGATGACAATTTCAGACCCCTCCGTGATTTCTAAGTGGGAGAACTTGCAAAATAGCAGGGTGTTCAAATACTTATTTTCCTCACTGTATATTTTACTAAATATAGTTTTTCCATATAGTTGTGTGCAATCTCTTCACAAATATAACCTATCAGATTCCTTCTTTGTAAATGAGATTATTATTGTGGCGCAGTGTTCCTGGGCTAGTTGTATGAACAAGGATTATCGTGATCATCAGGGCCCCGTTCGTCGTAAGGGTTGAAGCTAAATTAATCAATTGTCCCTTTAGCCCGTTAACATTAGCGAGATTAGTGAGAACAGCAAATATCGGTTCGTCAACGGCTGATCCGCATCCAAATCATGTGGTTAATTTCAATCAGGCTAAACTTATCAGGGAAATTGCACGTGCACGTCCTACTTCAAAAGGCAGGAAAGGTCGATCACCAAAACCGTGATTTTCTAACGGTATGATGGCGGAAAAGACGAAAGAGAGAGCGGTGATAGGCTATTCTCGCCATCCGAGCAAAGTATTATAATGAGTCTGTCTCTGCGAAGACAATAAGCATATTTTCATGGCTAAGTCAAACACCGCCACTGCCAGAGCAAGACAAGCAGCTTGGCAAAATTTCCGATAAGTAAATGCGAAAGTTTTGGGGAAATGTATAGGCTCATCTTAAGTGCCTCATTACCCCAATCAGATCACATTTCTTTAAATGTGCCTGCTGGCATTAGGCTTAATGGAAATTAATAATCGAATGAGATCTTGCAAGCGAAAATAATGATCTCAACTCTTTCAGAATAAGTAGGCTAGATAAAAACAAGGCCAAAGAGTATCTAATTGATACGAATTCATAGACACTTATGAGGATATATGTAGGCTACTGAGCTTATATCATGTACTATATATGTGTATATGCATGTAGGCCTATGTGTAAATCCCTCTTTGATTTCATTGACTGGGACATGGCCAGGGAATATGATGAATTGATTCATCAGCTGGTTAAGCGCCAAGTACACTTTTCTTACAGCAACGCATGCTGCGGCTTTGCCAATGTTTTCTGCATCGCCTATACTGTATAAAAATTTAGCCTATACCTGACGCAAAAAACCTCAAGGCTATGCAGAGTCTGAAGCACAGTTAAAGTTTATTGTCAATTTCTTCACATGTCAAGACATAAAAAAGAATCGATATGACGTTTCCCACTCTCCCACAGTGAAACATATAAAAAGCACAGGCACAACAGATAAGACAAGACATTTCCTAAAACATAGCGTTACATATTCACATACAGCAGCATAAGCTCATAATAAAGCATAAAGCTTGCTGCGGCGTGTGATATTTGCAATGTACGGCCCGAGAAGGTCTTGCAAATAAATGAGTCCTTGTCCGCTGAATCGATATCGCTCAAACAAGAACTCATCCGTGTGAAATAAAGGATCTTGGCAATCGCGAAGAACTCTATTGGTATGGAAAGCTAATCGAACTAAAATATAGCTCCTTGGTCAACTGGGTCTCTCAAAAAGGGAGCTGCCATGTTATTTTCCGGGGGTGTGGCAAGCTTATCCAGCTACACTTACGTTAGCCTGCTCTGGAGCAGGTTAGTGCTAATTGATATGTTACTATGGTGATTTATCGAAAGTTGCTTCCACGAACCAAAAAGAGGGGCGTTTTTTATCTTAGCCTGAAAATTAGCTTGCTAAACCGCTTAGCAAGCTACGACGAATACCCCCCCAGGTGGTTTTAGTGTCTCATTCATTCCTGTTACTCCATCAAGCATGGGGATTAACTAAAAGACAATTTTACTAAATATATATACATTTTCAATTTGTTTACATGACGTAGAGAGTAGACGTACAGTAGGATAGACGTTGAGTAAACTTTCGCAGTTTGAGCATCGCTTTGCTGATTTCAGGAGAATGGCTGAGAAGTTTTTTGTGATGAACCCGAAACATTTTTGTCACCCTGATGCTGCTCGGAAAGTCAGAGCGCTTGCGGAGTTATATTTGGAATATCTGTCTAAGGCCGATTATGTGGTTGATGAATTTGTTACACTTCGATAGGCTACTATGTACCGTGAGCTGAGCATGGAAAAACATGAACTAAACACACACAGCATCCTACCATTTCTCATTGACAACGACATGGACCATGCTTTCCCCAACCTTGCCATTCTTTATCGCATTTACTTCACAATACCGATAAGCAGTGCTAAGGCAGAGAGGACTTTCAGCCGTCTGAAATTGATAAATAATGTGTTTGTGTTTTGACCTGTGTGTAGGCTATGAGTTTGCTGGTTTTGAGAGATGCACAATACATGTCAGTTCGGAAAAGAAAATGATTATAGTCTAGTGGAATTTTTGTTCAATCGTAGCATGCCTGTAGGTGGTCAACTGCAGTGCGCGTCACGCGTGTGTGTGTTGCACACTCGTTTTTTTATTCATGGAGAAAGGGTTTCGCGTGTAGCTTGCCCAAATTGTTGCTGAAAGAATTGTTATATAGGCCTATGTTTGTTTATTATTAGTTGTCACTGTTAGGATGACTATAGGCTACTGTCTTTAACTTCATTTTGGGGGGCTTATGACCTCTTATCGTTGAATTTGAATATAGTGTATTTGGTAAATGGACAGATCATTAAACCCATGTTATGCATGGATTTGTGTAGGCCTACTGTGTGTGAAAGATTCTAATGAATGCTGAATGCGAGGCTAGTGGCCTAGGCCTACATTTTGTTCGCACATTAGGGGCTATGATGACTGAACACTGGCTAATATGTGCTGTTCACAATAGAGGTTGCCATTGGTTACTTTTTATTGTTATATTTTATTGCACTGCAAAATATTAATAACAGGGGGGCCCCCAATCAGTTTCCGCCCCCCCTGAGACACAACCCTTGCTCCGCCCCTGTGTGGTAGCCTACCACATATCATATCAGATCAAACGACTTGTCAACAACAGAATTATTTGTAGACCTTTTTTTACTGTTGACGATCGATAACATCGACAAATCGTTTCAGCCCTAATTGGGTCACTGTCATCTTTACAAATGCAGCCACAACATTTCTTCTTTTTCTCCACCAGGGGGGGTGCTGTGTCTGAGGAAGAGATAAACCGAGTTCAAGATGAGGCCCAGAAGGATCTGATGCTGGTCAGGCAGGGTCTGGATGAAGCACTGACCCGGGAACGGAGAGCCATGCATTGTGGTCTGGTCAAGAAGAGAAGAGACCTTATCTCTGAGACAGTGAGTTGGGTGTTGTTGGGTGATGTGCAAGTAAAAGCTTTATTATTCAGAAACAACACATTGTTTTATTACAAGTAATAACTAGGTCCTTTAACTTTTTATAAAAATTGTGTAAAGTATCCTTGTATGACTTATAAATGTCTAACTGAAAGGAAGGAAGAAGGAAGCACATATTTTCCACATTTCTTTTACCAACCTAACTTGAACTTGACGTGAAAATAAATAAAGTAACAATTATTATTCTAACAACCGCAATGTAGTTTGAAGACATATCCCTTTAGGTTGTAATGGAACCAATTTCTCTGCAGCTTCAGGGTCACAAGAAAAGGCAGAAGGAGCTATCGTGTGTCTGCAGAGGGCTAGAGGAGAGAGTAGAGCCGAGCCAGCATCTGCTGTACTGGCAGAGCCTCCTGACGGCCCAGTGTCTGGAGCTGGGAGAGCTCATCAACAACTTGGACGAAGGAGCTGCTGCCGACATCCGCAAAGTGAAACCTGAGCTGTTCTACTTTTGCCGATTAGCCATTGGCCTTTCAACTCCATCTATCCACATTATTGATTATTAAGACATTTCAGTTAAACCGTTGGTATTCCACAATAAACTTGTGATATAGCTGGATTTGTGAGATCACGACCACTTGAGAATCCCCTATTGCAAAGTTCCAAGTTATTAGTTTGTACCATAGTGGTTCAGACCAGTCAGTGTCCTGTGAGGAACTACAGGCAGCTACAGGCATGGTTGATGTTAGCACATGATAGACGGTGATAGACAGATGGTTCCTCCAATCACCTGCCAAGTATTCTTTCCAAGGATGACTTCCCAGATGTGTAACAATCCATCTGGCGAGTCAGTTTAAGTACACAGTTTTCTCTGAAAATAGTTAAACAGAATTTCGGAGCAATCTAAATGTGATTGTCTCTTATTGTTGGCTCTCTTAACACTGTCTGGATGTTAGGGTCTGGTTATTTCCTAACATTCACCTCCACATTCTCTTGTACGACAGGTCACCATGCGTCTGATCCACAGTGCCCTGGTGGAGGTCAAGAACATCCAGCCTGCAGCAGCCCTGGCTCTCTGGCCCTCAGGGGCACCCTGCTCCTTCCTCCAACCAGACCCATGCTCAGGTCCAGGGCTGGGGGCCAGTGCTCTGGCTGAGGCCCAGGAGAGGCTGCACCAGGAGGGCAAAATGGCTGTGCGTACCCTGAGGAGCACTAGAGAGGCCTTACAGGAGGGGATGGAAAAAGAGCTGCAGGAGCAGCAGGAGCTCAGGGCCCGGGGACACACATTTTTTAGGTACTCTGCCTTTTATTTTTTATTATTACGACTATTATTATTTATCTGATATAATTATCTTGAAAGACGTACGTTTCCAGCATTGCTAGACGTTTGAATTATTTTAGTTAAATGAAATCACTTTCGTGTTAAATCATTGTTTGTGAGCCATTGTATCAATATTATTTCTCTATATTTCTTCTTGTATTCCTCTCAGGACTCTCTGCTCATCCCAGCTCAGCTTATCGGATGAAGATCTGCTATGCATGAAACTCGAGTTCCAGAAGTGTCTGTCTAAGATGGACCGCTGCTTGGTTCTGCCCCACGCCCTCTCTAGATCCAAACTCCAGACTTCTCTGTCCAATTGGAGGAAGATTGAAGACCAGACCAAGTGTAAAAAGCCAGAGGTAAGAAAAAAACTCCAAAAACACATTAATTGCAACCTGTACAGTTTTTTTTCTCACCAACAATATATCTTTTTTTTCTTTTTTTTCCCCAGAGAAAGACGAGGTCTAAAGAAAAATGTACCATGACCATACAGAAACCAGACTACTCTGAACTACTTCTATTCCAGAAAAGACTTGAGGACAGTATCCATCTTTTTGAAAAAGAGAAGGAAATAGAGAGAAGTGCAATGGAGATGGTGAGGGTGTAGACAGGTTGACTCATTTGAAGTTGACAAGCTAACCTTTGTCATCTTAAAAGATGGTTACAGCAGTTAACATTTGCCATGGGTTAATGTCTGGACGGACCCATGAAACAATGTAAAAACCTTTTCATCCCGAATATGGAAAAACTTGCATTGTTCTATTTTGTTTATTTGTGTCCCTATGGGGTTCAGATCCTGGAAGAGATGCGGATAGAAAGGGAGGAGGAGCTCTGGACCCAGGCAGACAGCCTAGCCATCCAGATGGCCAAGCTCCAGTATCAGAAGGCAGAGAGGAGGACCAAGGTCCTAGAGACCTCCAGAGCCATGCTCACCCTGCAGAGCCTCCTGATTGAGGAACTGCGATCCAGAAAGAGTCTGGGAGGTGTGGAGATGCTCCAGAACATACAGAGCCACTACCTGGTAAGTAGGGATGCACCGATCCGACTTTTTCTCGATAACGATGCTTGGGCTTTGTGTATCTGTCGATACCCGATACCGATCCGATACCGTTGTTGAATTAATAATAAACTGTATACCTTCCTTCCACCATGTGGAAGAGACTAAAGGCACCAGACTTCCCTAACTAAACATTACTTTCCTAACTAAGACAAAAACAGAAGTACAAAGTCCTTGTAAACATTTTCAATTATAAATTTAGAAAGATTTAGCCAAAGTTTTTAGCATGAGTGCAATGCCAAAGCAGATGAACCACTGTCTCTGGGTGCTCGTCACAGAAGGTACAATTAAAAAGTATATCCTTTTTCAGGGTATCCGAGGGGTCTTAAAGTATTAAAAGTTGATAAATCCATTTCGGGAAAATGAAGGCCCTTAAAAGGTATTTAAAAGTCTTAATCCCGATTTTATGAGGTATAAAATTTTGTTCAAGCTTTGTTCAAAACGTTTGACTCCAAAAAGTTTGCATAAATATATTTATTTTCCTCCCCATATTATAAACAACGACGTGCTCGGTCAGGGAGTCACGTTTTTTGCGAAATGCACGGTTAGGTGATGTCGCCCTCCACATGTCGCTGCGAAACAGACTCCGAAATGGGGAAATGTAAATTTACGGACTCCTGGTTGGAGAAGGATGAGTTTATACAATGGCTGAAGCCTGTTGCTGAAAACAACCGTGAGGCGTACTGTACATATTGTAATAAGAAGATTAGCGTTGCCTCGATGGGCATCAACACTGTCAAGCAGGGCTGGACTGGGACAAAAAAATCAGCCCAGGCATTTTGGCCCACACCCACCGTGATTGGTCAGACACATTCCCTGCAGACAGTCCTCTTAAAATATGCGTGCATTCTATGATATGAGTTGCCTAGTGTTCTGTGTTGATGTGATAGTTTTGGATCCTCCAAGAGGGGTCTCAAGACTTATTTGTTGATCTTACACTTGAATAATTAATTAATTCGTAGAGTTATGATTTGTTTATTTATGGTATTTTATGGTATTATTTTTATTATTATTGATATTTGATATTGTATTGCCATTATTGTTATTATTACTATTTTCCTTAATATTGGCTTAGCAACTTTTAAAAACAGTTTACCGTTTATTTTTAACTATTGTAAGATTCATATTGGGCGCTCATAAAACACACATACACACAGCCTCCCTCCCTTGCTGAGAGTCCCTGTTAATTTGCCTACTCCTTACCACGTCGTCAACTACTCTTTCTTCCATCTTTTCCTCACTCGCTCCCATGGCCCTGTCATGGTCACTCTCCTCCTCTTCTTCCCTGACCCTGTCTGTATGTTTCTGCCTCTGAGCCAGCCACCTCTCTTCCTCTACAGGTAATGCTGAAGTTGAAGCTGCTAAAGCCCCCCCCCCCCCCCCCAAAACATGTTAAAAATGTTTGCACATTTTGTGGCATTCGCCTGTAGATTTGTATCTTTTTCTCCCATAACTTTTCTGTGCTTCCCCATCGTCTGCCGACATCAGGGTGGCTATGGGCGGCACATCAACGATGCGCACGGAGGATAATCTGTTGTCTCAATAATGCGGTGAATCACCACTCGCTGAACTCAAACATTCAAATATTTTAATAAACCTTGCCTTTGGCTTCAATTTATTTATTCGAGCTTTGTTTCTTCCAAGCTTATTATATGAGTTCTGTTGTATGGTTGTGCTCTATAGATTTATTTGCAAACTACAACTGTTTATTAAGTTAAAGGTTTGTTGCAAATTAGAACTTGAAGTGGCAATGAGGTCTTAAAATATTTTGAGGTCTTCAAAAAGTCTTAAAAAGGTATTGAAATTAACTTCAGGATTCCTGCATTGTACCCTGTTTTTAAACGTCCTCATGTAATGACTTGCAGGATAGTATCTATGGATAATCTTAAAGGAAACTTCTTTAACTTTGTTAAATAGTAAGTATGTTTGGGACAACATCCAGACTTTTTTCCAACAAATATTCTCAACAAAATGGTTCCAATAGGGAATGACACTGGGAGAAGATACATCATACAACTCTTCCAGCATGCGACAAACGTACTGCTGACAAATGACGTAGGATGTGCTGCTACGAAAAATAAATAAGTAAATGGATCGGCCCGTGGATCTTTTAATTTTTCCGATCTCCAATCCAGCTATTTTGTCAATATCGGGGATGATATCCGATCTTAAAGGGGTGATTGATTGCAAAACCGATTTTACCTTGTCATAGTTGAATAACGACAGTTCGGTGGGTAAAATGAACATACAGTGAACCTTAAAGTCCATTGACACCTCTTTCCTATGCAAATCTGAAAATGAAAAAATGTGGCTGTAAAACGCTAGCTTTTCAACAAAGCCACCGGACTGACGTCAGTCCGGGGACCGCCTTTTTTGGCTCTGGTCTGTATCTTTGTCACGCCCCAAAATTTACATCCAGACCAGCCCACTCACTGGTGTTATTGCCCAGTCCGAGGTAGCGTAGATCTCTGATGCTAGTTTAGCTGCGCGCTGCTCTGTGTAGGCTACTAAGCAATTACAAAGAATAACGTTTTGAAGTATAACAAGGATATTGAAAATGGACCACGGTCGTAAATGCTGTGTGCATTCGACAGGCATGGCTGATGTTTGTCTATGAGAAGATCCCGGCAAAGTTCGACACTCAATTATTCATTTGCTCTGAACATTTCACCCAAGACAGTTTTGACAACCTTGGACAAATTCAAGCAGGATTTGCTAAGAAGCTGAACCTGAAAAGATGTGCTGTTCCGACCGTACGCTCATCGCAACCGCAAGCTGTAAGTAGGCTACAGTATGATTTTGTCGGTAACAGTTATTAGCAATGCTAACGTCTCCTGTATCTAGCGTAGGTAGAATGCTAAATACGTTTCTAAACACATTAACATACTTTACTTAGCAAATGACTCTACCTAGACTAGCTGTAGTCGGCATCAGAAGGGAAGCTTCCGAAAAAATAGCCAGAAAACAAATAGCAGTCTGGCCTATTGCTAACGCCTGTCTAGATTATCTATTTGAAAGAACTGGAGAAAGGCAGGTGCTAGATACAGGATACGTTAGCATTTCTAATAACTGTTACCGACAAAATCATACTACAGCTTGCGGTTGTGATGAACGTAAGGTCGGAACGCACCTCTTTTCAGCAACAGCTTCATAGCAAATCCTGCTTTAGCTACATTGTCCCAGGTTTTCAAAACCGTCCTTGGTGAAATGGTTCGCGCAAATGTGTCGAGGGTCGAACTGCACAGGGATCTTCTACGCTACGTTATAGACAAACATCAGCATGCCTGTCTAGTCAATGTTAGCTAGACTCTAGCTCATCTGCTTTTTATTAACGCTGATTTGCAAGGAATGCAAGAACAGCTAGATAGTGAAAACACCTAGACTGTAGGCATGTAAACTAGTTTAGCTTGCTAACGCAAGAGCATAGGTAGAATGTGTGATGATTTAGCCTAGTTTATTGGCAATGGGGCTAACGTTGTTTCATGTTCCTGACTGTTTCAATCAAATAAATAACCTGTGTTATGTAAATCTACAATTCACGATGCATGTTTGTCCAGATCTTTGTCAGGTTATTTTTCAGCAAGATGTCTAGAGATAGCTAACTGAAGCTGAGTTGAATCACGATATAGTTTGGTTGCTATAAGCTGTAACGTTCTACCCACCTAAGTCAATCCAGTTTGCTTCGACAACAGAAGTGGAAACAACTAACGTTATCATTTCAAATGATATCTAGTCAATCGGTTGAAAACAGTGTTGTGTAGACACAATAGATTTATTTGCGCGTTTTTATTTCAAGTCTCCACCTTCGGTGTTTCAGTGAGTGCTGTTGACTGTGTTGCGTTTTTGCTCCCAAGCTACACTCGTTGAAAACCAACCAATCAGCGCGCAGCTCAATATTGCAGCTAAATATTAATGAGCATACTATAAAAGGAGAAAAGCTAGTGTTTTTTCCCGGGAAAATATCAGAGGATCTATCAGGGGGCATAGAACAGCACCCGGGCCATTTTCAACCCAACCAATGTTACATACCCTATTCGGAGACCTTAAGGAACCGTGTGAAATACCCAAAAAACCCAGTCAATCACCCCTTTAATATCGGATCGGTGCACCCCTACTGGTAAGGAAGAAAGTGAATGATGTATAGTTCCAACAGACCTTAAAAATAACATTAAACTTAATGTAAAAGGTAAGTTTGTTGTGTTGCATCTGTGCAACTAGTACACACACACACAAACATTGTACACACTAGTATAATTCTACTTTAGTATTGTACATTTACTCATGCATGATGGGTATTTGGTAACACTTTATAATAAGTCAATGATTTTTGGCATTTACAAAGCTAATAGTTAATCCTTTATAAAACATTAACAATACATAATAAAACATTAACAATACATTATTACATAATTACTGAGCTATTATTAAACACTGTTAATCATTAATAAACACAAAATATGTATTTGATTAGTAATACAATTTTTCATAACTGCATTCCCATACTTTATAGACAGCTTGTTAACATAGTTGCAAACCAGTAGTAAAATAAGCTGTTAATGGTAGAAAGCATGAGTAAATAACTAACAACATATTTACTCATGTCTTTAATTAATGTACACCAAGTTAAATACATGAGACACACTAATACTTATTAGGGTGTGTTAACACTTTGTAAATGCCAAAAAGTGTTGACTTATTTTAAAGTGTTACCAGGTATTTTAATAAATACAGATATATATTTTTGACTTGCGGCAGGGTTTGGAAAACGCAGAACAACAGCTACAACAAGAGAGGGCAGAGTTTGAAGTACTGGAATCTGGACATGCCCACCACAGGCCATTTCAAGACCCAAAAGACAGTGAGAGAGAGGAGGACGATGTGCAGGCAAGGACACTGTTCCACGTACAGAATCAGTGCAGGATGGCCACCATCCTACAGGAGGCGCTCTACAAGTGTGAACAAGTCAGCTTGTTGATGACTCAGAGGTAACATTTCATTGCCAATTAATATCTTTTGTGAAAATGCAAAGTTAGTAGTTCTGTGGTTTTCAATGAGCAACACCATTTTGAGAGGTTGTATAATATTCAAGTTTTTAAAAGCTGTTGTAGATCAGCAGTTCATCATCAGTGCTTGGATTAATCAAATAAGTACTTAAAATATACGCTTTCAAAAGCGTACAACAATATAAAAACATGGTAAACATTACATTTTAGCATAGTGCATTGGCAGTTGACTTGAACAATTTATGCAATGCCCATCTCAGTCCCCTGATGTAAACCCCATTGAATACCCGTGGGCTGAGCTGAAGAGGCGACCTAGGACCCTGTATGATCTGGAAAGATTCTTGAAAGAGCAGCGGTCTCAGATTCCTTGCTCTGTACTTTAATAGAGTAGTGCACAGTGCCCATGATGCAGTCGGTGATTAAGATGCAAGTCAAACACACAAATACAGATATCCATGCCTTAAGAAACCGACCAAGGAGGCTTAAGTGGTAGGAATAGTGCCAAGTCTGTGATACGAGCTGGTGATTATAATGTCATAGTTGATTTAGTGTTAATAATTTTTTTCACATTTGCATTGTGCAGGTAGTTTTGACATCAGTAAACACATTAATTTATATAACAAAATGCACTGATATACAGGCTACTGAAAGTATCCACTTTCAGTGTTTCCTCTGTTGATTTTGCCGTGGCGGCCCGCCACAGCTAAATTTGTGCCGCCACGGTATCAGAAATAGGGCTGTACAAAAAAAAGGCTGTCTATCAGCAGTGATTGTTAAGCCCAATTTATACTTAAGGTCGCAGACACTTTTGAAATGGTCGCCGACAGAAATGACGTCATGGTCGACACTTTAAACTGTCGCTTGGAAGTGTCGGCTACCAGGAGAAATTTCTACTGGCGCTGATGTCATCACATGGTGTCGCTCAAGTGTGATTGGCTAGATATAGACGGCACGCGTCGTTGACTTCATTGTTCGAATTTTCAGCGAGCGCTGTTTTCCCCTGCTCTATTGCTAACAGCAATACTGTTAATAATTCCTCCTCCTCTAAATCCAATTCCTCCTCCACTGTCAATTATTAATTGGCAGCATTTATGCCATTTAGAACATTATGAGTGGAAGGTGTCTTTAAGCAGCCTAACCTTATTGATTTAGGGGAAATAGGGTTCGGACAGACCTGCCCCCCAAAAAAAATCCTAGAGGAAACACTGACTTAATCATAATAGGCCGTAATTATCATACATATTCGGGGGGACACGTCCCCCCCCCGATATTCAAATCTGGTCAAAATGTCCCCCCCAATATATTGATATATAAATATAAATGTGCTACGCTACGACAGGCAACCACACAAGCTGTCCGAAATTATCATAAAAAATGTAATTTGTCCCCCCCAATGTTGACTCCATGACTATGGCCTTGTCGTTCTGTTAAAGGCAGGGTAGGCAATGTTGCTGAGTAGCACTTTTTGTCATATTTGCCGAAAATAACTTTACGTCTTGATAGCAACCAATATATCTAAAGGTTATATCTAAAACATCTGTGGCCGTCGCAATACTGTAATAAACACGACCAATCATTAAGGGGTACCCTGACTATTGATTAGACGGGCTACCTGTCCGTCTACCTACCCACGTGCGCAAACTCTGCCCCTGCACTCAATGCGCGTTACTGTCGATTTGTGGGAGTGGTTTTGAAGGGAAGGGGTGGGATATTTTGGTTTGAATTGTGTCAAACAGAAGCTAAAATAGCTAGCTTCGCAAGCTAGCTATTTTTTACCCTGCCTGAAAGCAGCTGGTTCAATGTTATGCTAGCAGTCAGCACTGCTAACTAATTGTAGCTAATAACCTTCCAGCTATATCTACTGAAATAGACCATCCACTCTAAATATTGACTTTTTCTTAGTTAGCTGGAGCTAGTCATGCTCTTTCAACTATGGGATCTTTAGACAGGTGTGTGCCTTTCCAAATCATGTCCAATCAACTGAATTTACCACAGATGGACTCCAATCAAGTAATAGAAACATCTCGAGGATGATCAGTGGAAACAGGCTGTGAATACTTATGTACATGTGATTGTTTTCAATTAGCAAAAAAATAATAAAAATAATTATGGGGTATTGTGTGTAGAATTTTGAGGGAACAAAGCATTTAATCAATTTTGGTAGTGTAATAGTGCAAGCTCAATATGGTCGAAAAAGATACTCTGCCAAACTGGGGGCAAATAATTTTTTGAACATTTCTAAATGCATATCCAAACAATGTCAAATGTGGCACTGAGCTCCATTGTTTTATAAACACTGAGCTCCATTGTTTTATAAAAATGATAGGAGATAATGCTCAAGATAATTGTGGTAAACTCGCTGCCCTAAAATCCCATTGTAAAAAATGCACAGACACACACACACACACACACACACACACAGATTCCTGGCATTATTAGAGAGGTTAAGGAGAAGACTCAGTGCTGTTTTATTGGCAATGGGAGTTTGTACATTGTTACTACACCACTTAGGGCATCTTAATGTCTGTCTTTCAGGTTACAAGAGTCAAGTGCCAGGAGTCAAGCCATGGAGGATCTAAAGGAACAGCTGGAGCTAAAGTGGCTGTATGCTAACTGTGATCAGGTGACCTGACCCTCAACCAGTATACAACCCCTACCCCAAATTATAACATTTGGAAATTTTTCCTAATTGGCAAAACATTTGTTGTATTCATTAAAGGGGTCATTGACTGATTTTATAGGGTATTTCACACTGTTCCTTAAGGTCTCCGAATAGGGTATGTAACATTGGTTCAAAATGGCCCTGTGAAATAGCCCTATAAGGAAACGAGCTGTTTTCTCCTTTTATGGTATGCTCATGAATATTTAGATGAGCTGTGCGCTGATTGGTTGGTTTACAACGAGTGAAGCTGCGGAGCAAACACGCAATATGGCCAACAGCACTCACTGAAACATCGAAGGTCGAGATTTGAAATAAAAACGTGCAAATAAATCTATTGTGTCTACACAACACTGTTTTCAACAGATTGACTTCTGTTGTCGAAGCAAACAGGATCGACTTAGGTGGGTAACGTTACAGCTCTTTGGTGAAATGGTTTGAGCAAATTAATAATTGAGTGTCTAACTTCACAGGGATCTTCTCATAGACAAACATCAGCCATGCCCGTCGTGTGTTTGGTTCCTTGGGAAGATTATGAAAAGTGTCAGCATTCCCTGTACAGCCTGGAACACTGCATTTACGACTGTGGTCCATTTTCAATATCCTTGAAAAACTTCCAAACTTTCTTCTTTGTAATTCCCGTGGAAGTACACAGAGCAGCGCGCAGGTAAACTAGTGTCAGAGATCTACGTGAACTCTGAGATTGGGGTGTGACAAAGGTACAGACCAGAGCCAAAAAAGGTAGAGCCACCGAACTGACGTCAGTTCGGTGGCTCTACCTTTTTTGGCTTTTTGGAAACCAACCGTTTTACAGCTACATTTTTTAATTGTGAGATTTTTATAGGAAAGAGGTGTCAATGGGATTTGAGGTTCACTGCATGTCCATTTTACCCACCGAACTGTCGTTATTCAACTATGACAAGGTAAATTTGGTTTTGCAGTCAATGACCCCTTTAAGGCTGTTGCAAGTGAGAATCATTCATCAAGTAGCATCCCAGAGGCCAACCCTTAAAACTGGGATCACATTTTTTTCCCCAGGATCTAGAGTTTGTAGCGCTGCTGGTGAAGCAAAGTCAAGTGTCCATTGAGGTTCTCCTGAAAGCCCTGCGCCTCCTCCTCCCCACTCTGCCAGAGTCTGAGCTCCTCTCCATCATAAATGCCCTCTGTCCCAAACAAGCCCTCGTCTCGCCCAACATGGAGCAAGAAAACACAGTGTAAGAACTGCTACAAAACAGATGAAAAATGCTATGCTTCCAATGTGTCAGGTCACAGTTTGCCATACCTTGTCAATGGTTATTACTGGACGTCTGGTTATTGAGTATCTTGTGAGACAGTTGTTATTTAAACTTGTCTTGACAGGCAATTTTCTTTGCCTTGGATCTAGATTGCTGTTGAGTGCTCTGAACAACTCACCAGATATTTCCAAATGTGCCTGTAAATGAGAGCAGTTGAATAATTGATGCTGCTAAATTCAAACCAGTTTGTTTCATATTTCTAAAGCTTGATAAGACTGACCGAAGAAATATAATGATTTAATATGTGTGGGATTGGTTATTTTGGTTTCAAACTAAATGAGAGACTACCTTAATCATCTTTATTCTTTATCACTGTCTAATAAGACCATAAAGAATATAATTTCGAAGACCAGGTATAAGAATTGTTTGGGGGGACTAGTCATGATAACTCATTTTGGATTCAAAATGACCTAGAAAAATAGGTTATTGGTTCATTTACTCTCCAATCAAGATGTTATGTCTGCATTACAACCTTGTGTAATGCAGACATCGTAGCAGGGTGTGGGTGTTAAGAATGAGTGAAATTTATTTAGAATATAGTATCGATTTAAAAAAGAAATGTGTAGAACAGATCATTTCAATGATAAACACATCAAATCATATTTACAAAGGATTTATTTAAGTATTTAAAAATGAATTAAATGGTCTAATTTAGAGAAAGACAGAAAATATTGCTTGGGTCAAGACAATGGAGTTGAGGCTAGTATTGGAATCTAAATTCAGATTATGTGCAATAAATGTTTAATTTCCTTTACAATTACAAATCAGAAAGATAGCTCACGCCAGTGCTATGAGAAGAAGAGTGTGTTAGATTGTAGTTATGTTTGATCAGGGCTGATCAATGTGAGCCCTCTGTTGAGTGTGAGGGCTCATTTGAAGAAGATCTTGGATGAATATCCAAATTATTTTGCTCCAAAGATTGTGAGACGGAGTCTGCATTATTTCAGTCAGAGTTTGCAATGAGAATTGTGTTTTGGAATTACTTTGTAAACAGTTCTGATGATGCTCATCCATCCTTCCTGTTGTTTGGGAAACTCAGGTTAGAAGCGTGACTTGGTGTGATCCTTTGTAATGCTAATCCTGACAGCGCCATCATAGTGGCATAGGTGGACTCAAAGATGGATTGTCATCTTAGAGTTCAATGTACAGGAGGAGTCCTGTGTCTGAGGTCAGAAGGTGATTGGTAAAAAGGGGAAAGTTGGGTCATCCCATCTCCCCCTCTTCCATCCATACTTACTGTAGGTGTGAACTGGTTTTAGGCTGGTTCACAAGAATGTTCAAATTTTTGTTCTGGACGTCTTTTTGTACAGTTACAAAATATAGTTGAATGATTGTTTTATAACTTTAGGTTTATGTAGATACCAAGGATGACTGATGTGGTCGGATGAGACTGCTACATCTATAAATCTATAAACTCTGAGATCATATATCATTGTCATGCTATTGCAAAACCACATTGATTTTTTCATGCACTAATGGCACTTAAGAAAAAAAAGAATTGCACAATGTTTTTTGATCCTTGAGAACACCAGTCTCCACGACTACAAGGTAGACTCACCGACATTCTCCACATCTGGAAAATATTTTTTGATTGTGAACAAAAATACTAATTGTATTAATATTACAATAGCAGGCATTAACGGCTCCCAGTTCGAGTTAACCTAAATCACAAACATAAGCTGCTGGGACAGAAAATAACTTAAACTTACTCAGACATGTTACGTCCTATGCCTTCTCGTTCTGATTGCACAGCCAAAGCCGCAGACACTCCAAAGCATCAGTTTTTACAGAAAAAAGTAAAGAATCATTGTGTAGCCCATTGTACATCCATCATACATCTGCTGGGTGATGCATTGGCCAAGCCTTGTAGAACACTTACATTTAGTCATTTAGCAGACGCTCTTATCCAGAGCGACTTACAGTAAGTACAGGGACATTCCCCCGAGGCAAGTAGGGTGAAGTGCCTTGCCCAAGGACACAACGTCAGTTGGCATGACCGTGAATCGAACTGGCAACCTTCGGATTACTAGCCCGATTCCCTCACCGCTCAGCCACCTGACTCCCTACTTACTGTCAACTTCTGGCTGATGTGGGTTTGGACCCTGTACTTGAATAATGCTCCATGTATGAGGTCACCTGGGACCATGGTTGTCTAGCCAGAGAAGAGGAAAAACCTTAAGTGGAACAATATGCATCTTTGTTGGGTGTCCGTCAGCTCCTTTATTCTCCTTTGATTTTGAGTTGGCTGCATAACCTTTTAAAATGTTTTTATTATTATTGTGTACCAGGTGAATAAGGTGTTTTTGGTATTCACCCTCGTCATATTGACATTAGGAACTGGAAGCGAATATGATACAGAATATCTTTCTAACTTGCCCGGTTTATGCAGCTTGGCTGAATGAGGCAGTGATCATCTATCCATTTCTTCCACCAGGTGGCCGGAGGAAGCAAGCAGATCGATTATAGTTCAACTATGGGAGGGTATGGTGTGCAGTAATGCATTACACCCTATTGCCGACAAAGACAGAATCAGGTGAGCGTAAGCAAACTAATTAGTGAATGAGACTGTTACATGTATTAGCATAGTTCCCAGAAGAATATTGCAGGGGATTTTGGCAAAAAAATTTGGGCCGCTACCCACATGGTTAGCTGTGTTGCTCATTCCACGAATGCACGATCCTTACAAGTTGTACCTCGTTGTAAAGGTGACTAATCAGGCTTTCCAACGATATAAAATACAATACCAATTGGTATTATTGAAGGAGAGGAATAATCGACCGAAATAACGTTTCCAAACTTTTTTTGAGTTTACATTAGCCAAGGGTGAGTATTAGACTACTGTACACATGTGGTCTTGTTATGTCGGACTATTAACATGCTAACAAATTCCATGTTCTTATTACAAAATAAGTGTGATTTTCACTTGCCAGTTTATCTGCAAATGCATGAGGAAACCAATTTGACGCAAACAACAACTCCTTTGTCCTCTTGAATGTCTCAGGTTCAAGGAGAAGAGGCAGTGCCTGCTGGAGAAGCTGTTCCCCAATCCACAAGGAGAAGCCTTGCAAGATGTTATGGCAGTACTCGTCCAGGAAAAGAGAGAGAAAGGGGCTGTACCCAACACACAGCAACCCTCTCATAAACCAGTCCTGACCGGAATGATTGCCTCAGAGCAGCTCAAAGACTCTGTTGTCATTTCAGCTGGAGGAGCAGTAGATGAGACTCTGTTTAGCCCATGTGAGTTACCTGGTACATCAAGCTCTTCCAACACTCTAATGGACATTCCCACTACTGGCGAGAGGGTGTTTGTGTTTCGCATCCCACCAGAGCCGCAAGGCAATATGGCCATCGCCAACAGGAAGAGGAACTTTCTCAATCTTAAAAAATGTTCTGTTGCTCCCACTGACCAACTTTGATTTAATGTCATAATGCTGTTTCTAATGTGTTGTTCAAAAATGTATTAACCTGTTTCTAATGTGTTGTTCAAAAATGTATTAACCTATCAGTGGTTCACCTTTTATAGTAATTTTCCACAAAGTTTGACTAATGCCCAAATATTCTATATAGTGGATATTGTACTTACGAATATTATGAAGTCGAAAATAATTTGTACAAATGGTTTTAGTTGATGCGTGTAAAACTGATTTGTTGACAGATTTCTTTGAGAGCAGCTGTTTCCCTTTTCTGTATAATCTCTAATAATGCCAGGAATCTCTGTGTGTGTTAGTTATGGGAAGTTTGGATCATTTTACTGACTAGGTTCTTTGAATCTCGTTCAGTGAAACAAACAAACATTTATCATATTCTAAAGGAATAAATCTTAATGCATCTAAACCAGCCAAGATAAATTAGAGTAGGCTATAGGAAAGGGAAATTGCACATTAGTGTGGCAGACAATATTTTAAAAGAAAAACTCCTGCATTAAATACCGTAGGCCTACCCAGCTAACATGACGTTGCGGCAACGTTGCCAGTAAGTGCTCAGTTGGTAACCCGCGACGTTACCTTCTGGCAACGTTGTGGCAACGTCGTAGCAACGTTATAAAGGGAATGTTGCCAGTTGGTCCCATGGACAACGTTGCCACGACGTCGTACCTTGGTCGGCTGGTTACGTTATTTTTAGACCCGTGGGCAACGTTGCCGCGACGTTGTACCTTGGTCGGCTGGTTACGTTATTTTTTGGTCCCATGGACAACGTTGCCGCTGGTTACGTTATTTTTTGGTCCCATGGACAACGTTGCCGCAACGTCGTACCTTGGTCGGCTGGTTACGTTATTTTTAGACCCGTGGGCAACGTTGCCGCGACGTTGTACCTTGGTCGGCTGGTTACGTTATTTTTTGGTCCCATGGACAACGTTGCCGCAACGTTGTACCTTGGTCGGCTGGTTACCTTATTTTTAGACCCGTGGACAACGTTGCCGCGACGTCGGACCTTGGTCAGCTGGTTACGTTATTTTTTGGTCCCGTGGACAACGTTGCCGTGACGTTGTACCTTGGTCGGCTGGATACATTAATTTTGGTACCATGGGTTAAGTTGCCGTTAGTCGCTCTTTGGTCGCAGGACAACGGATCTCGAGTGCAATATAGTGGTTTATCCAGAGATGGAGAGATCACACTGGACTGCTCTCAGTTCTGACACTTTTGCAATGTAGCCATAGTCTACATTAATTTCAATCACACACAATATTAAATGTTGCACCCAGCACGTATACATGTAGACAATGCATGTAATTCATGTGCAGCTCAGCCCCAGCATGTCATTGGTCATCAATTTTCTCATATGCAGAAACATAGCTTTAATAAATAAAAGACTGAATTTGGAATATAATTTAGTCTTTCATTCTTTACTATAAACATGTACAAAAGCAATCAATGTGAGATGTGTAACATGATTAAGCAAACATTCTTTGTATAGCACACCAAAGCTGTATGACACACAATGCAAATTTGTGCTCCAATAATTTTGTAATACAAAATAGTTAAATGTGACCAAAAGGTAAGCGACTCTTAAGAGTTTCATTTCCAAAGACAAGTCATCACAGAATATTAAAATTCTTCCTGAGCAAACCTGCCCCTCAGTCTGCCCCTGAGCAACAACTTTGCGCATGCCCATTTCAACGCATTGTTGAAACTGGGGTTTCAGAAGAGATTTTGCAGGGATTCAACCGTTTTGTACGCATTGGATTTCAACTGGAAATTAGCTACTTCAAAGGTGAGTTTCTTTACAGAAATAGTTTTAAATATATAAACATATTTTCAGAAATTGGATGGGGCATGCTATTACGTATATGTTTGAAATTGAGGCTATTTAGCCTGTTTATGTGCCATCAGATTCACATTGTTTACGTTAGGACTAGCTAGAGGTTAAACCCTCCAGAATGTTATGTTGAAATACTGAAAATGCATAGGCCTACATGTTATCAAAGTTTAGCGTCTCACAAATCACCCACAAAAGAATCAGTGAAAATAAACGTTCTGTTAGAAAACCTTGTCCCAAAATAGTTTATTTAGCCAGGAATTTTCAAAGACTGGAGCTACTGTAGCGCGTGGCTGATCACGCTTTGATCACAGTCGGTCATGGCATTCTTCCAATTTGTACATGACATCTGTTTTTGGGTAAGTGTATTCGTTTTAACATTTAGATGCGTGAGTTCTAAATATTTCCGACGCTTCCACGAGTTATTTTTCCAAAACGGAAGCTAGGTAGCTTTAATTAGCTTCTGTTACCTAGCAACCTAGCATAATACTCGTACCAATGCTACTACTTGCTAGTGTTACTTGTTAGCCTACTAATTGTAAATGTTGAAGCCATACTATAGCGTTTGTCATATAGTTTTTGTCTATCGGAAAATAGTCGGTTGGAATGTTCAGAATCACAGATGTGCGACGCTACGCTGTGGGGCCCTGCTTTCGAACGATCACATATGTGCGGTGCTACTCCTTTAATATCAATATGCTAATACTATGTACATAAACTATGTAGCTCCCTCCAGTAGTTAAGCACGAGTCTTGGTTTATTACAGGGTTTTATTTTTACTTCTCGATAGTATCAACCCGTGAGAACTGGGCGGACACAGAGAAAAACAAAGGACAGAAATAAGAAGCTACACGCTAGCAAATAAGAAGCTACACGCTAGCAAATACAAGCTATGCACTTAAATACATTACATTACAAAACACATTCAAAGAAACATACCTCGTAGGCTGCCTTCACTTCAGAGGGGCTAATTTCAATACTCAATCTATATTTTCTCATTATATTCTTGATATTCTTCGTATAGTGGATTAAGACTAAGACTGCTGGCGTTGTGGGAGATCCCATCAGGCAGCCCAATGTACACTGAAGAAGCCCTGTACCATCTGTAAAGGAAAACACCTATCAGTTCTTCATGAGGTAAACTTCAGAGCCCCGAAGGAGGCACACCAAGAAGAGAGTCATCTGGTCAGTACAACAGCTGAGGTGCTCTATCTGGAGAGGCCAGCAGACCCCAGCCGTGTCCTGCTCAAAGTCATCAGAGTGCACCTCCAACACGGAAGCCGTACCCTTGACACATACGCTATACTGGACGACGGGTCGGAACGTACAATGCTCGTCCCAGAGGCGGTGAGGAAGCTCAGACTACAAGGTACTCCTGAGGATCTCGCCTTGAGAACAATAAGGCAAGATATTCAGACTCTCCGGGGTGCAGCAGTGACATTCCTCATTTCCCCTGTCTTACAGCCCAAGACTAGTTTTCTCATTAAAGACGCCTTTACAGCCACACGCCTGGGGTTAGCCGAACACTCCTATCCTGTAACTAGCCTTCAGAAGAAGTACAACCACCTGGCTGGTCTGCCGCTACGGTCGTTCGAGAATGCCCAGCCCTTGATCCTTATTGGAGCCGATAATCCTCACTTGATCACTCCCATCGAACCAGTACGGTTTGGTCCACCTGATGGGCCAGCAGCCATCCTGACCAGGCTAGGATGGACTCTCCAGGGGCCAGCGAGGTTGGTCGAGCAGCATCTTCGCCCACAGCAATGTCTGCTGACGTCCATAGCCCCACCAGAGGCAGAGCTCCTCCGACACGTCGAGAAACTCTGGCAGGTAGATACCCTACCGTTCCGAAATGAAAAATTAGTTACTCGTTCGAGGCAGGACCAAGAAGCTGTTGATCTGCTAGAAGCGAAGACAACACGAGTGGAGGTGGATGGAGTGTTGAGATATGCTACCCCGCTACTTCGTAAGAAGAACATGCCTCACTTCCAGGCCCAGAAAGAGGCAGTCCTTCCCAGCTTGAGAAGCGGCTAGCCAAAGAGCCGGTGCGGGCCACCATCTACAGTTCAGAGATCCAGAAGCTGATTCAGACCGGGGCAGTCGCCAAACTCAGCCCTGACATCCCTGCACAAGATCACGAGTCGTGGTATATAATAACTGTTCCCACCAGAATCAGGGCCTCAATCTGAACGAGTCACTCCTGCCGGGGCCTACCTTGGGTGCATCTCTTTTGGGAGTATTACTGAGGTTCAGGGAGTATGCTGTTGCGGTCAGTGGAGACATCAAGGCAATGTTTCACCAGGTCCGCCTTCTTCCTGAAGACAGAGCCCTCCTGAGGTTTGTGTGGTGTGACATGAGGAGAGAGGACCCCCCTGATGTCTTCGAATGGCAGGTACTTCCCTTCGGTACTACCTGCAGCCCATGCTGCGCAACCTTCGCGGTCCAGAAGCACGTAACAGAGCACAGCATGCCTGGAGAAGATGTGCGATTCTCCATAGAACGGTGCTTCTACGTCGACAACTGCTTAACCCTCGTGCTGCCTTCGGGTCACATGACCCAAAGGTTCATAACGAACCATCATTGTGTTTACCCAATTTTACCCAATACAAAAACAAATAAAAATACTTTTCTTTTAACCTTCGCAATGTGGGGGGTCTGAGACAGCCCGACGGTTAAAAGAAAATGCTTCACTTTGTTTTTGTATGCGGTAAAGTTGTCGCAATACGACGGTGGGTCACAATGACTGATGGGTCAGAACGACCCGAGGAGAACACAAGGGTTAAAGAGCTTGCCGAACCCTGGTGTAGCGAGACAGCTAGTGGATAGGCTGAGGGAACTCCTGTCGTCTGGAGGGTTCGAGTTACGGCAGTGGGCTAGCAATGTGCAGAGTGTTGTTAACCACCTACCAAAGGAGGCGAAGTCGGAAAGTACAGAGCTCTGGCTAGCTGAAGATAAGGCAGATGCCCCTGAATGCACTCTTGGGCTCAGTTGGCACTTCCAAACGGATACCTTGGGGCAGTGGTTCCCAAACCTTTTCTGCTGGGCCCCCCTTTGGTACATAAATCTTTTTTTCGCGCCCCCCCCCCCCAAAAAAAAAAAAAAACAGGACACACATACACATATTTTGTTTTCAGACTCCATTGCAGTTTATTATTTATATTTGCACATTGTAATTAATACAAACCTCAACCTTTTTTGAACAAATAAATGTAAACTGCCATAAGCCACAGGTTGCAAAAAACGATGTAATTATCTTAATTGTAACTGTTTTCAAGCATCTTAACTGTGTAATTATGTTCAGTGTAACAGGTTTCTTTTTTTAATATTCAACATTGCTATCAATGCATTTTTTCAAAAATTGTCTCTCTGCAAAAATGGGTTTTAAAACATGACCAACTCCCTGAGAAGAAAAAAACAAAAACTTAAAGGTTTGTTGTGCAGAACTTACACCTTTAATCCTCACATCTTTTCAGTGACTGGTGTGGGCCTGCTTCATGCTGCAGATCTTCTCAAATCTGGGTTGCAGGTTTGAGATTGCCACTCTGAGAGTTCATTTTCAATGTCCAGCTTTGATCTGTATTTTGTCTTGATTGAGGCCACAGCAGAAGGCCACGGCAGAAAAACCTATCTCACATAGGTAGGATGTGGCAAAAGGAAGAAGTATGGCCAGGGCTCTCTTACCTAGCAGTGGGTAAACTTTCTCCACTCCAATCCAAAATGCAGCCAGTGTCTTTGACTGAAACTGCAGCCTCATTGTTGAATCAGAGGTGACATCAATGAACTGTTCCTCCTCCGATGTGCTGAAGTCGGCAGGTGGTGTTGCACTGAAGGGGTCACGGATCCAGTCATATTCTTTGGATTCCTGAATCAGGAAATATTTATAGAAATGTTTCTGAAGGGCAGAGATGTGTGCTTCCATGCATGGGATCACTGTGTTCTGCAGTTTGTTCTCTTCAATGAATGATTTCAGGTTCTCAAATGAGTCCACATTTCCATCTTTCACTCGATGTAGCCACATCTCAAGTTTTCTGGTGAATGATGTGATTTTATCTGCCAGATGTGGGATGTGTGTATTTGCGCCCTGCAACTGCAAATTCACTTCATTGAGTTTCAGAAACATGTCACTGAGGTATGCAAGTTTCATGAGGAACTTATTACAGTAAAATTTGTGGGCAAGATCATTGCCCTCTTCTTTCAAAAAGATGACGATTTCATCCCCCAGTTCAAAGACCCTGGACAGCACCTTCCCACATGACAGCCATCGGGACTCGCTGTGAAACAGAACAGCTGTGTGGTCGGAGCCCATTTCCGCGCACAGTGCCGAAAAAATCCTGGCTTTGACAGGTCGTGTTTTGATGTAGTTGACGGTAGCAATGACGTCGGTCATTACATCGTTCAGCTCAGGACTCAGCTGTTTAGACGCCAGTGCTTCGCGGTGTATCATGCAGTGCGTCCACTGCACATTGGGGTTGACGCGCTTGATGAGCGCTTGCAGCCCTCCCCGTTTCCCAGCCATTGCCTGCGCCCCGTCTGTGCAGATCCCCACACAGTCCTCCCATTTCAGATTGGCCTCTTTCAAGTAAGAGTCAATGATTTTAAACAGTTCTTCTGCTGTGGCTCTGCCAGTAATTTGTTTGCAGAAAAGCAATTCCTCCCTCATGTCATCTCCATCTATGAATCTGACGTAAGTTATCAACAAACAGTCTTTGTTACTGTCAGTGGCTTCATCCATCTGCAGAGAAAAGCGGCTGTCACGCACTTTATCATTAAGCTGCTCCTCTATGTCCTTTGACATGTCATAAATGCGCCTGCCGATGGTGGAATAGCCCTTAGTTTGCTGGCTGCAGTGTCATCAAGAATTGTTGAAACCATGTCCATAGCACAGGGAAGTATTAATTCCTCCGCTATTGTGTGCGGCTTTTTACACTGTGCCACTCGGTAGGCAACTTTGTATGAGGCGAGTTGAGCATTTGCCGGCACAGATGCAGCTTTAGTAAAGCGAGACTGTTGTGCACGGCAGTTTGAGTTTTTGTCTGAAAAACTCAACTGGTTTGTCTTTGTGCTCTGGATGTTTTGTCTCCAAGTGGCGTCTTAGCTTGTTCGGCTTCAAGCTGTCACAAGCTAGCACTTTGAGACAGACAACACACTACGGTCTCTCCTCATTACCCACCGTTGTACAGGTGAAGCCAAAGACAAGATATGTCTCGTCATATTTTCTAATCTTTGCCTTTTGCTTTGGAAGCACATTTGGTGATGCTTCATCCTCTGGTTTTCGTTTAAACCCTGTCAAAAACTTGTCCATGTTATGCTAATGTTATGCTTATCGAATGATTCATTCATTCCATCCGCGGGCCGCGGCGGCCCGCGCTCCCGGCCCGCGCCCCCCCTGCAATGTCTCTGCGCCCCCCACTTTGGGAACCACTGCCTTGGGGTATAAGCATCGACCTGTGAACTATGGCTTACCAACCATGAGGAATGTATACAAGGTTCTTGCAAGTCAATATGACCCCTCGGGTTCATCTTACCCTATACGACTAGGGCCAAGGTACTGGTTCAACGTCTCTGGGACAAGAAAAGAGATTGGGATGACCCCCTGCTCCCGCAAGACCTGTTACAAGCCTGGAAAGACTGGGAAGAAGAGCTGCAGGTCTTGCCACAAATACGTTTACCCAGATGCTACGAGCCAGAAGAGGTGGATCAGTCAGACATCAGAAGAGAGATCCACGTGTTCTGTGATGCATCTGAGAAGGCCTATGGGTTGGTTGCATATCTCAGGACAGAAGGAAGTAGAGGGGTGATACATCTATCCTTTCTTATGGGCAGGTCTAGAGTAGCCCCGAAGTGCACACACTCTATGCCCAGGTTAGAGCTCTGTGCAGCACTTACTGGAGCTCAGCTGGCGAAGGTACTAGAGAAGGAGCTTACCCTGAACAAAACCATCTGTTGGACTGACTCCACCACTGTTCTGACGTGGCTCCAGTCAGAGTCATGCAGGTTTAAAATCTTTGTTGGCACAAGAGTTGCAGAAATTCAAGAGCTCACGGATGCTCAAGTATGGCGCTACGTGGATTCGGCGAGGAATCCAGCAGACGATATTACCAGAGGCAAGACCTTGAGGGAGCTCGCCAAAGCCAACAGATGGAGCCAGGGACCATCATTCCTCATTCCTGAATGGCCAGGGAATCCTACTACCAAATCCGAGGAAGATGCATCAGAGCTCCGGAAGCCCACCTTCTGCGGTGTCGCCTCTGCAGTGTCTAGTTCCCAAACAGCAAAGGTGGTTCAGTGCAAGACGTGGAAAGAACTAGTGGAGCTGACAATGCAGGAGCAACACGGGGCGGCAAACCAAGGCGGTGACTACACCGCAGAGGATTATCTGGAAGCTGAGAACCGTATCTATCGGAAGGTTCAGCAAGACAGCTTCCCAGACGAGCTACGACTCCTGAAGGCAGGTAAACCTGTTCCTGTCAGCAGCCGCCTAGTTACTCTGGCACCCGAGTTAGACGAGAACAGGGAGCTTATTAGAGTTGGAGGTCGACTCCGTCGAGCAGAAGGCATGGAACCGTGCACAGTGCATCCCATTGTTCTAGACCCTAGTCATCTGTTTACAAAACTCCTGATTCAAGACTACGACAACCGTCTGTGCCATCCAGGCCCTTAGAGGGTGTTTGCTGAAATTCGACGCACATTTTGGATCCTGCGAGGAAGGGAAGCCATCCGTCGCTTCCAGCTCACCTGCACAGACTGCCGGAGGTGGAAGGCCAGACCGGCTGTCCCCAAGATGGCTGACTTACCAACCGCACGCCTACGACTCAACAAGCCAGCCTTCCATTCGACAGGCATGGACTGCTTTGGACCCTTTCCCGTTAAATTGGGGAGGCGGACAGAGAAGAGATGGGGGATCATATTCAAGTGTCTCACGACCAGATGTGTTCACTTGGATCTCTTGACCAATATGGATGCTGATTCCTTTCTAATGGCTCTTCGGAGATTTACTGCCCGTCGTGGGATACCTGCTGAGTTGTTTTCTGACCAGGGAACAAACTTTAGAGGAGGAGAGAGGGAGCTGCGCGAAGCCTTCACTGCTATGTCGCCAGGTCTGCAGCAGCAGCTGGCTAAACAGAAGATCGCCTTCCGTTTCAACCCTCCTGGTGCACCTCACTTTGGGGGAGCCTGGGAAAGAGAGGTCCGCTCCGTCAAGGTTGCACTCTACACCACCGTGGGGAGTCAGCCTGTGACGGAGGAAGTGCTGAAGACTGTCCTTATAGAAGTGGAAAACATCTTAAACTCGAAGCCTTTGGGATATGTATCCTCCAGTATTTCGGACCCAGACCCAGTCACTCCGAATCTCCTGTTGATGGGGCGGCTAGATAGTTCCTTGCCTCAAGTGATTTACCCCGAGACCGAACTTCTCAGCCGACGCAGATGGAGACACTGCCAGGTCCTTACAGAGCACTTCTGGTCTAGCTTCATTAGGAACTACTTGCCTAGCCTACAGGCCCGTCAGAAGTGGCATGCTACACCAGCCGATCTCACTGAAGACACAGTAGTTATGTTAGTCGACCCACAACTTCCTACAGCTTTACGGTCGATTGGACGGGTAGTTAAAGTGCATCCAAGTGCAGATGGTCACGTGAGATCAGTAGAGATCAAGATTAAGGACAAGACGTATACACGGCCAGTGGCACAACTGGTCGTCCTCCCAGCCATCTCAGAGGGAGATGATCCTGAGGATACAGCTGCTGTTACCCTTCAGTAGCCTTTTTCAGGAGCAAACTGACAGTTTGGGGGCAGCTGTACAAAAGGCTATAGAGCTACTGTGTTTGTGTGTTGTAGGTTACCTGTTAAACAGTAGCTCCGCCCGTTAGTGACGCGAGTGCAGTGCGACTCGTTAGTAGCGTGACTAGCATCGAGAGGAGAGTTACGTTGCTAGTTAGAGTTTAATGTTGTGCATGAGCCAAGCGGTGTGCGTCAATGAACGAATTACCACACCTTACTTTCACTACTCATTAAACCTCCATAAGTCTGATCGTTTCTGGATCCATTTGTGTTCTAACCGACATCAAGGGCGAACACACTCCGACAACACCCCTAAGGTTTACAGTCCCCTTAGCTCTCCCCAACAGTGTTATTTGAAATGTTTGTGTCTAAGCAATCAGAAAAAACTGTAAATTGTCTTACCACCACAAACATCTAGACATTTAGTTCATAACATAAGTCATTACATTCAAAGGTTGAGTCTGTTGTCATAATTGTAGGCCTAATTCACCAAACAGCGTTTGCATGCAGAGTTCTGCCTAAGGGGTGTTTGCTATGTTTACATTCATGTTTGTATTTTTTCCTTTGTGCTATGCAATGCTGTAAAATAGTCTTGTATTTTCTGTATTACATTCTCAAAAATGAGACACGACAACTGACCGAGAAGACTACATTTGTACAAACATTGTTCCTGTACCGTTTGTGGAGTGCTATATCCATGCCTCAAGAAACCATCCAAGGAGGCTAAAGAGTGGTAGGAATAGTGCCCATGGCCATGATGCAGTTGGTGATTATAATGTCTGAGTTGATTTGGTGTGATGAGTTTTTGCACATTTGCAATGTGCAGGCAGTTTTGACATCAGCAAACACAGTAAATTATCAAATTCACTGATCTATACTGAACGGATGCACTTTATATTGTCGTTCTGTTAGCTAGCCAGCATTTAATCCATAAAGAAACTCCTTTGAGAGCAGCTGATTAAATGTTATGCCAGCAGTCAGCACTGCTAACCTGGCCATATTGGTTGTAAACAGTGCCTAGCCATTTTGGTGCCCTAAGCATAATTCCTTTATGATGCCCCCCCCCCCCCTAAAAAAACCCGATTGTTTTTGCCAGTTTAACTTTTTATTACCAAACATATAACTCAATACCAATAGCCTAACACAACAGCAGCATCACAATGTAACACCTATTCAGAGGTGGTGGTTCTCTGCTGTGTATCTGTCCCTCAACAGCTGGTTGAGGGTGGTTGATCAGGGCTTGGCAGGGACGGACTGGGAGTAAAAATAGGCCCTGGACTTTGATCCAGACCGGCCCACCAGAACCGGCCCCCGTATACGCCACCACAGCTGCCCTGCCAATGCATCCACATTCTGTGTTTACGGAGTTCCCAACGTAATGCAAGCGCGCAGCACGCGCGAGCGAAAAATTTTGGCCTTTATTTGAGCGCAAAATAGTTCTTGAGCTTAATGTAAAACTAGAAAGGTACAATTCCTGAAGAAAATGTGTGTGTTTGCTGAAAGCAGTTGAAACGATTATTTTGATGGCTTGTAGTGATGGGTCGTTCGCGAACGATCCGGCTCTAAGAGCCGGCTCTTGAAGGTGAACGTCGGGAGCTGGCTCGCATATCTGAAGAGCCGACTCTATTTTTAATAGAGTAATACAGCCTATAAAAACTAAATGATTATGAAATAATGAATTTTAATTGTATTTAAAATAATTGACATTCAAAGAACAACAAAAAAATACTTGTAGGCTTCAAGGCGCACACGATCATCCTCACATTCTGTTCCTGTCAATCCTGCATGAGGGAGGGCCGAGCCAACTCACACACAGTGAGAGAGTAGTCAAAACTCGGAGGAGAGCCATGACAAATCAATGCATTTTTAAAGATATGTGGTTACGGTAGAGTATGATTTCATTTCATAATTTAATTCAAATTGTTTTCACGCCTATCATAGTCAAATTCATAGTTAAAACATGTATTTTTTAAAGAGCCGTTCGGGAGCCAAAAGAGCCGGCTCTTTTTAGTGAGCTGAGCCATACGAGCCGGCTCACGAAAAAGAGCCGGAATGCCCATCACTAATGGCTTGAATAGTGAAGGTTTTACAAAATTCTTAAAAGAGGTATGTGCTTTAAAAACAAAATGGTGAGAAAAAGTGTTAAAAGTATATCTGTCATTGTTATGCATTGCGATATTTTCTTACTGTTGAAAATGGAGAAAAAACAGTGATGAAAAGAGTATCTTATTGACTTTCATACATTTTTAATCGTTAAAAGTAGTGGTGGGCATAGATTAATTTTTTTAATCTATATAAATCTCACTGTAATCTTGGCGTTAATCTAGATTAAAATGGCTCATTTGAATTCCACCGAAGGCATTCAGAATATGTGTGCTACCCAAATAATGACTAAAAGTAAGTCTTTGAGAACGGGTTTCTCAAGCCAGGTGGCGCATTAAACCAGGGGCTCATCTCCTGTTTCCAAAATGCATCACAAACTGCTTGAGAAAGCTGTTCTACTATGATAATTGGTGATGAAAATAAATTATGTTTAATAAGATGTACTTGTGTTTATTAGATTAGTTAGCTTGGCTGATAGAGCTGTGCTGACGGGCTTGCCTCGGTTGCACTCAAACAGTAGTTTGACGACGACTCTTCCCCTGCGCTACATCAGTGCTTGGCCCGACATCTTCCGCATTAGCTAAGGGAAGCTTTGCGTTTAGGTTGTATTTGAGACTGGAAGAACTCCTACAGTAAACTAATTCTGCATAGCACAAGGTGCAAACAACCTTAGTCTTGTCGAGGTTTCCATTGGGAAGCTTCTTAAAAATACATTTTCCCTGAAGCAAACCAGGCGGCTTCATAGCTGCACGTTACGTTTGATGTGATAATTTCATACACAAGGCATACACACAGGTTCAAAGACTCGTTCTCGCCCTCTATAGTGCAATTCGGCTAGGTATACATCCGCGCTAAAATATCAAGGTGAAAGTCATTATAGCTTGCGTAGTACAGACCCAGCTCCCAACCCAACTTTGAGAATAGATTAATGGCGATATTTTTTTTATCGCCCGATAAGAGTCTCACGTTAACGCAGCGCGTTAACGCCGATAACGGCCCACCACTAGTTAAAAGTATTAAAGAATGAAAGATTGAGAAACAGAAAAAAGTTTGAAGTTAGAAAAATGAGCAAATATAGTGATGAAGAGTATATTGCATAACAGTTATCAATATCATAGCAGTATGAAGGTGAAAAAAAGTGTTGCTTTGAAACCAAAATGGTGAGACAGTGTTAAAAGTATATCTGTCATTGTTATGCATTGCAATATTTTCTCACGGTTGAAAAAGGAGAAAAAAGATTGATGGAAAGGGTATCTTATTTAATTTCATAAATGTTAAAGCGTTATGTTAGAGCCATTTTATTTAATTCTAAACCTTTTACATTTTTAAACCCTTAGTATTAGTTAGACTTGTACACTTCTTATTTAAGATTCTTATATGTTTAATGTGTGCACCTTCCTGCCAGAGTAAATTCCTTGTCTGTGTGATGTTTCTTGGCGAATAAAACCCATTCTGAAAAGTATTAATAATTGAAAGATGTAGAAACAGAAAAAAGTTTGAACAGTGGAACAGTGAAGAGCGTTGGCCAATCGATTGGTTCCTTGTTTCTTGTAACGTAGCAACTGTTGGTCATTGTCAACATTTCTAACCTAGAATCTAGGTTTTAGGTTCAAGATGAAGGAGAAACTAATCATGTGTGCCTGCACAACCAGTCCTGTTCAGACACTTAATTTAAAGATGACATCAAAATAATAATCCATAGTGCAGGGTTGCCGATGTTGTCGTTGTCCCTGGTGAGTTTTTTAAATTCAATCTCGTCACATTATGTGGCTTTGTTGTGCAACTGGAAAAGCTAGCTACTCTAACTCAGAATGCTGCTGCAAAAAAAGCTGAACTATTGTGGGTGGTAAATAAGCTCATGCTACATCTAACCAGCGGATCATTTCTTGCAAGTGTGTCAAAGTGGTATTTTTACAGACTGTATTAACACCGTAGGTGTGAATAACGCATGCATCGTAATTGGCCGGGTTTCCCAGATTCGTTAAGAAGCTCTTAGCGTAGAACGCTCCTAAGAAGCTCTTAGCATTAAGAGCTTCTTAACGAATCTGGGAAACCCGGCCATTGTCGTCCATCTTTAGCCGAAGAAGCTAGAGAGAGGGTGCAATGGGAGATTTCCTACAGTAAACTAGATACTGCTTCAAATTGAAAACGGAGACAATCTTTTGATTAAAGACAAGTTCCTTAACCTCTGCTGTCAATATCGCAGATAAAAAGTAAATACTGTTACGAAGCATTTGTTTGTAGGTAACGAACGATAGACGTAGCTAGTTTCGACGTTCTATGGCAGCTAGTACAGTACTGTATGATGACAGTCGTAGCTAGCGTTGTAAGCACTCGTCACTAGAATGGCCATAACTTTAAAACAAAAGATCATATTTCAAATATGTCTGCTGTTCTACATTGCCCACACAATTATGTATATATATCAACTCTAACATGGCCTGTATCTTGTATTGAAAGTGCTCGAAAATTAGCTCGTCTAATGTATGGTGGACTGAGAAAACATATTTGTCAAAGCAGAGCGAGCGGATGTCGTGGGAGAATTCCTACTGTTCGATTTACTGCTTCAAATTGAAAACGGAGAAGATATTTAGAGTAAAGACAAGTTTCTTAACATCTGTGTTCAATATCGTCAACTAAAAGTAAAAACTTTTCAGTTACGAAGCCTTTGTTCGTAGTAACGCCAGCTGCAGTAAACCTTTCGTGACCCCGGTTTGGCTGTTCGTGACGGTTGGCTATGACAGTGTTGAGCCTCAATTTTTGCAAATTTTTGTGAAACTTGCTTAAAGAAAAATTGTCTAGCTAGATTATGTACACTTTAAGCTCAATGTACATACCTTGTTTTGCCAATTTGGTCGATTGTGGAAAAAAGTAGAACCGTTTTTAGTTATGGAGAGCCATCGCGCTAGCTTGGAATTGCGTTATCCCACTCATCACTTCAGTGGTCATAACTTTTAAACAAAATAGTCTATCTTAAATCTGTCTGAACATTCTGAACCATTTAAACCCATTCATTTTTTTTAGCACTTTAAACTTTAATACCTTAAAAACTTTAAAAGTTATCAATGAGAAAAGTAATAGCACACTAGAGCAGTTCAGACTTTATCAAATGAAGTTTGAACAGTGTTTCTAGCTTAAACGGTGTGAATGGAGTAGGCGACGGAAAAAAGTGGGAGAAAAAAAAAAAAAAAAAACTAGAAAGGCATTTCCTGCTGAAAATGCGTTGGAATGCTGAAAGATGAAATTATTTTTCTTAAATTGCAGAAAATACAGAAATGAGAAAATACCCGCAAGCTGAAATGAATGTCAAAAATGTGTGAGTCACACAAAAGAGGCAGTGTGGAAACTGAACTGCATCATCTAACAACGCTAAGAGCTGAAATACAATGCGGGAGAAGCTGAAAGCTGAACTGTTAAACAGAAGAAGAAGTAGGCCTAGGCTAGCTAGTCATAAAAAGAATATTATAGTCTTAACAGCTGAAATTATAGTTGGGATAGTAATAGCAGTAGCAGATGTGTGCATTGAGTGCGTTTACTCGGCTTTCTTAGTAGGATTCAATGTGTTGATGGAATGAAACATACAGCAGTAGGGCCGATACAGGAAGACACGGCGACACTTTGTTGCAGAAGGATGATGGTGCAAGTTTTGTCCGTGGAGCATACAACGATTAATAAAAAAGAATCATGTAGACGCGTTTATTGAGTAATCGCATAACTAATTACACATGTAAACGGAGTAATCGTATTATTGGCATAAACCGACAATTGCTAGTAATCGGGTTTCTCATGGTCAAGTAAACGTACCAATCACCTGTGTGAGAGACTGAGTGGTGCGTGTCTGTCGTTACGGTGATGGTGCAGCTATGATTGCTAACGCGCTGAGGGCAGAGAATAAGAGAAATGTAGCTAGAATCCACACCTCAAACAAGATAACCTAGACGCAAAACTGTACGTCCAATCCAAAATCTAAGGCTATTTTCCGAGACCCAAGACTCTGCCGAAACCAGAGATATTCTTTATATGTCTGTGCAGTCAGAAATACGACTCTACCTGCAGTTTCAAAAACGTGTTCCTTCTGCTTTCCTGGTGCGTGTTTGTTTGGTTGCCACGGCGATGGAGCAGCTGTGATCGCTAACGAGCTGGGCAGAGAGAATAACTAATGTAGCTAGAATCCACACCTCAAACAAGTTAACCTAGACGCAAAACTATACGTCCAATCCCAAAAATACGGATATTTTCCGAGACCCAAGACTCTGCCTAAACCAGGGATATTCTTTATATGTCTGTGCAGTCAGAAATACGACTCTACCTGCAGTTTCGAAAACGTGTTCCTTTTGCTTTCCTGGTGCGTGTTTGTTTGGTTGCCACGGTGATGGCGCAGCTGTGATGGCTAACGAGCTAGGCAGAGAGAAAAACGAACATTTACATTTAGCAGACGCTCTTATCCAGAGCGACTTACAGTAAATACAGGGACATTCTCCCCCGAGGCAAGTAGGGTGAAGTGCCTTGCCCAAGGACACAACGTCAGTCGGCATGACCGGGAATCGAACTGGCAACCTTCGGATTACTAGCCCGATTCCCTCACCACTTAGCCACCTGACTCCCTACATTTACCTAGCATCCACACCTCAAACAAATTGACCTAGACGCAAAACTATACGTCCAATCCAAAAAATAAGGATATTTTCCGAGACCCAAGACTCTGCCGAAACCAGAGATGTCCTTTATATTTCTGTGCGGTCAGATATACGACTCTACTGGCAGTTTCAAAATCTTGTTCTTTTTGCTTTCTCTGACGATTTTGTCAACAGATTTGCATTGGTCTCTATGGGGCGAGAGTTGGACTTTGTCTCGCTTTCGTGGGGCTCTGAACAAATGTGTACGTCTGTTGGATTCAACAGACAACTGTCTACGACCAGCACAAAATTAGCTATCTATTGATCCAAAAACGAAGCATGAAGAGCGAAAATTGTGGCAATGCTGGCAAACTAGAAATATTTTTTCAACGACATCCGAAGCTGCCCTCCACTCTAAGCGTTTCAGTCTGCACTCTAGGGTTTCACATAAACACCCATGTAAATCTCAGAAACGGCTTGAAAAAGTCATGAAACATAATCAGTGATATTGAAAAAAGTTGAATAGATATCAAAAAACTTAAAATAGTTTAGGGTTTTGTCAACATTTTAAAGTTTAAATGGTGGCTCTAGCTGAAAGATTGAGGAAGAAGAAGGATTTGGAAGTTGAAGAAGTTTAAAGAAGTTTGAGATGATTTGAAAGAAAACTCCATTGGAAACCCATGTTAAAAATATTATGAATATTGATTTATATTAATTCAAGCATAAGAGGTACAAAGCTGAAAAGTCATAGCACCCATGGCCTGAAACTGCTGAATTTTTTGATAGCTGAACGGTTTTAATAGCTGAAGATTTGAAGACGCTGAAAGGTGTCTTGGAAGAAATAGAAGAAGAAGATGCTTGAACTAGAAAGGCATTTCCTGCTGAAAATGCGTTGGAATGCTGAAAGATGAAATTATTTTTCTTGAATTGCAGAAAATACTGAAATGAGAAAATACCCGCAAGCTGAAATGAATGTCAAAAATGTGTGAGTCACACAAAAGAGGCAGTGTGGAAACTGAACTGCATCATCTAACAACGCTAAGAGCTGAAATACAATGCGGGAGAAGCTGAAAGCTGAACTGTTAAACAGAAGAAGAAGTAGGCCTAGGCTAGCTAGTCATAAAAAGAATATTATAGTCTTAACAGCTGAAATTATAGTTGGGATAGTAATAGCAGTAGCAGATGTGTGCATTGAGTGCGTTTACTCGGCTTTCTTAGTAGGATTCAATGTGTTGATGGAATGAAACATACAGCAGTAGGGCCGATACAGGAAGACACGGCGACACTTTGTTGCAGAAGGATGATGGTGCAAGTTTTGTCCGTGGAGCATACAACGATTAATAAAAAAGAATCATGTAGACGCGTTTATTGAGTAATCGCATAACTAATTACACATGTAAACGGAGTAATCGTATTATTGGCATAAACCGACAATTGCTAGTAATCGGGTTTCTCATGGTCAAGTAAACGTACCAATCACCTGTGTGAGAAACTGAGTGGTGCATGTCTGTCGTTACGGTGATGGTGCAGCTATGATTGCTAACGCGCTGAGGGCAGAGAATAAGAGAAATGTAGCTAGAATCCACACCTCAAACAAGATAACCTAGACGCAAAACTGTACGTCCAATCCAAAATCTAAGGCTATTTTCCGAGACCCAAGACTCTGCCGAAACCAGAGATATTCTTTATATGTCTGTGCAGTCAGAAATACGACTCTACTTGCAGTTTCAAAAACGTGTTCCTTCTGCTTTCCTGGTGCGTGTTTGTTTGGTTGCAACGGCGATGGAGCAGCTGTGATCGCTAACGAGCTGGGCAGAGAGAATAACTAATGTAGCTAGAATCCACACCTCAAACAAGTTAACCTAGACGCAAAACTATACGTCCAATCCAAAAAATAAGGATATTTTCCGAGACCCAAGACTCTGCCTAAACCAGGGATATTCTTTATATGTCTGTGCAGTCAGAAATACGACTCTACCTGCAGTTTCGAAAACGTGTTCCTTTTGCTTTCCTGGTGCGTGTTTGTTTGGTCGCCACGGTGATGGCGCAGCTGTGATGGCTAACGAGCTAGGCAGAGAGAAAAACGAACATTTACATTTAGTCATTTAGCAGACGCTCTTATCCAGAGCGACTTACAGTAAATACAGGGACATTCTCCCCCGAGGCAAGTAGGGTGAAGTGCCTTGCCCAAGGACACAACGTCAGTCGGCATGACCGGGAATCGAACTGGCAACCTTCGGATTACTAGCCCGATTCCCTCACCACTTAGCCACCTGACTCCCTACATTTACCTAGCATCCACACCTCAAACAAGTTGACCTAGACGCAAAACTATACGTCCAATCCAAAAAATAAGGATATTTTCCGAGACCCAAGACTCTGCCGAAACCAGAGATGTCCTTTATATTTCTGTGCGGTCAGAAATACGACTCTACCGGCAGTTTCAAAATCTTGTTCTTTTTGCTTTCTCTGACGATTTTGTCACCAGATTTGCATTGGTCTCTATGGGGCGAGAGTTGGACTTTGTCTCGCTTTCGTGGGGCTCTGAACAAATGTGTACGTCTGTTGGATTCAACAGACAACTGTCTACGACCAGCACAATATTAGCTATCTATTGATCCAAAAACGAAGCATGAAGAGCGAAAATTGTGGCAATGCTGGCAAACTAGAAATATTTTTTCAACGACATCCGAAGCTGCTCTCCACTCTAAGCGTTTCAGTCTGCACTCTAGGGTTTCACGTAAACACCCATGTAAATCTCAGAAACGGCTTGAAAAAGTCATGAAACATAATCAGTGATATTGAAAAAAGTTGAATAGATATCAAAAAGCTGAATTATTTAAAAATAGTTTAGGGTTTTGTCAACATTTTAAAGTTTAAATGGTGGCTCTAGCTGAAAGATTGAGGAAGAAGAAGGATTTGGAAGTTGAAGAAGTTTAAAGAAGTTTGAGATGATTTGAAAGAAAACTCCATTGGAAACCCATGTTAAAAATATTATGAATATTGATTTATATTAATTCAAGCACAAGAGGTACAAAGCTGAAAAGTCATAGCACCCATGGCCTGAAACTGCTGAATTTTTTGATAGCTGAACAGTTTTAATAGCTGAAGATTTGAAGGCGCTGAAAGGTGTCTTGGAAGAAATAGAAGAAGAAGTTGAATAAAGATTCAAAGAACAATACTTGGAATGCTGAAGCAGCATTCCAACAATAAAGATTCAAAGAACAATACTTGGAATGCTGAAACAGCAGCATTCCAACAATAAGTATGCAGAATAACAATAGTGTTTTTGCTTGCAGCAAACACACTAATAACTAGAGAGGGTACAATTTCTGGGGAAATTGTAGGGTGTGCTTGCTTGCGTCGGTTGCACAGGGGTCCGTTTTTGAATGACATTTTTACAACTGATACTTCAGTTTATTTTATATAAAAATGCATACTTATTATTTATAAAGATTACATAGATTTTTGCTGCTCATTTACAATTGAAAATACGAGTGAAGTTTAGAATGAAATAGATTTCTTCTCATTTCCCCTGCAAGAGGCAGCCTCATCGTTGAATCAAAACGAATAAATTTGGCAGACCGGTTAAAAAATTGACCTAATCTCTATGACTTAAACGTACTTTTAAGTTTTTCCCTTCTCGTGATATTTTCAGGCATTTAGCCTACTCATTGCATTCATTCATTAATAAAGAACCCCCTTTGAAGATTATTCTACAACGTTACCGGCAGTAGAAGATGGAATCGCGATTCAAACAGTACCATCTGTTAACTGAAAATATGCCCCCAAAAACGTAAATAAGCTTGACATTTATTTAGTGGAAAATCGCTCATTCATAAAAATCTCACTGGTAGCGATCATTGTCAGTAACAACGCAAAATGCGATATAGCCCTGTGTGGAGAAGCTGCCCCGGTAAATTGTACTACTACAGTACAGTACTAGACTACTGCTGTGTTCGTCTTGGCGATTGCGTTGGTTGAATTCGATTTAACGTTCCGTTGTACGGTTTAGGCTGAAATTAATTATTTTCATGAACAGATTGACAAAGTTTAGGCTGTGGCAATGAAGTTCAGGTTAGTAGTTAGATAGACTTTTGATTTAAGTAAGGGGAGTGCCGAACATGTTCTGTCGCCGTTTGACTTCCTAAACAGCTGTGTAGATGTTTTTGTAGTGTGTCTCGCGTAGGCTACAGCATTGCAGTGAGCTACACTGGTTTGAAACCACAGGTAATGATAATTTCACCCACAAATTGTTTACTTGTAATGTAATGTCATAATAAATCCTACAACGAAAATGTATTTGTGAGGAATGTTTATTTTAACAATTGAAAACAGATGCATCATAGACCACTGTAGTATGTGTTGCCCGGGCAACAAAGGCTAATGTCATGATGCTAATGCTTCAGTGAAATAGTAGACTACCGTTTCCGAAAGTAGATGTACTTCCTTAATAATATCAGCTTATATTGTACATTACACATCACAATTGTGTGTCATATCACAAAGTAAAATTAGTAAATAGATATCACCCTGGCCTCTTTGTTTGTAGCGTTTCTGCAGCTGCCTTGCAGTAATGCAGTTAGCTTTAGCTATCTCCCAGAAGTTAACGAGCTGCTAAACTAATGTTCTGCTAGAGGTAGTCACGCAAGTTTTTGTGACGTTAGTGACGTAAGTAGCGTCATTGACTGTGGCTAGCAAGTTCACAAAAACTTAATTTCTACTTAAACCGTGCAACGGAACGTAAATCCCAATAGAAGCAACTCAATCGCTACCAAGACGAAACTTTTGACACCTAGGTTGTCTATGTAGGCCAAATATTGACTGAGTTTTAGGGGGGCAAAAAGAATAATAATAATATATATGTGAGAGAACAAAGGTTGTGCCCTTGCCGAAGGCAAAGCACACCCAATAACTAGAAAGTGCATTTCCTCCAGAAAATGCGTTGGAATGCTGAAAGATGAATTATTTGTTTTTAAATTGCTGAAAATAGGCTACAGAAATGAGAAAATACCCGCAAGCTGAAATGAATTTCAAAAATGTGTGTCACACAAAAGAGGCAGTGTGGAAGCTAAACTGCATCATCTAACAAAGCTAAGTGCTTAAATACAATGCGGGAGAATAAGTTTGAACGTTGTGAAGCAATCGAAGAAATAGTAGAATTTCAAGAGGCAGTGTGGAAGCTGAACTGCATCATCTAACAAAGCTAAGAGCTTAAATAGCCTACAATGCGGGAGAAGCTGAAAGCTGAACTGTTAAACTGTAGAAGTAGTAGAAGTAGTATATTCGTTTTAGTAGCTGAAATTATAGTGCTCTTAGTCTTTTAATGAGACGAGTTGACTGAATAGCTCTGTCTTGTGACTCCACTAATCAGCTAATACAAATCACCTGTGTGAGAGACTGAGTGGTGCGTGTCTGTCGTTGCCACGGTGATGGTGCAGCTATGATTGCTAACGCGCTGAGGGCAGAGAATAACAGAAATGTAGCTAGAATCCACACCTCAAACAAGTTAACCTAGACGCAAAACTATACGTCCAATCCAAAAAATAAGGATATTTTCCGAGACCCAAGACTCTGCCGAAACCAGAGATGTCCTTTATATGCAACCCAGTCTCATCCCATCTCGTCAAATATTGACGCTTGGGCAGAGCCCTTTGGCGTCACTCTACCGACGCCGGGGGACGCCTTTTTCGTTGTTTTTTGACGCCTAGGGACGCACATTGACTTCCACGTTAATATGTTCGGCTTTTCCCGTAGAAAATTGTGAAATATGGCGTCGTATTTTGACGCATTAGGTCTCCCATAGATTTTGATGAGTGGCTTTCGGATTTTTACGAAACGTCACCAAAATAAGTCGGGTGATTTCGTAAAAATCCGGCCGATGTGCTTTCAACATGATTTTTTTTGTTATATCCAAGACATAAACGTTATAAATGACATAAACCTTATTTAAGGACATAAAAGTTATTTATAAAATGTACTGATACAAAATAAACCGATCTAAAAACGTAGGCTATATGCATACAAAAAAAAAATGAAATAAAAATCCGGCGGGGGAGGAATATCATTTTATTTTAATCATCATTTTAAGCGCATGGAAGCAAGCATGTCAAATGCACTGACAGCAAAACCTATAAATTATCCAACATTATTGTAATTTTATTATTACACACAAGTCGCTGAAAAGGTTGACGCTCAAGATCTGGCTGGAACTACTTATTGTCAACCAAACCTCCGCTCTCTCGTTCTGAAAAGGTAAGCTATTATCGATGAGGTAAACGTATATTTAAGATACTATCCTATACAGTTTTTTAAAATTGTTTTTTAGGTTGGTTTAATGTTATTATGTTTGACGTACATTGCCCGGTGCTTTGCATCACCAATATAAATTAATTGACTTTGTAAACTGCAAAAATAGGCTAATACACTGTGCTAGCTAGCTAGTCTAACGTTATGTCATGCAAGGTCATGAACCGGTGCACATTCATTGGACTCAGACCAATGTTTATCTTTGCTGGCGTGGTCCTTTTTACATCTCATAGCTTGCTAGGTATGACATTTATTGTATTGTATTTTTTATCTTTTCTTACTTGCAGCTCAAGTCACACATTTTCTGGAATATCCTTATTACCTCACCATATCCTTGCCTTACAGTAGCCTATTTCATAATTTATCAGGACGTACCTGTGTATACCTGTGTCCACCTATCTCTGTCACCTGTATTACGCCCTCCACTGGCTCTGCCTGTCTTTCTGTTTCTGTCTTTCTGTTTGTCTGTGTTTGTGTGCATCTCCAGGCTCCAGTCCATCCTACCTGCACAAGATCCACACCTGCGGTCCAGTTTCCCAATAACTTGCGGTGACATACCCTGGTTCAGGCAGGAGGACTCAGTATGACTTTACGAATACTTTATTTCCCACTATACAAACACGATTGTACATTTGATTTGATTTGGCATTGTGGTTCTGCTCGCATCGGCTCCCTGCCGCATCCGACGAGACACCGTCTCGACCTCCGAGCAGAGAGCGGCGACGCATTCCCCCTGAAACAGGAAACAGAAAACAGAACCAAGGGTGGAGGCCGGGGAGGCGGAGGCAGCAGGAAGACTGAAGTCTATGTCGCACTAGCGATGCATATGCCGGGAATCCCTTATATACCCCGCCCTATTAGGAGGGAGTGCCCTGCGCATAAAATGACGCGTTGCTAGTGGCGCGCTATGTCTCACGTCCTCCTTCATGAACCAGCTCCGCTTGTTTTGCCCTCCACTCACCGCCAGATCGTTGTTTTTACAACCTGGTAGCTACGTTCCCGGCCTCCTTGTACTTCCGAGTCTATTATCTACTATTTGTATTCAAAGTGTTCTAATATTGCACTTTCTTGTGTCCCAAAGAAACATCCCACTCACCCCAACTCTCCATCTGCCTGCCTACCCGCTCTGCTTGCTACCTGCCTCTCGGTGTTTGTGAGACAAATATATATATTACTTCTTTCCATTGTGCCGAAGTTTATGCTTTACTACAATACCCATAAGCCATAGGAATGAAATGTAAGATTAAGAATTATTTATCCGCTCTGGATAAGAGCGTCTGCTAAAAAATGCCTAAATGATTTAATGTGTGTTACTCATATTCCTACTTGTAATGCTTATAACATGTCAATGTGTTTATGTTTGCAGAAAATGACCAAACCCAAAAGCACTGCCAGGTCATGAATACTGCCAACCGCAAAACATGACTTTCATGTTTTGCAAGCCTCTCAACAAAAGAGAGGATTAAGTCCAAGGAGGAGAGTTTGCATGTTGGGGACTGGGGGGAGAATGTAAAGAAGCACCGCAACGCAGGCAGAGTGATACATTCAGCCCGCATATCTGTGAGTGAGAATGTAGAGGTCTTAGGTTACTGTTCCATTCAGATCCATACTATACTGGTCAGAACTTGATATAAATGCCAGTTTTCATTGGCATCAGGCCATATCATTTAATCAATAAATAGCATCAATAGCATCACATCTTATAGTCTTCCTGTCAGGACCCCTAGCTTTGTTAATTTGAAAAGAAGTATAGTAGATACGAAGAAAATAAGGAAGAAGTATGATACCATTTCAAAAGTAGTTGATCAGATGGCAAGAGAGCTGATACAGAGGACAAAGCCTGATAACTTGTTAATGTCTCTTTTTTAGGTCAATAAGCTGCATGAACTGGACTTAAAGCCCCTGCTCTTCATGGGGAAAGAGAAGAGAGGGGGGGGGGGGTTTACAGCAGAGGTCATTGCAGGCATAGGCTTCATACCAGAGGGGCCTGTGAGGGAGATCATTAAAAAAATGACCACCCTTTATGAATACTATCTTAAATGTAAGAACACATATTTTGCATTGGGACATGCTTTTTTATAACTTTGCATTTACATTTAGTTTCTAAATACTTTTTGTAACATATAATATACTAATAGAATATTGTTGATGAGTAAATATTCCCAGATTAGACCCTATTTCTGTTTAAATTAACCTAATTTGTGGGGCTGTTATACTTAGATTCAAATAATGTTACGTCTACATATACTTATTTGTCTTTATCTCTCAGACCACAATAGCCTTCTTGCCACAGCTGGTGAAGAAACACCAGAAGAAACACCAGAAGCAACATCCCCTGCCTCCACTCAGGATCAAACCTTCACCCTTAACCTTGTGCCGGTCCCCCACACACCTCCTATGACTCCCTCTCTCTCTTCATCTACTCTTCCTACTCCCTCTCTCTCTTCATCTACTCTTCCTACTCCCTCTCTCTCTTCATCTACTCTTCCTATTCCCTCTCTCTCTTCATCTACTCTTCCTACTCCCTCTCTCTCTTCATCTACTCTTCCTATTCCCTCTCTCTCTTCACCTCCTCTTCCCTCGAACTCTCTCTCTTCACCTCCTCTTCCCCCCAACTCTCTCTCCTCACCTCCTATGACTCCCTCTCTCTCTTCACCTCCTCTTCTCTCAAACTCTCTCTCTTCATCTACTCTTCCTACTCCCTCTCTCTCTTCACATCCTATGATCTCTCTCTCTCTTCACCTCCTCTTCCCTCCCACTCTTTCTCTTCTCCTGCTCTTCCCTCCCATTCTTTCTCCGCACCTCCTTTCCCCAGTCCCTCGCTCTCTTTACCTCCTTCACCAACCCTCTCTCTATGTTACCCACTTTCTACTCCTTCCCTCATCTCTTCTCCTCAAAAAGGTCTTCCCAAAATTCAGTACCCGGGAAAAAGAAAAATAATTTAACGTAAAGGTTGTCTTATGTAAGGGTCATAGGCTTATGCATCATGAACAATCTTTTGTTGTAATGACCCCAAAAAAATCAGGCAAATCATCTTATTTGTTATTCCTCTGTTTATATATTTTCAGGCTGCAATTTCCTGTTTAAAAAGAGGGACGTTCAAAGCAGGTAAGCTCAGATGCATGCAATTGTGTTTTATTTGAATTATTTTTAGTGGGGGCTTAATTTGAGTTAGCTTGTGCATGAATCCATCTTGCCAGGCTTCAAGTTACATTTACATTACATTTAGTCATTTAGCAGACGCTCTTATCCAGAGCGACTTACAGCAAGTACAGGGACATTCCCCCCGAGGCAAGTAGGGTGAGGTGTCTTGCCCAAGGACACAACATAATTTGCACAGCCGGGAGTCAACCGACAACCTTCTGATTAATAGCCCGATTCCCTAACCGCTCAGCCATCTGACCTTAGGCCGTCTGAAGTTATGCACTTGCTGCCAAACGAATTATCATCCTACAGAGGAACTCCTGGCAGCTACAGGCCTTAGATAGAGAGTGATAGACAGTAGGGGTGGGCGATATGGCCAAAATCTTCTATCACGGTATGAGTAATTTTATATCACGGTTACGGTATATATCACGGTATAGTAATTGTTCTGTAAATTCAATTAAGAAATGGTACCACTCGTGTGGTGGAAAAAACGGTATTGCATGTACTACAAGACGTTACTGGCTATTATTTAAAGGCAACCACAGTACGAGCGTTCCGATTGGCTAATGCGCAGTCATGCCATCCGCATGGTGACGTACTCACAGCTCAATAAGGATCCGTAATGCCCTCCGACGAAAATTTCAAGGGAAAGCAATCAGTCTGAGTTTTACTATCCATATCTAACTTCGGTGTCGGCGTATCAACCTCGTTAAAGCTCGGTCGATACGTTAAAGCCTCAGTTTGATATTTCCCGGCATGACCTCATGTGAAATACAAAAATATCACAAATTTGTAAAGACTTTGGATGCGAGCCCTTTTTGCCCAACCTAAAAAAATAAAAAAGTAGTCAAAAAGTATACCGCGGTTGAAACGGTATAGCCAAATCTCTCCCGATAGACACATTTCTTCCGTCGCACGGTATATACCGTCATACCGCCCGGCCCTAATAGACAGATACAATCACTTGCAAATTTTGGGGTAAAAGTGCCTGCCCTTTTTCTAACAGTTTCCAAGGATGACTTCCCCAGATGGTTCTGTGCAACAAACTATCCGTGTCAGGTTAACATTTAGGCCCATCGAATTCTAAGAGACTGTACTCTATCTTTTGGCTATATCTCAAATTCCTTCCTCCATATGAAATGTAGCCAACAGCAATTTTTCAACACAAGCAACTTGTGAAAAGCCTATAGTTCTTGTTGTAAAAGTTGAACATCTATTATTAAACATACACTGCCTCTGTGGATAAACTATCACCAACTTTAATCAGAGAGATTAACTTCTACTCTACTAAAGAACTGCAGTATCCAATAAGGATTCGTTATTCTTTGTGTTAATTATAGTCCTGTAACGGCCACAGATACCAGATTCATATTACTGTCCAAGCATTTGATTTGATTACTATTAGGATTTGAATTCTATTTAAGACAATATGACGAAATGTGCTTCTCCAAACCTTTACTTATACTAGTGTTAAAGGTCCCATGACATGAAAACCTCACTTTAGGAGGTTATTTAACGTTAATATGAGTTCCCCTATCCTACCTATGGTCCCCCAGTGGCTAGAAATTGCAATAGGTGTAAACCAAGCCCTGGATATCCTGCTCCGCCTTTGAGTGATTGACTGAGTGATTCAAATCCAAGTGACTTGAGTTCAATTCTCTGCATCCTCCTCCTCATCACTATCATCATCATCCGAGCTGTTGCCACGTTGCCAGTCCATGTCTTCCTCCATTTCCCTGTCCTCCTCTTCCACCAGTCTGTTACTTGGTTTGAGAGTGCATCTGTAGGTGCCTGCTATGGTCTGCTGTTGGAGTCTCAGGTCTTGCAGTCTTCTCTTTAGTGCACTGATGAGGCCCTTGGACCCCTCCTCGGTTAATCCATTTGGCAAGCCTGGAAATGTTGTTAATTGATGTTGAAATTAATTTACTAAAGACTATACTAGCAGGATTGGTTTCCACTTAAATAGTTTGACCTATAAATTTGAAAGTGCATGTAGCCAGATAATTTGATTTACACTCACTTCCTGTCTGTGTGCTCACTAAAACAGTGCCCATCAGCGTCTGGACCTTTGCCACTGAGTCCTTGAGGTACTGGCAGTGCTGCAGCATCTCCTTCACAAGGATCTGCTTTTCCTCTTTTAGTCGTGAGGCAAGCATTACGTGGTCAAAGAGCTTCTTCTTTGTGAGGATGTCCACACCGTCTGTAAAGGAATAAAAACATTTGACATTAATAAACAAATTACTATTAATTGCCATTTTATATGCATACTTAAAGTTAAATCTTGATGCAACACCTGTGTTCTGTTCCTGCCAAGGCCAGATCATGCTCTCTGCAGCTTTGTTAGAGAGTTTCTGCACAACTAAGTCTGTGTCCACAAGGTCACCATCAGGCTGTTGGTTGTATCTCTGGATGTCTTCCAGCAACCGTTTCTTTTCCTGGGCTATCTTTTGAGTTATTTTCTGTCGCAATCTTTTGTTGCGATCTGCAAATACAGTAAAAACAATAGTACGTAACAAGAGCTGCCATGGTAATGAAGATATCAGTATAGCCTAAGATTTATCTGCATTAGTTATGTTTACACTATACATACCATTCTGTCTGTAAAGGTAGTGCTTTTTCTGACAAATGCTCACAAAGAGTGCTCTGATTGTGATCTGCAAACTTTGAGCATCAACAGGACCAGGTGCTGCACTTCCTTGATTAAAGATAAAATAAATAAACTTTTAACATTTAAGATACAGATATGCATTACAACCAAGTGACTGAGAGTGTTTATATATTAAGTATTTTTCTTACTGCTACTGGCCCACTGCTTGACATCAACAACCCATTGTTTCAGCATGTCATCACAGCAATGCAACTGCTCCTGCATTGTCTTCAGGCTCTCAGCTACATCCACAGTCTTCTCTACTGTCTGAAAACAGCAATACAGAAGGCAGTCTTTTAAACTACCAGAGGTCCTGTACCACTTCAATGTCTACTAGGGGGTACTATAACAACGTGATGCATTTTGGGTATAATAAGTAAAAGTTACGTTTAAATGTAACTACTTTAAATAGTTAATCATCTTCAGTACGTGAACATACCTTCTTGAATCTGGAAGACAAGGCTATATGGAGGCCATTCTCTTTCCGTTCATTCCTCCCCATAGCATGGACAGTCAGCATGTCAGTTCTTACTGTTGGTACACTTGGATTACGCTCTCAACGAAGGCAGTCGCATTTTCTTTCCCTCTCCTCCCCCTGACCTTCCCTGCTTGCTTCCCTGCTTGGCTTCTATCGTATTGTCTAGTTATTCACGGAGAAATGCTCTGAAGTTTCAATCATTTGGATAGCTTTTTGAAGATAAATACTACAAAAAGGAACAACCTAAGAGGACTGAAGCCCAAGGAGAACAGAAGTATTTTGGGCTGCCCTCCAAGACTGACCACAGGCAAGCAAACGTAAGCTTGTTCCCTGTAGAACTATGGCTTGTAATGACTGCAAACAACTTACTCAGAGGATAGTCGAACTGGAGCTAAAAGTCAGAACCCTCTTAGATATCAGAGAGACCGAAGACTTTATAGATTCCATGCTACCTAGCCCGGAGGCTAAGCTACCTGCCAATGAGCCACCCTTGGAATCAGCTTTCTCTCCACCGGCCGTTGGACCGGATGAGTCATGGCCTGCTCTCGGCGCTAAACCAAAGAGGCCTAGCGCCGCTTCTACCTTCATCAGAGATGGGACTGTCACCAAGGATAAACAGCAAAAAAGCGAGGCAGAAACTCTTCCCGCATCACCTCTCCTCCTGTCACACTCAGAAACAGTTTCGAACCACTGGGAACTTTCTCTCCCTTGTGTGTGGAATCCAAGGCGAAGAGGCACAGGAGTGCTAGCCACGCAGCTAACAAACATGAAGATCGCCGACACACCATGACGGTAGCTACTACACACATGCAAATCCAACACATCATCGTCTGTTGCGACCGGGAGTCCCCCATTTCACTCCAAGCCCCTCTCGGACCACTCGGGGCGCTGTTCGACCCCCTATCAAGCCTAATCAGACAACAATATCACAGGATTATCAAGACCCAAGGTATGCTAAGACTACCCACAGCCCATCAACACTTATAGGAGCTAACACTGCTAGCACTATAGAATCTACTGCTAGCACTAACGCAGTGTCTAACCTTGGCCTAGCACAAGGTCCTATCATTGCTAACCCAAATAAGATAAGAACTGGCCCCGCAGCTACTGACAAGGCAAACACAACACCACATATGGCCACTATCTTGATTGGAGATGCCATGACAGCACATGTTAAACTGGCAAAGACAGAAAATATTTGTCTTAGCAACACATCTGTGGAGGAACTGTCGTCAGAGGTACAAACAATCCTCAACAATAAACCAAACAACCCTAAGATTATCATCCACACTGGCTCGTTTGATATCCTACACAAGAAAACTGGCACTGAGATACTTAAAAAACATTTCACCCAGCTACTGAACACACTCAACAGATATCAAGATGTATTCATCAGTGGACCGATTGCATGCTTTCGCAGAGGAAAAGAAGCCTTCAGTCGACTACTATCTTTCAACACATGGTTGGCATCTGTCTGTCTGACACACAAACTGAGATTTATCGACAACTTCAATGTGTTCTGGAACTGTGCAGACCGTTTTCAAGCTGACGGACTCCACCCAAACCGTAGAGGATCTCGACTACTAACAGCAAATATCAATCACGTGCTCCTGACCACAAATCAAGCTTCTCTCCCTATCCCTGTTGTGTCTAAGCTGACTGACGCATCCCAAACAACCTCCCATGGAACAGAACAGAACATTCAAACAGCCTCCTGCAAGGACATGGGCCCTGCACAGATCTGCACCCCCCGGATGAATTCCCTTGTGATGGAACAGCTCAGTGACAGAGACTTTCCCAAAGAAAAGCTACGCTAGGACAGCCACCATGCTATTTCATTGGACATACCGGTCATCATCACAAACAGAAAATGGCATGGTAAAATGCATGGTTACAAACCTGAAACTAGTGTTAGAAGTCACAGAACTATCCATATTCTTCCAACAGATTTATCTACCCCGGTTTTATCTGTTAATACCTCACAGATGAAACTGGCCCTTCTAAATGTTAGATCACTAAATAACAAAACATTTCTAGTTAATGATCTGGTCAAAGAAAACAACTTAGACTGCATCTGTCTAACAGAAACCTGGCTAAACAATGACACGGCAACAGCAACTTTGATAGAAGCGTGTCCGCCCGATTACAGCTTCCACCAAGTTTCTAGGACATCAAAAAAAGGTGGAGGAGTCGCAGCTATTTTCTCCTCTAAACTGTTGTTCAAAATCACTGAGCTAGGTGAATTCACATCATATGAATATCTTGCTATAGAGCTCAAAACCGAATCAATACTTTTTGTTATTATATATCGGCCACTCAAGCACTCGCCAATATTCATACAAGAATTCTCTGAACTATTATCACTATGTGTCACTAGATATGACAAAGTAGTTTTAAACGGAGACTTAAATATCCAAGTAAATAAAAAAGCAGACCCAAGAACTATTGAGCTCTTAAATCTCCTTGACAGTTTCAATCTAACTCAACACATAACAGACCCAACACACCGACACGGAAACACACTAGATCTAGTGATAACAACTGGACTAAATATCAATAATATTTCAATAACTGATCTACCCCTCTCAGACCATCATTATATACTTTTTAATGTGGAAATTATCCTAACAAAAAAGAATTCTTAGTCCATAGAAGATATTTAGACGATACAGCTATGATGAAATTTTCTGAACAATTTGCTCTATATGAGCCGACTAACCATGATTGCTCTCTGAATGAAATGGTAGAGAACCTCAATGATGCACTATTATCTGTGTTAGACTCTGTTGCACCACTGAAAACCAAAAAGAAGTGCACAAGCAGAACCTCCCCATGGCTGAGAAATAAAAAAATGTTAGTGAAACAAAAAGAAAATGCCGTGCAGCAGAGAGAAAATGGAGGAAAACAAAGATCACTATCCACTACAATATCTACAAAGATACACTAACCACCTATAACAAAACCATCCGTCTAGCAAGGAGAGAATATTTCTCCAACATTATTACAGAAAATGCCAGAAATTCCAGAGTTCTTTTCTCCACCATTGACCAGCTGCTAAACACTGTCCCTGCTCCACCTCCATCCTCAGTAGTTAAATGTGAAGAGCTTGCTTTGTTTTTCAAGAACAAAATAACTTTGATCAGAGCTAGTATTATTAATAGTGGGGTCGAAACTGACATCAGTAGATTCTGCAACATAACCATGAGCACATTTACCTGTATCACACTTAGTGAACTTTCCAAAATTGTCAGCGAATCTAACTCCACAACCTCAGATATTGATCCTATACCCACAACATTCTTTAAGCGAGTGTTTGATAGTGTCTCAGGTCCGGTGCTAGAGATTATAAACACATCCCTTAGAACTGGCGTTTTCCCAGATGCCTTCAAAACAGCTGTTGTAAAGCCCCTATTAAAGAAACCCAAATTGGATAACAGTCTACTTGCAAATTACAGACCAATATCAAACCTTCCATTTATTAGTAAAGTACTGGAAAAGATAGTTTTAGTCCAATTAAATTCTTTTCTTGAAGAAAATAACATCCTGGAAGTCTCGCAGTCAGGTTTCAGGAAATATCACAGTACTGAAACTGCTCTCACCAAAATAATTAGCGACCTCAGACTAAACTCTGATGCAAATAAAGTCTCTATCCTTATCCTGTTAGATCTCAGTGCAGCATTTGATACAATTGATCACGACATCCTAATCAATAGACTGGAAAAGCTTATTGGGTTCACGGATAGTGTATTGAACTGGATGAAATCATATATCACAGGAAGGAAGTTTTATGTTAGTTTAGGTGACCATAGGTCCAAGAAACGAGAACTGCTACGGGGTTGCTCAAGGAAGCTGCTTAGGTCCATTACTCTTTTCTCTTTATATGTTACCACTCGGCGACATAATCAGAGAACATAACATAGATTTCCATAGCTATGCGGATGACACACAACTATATATATCCACTGAACCCAACGATGCAACGGCCATCAATTCCATTACCAACTGCCTGTTGGCAATAAACAAATGGATGAACGCTAACTTTCTTAAATTAAATGAAGACAAAACCGAAGTCCTACTATGTGGCCCCAAATCCAAAAGAGAGATGCTTATTAAGAATCTTGGAGGTTTAACCCCCTGTCTTAAACCAGAGGTGACGAGTCTCTGTGTAATCCTGGACTCAGATTTGAATTTCAACTCTCACATTAATAAAGTGACCAAAACAGCTTTCTTTCACCTGAGGAATATAGCAAAGGTACGACCATTCATAAACCAAAATGATGCAGAGAAGTTAATTCATGCTTTTATATCCAGCCGGCTGGACTACTGTAACGCACTTTTCACTGGTATTCCCAAGAAAACCACTGAAAGACTACAGCTCATTCAAAATTCTGCAGCTAGATTATTAACCAAAACTAAAAGGAGAGAACACATTAGTCCTGTCCTAGCTACTTTACACTGGCTCCCTGTTACCTTCAGAATTGACTTTAAGGTCCTTTTCCTCACATACAAAGCTCTACACGGACAAGGACCTAGCTACATTGCTAACTCCTTTATAAACTACACACCAGCTAGAACACTGCGATCATCAAATGCAGGCCTATTAGAGGTCACCAGAAGCAGTCATAAGAAGATTGGTGATTCGGCCTTTGTCAATTACGCCCCAAAACTATGGAACAAATTACCCATAAATATTAGGGAAGCAAACACTCTAGACATTTTTAAAAGACAGCTTAAAACCTACCTTTTTACCGAAGCATTTAAGTAATTTGATCTCAAAAGGGTTTTCCTACTTTTATTAATTATATTATTGTTACTTTTAAGATGCATGTTTAAAGTTGGTTTCTCTCTTGAACAGAGATCTTATTGGGATTTTTATTTTTGTTTGAATTGTTTATCACTTGTATTATTGTTTTTATTGATTTTATGTAAAGCACCTTGAGCTGCAATTCTTGTATGAAATGTGCTATATAAATAAAGTCTTACTTACTTACTTACTTACTTACTGTGAAAAACAAAATACAATTTTGTAAAACATGTACATTTGCAGGCTGGCAGGGGGAAATAAGCTTACAAACCTGACTTGGCCATATACTTGGTGGTAAGGGCACATCTGGAGAGAAAACTATTCACTTGCTCAACTTCTTCACCGAGAGTGGTGCCGGCACCCTCCTGGTTCCTTGCAGTCCACAGAATCTACAGGAAGAAGATAATGTGTAAAGCGGTGTGGACACACGATATTAAAGCATATCCTGAGATTACCAACTTTAGAGGGCAGCACTTAGGGGCTACAGAAAAACTTTAAACGCACTCCTAGGTTATTGTATGGGTCAGTCCAGACCACTGTGGTATGGCTATTGTCATTTATTATGGCATTTTACACTCAGTTGCCACATCATACTCTAAAATGTAAAGGTCAAGTAGCTAAAAGCATTTTGTATTGTGGGCTTTGGCATGCATCACAGACAAGCAATGCCTCATTTCCTGAAGGGGTTGAAGATGAGTCAGGGCCTCTGACACTTTTGTCAAGTATGGCACATTGGCAGGTCACATCCATGGCCAAAAATGGAGCACTCTGGAACTCTTTTTGGAGAAACATTGGATATGCAAAGATTTCTCCTCTATACATATTCAGACCTTTACAAAAAAGCACAATGCACATGAAAGAGGCATTAGATCATAATATAAATATATATTATTTATCTTTTTACTACTACTTAATCAGACCCATACCAATCTTTGAGAAGAAATCCATGTCTACACACAGCAATTTCCACACCTTCTTCATCCAACTTGTTGGCCCGCTTTGAAGTCTCTCTTGCTGCATTCCATTGGGAGTCACCACACATCGCTTTTCCTGCAGTCTACCAAAGTAAATCATTTGAACATGACAATAGTTAATTCAAGTACACTAGATTGCAGGACTGTTCACGCAAACTTTAACTGTCAAGATTCTGTCTTTTGATGAAGAAAGTGTTTTGACACTAAATGACAACACAACACCAGGCTTAGGTCTCAATCATGTCTCTCCTGGCTCTGAAGGCCGGAGGACCATCTTTTATAGGGCACAGGAATGTAAACATAGATAGTGACAGTCAGGCAGTAATGACGTTACAACAGTCTCAGAGAAAGAGATTCACAGCTCCCAACACATGACCACTCAGACTAGAGAGATCATAGTTGGCGCTGTCCTTGTAGTCATGACAAAGGACGTTTACCCAGTACTTTCTCCTGATCTATTAACCCTGACACATAGACACAATCTACTCTTATTAATAGCAAGCTTACATGAGAACATACTAACTAGTATCCAATGACTAGTTCTATTGATTAGTGAATAATGTAAGCACACAGGAAATCGCAATTTCTTCCACACTTGGCCTGACCTATCTTACATTTGAAGGATAAAGCAATATGCAATATGAATGTACTGTGCCCCCTGGATAAGAATCTAGTGCTGTAACATTGACATTAACAGTGACATTAACAGCTGGACATACTGTATATTAACTACATTGGCTGTTTATAATGTGTGCACAGAACTCACTGGTTTGTTTTCTGGAACCTGTACAACTTTCTGTTGCCATCCACAGAAACAGCCACCATTTCAGGGCTACAGGCTGGACAGACCAATGGCTCCTTTCCAAGAAGTTGGTTCTCTTCATAGTTGCAGTACACAAATTGCAGAAAGCTTCTCTGAAATGCATCTGCATTCACTTTGCCAGTCTAAAGGAAAGAATATAATACAGCTTTCAAGAACGATAAACTACATCTTTGCCTTTGTATGTTTTGTGTTTTGTATGCAACTTTTCAAATCCATAAGGATGCAAATGACTTTTGTGTGGTAAGGTCTTCAGTCTATTATCTGAAATATGTTCTACCTACTACAGCCACTTGTGGACCCTGAACTGATTTTTACTTACTCTTCCATATTGCTTTGTTCTCTGGTCCAACATTGCTGTAAAGGCTTGTCTGGACATTCCTGGAGCTGCTGTCTTCATAGCCTCAAAGGAATGGAAGAGATCTTGGTGGAACAGTGTCTGTGCCTGCATGGTAGCGGGCCAGTAACCACTCTTTACAAAGTCACTGACTTCTGGAGCCCATTTCTGGTTGCAATGTTTGCATGTTAGCACCGGAACGTGAAGATCATAACGGCCTGAGAGCACATGAAAGGCAAATCAATAACATGAAACCAAAGTAATGTGTTATATAAAAAAATTCAACAGTTTAACAAGATCCTACCATTTATGCAAACCAGTATGATGGATCTACCAACAGAGACTGCTGCATCAGCGGTGTCACAGGAGCATATCCTTTGAGGTAGAGCTGTTGGCAGAACACAATCTGCAAGGCAAAGAACCATAAGGTATACAATTAAGAATGTTTGGGTTGTGAGTAATGACTTAAATAACACATTTCAATTTCAGATAAGAATGATCTGTTAAGAAAATTGTCAATCAATTGAAAAAGAAACGCCAACCTTGTTCACAAATGATGTATTTTCCATCATGGAGTGTCACAGACTCTGTTGGCGGGATGTATTTGAAAAATCCATCCATGATGGTTTGCCTGTTGTGTAGAGTGTGGTGTTTATGTACCAAGCCATCACACTCAGCACAAAACCACTCTGAGGGCATACATTCCCCACAATGGATGACAGCTTCTTTCACGTGACAGTGATTGCATGTCATCTGGACGATGTTCTCAGCAGAAAGTAAATTGTCAAGGTTCTGTGGCCTCGCCTGTTGCCAAAATTGTTGGACCTCTTTCTGCCTTTGACTCCAACTGGACAATGGTGGCTGCTGAACAAAATCTTGCGATTCAATGTTCTCTGAGTCCTGTAGAAGGTCCTCAAGCTGCTGCATATCAAAATCTTCAAAAGGGAGGAGAAAAAAGAATAATATCATAACTTCAACATTGCCACAACACACTGTTGAAATACAGCATTTGGAACAAAAGATTAATCACCATGGTCTAGGTGTTGGCCATGGTCTAATGGCTGTGAAGAAGAAACATGTCCTCCTTCGTCTGGTCTTGATGTTGACTGCTTTCTAAGGGCTCGTGGGCGCTGGTGAACAATGTCCCCATTGTGGTCCCTCTTCTTCCAATGAACAGGTTTTGGTGATGCAGTCCTAGTTTTCTGTCTGTTCTTCTCTGTCTAGAATTACAACATGGTTTAAGAAAGGTTTACCAATATGGGAAATGCCTTCGGACTACTGACAGAAAAAGCAGTTAAAGTAGTGTAACCCTTCTGATTCATGTCTTTTAAATACGCCTCCATGTATCTTATATGGACTGGTAAGAAGGAATACTGTTAACTATAGACAAAACAGAAGCTACTTTACCTCTTCTGTCTTGAGATGTTCAATAAATGTATCTGCACTCCTGAGCTCATCCTCCAATTCCATCAACTGCAAATCACTCATCATTGAGTTGAAAGAGCAGACAGACAAATGGGCAGATGGCGAGTGGGATGTTTCTTTGGGACACAAGAAAGTGCAATATTAGAACACTTTGAATACAAATAGTAGATAATAGACTCGGAAGTACAAGGAGGCCGGGAACGTAGCTACCAGGTTGTAAAAACAACGATCTGGTGGTGAGTGGAGGGCAAACCAGGGTATGTGACCGCAAGTTATTGGGAAACTGGACATTAACATTAAACCAACCTAAAAAACAATTTAAAAAAACTGTATAGGATAGTATCTTAAATATACGTTTACCTCATCGATAATAGCTTACCTTTTCAGAACGAGAGAGCGGAGGTTTGGTTGACAAGAAGTAGTTACAGCCAGATCTTGAGCGTCAACCTTTTCAGCGACTTGTGTGTAATAATAAAATTACAATAATGTTGGATAATTTATAGGTTTTGCTGTCAGTGCATTTGACATGTTTGCTTCCATGCGCTTAAAATGATGATTAAAATAAAATGATATTCCTCCCCCGCCGGAATTTTATTTCATTTTTTTTTTTTTGTATGAATATAGCCTACGTTTTTAGATCGGTTTATTTTGTATCAGTACATTTTATTAATAACTTTTATGTCCTTAAATAAGGTTTATGTAATTTATAACGTTTATGTCTTGGATATAACAAAAAAAATCATGTTGAAAGCACATCGGCCGGATTTTTACGAAATCACCCGACTTATTTTGGTGACGTTTCGTAAAAATCCGAAAGCCACTCATCAAAATCTATGGGAGACCTAATGCGTCAAAATACGACGCCATATTTCACAATTTTCTACGGGAAAAGCCGAACATATTAACGTGGAAGTCAATGTGCGTCCCTAGGCGTCAAAAAACGACGAAAAAGGCGTCCCCCGGCGTCGGTATAGGGACGCCAAAGGGCTCTGCCCAAGCGTCAATATTTGACGAGTTGGGATGAGACTGGGTTGTTTATATGTCTGTGCGGTCAGAAATACGACTCTACCGGCAGTTTTAAAAACGTCTACTTTCTGCTTTCTCTGACAAATTTGTCCCAACATTTGCATTGGTCTGTGGGTTTCCATACCCATATGAGTCCGACCAGCACAAGCACGGCATCATTTTGATCCAAAATGAAGCTTGAAAAGTTAATATTGTGGCCGTGAGGGCAAAAGTGCCATTTAAAAAAAAAAACGGTTTTGGACTCTGTTGTCACTCTGAATTTGCACAACATTCCAATGCCTCACTCTAGCTCTCTACATAGAAACCCATGTAAATCTCAGAAACGGTTTGAAAAACTCATGAAACATAATCAGTGATATAGAAAAAAGTTGAATAGATATAAAAAAGATGAATTTTTAAAAAATAGTTTAGGATTTTGTCAACATTTTAAAGTTTAAATGGTGGCTCCACCTGAAAGATTGAGGAAGAAGAAGGATTTGGAAGTTGAGGAAGTTTTAAGAAGTTTGAGAGAATTTGAAAGAAAACTCCATTGGAAAACCACGTTAAAAATATTATGAATATTGATTTATATTAATTCAAGCATAAGAGGTACAAAGCTGAAAAGTCATAGCACCCATGGCCTGAAACTGCTGAATTTTATGATAGCTGAACGGTTTTAATAGCTGAAAATTTGAAGGCGCTGAAAGGTGTCTTGGAAGAAATAGAAGAAGAAGATGCTTGAACTAGAAAGTGCATTTCCTCCAGAAAATGCGTTGGAATGCTGAAAGATGAATTATTTGTTTTTAAATTGCTGAAAATAGGCTACAGAAATTAGAAAATACCCGCAAGCTGAAATGAATTTCAAAAATGTGTGAGTCACACAAAAGAGGCAGTGTGGAAGCTGAACTGCATCATCTAACAAAGCTAAGTGCTTAAATACAATGCGGGAGAATAAGTTTGAACGTTGTGAAGCAATCGAAGACATAGTAGAATTTCAAGAGGCAGTGTGGAAGCTGAACTGCATCATCTAACAAAGCTAAGAGCTTAAATAGCCTACAATGCGGGAGAAGCTGAAAGCTGAACTGTTAAACTGTAGAAGTAGTAGAAGTAGTATATTCGTTTTAGTAGCTGAAATTATAGTGCTCTTAGTCTTTTAATGAGACGAGTTGACTGAATAGCTCTGTCTTGTGACTCCACTAATCAGCTAATACCAATCACCTGCATGAGACTGAGTGGTGCGTGTCTGTCGTTGCCACGGTGATGGTGCAGCTATGATTGCTAACGCGCTGAGGGCAAAGAATAACAGAAATGTAGCTAGAATCCACACCTCAAACAAGTTAACCTAGACGCAAAACTATACGTCCAATCCAAAAAATAAGGATATTTCCCGAGACCCAAGACTCTGCCGAAACCAGAGATGTCCTTTATATTTCTGTGCGGTCAGAAATACGACTCTACCGGCAGTTTCAAAATCTTGTTCTTTTTGCTTTCTCTGACGATTTTGTCACCAGATTTGCATTGGTCTCTATGGGGCGAGAGTTGGACTTTGTCTCGCTTTCGTGGGGCTCTGAACAAATGTGTACGTCTGTTGGATTCAACAGACAACTGTCTACGACCAGCACAAAATTAGCTATCTATTGATCCCAAAACGAAGCATGAAGAGCGAAAATTGTGGCAATGCTGGCAAACTAGAAATATTTTTTCAACGACATCCGAAGCTGCCCTCCACTCTAAGCGTTTCATTCTGCACTCTAGGGTTTCACGTAAACACCCATGTAAATCTCAGAAACGGCTTGAAAAAGTCATGAAACATAATCAGTGATATTGAAAAAAGTTGAATAGATATCAAAAAGCTGAATTATTTAAAAATAGTTTAGGGTTTTGTCAACATTTTAAAGTTTAAATGGTGGCTCTAGCTGAAAGATTGAGGAAGAAGAAGGATTTGGAAGTTGAAGAAGTTTAAAGAAGTTTGAGAGGATTTGAAAGAAAACTCCATTGGAAACCCATGTTAAAAATATTATGAATATTGATTTATATTAATTCAAGCATAAGAGGTACAAAGCTGAAAAGTCATAGCACCCATGGCCTGAAACTGCTGAATTTTTTGATAGCTGAACGGTTTTAATAGCTGAAAATTTGAAGGCGCTGAAAGGTGTCTTGGAAGAAAAAGAAGAAGAAGAAGATGCTTGAACTAGAAAGGCATTTCCTGCTGAAAATGCGTTGGAATGCTGAAAGATGAAATCATTTTTCTTAAATTGCAGAAAATACAGAAATGAGAAAATACCCGCAAGCTGAAATTAATGTCAAAAATGTGTGAGTCACACAAAAGAGGCAGTGTGGAAACTGAACTGCATCATCTAACAACGCTAAGAGCTGAAATACAATGCGGGAGAAGCTGAAAGCTGAACTGTTAAACAGAAGAAGAAGTAGGCCTAGGCTAGCTAGTCATAAAAAGAATATTATAGTCTTAACAGCTGAAATTATAGTTAGGATAGTACCCTGCAAACACGTCTAGTTGGGCCCCACATGGGCCTCACTTGGGCTAGATGGGCTTAGGCTGGGCATGGGCTCAGAGTGGGCTTTGTTGTTGGGCCCCACATGGGCAGTAGATGGGCATAAGATGGGCTAAACTACGCATGGGCATAAGTGGGTTCCAGCTGGGCTCCACTCTTAAGATATTCAAAATTGATTATGGATGCTTTTGTTATAGGCTTATTTTAACAACAGTCACTGGCTAGTTCCACTTTTTATTCAAATTTTATCAGGCTTTTTAGCTATTTAGAAGTGTAGCCATTGCACTTTAATAGTGGTTTAAGACAAAATATGAATTTCAACAGACAATATTGTAATAAAATACATTTACTATTATTTTATTATATTATTGTACTATCTAGGTTTCCCAGTTCCACCCCATCACGGAGCAAAAAAAAAAAACGTCACTTTGCCGCCTTTCAAAAATATATTGTTTTTTGAATTTGCCGCCTAAAAAATTCCCGCCTTCAGTACCAGTACCAACGTCAGAGCGTCTTTGTCTGATAACTTCTGCAGCAGTCAGTCGCATGACGATCGGATTTCAGACACCATCAGTTTAACACGAAAAAACAGGTAAGAATCTGCCTCTATGTATACTTAAACGGGGGATGTATTTTTCACGCATGAGGTTTACTAAAAGCTTTTTTGGAGAGTGTTCGGTTAGCCAGTTTTGAACGTAAACCAATGAGGTTTCAGCCTAACTAGCTAGCAGCTTTCAGCTAGCTATGGTAATTAAACCTGGTTAAAGCATGGTGTTGAACATACAAGTCCAATTTATTAAGTTAATATCAAGCATGTTTTGAGATTATTTTGAGTGGTTGACTTACATATATTGTTTGGAAGGATTTGGTTGTAAACTTGTTAGCAAGGCAGTCAAACAGGCCTAGTTAGCAAGTGGTTAAAACAAGCTGTAGCACAAGCTAAAATTTATCGTCTGCTTTTTCCACTTGTGCTTGTTTCTTGTCTGTTGCCTTCCCTCCGGTTTTCTCGAATTGGATGAGTATGTTGTGTAGTTGTTTTGAAGAGAAGGGACGATTTGGTTCTTTTTTGATGGGCTATGGAGAAAGTTAAGGAGGTGAGCGCAGCGCGCACACACATGAGAAGGAGAGAGATGGTTAGGCTATAGTCTCAACATGCTAAATTTGCCTCTTTGCCGTACTCTTTTCCAGAAATAAACGTGATTTTAGCTGTGGTGATATTATTAGTTCTTGTTGTAATAGCAGTTCTGTTAGACTGGATATTATTTTCACTTATTATCTTATTAGTCTGCAGAATGTGTGTGTGTGTGTCAGCGCTGTATAGGCGTGCTCACACACTCTCATACACACAACGTCGCGCTCCCGCGCGCGGCAAAGACGGCAAACTAGAGAGTGTGTGTGTGTTCGTTCGCTCGCTCGCCCGTTGTGTACACTGTACACACAGCTACTACTTTTCTGTGTGAGCAATAAGGAGTGAAAATTGTATTGTTTAGCAGGCTAAGATAATGCTAATCGCTAGTAAATGCTAACGGCACATCCTCTGGGTGTTCCCCAGTCATGAAGGTTAAAGCAGCATTGCATGATGTTTTGATAGCTAAATAATAGATAATATTAAATGTAATAAATTAATAAAAGTAAACATCACATGTTTAAAATGCTTTAACTCATTGATTGTGCTTGTATTAAACATTTCTAGGAAAGTCATTTTTACAAGTGAGGATGAGGATGAGGACGATGACAGCCCCATCGGACCTACCGCTCCATCCAGCCTCAGGTCACCACCTACCGCTACATCCTGCCTCAGGTCACCACCTACCGCTCCATCCTACGCTACATCCAGCCTCGGGTCACCACCTACCGCTCCATCCTACGCTACATCCAGCCTCAGGTCACCACCTACCGCTCCATCCTTCGCTACATCCAGCCTCAGGTCACCACCTACCGCTCCATCCTTCGCTACATCCAGCCTCAGGTCACCACCTACCGCTACATCCTACGCTACATCCAGCCTCGGGTCACCACCTACCGCTCCATCCAGCCTCAGGTCACCACCTACCGCTCCATCCTACGCTACATCCAGCCTCAGGTCACCACCTACCGCTCCATCCTACGCTACATCCAGCCTCAGGTCCCCACCTACCGCTACATCCTACGCTAAATCCAGCCTCAGGTCACCACCTACCGCTCCATCCTACGCTACATCCAGCCTCGGGTCACCACCTACCGCTCCATCCTACGCTACATCCAGCCTCAGGTCACCACCTACCGCTCCATCCTTCGCTACATCCAGCCTCAGGTCACCACCTACCGCTCCATCCTTCGCTACATCCAGCCTCAGGTCACCACCTACCGCTCCATCCTACGCTACATCCAGCCTCGGGTCACCACCTACCGCTCCATCCAGCCTCAGGTCACCACCTACCGCTCCATCCTACGCTACATCCAGCCTCAGGTCACCACCTACCGCTCCATCCGACGCTACATCCAGCCTCGGGTCACCACCTACCGCTCCATCCTACGCTCCATCCAGCCTCAGGTCCCCACCTACCGCTACATCCTACACTACATCCAGCCTCAGGTCACCACCTACCGCTCCATCCTACGCTACATCCAGCTTAAGGTCACCGCCTACCGCTCCATCTCCAGTAAGAGACTCCATGTTCGTGCGCATCTTAACCCTCCTTGAGGAGGTGAAAGAAACACAAAAGATTCACGGGAGGATGCTGCAAACGCTGTTACAACAGCGTGGAACCACCGTCTCCACCGTCTCTTCTACCCCAGAGGGTTTCCCCTTAAAGACGGTTCAAGATGTCATGAACATGGAGGAAAAACTGGCGAACACAAACGTCATGTCTGAACTGGTATGTACTATATGTTAAGTCTAGGGTAGTACAACTTAATTAAATTTTATTAGCGGGCTAGCAGTGAATTTCATCTGAAACTTCCCAAGTGTGCTCACACCCATGCTTATGGTAGTTCTTTCAGGTTGATAAATTTGCTTTGTATTGCCTTTGTTCCCCCTCAGGTCGCAGCTGTGGCTGACATTGGGGGGGCAACTATTGATGAGGCCACAAGAAGGATGATGGCCTTCCTCCTAGACCACGGCCTGTCTAGGAATTACAACCTTCTGGGCCGAAACGGGAAGAGGGAGTTTAAGGCCTTGAAGTTGTTTGAAGTGATATATGGTAGGTGTGCATGTGGATAATGTTTTAAGTGTTGTACAGATACTAGAAAGTTGTTTATAATACCTTAACATTATGTAATGTTTGTTGTCCTGGCTGAGCAGTATGTTTGCTCATGTCTCCGAGATGCCTAACTGGTGTGTTAAAGAGTGTGTATAATATTAATTTATACAGCGCTTTTCTTAACATAGTTGCCTTTACAGTCCTGGTGGAGAGTTGTGTTGGCACATACAGTAAGTAAATGACCGTTATATTTATTTCTTGCAGGAGGCATGAAGAAAAACCAGATGACCAGCAATATTACCCGTAAAGATGCAGAGAAGGCCATCTCCAAATGGTTCATTGGTTCTAGGGACCGGGGGGGTAATCGACAGGTCCGACAGGCCACCCCTCAACAAAGATTTCAGACATTTGAGGAGCCATAATATGATGAATACAAGTCCACTCACACTAGTGCGACAGGTTGCTAATGAGCAGATGCTGTCTCTTTGACAGCGCTGTTTTATTTCCTAGCAGATTTTGTAGAAAATAATTATAATATCCATAAGTAGGTTTAATTTAGTGCATAATAGCTGAACAAAATGTTTTGAATTATTATTTTTTCGCTTATAGATGTCCATATTTCTGCATATTTTGGACCAAGGCCTAGTGCCGCCATCTTGAAAGTGTCATAGTTGGAATGTCATCAGGTGCATTGTTTAAAATTTAGAATTGTTCTTGTCCTTAAAGGCCACTGTAGCTTCTGTTATTATTCGAAAGGGTTGGGGTTACCCAGGGAGTTTTGCATTCTAGAACTTAGTAGAACTTTCTTGATGATGTCATATTACACACTGCACCTTTAATAGGCTATGTTTAAAGGTGCACTGTGTAATATGACATCATCAAGAAAGTTCTACAACGTTCTAGAATGCAACAGTGGCCTTCAAGGACAAGAACAATTATACATTTTAAACAATGCACCTGATGACATTCCAACTATGACACTTTCAAGATGGCGACACTAGGCCTTGGTCCAAAATATGCAGAAATATGGACATATATGAGACCCCTTCTAAGGGAAAAAATTATAATTCAAAACATTGTTTTCAGCTATTATGCACTAAATTAAATGTACTTATGGATATTATAATTACTTTCTACAAAATCTGCTAGGAAATAAAACCCAAAATTCTACACACTGCAGGTTTAAATAAATAAGTATACATGTTGGTACAATTTAGGATAAATTAAATAGGTTGTTGTGAATGTGTTGGGAGTAGTTCTTCATTGGCTTATTTTAAACTTTGTTTAATGTTTTAAAGTTTGTTTTAATTAACAGAACATTTCCCCCAAAAAATATTATTAATAATATAATAATTAGATGTATATACAAAAAATATAGATCTAGATATTAGTTTTATATTTTATGGGGAGAAATAATTCTGAATCAGCAAAAAATTGCAAATGGCAGGTTAGATTCTTTTGTCTAAATTGCAATATGTGCTATTCATTTTTCTACAATTATTACTGCACACACTAGGATATAATATTAATAGAGAATCTCAAATGAGACCAAGATGACAGGCTCAAAGGTAACCTGGATAGCTGAGTATGAAGATGTTTTTTTTTTTTAAAGGTCTATAAAGGTTTATAAAGTTTTTCAAGGTCATCATTCTGTAAAAAAAAAAAAAAAAGTTGAATATATAGAGGTTTGAATAACATTTCTTGATCAAATGATGAATAAGTTGAAAGACATCGATAAAAAACTTAAAACTGTAAAAATAGTATTTGACTTGGAGCTGAACTACATTGATGGCTTGAATGTATATGAATCAGCTAAAGGAGTATGAAGATGTGGAAAAGTAAGAAATAGTCTTAACTATGAACTGTAGGGAATTGTTGAACTCTAATAGAAATGATGTGGAATATTTAAACATTTATAGATAAAATTATAATTGAAAGACATGAAAAAAAAATCTAATGTGTGAAATAAGGTTAAGGTTTATGCAAGTTTTCGATCATTCTTTGTGTGGTACCGAATTTATGTTTGTGCTACTGATTTTTTTTTGCATTCTAACACAAATAAAAATGTAATTAATTGTATTACTGGTCTCTTTGTTATTGTAACTTGTTTAAATAACTGTTTGGGCTACCTGTAAAATAAGCCCCAAAAATCACCATAGGGTAGTACTATCAGGGACCCATAATCAGCCCACATGGGGCCCAGCTAGTGGGTCCTAGATGGGAGTAACCTGGGTTGCCCATGTGGGATTTAGCTAGGGCCCACCCGAAGCCCACCTTCAGCCCATATGGGCTTGCCCCTATGGAACCCCATGACAAAACTGACTGACCACATGGGCCCCACATGGGTGTGTTGACAGGGTAATAGCAGTAGCAGATGTGTGCATTGAGTGCGTTTACTCGGCTTTCTTAGTAGGACTCAATGTGCTGATTGAATGAAACATACAGCAGTAGGGCCGATACAGGAAGACACGGCGACACTTTGTTGCTGAAGGATGATGGTGCAAGTTTTGTCCGTGGAGCATACAACGATTAATAAAAAGAATCATGTAGACGCGCTTATTGAGTAATCGCATAACTAATTACACATGTAAACGGAGTAATCGTATGGCATAAACCGACAATTGCTAGTAATCGGGTTTCTCATGGTCAAGTAAACGCACTCAGTGGCGTAGTAGAATAAAACAGTTCCATTAGCAATAGTAGTAAAGGAGATATTAGCAGCACCTGCAGAGTCACCTCTTGTACATTGTATTAGGTTGAAATACTATCAAACTCTGTCTTGTGACTCCACTAATCACCTGTGTGAGAGACTGAGTGGTGCGTGTCTGTCGTTGCCACGGTGATGGTGCAGCTATGATTGCTAACGCGCTGAGGGGAGAGAATAACAGAAATGTAGCTAGAATCCACACCTCAAACAAGTTAACCTAGACGCAAAACTATACGTCCAATCCAAAATATAAGGATATTTTCCGAGACCCAAGACTCTGCCGAAACCAGAGATGTCCTTTATATTTCTGTGCGGTCAGAAATACGACTCTACCGGCAGTTTCAAAATCTTGTTCTTTTTGCTTTCTCTGACGATTTTGTCACCAGATTTGCATTGGTCTCTATGGGGCGAGAGTTGGACTTTGTCTCGCTTTCGTGGGGCTCTGAACAAATGTGTATGTCTGTTGGATTCAACAGACAACTGTCTACGACCAGCACAAAATTAGCTATCTATTGATCCAAAAACGAAGCATGAAGAGCGAAAATTGTGGCAATGCTGGCAAACTAGAAATATTTTTTCAACAACATCCGAAGCTGCCCTCCACTCTAAGCGTTTCAGTCTGCACTCTAGGGTTTCACGTACACACCCATGTAAATCTCAGAAATGGCTTGAAAAAGTCATGAAACATAATCAGTGATATTGAAAAAAGTTGAATAGATATCAAAAAGCTGAATTATTTAAAAATAGTTTAGGGTTTTGTCAACATTTTAAAGTTTAAATGGTGGCTCTAGCTGAAAGATTGAGGAAGAAGAAGGATTTGGAAGTTGAAGAAGTTTAAAGAAGTTTGAGAGGATTTGAAAGAAAACTCCATTGGAAACCCATGTTAAAAATATTATGAATATTGATTTATATTAATTCAAGCATAAGAGGTACAAAGCTGAAAAGTCATAGCACCCATGGCCTGAAACTGCTGAATTTTTTGATAGCTGAACGGTTTTAATAGCTGAAGATTTGAAGGTGCTGAAAGGTGTCACGGAAGAAATAGAAGATAAATAATAAAAATAAGTTGAATAAAGATTCAAAGAACAATACTTGGAATGCTGAAGCAGCATTCCAACAATAAAGATTCAAAGAACAATACTTGGAATGCTGAAGCAGCATTCCAACAATAAAGATTCAAAGAACAATACTTGGAATGCTGAAGCAGCATTCCAACAATAAAGATTCAAAGAACAATACTTGGAATGCTGAAGCAGCATTCCAACAATAAAGATTCAAAGAACAATACTTGGAATGCTGAAGCAGCATTCCAACAATAATAAGTATGCAGAATAACAATAGTGTTTTTGCTTGCAGCAAACACACTAATAATAAGTATGCAGAATAACAATAGTGTTTTTGCTTGCAGCAAACACTAAAAATAATAAGTATGCAGAATAACAATAGTGTTTTTGCTTGCAGCAAACACACTAATAAATAAGTATGCAGAATAACAATAGTGTTTTTGCTTGCAGCAAACACACTAATAAACAGCCGTATTTCAATTGGTAAAACCTTGTCTAGTGTAGGTGATGTATTTTTGTCTCTTAATGCTTCAGCCCCACCCTTACGTTTCTTAGCCTGGTTTTGCATATTATAAACATTTAAAACTGAAAGCATGCAGCCAAGGAGCTCTCCACCTTTATTACTCATTTAAAAACTATTTGATAAATCGAATATAAAAGCATCATAGAATGTAAAGTAAAGTAACAGCTAGCTGACATCAGTTACGTAAAATGCATAGATAATGTTTAACAGTAAAATCTCAATTTAGCTTGCACCTAACATATTTGAGTGTGCTAACATTAGCAATAACGTCAGCTAGTTCGAGGTGTATGCATAGGCTAACCATTAAATTAGCAGCACATTTCCCGTATTTAACAATCATTAAACATGGACTTACCTGAAAGTGATGCACGGGCATTATTTCGCAGTTTCTTTCTCTTTCTTATTTCTGCCCCTGACTCCTGTTGTCTGTTTGAGGCCATTTTCGAAAAGTTGACCCTACTGTCAAAGTTCGTCAGGCCACTGAGATAGGACAGGGCACCCACGGCGAGCTTGGGAAGTTGAGTGTGTATTTGTTTTTTTGGGGGGGGGGGCACCATCGTAACTTTTTTTGAGCAATTAAATATATCTCTTGTTCTGCCTGTTTTGTGATATACATGCCTAAAAGGTGCCTAATATTTATATACTGATATAAAATCGGCATTATAATTATTAGTACTATGATGATTTTTGAGTTAGCAATTTTTTGGTGCCCCCTCAGGACTTGGTGCCCTACGCACAGCGCGTAGTGCGCGTTATGGGAGCGGCGGTACTGGTTGTAAAAGCAAATTAGTTTCTAAATAACAGTAGGCTAAAGGCTAACCAAAAACGTAAATATGAACTTTGCAGACTGCCCAGTTCTCAAGATAATTGTGGGAAACTCGCTGCCCTAAAATCCCATTCAAAAAAATTAACAGATTCCTGGCATTATTAGATAAATTGGATTTTAGAGCAGTGAGTTTCCCACGATTATCTCGAGAACCTGGCAATCTGCAAAGTTCGAATTTTCCTGTGTACTTTTTATAATACAATTGGCATTGTCAATTTATTTAAAATAATGAGAAATCGCTTTATGATGTGCATAAGTGACTAGAATAGATGTGGAAGTTGAACAAGTACTTCAGAGATGACAGAGAATTTCAGTTATGATTTGTGACATATAGGTACCAAAGCAACTGAGAACTGTCATCACCAGCTGCATCACGGGCACTGCACTATCTATAATTCCAGAAATCTGTGTATGTCACCGACATCATTGTGGGCACTGTGTCCTATCTATAATTCCAGCAATCTGTGTGCCACCAATTTTGTCACGGGAACTGTGCACTATCTATGGTTCAAGTCATCTGCATTTGTGTTTCACTGACATCTTAATCACAGACTGCATCACGGGCACTGTGCATTTGTTAATTACTACTCACAGTAGGCCTATTCCATATACACCTGTGGGAGAATCCAAAGAGAAGGTAGAGCTAAGTACGTGTAAATATTGAGTAGTTGTGAAGATAGGCTGCTTCACTTGCTTACAACTGATGTGGTTTCTCGATTTAAATTTTTTATAATTTTGCTTAGAACTGACTTTTGCAACTTGCTCTATTTGGCCGTTTGGGTTTCCCGTTACTCCCAGATCAGTTACAAACCAGATAAAGCTTGTTTTGTAACACAGAAACAAAACACAATTTCCATTATCAAACAACTTTTCAGGTAAATAAAGACAAGTTGAAGAAGGTCTAAATTGAAGGTGTCACATGAAGCGGGTTTGACAATCTTACATTTTTGTCTAATTCAATGTATTATCATAGTGCCTGTTCTCTCATATTTACACGTTAACATTTGATTTGCCAACTCCTTTTTTGTTATGCATTAGCCGTCAGTAGGCTAGGTAGGCTACAAATGCAGGGAATGTACATCAATGATCTATAGAAACTCGTGACCTGCTTGCAAAATATCTGATGTTTTATAACTGCTTCTGTGCGTTCAACGACAAGAAAAAGTCTGGTCAAGTCCCTCGCGCGTTCTTGAAGTGCTTTGAAGCTCGTTCCCAGTTGCGTATATCACGTCACCTTTTATTTTTTTCTTAAATCTCATTTTTAAAAAGGCATATTTGCCAGCAATTGGAAGGGCTTCGTATCTCCTGACTGGCTGTCCAACGATCTGTTGCGACCATGAAACTGGGACCTGCGACTTTTATTTGTTTCTTTAGTTTAATGTGGTTGACAGAATGTGCGCCGCTAACATGCTACTCCAGAGTGCTCGGATTGAGCAAAGAAATAATGGACCTACTGGATAAAGTACACAATTACCATCGCACGGTAGGCTAATTGAGCGAATCGATAGTTTTTGTTCCAGTAGCCTAGGCTTATTATTACAATTTACAACTTGAATTTGTTTATTTGTAATTTGCAGAAAACCTGCGTTGAGATTCTACCCAAGATGTTCATAGATGTGCACGTAAGTTACCTTACAGACTACAATTAGTTGTCAAGGTCTGACTGATAAAAGACAACGTATTAGTATGCAGACGCGTCACGCGGGGTTCAAAATTGTTCATATTGATCTTCCACAACGCAAATAATTGTGTAGTGGCACTACTGACTTCCACAGAATTCCTGCCTCATGCCCAGGCTCCGAGATTTCCTCTACGTTGTGGAAAACCTTCCTACCCAGTACTGCAAAGAACGCCCCAGAATTGTTCTATTAAAGCGGAAAGTCCGGAACTTGTACGCTATCATCAGCAAAGTCTGTCATCGGGTAGGCCTATGTGTTACTATGTGTCCTCGTTAGCTTAATATGCTGTTTACTTTGAAAAATAATTATGGGTTGATATTTGATTTCCCCCGTAGGACCTTGTGTACTTTACAGATGACTGTGAGGCAATCGATACTGGACACAGTGTCCCACGCTATGGAGAAGACAGGCTGCAGCTTCTGGAGGAGAGATGAGCAGATGGCACGAATACGGCACATAAACATACAAATGTCAGTGTAGCTTGTCAGTCAGTGTATGTAGTGTATGTCAGTGTATGTAGACTATACCCTTTCATGGAAATATCCTGCTATGTTAAGAAATACCAAGCGACCACAAGTTACTGGTCAAGTTGCAACGTATGTAGACGGTAATGTGGTTATTCAGCCGAGTTGTGGAGAAACTTCACAGGAAATTACCTGAATACCAATCATTCCGATAAAAGGCTTACAATAATAAACCAATAACAAATGTTTGTGAAACTCACTTGTGGGTCAGTTTTTCACCACAAGTCTGCATGCCTCACTTATGTTTCTGTAACCTTTGGCATGACTGAGCGGGTTTAAAAAAAAAGTTAGGTAGTTTGGTGATAAATTTGGGTAAAAACTGCAAAAAGGCCCACTTTTGAAACCCCCCTCCTCCTTCCCCCTTCCACTAGGCTGCCTACGGGCCTGCATTAGTTATATGGAATGCTGTGCTTGGGCAAAGTAAACATGCATGTAGGCCATGTCCGTCAAAGACTTATGTTTTACAATATTAATAGATATGGAATTATCTAGCCCGCACGATGTTCACTGTATATTCATTGTTGATTACATTTATGCTTAATCACATAGACCTAGATTATAATAGGCTATATTGTTACATTAGCCTACAATTTTTTAATCTTCAGTTAGGCTAGCTTGTTTAATAAAGCCTACTTTGATAAAGCAGGGGCGGTTCTACACGGGGGCCCTGTAAAAAAGTCCCTGGCCCCCTCTGTGGCCCCCCTGAGCTGACTGAATATATATATTATTTTTTAAAGCGTCTGCTAAATGAATAAATGTAAATTTATAGCAAACACCTCTTAGGCAGAACTGTACATGTGTGGGGCTGTTTTGGCAGCCCCTTTGACACTGGTCACCCAGACACTCGTCTGGGACAGTCGTTGATTTACATGAATGCTAAAATGACAATCACACCGTAATGACCACCTATGGAAAGGTGGTCTCAACAGTTGAAGAGGAAGGTTGACCGAGGAATACTCTGAAATTATCATTAAAAGTTGTGTTCTTGTAAATATAGTTCTAAACAGCTTTTAATGTCATGTTTGATATGATTTTGGTTTCTTATTTTACGTATTACATTCTAGTAATAATTTTAATGCTGTAACATGTACAGGGTTTACAGAGTTTGTGCTTGCAGCAGACCAACATGTGCTTAACATATTCCCTTGTCTTGCAAGGGCACCATTTGGTCTACTGCAGCCTTGATTAATGATCCAATTTGAATTTGTATGCGTCAGACAACTTTTCTGTCATATGGCCGGTGTCCCCATTTTAGTCAGGTTTGGGTGTATATAGGAAGAAGTTTTTACCAATCACTTTGAGTTCTGTTTACGATACAGCTCTAACGCACCGGAGCTGTATCGTAAACAGAACTCAAAGTGATTGGTAAAAACTTCTTCCTATATACACCCAAACCTGACTAAAATGGGGACACCGGCCATATGACAGAAAAGTTGTCTGACGCATACAAATTCAAATTGGATCATTAATCAAAGTGCCTAGTCAATCAATCAATCAAACTTTATTGTCGCATACACCAAATTGCTTCAGTGCAGCGAAATTCTTAAGACTTGGCCAGCAACATCTGCGCAGTAGACAGTAGATATAAATAACAAAGTAACATAGTAACATATACCAAAAATAGCATTTAACACTATAACATCAAGTAACAACAATACAAGAGCTAGCAGCAGTTTAAAATGTGAAGAAATTAGGAATATAAAATTAAGTTAAAAATAAAAAATTGTGCAAATATATGTAGGAAGTGTGGTTGTCTTCATTGTGAATACCTTTGTTAACCATTGCTCTGAAGGTATGTTTTGTATTTGATGATATTTCATTATCATTGTATTGATTATCTTACTATTTCGATAATAAACTATTATTGTGCATTTTAAGTTACTTGTTCTCCTTGAAACGTATCTATCATGCTAGGTGATTAAAACTTTGATCTAGTCTGGTTGATGCGGCTAATACTGATTATAAACATAGACTTTTGAAGTAGGTTTTAACCTAAGGCCTCTGAGTCACTTACAGTGGATCTCCACGCTCCGAAGGAATTTACTGGAGCCTCTGAGTGATCGGTTTACATACGAGGTCGGTGGTTAAATCCATATTATAGTAGAGAGAAACGACTGATGAGTGAACACGCATACTTTAGGACCGATGCTCTGATCAAGCAGATGATTTTTACTTACGCCAGAGTTTCATGTAATTAACTGTTTAGCGCTCACATTTCTAAAATTGGAGTCAGATATTAACGAGTCAATTATCTCCCTGAACATCTAACCAGAATTGAATTGGGTTTCCCAAGCCGGGGACAACGTAGGATACAGCAGGGGTGGTTCTACACAGGGGCCTACAGGGGCCAGCGCCCCTGTAAAAATGTCCTTGTCCCCCCCTGTGGCCCCCCTGAGCTGACTGAATATATATATTTTTAATTCATCATGAAACGAGGAAGGAACATTGCAGCCTTTTTGCCCCAGTACATAAACAAGTGAGAAAAACATATCAAGATAATGGCCGGGTTTCCCAGATTCGTTAAGAAGCTCTTAAGGCTATGAGCTTCTTAGGAGCGTTCTAGAGCGTTCTTAGAACGTTCCTAAGAAGCTCTTAGCGTTAAGAGCGAACGAATCTGGGAAACCCTGCCAATGAGAGAGCTGAGGAGCTGGAAGAGGGAGAGCCAGACGTTTGTATGATTTTAATGTAAAGCAAAATTAAAGTATTTAAATAGCATTTGTTTCCGTTCATATCATTTTTAATGTGCCCCGCTGATTAAACACTGGCCCCCCCTTGGCCCCCCCAGTAAAATGTGTCTAGAACTGCCACTGCATATTAGGAATAGGCCTACAAAGAGCTAAACCCCATGCTTTACTTGCAATTTGGAGTTGTGTGGGTAGCTTTTATACAATTTGTGATAGGGCCTTTTGATGATGATGAAGAAAAGGTTTGAATGAGAAACAGTCCACGCACTTTTTGGGGGAGGGGGGCAATGACAGTCAATTGCAAAACTGTGGAAATTTCTTGTCCCCTATTCACACCGGACGCGTCTGAGGCGTGTTAAGCCTTTGGTGCCCATGTTATAAAATTGGACCGGTCACACAGGCTTGCGCTCTGCAGAGATTGTTTCGGCAGCTGGTCGAATTTTTTAAAGATCCTGTAAAGCAAATTCCATGATTTGCTTCTCAGTATATTATATATGTGTGAAATTAGTTCCTGAAAGCATGTGCAAAGCGCGAAAACTTTGTCGCACTGAAATTTGGAGTTAGACCGTTGAACAGCTTGTCTTCCGTTTTCAGCTCAGGTTTTGTACAGTAGTGATGTGTCGTTCGTGAACGATTCGTTGATTTTGAACGAATAATTAGTATGATTCGGGAGTAACGAGTAGTCTCAGAGAGCGATTCGTTCAAGTTAAAATAACAAAACCAACTACCCAGCTAACACATGACGTTGCGGCAACGTTGCCAGTAAGTGCTCAGTTGGTAACCCGCGACGTAACCTTCTGGCAACGTCGTGGCAACGTCGTAGCAACGTTATAAAGGGAATGTTGCCAGTTGGTCCCATGGACAACGTTGCCACGACGTCGTACCTTGGTCGGCTGGTTACGTTATTTTTAGACCCGTGGACAACGTTGCCGCGACGTCGTACCTTGGTCGGCTGGTTACGTTATTTTTTGGTCCCCTGGACAACGTTGCCGCGACGTTGTACCTTGGTCGGCTGGTTACGTTATTTTTAGACCCGTGGGCAACGTTGCCGCGACGTCGTACCTTGGTCGGCTGGTTACGTTATTTTTTGGTCCCCTGGACAACGTTGCCGCGACGTTGTACCTTGGTCGGCTGGTTACGTTATTTTTAGACCCGTGGGCAACGTTGCCGCGACGTTGTACAATGGTCGGCTGGTTACGTTATTTTTTGGTCCCATGGACAATGTTGCCGCGACGTTGTACATTGGTCGGCTAATTACCTTATTTTTAGACCCGTGGACAACGTTGCCGCAACGTCGTACCTTGGTCGGCTGGTTACGTTATTTTTGGTCCCGTGGACAACGTTACCGTGACGTTGTACCTTGGTCGGCTGGATACATTAATTTTGGTACCATGGGTTAAGTTGCGGCTAAGTCGCTCTTTGGTCGCAGGACAACGGATCTCGAGTGCATATAGTGGTTTATCCAGAGATGGAGAGATCACACTGGACTGCTCTCAGTTCTGACACTTTTGCAATGTACCCAGTCTACATGAATTTCAATCACACACAATATTAAATGTTGCACCCAGCACGTATAAATGTAGACAATGCATGTAATTCATGTGCAGCTCAGCCCCAGCATGTCATTGGTCATCAATTTTCTCATATGCAGAAACATAGCTTTAATAAATAAGACTGAATCTGGAATATAATTTAGTCTTTCATTCTTTACTATAAACATGTACAAAAGCAATCAATGTGTGATGTGTAACATGATTAAGCAAACATTCTTTGTATAGCACACCAAAGCTGTATGACACACAATGCAAATTTGTGCTCCAATAATTTTTGTGATACAAAATTGTTAAATGTGACCAAAAGGTAAGCGACTCTTAAGAGGTTCATTTCCAAAGACAAGTCATCACAGAATATTACAATTCTTCCTTAGCAAACCTGCCCCTCAGTCTGCCCCTGAGCAACAACTTTGCGCATGCCCATTTCAACGCATCGCTCAAATTGGGGTTTCAGAAGAGATTTTGCAGGGGTTCAACACCGTCTTGTACGCATTGGATTTCAACTGGAAATTAGCTACTTCAAAGGTGAGTTTCTTTACAGAAATATATAAACATATTTTAAGAAATTTGATGGGGCATGCTTATACGTATATGTTTGAAATGTAGGCCATTTAGCCTGTTTATGTGCTATCAGATTCACATTGTTTACGTTAGGATTTCGATAGCTACAGTACAGTAGAGGTTAAACCCTCCAGAAAGTTATGTTGAAATACTGAAAATGCATAGGCCTACATGTTATCAAAGTTTAGCGTCTCACAAATCACCCACAAAAGAATCAGTGAAAATAAACGTTCAGAACTGTTAAAAAACCTTGTCCCCAAATAGTTTATTTAGCCCGGAATTTTCAAAGACTGGAGCTAGCGTGGCTGATCACGTTTTAATCACAGCAATGGCGTCTATAAAAGTATCATGTCACTAATTTTTCCAATTTGTACATGACATCTTTTTTGGATAAGTTTATTCGTTTTAACCTTTTAGATGCGTGAGTTTTAAATATTTCCGACGCTTCCACCAGTTATTTTTCCAAAACGGCAGCTAGGTTGCTTTAATTAGCTTCCGTTACCTAGCAACCTAGCATAATACTCGTAGCAATGCTACTACCTGCTAGTGTTACTTGTTAGCCTACTAATTGTAAATTTTGAAGCCATACTATAGCGTTTGTCATATAGTTTTTGTCTATCGGAAAACAGTCGGTTGGAATGTTCAGAATCACACATGTGCGACGCTACGATGTGGGGCCCTGCTTTCGAACGATCACATATGTGCAATGCTACTCCTTTTATATCAATATGCTATAACTATGTACATAAACTACATTCCATTTTCATTTCTGTACAGATTATCCTACCACCGTCACACGGCCTAGCACTGTGTCCCTGGGAAATGATGGTAAAGTAATGAATGACCGTTTAAAACAGTGACAATAATTGTATGAGCCATGGCAACCTAAAGGCTATGTTTTGAAGCAAAAGCATGACTTAAAACTTTTGCATCACCAGATTCCATACCCCTAGATGTCAACTCTGGTCTGGTGGAGGTGAACCAATTGGGGGCCCAGGAAAACAGCTGGCAGCCAGGCAAGTGCAAATATAAGACACTCAAAAAAATATATGCTTTGTATACAACCATTCAAGGTAACATTTGTTATTTACATAAATGTTACAGCTAATCTAGAAGAACCACAGTGTATGCCAATCATGCTAACTCTTGTAAACTTGTTTTACTTGTCTTTAATGACAGACACATTACAGGTTATGCTCCAGAAGATGGAGACATTGGAGGAGAACCAGCGAGAGGCTCTCCTATTCAGGCGACTACAGGGCAGACACACTGAAGAGGTGCCAGTGATGGACCTACAGGTGGCCCAAACACAGGCTGAACTCCAAGACGCCTTAAGCGAGGAGCGCCTTAAGGTGCTGGAGTTGCGAAAGAGAGTGGTAAGTGTTTGGAGATGCCATGAACTATGGCTTACACGCAGCGTTCAACGTTCACATTGGTGCTGACAATAAGTTCATGACTTCTAATTCCAGACGCTGTGATGAAGTGGAAGACGGGACTGGGAGAGAAAGCTGTGGAGCTCCTCATAGAGGAGACACTCAAACACAACCCGGCAGCCCGTTCAAAACAAGCCAGGTGAATGAATCATGATTGCAGCTTCCATATCCAACCTTTCACATGGCTATGTGACACAAATCTAGAATCACATGTTTTTTTGATGATGTATATTATTTTAGATTTTTTTATGACTTGTATAGCGCCTTTTTACACGTGCAATTATGTTGATAGAACACTAACTTATTTTGTGCTTCATTGTCAGGGCCAACAGACAGGACCTGTAGCGGGGACTGGCAGAAGATTTTAATTCACTGTTTGGCACTTTGTTTGAAATAAAATGACAATGTTACATGGAAATGCTGCCTTGTTTATGATTAGCTGGAGTTAGGCTACACATCACACAAACCTCCTAAAGTTGGCTACCATGTAGCCTATTATACAAGAACAAGTAGCATTTTGGGCAAATGAGGTCTGCATATGAACCGCCCCAATATAAGTAGTAGAATTGAGAAATAAAGGTTACTTAGTTAACGTTGTAGTTACGGACTGGCAACGTCACAAAATTACGTTGCTAGGAGGTCGCGGTTACGGACTGGCAACGTCGGAAAATGACGTTGCTAGGAGGTCGCGGTTACAGACTGGCAACGTCGGAAAATGACGTTGCTAGGAGGTCGTGGTTACGGACTGGCAACGTCGGAAAATGACGTTGCTAGGAGGTCGCGGTTACGGACTGGCAACGTCGGAAAAATAACGTTGCCACGACGTCGCGGTTACGGACTGGCAACGTCACAAGATTACGTTGCGGTTACGTTCTGGCGTCCCACAGATGCACGGTCCCGCAACGTCGCCAAAGACGTTGCGGCAACGTATGTTTGGTCATCGAGTGACGTTGCGGCAACGTAAGGGCAACGTAACTGTGTTAGCTGGGATGTCCTTTATATTTCTGTGCGGTCAGAAATACGACTCTACTGGCAGTTTCAAAATCTTGTTCTTTTTGCTTTCTCTGACGATTTTGTCAACAGATTTGCATTGGTCTCTATGGGGCGAGAGTTGGACTTTGTCTCGCTTTCGTGGGGCTCTGAACAAATGTGTACGTCTGTTGGATTCAACAGACAACTGTCTACGACCAGCACAAAATTAGCTATCTATTGATCCAAAAACGAAGCATGAAGAGCGAAAATTGTGGCAATGCTGGCAAACTAGAAATATTTTTTCAACGACATCCGAAGCTGCCCTCCACTCTAAGCGTTTCAGTCTGCACTCTAGGGTTTCACGTAAACACCCATGTAAATCTCAGAAACGGCTTGAAAAAGTCATGAAACATAATCAGTGATATTGAAAAAAGTTGAATAGATATCAAAAAGCTGAATTATTTAAAAATAGTTTAGGGTTTTGTCAACATTTTAAAGTTTAAATGGTGGCTCTAGCTGAAAGATTGAGGAAGAAGAAGGATTTGGAAGTTGAAGAAGCTTAAAGAAGTTTGAGATGATTTGAAAGAAAACTCCATTGGAAACCCATGTTAAAAATATTATGAATATTGATTTATATTAATTCAAGCATAAGAGGTACAAAGCTGAAAAGTCATAGCACCCATGGCCTGAAACTGCTGAATTTTTTGATAGCTGAACGGTTTTAATAGCTGAAGATTTGAAGGCGCTGAAAGGTGTCTTGGAAGAAATAGAAGAAGTTGAATAAAGATTCAAAGAACAATACTTGGAATGCTGAAGCAGCATTCCAACAATAAAGATTCAAAGAACAATACTTGGAATGCTGAAACAGCAGCATTCCAACAATAAGTATGCAGAATAACAATAGTGTTTTTGCTTGCAGCAAACACACTAATAACTAGAGAGGGTACAATTTCTGGGGAAATTGTAGGGTGTGCTTGCTTGCGTCGGTTGCACAGGGGTCCGTTTTTGAATGACATTTTTACAACTGATACTTCAGTTTATTTTATATAAAAATGCATACTTATTATTTATAAAGATTACATAGATTTTTGCTGCTCATTTACAATTGAAAATACGAGTGAAGTTTAGAATGAAATAGATTTCTTCTCATTTCCCCTGCAAGAGGCAGCCTCATCGTTGAATCAAAACGAATAAATTTGGCAGACCGGTTTAAAAATTGACCTAATCTCTATGACTTAAACGTACTTTTAAGTTTTTCCCTTCTCGTGATATTTTCAGGCATTTAGCCTACTCATTGCATTAATTCATTAATAAAGAACCCCCTTTGAAGATTATTCTACGACGTTACCGGCAGTAGAAGATGGAATCGCGATTCAAACAGTACCATCTGTTAACTGAAAATATGCCCCCAAAAACGTAAATAAACTTGACATTTATTTAGTGGAAAATCGCTCATTCATAAAAATATCACTGGTAGCGATCATTGTCAGTAACAACGCAAAATGCGATATAGCCCTGTGTGGAGAAGCTGCCCCGGTAAATTGTACTACTACAGTACAGTACTAGACTACTGCTGTGTTCGTCTTGGCGATTGCGTTGGTTGAATTCGATTTAACGTTCCGTTGTACGGTTTAGGCTGAAATTAATTATTTTCATGAACAGATTGACAAAGTTTAGGCTGTGGCAATGAAGTTCAGGTTAGTAGTTAGATAGACTTTTGATTTAACCCTCGTGCTGCCTTCGGGTCACATGACCCAAAGGTTCATAACGAACCATCGTTGTGTTTACCCAATTTTACCCAATACAAAAACAAATTAAAATAATTTTCTTTTAACCTTCGCAATGTGGGGGGTCTGAGACAGCCCAACGGTTAAAAGAAAAGGCTTCACTTTGTCTTTGTATGCGGTAAATCTGTCGCAATACGACGGTGGGTCACAATGACTGATGGGTCAGAATGACCCGAAGATAACACAAGGGTTAAGTAAGGGGAGTGCCGAACATGTTCTGTCGCCGTTTGACTTCCTAAACAGCTGTGTAGATGTTTTTGTAGTGTGTCTCGCGTAGGCTACAGCGTTGCAGTGAGCTACACTGGTTTGAAACCACAGGTAATGATAATTTCACCCACAAATTGTTTACTTGTAATGTAATGTCATAATAAATCCTACAACGAAAATGTATTTGTGAGGAATGTTTATTTTAACGATTGAAAACAGATGCATCATAGACCACTGTAGTATGTGTTGCCCGGGCAACAAAGGCTAATGTCATGATGCTAATGCTTCAGTGAAATAGTAGACTACCGTTTCCGAAAGTAGATGTACTTCCTTAATAATATCAGCTTATATTGTACATTACACATCACAATTGTGTGTCATATCACAAAGTAAAATTAGTAAATAGATATCACCCTGGCCTCTTTGTTTGTGGCGTTTCTGCAGCTGCCTTGCAGTAATGCAGTTAGCTTTAGCTATCTCCCAGAAGTTAACGAGCTGCTAAACTAATGTTCTGCTAGAGGTAGTCACGCAAGTTTTTGTGACGTTAGTGACGTAAGTAGCGTCATTGACTGTGGCTAGCAAGTTCACAAAAACTTAATTTCTACTTAAACCGTGCAACGGAACGTAAATCCCAATAGAAGCAACTCAATCGCTACCAAGACGAAACTTTTGTCACCTAGGTTGTCTATGTAGGCCAAATATTGACTGAGTTTTAGGGGGGCAAAAAGAATAATAATAATATATATGTGAGAGAACAAAGGTTGTGCCCTTGCCGAAGGCAAAGCACACCCAATAACTAGAAAGTGCATTTCCTCCAGAAAATGCGTTGGAATGCTGAAAGATGAATTATTTGTTTTTAAATTGCTGAAAATAGGCTACAGAAATGAGAAAATACCCGCAAGCTGAAAGCTGAAATGAATTTCAAAAATGTGTGTCACACAAAAGAGGCAGTGTGGAAGCTAAACTGCATCATCTAACAAAGCTAAGTGCTTAAATACAATGCGGGAGAATAAGTTTGAACGTTGTGAAGCAATCGAAGAAATAGTAGAATTTCAAGAGGCAGTGTGGAAGCTGAACTGCATCATCTAACAAAGCTAAGAGCTTAAATAGCCTACAATGCGGGAGAAGCTGAAAGCTGAACTGTTAAACTGTAGAAGTAGTAGAAGTAGTATATTCGTTTTAGTAGCTGAAATTATAGTGCTCTTAGTCTTTTAATGAGACGAGTTGACTGAATAGCTCTGTCTTGTGACTCCACTAATCAGCTAATACAAATCACCTGTGTGAGAGACTGAGTGGTGCGTGTCTGTCGTTGCCACGGTGATGGTGCAGCTATGATTGCTAACGCGCTGAGGGCAGAGAATAACAGAAATGTAGCTAGAATCCACACCTCAAACAAGTTAACCTAGACGCAAAACTATACGTCCAATCCAAAAAATAAGGATATTTTCCGAGACCCAAGACTCTGCCGAAACCAGAGATGTCCTTTATATGCAACCCAGTCTCATCCCATCTCGTCAAATATTGACGCTTGGGCAGAGCCCTTTGGCGTCACTATACCGACGCCGGGGGACGCCTTTTTCGTTGTTTTTTGACGCCTAGGGACGCACATTGACTTCCACGTTAATATGTTCGGCTTTTCCGGTAGAAAATTGTGAAATATGGCGTCGTATTTTGACGCATTAGGTCTCCCATAGATTTTGATGAGTGGCTTTCGGATTTTTACGAAACGTCACCAAAATAAGTCGGGTGATTTCGTAAAAATCCGGCCGATGTGCTTTCAATATGATTTTGTTTGTTATATCCAAGACATAAACGTTATAAATGACATAAACCTTATTTAAGGACATAAAAGTTATTTATAAAATGTACTGATACAAAATAAACCGATCTAAAAACGTAGGCTATATGCATACAAAAAAAGAAAGAAATAAAAATCCGGCGGGGGAGGAATATCATTTTATTTTAATCATCATTTTAAGCGCATGGAAGCAAGCATGTCAAATGCACTGACAGCAAAACCTATAAATTATCCAACATTATTGTAATTTTATTATTACACACAAGTCGCTGAAAAGGTTGACGCTCAAGATCTGGCTGGAACTACTTCTTGTCAACCAAACCTCCGCTCTCTCGTTCTGAAAAGGTAAGCTATTATCGATGAGGTAAACGTATATTTAAGATACTATCCTATACAGTTTTTTAAAATTGTTTTTTAGGTTGGTTTAATGTTATTATGTTTGACGTACATTGCCCGGTGCTTTGCATCACCAATATAAATTAATTGACTTTGTAAACTGCAAAAATAGGCTAATACACTGTGCTAGCTAGCTAGTCTAACGTTATGTCATGCAAGGTCATGAACCGGTGCACATTCATTGGACTCAGACCAATGTTTATCTTTGCTGGCGTGGTCCTTTTTACATCTCATAGCTTGCTAGGTATGACATTTATTGTATTGTATTTTTTATCTTTTCTTACTTGCAGCTCAAGTCACACATTTTCTGGAATATCCTTATTACCTCACCATATCCTTGCCTTACAGTAGCCTATTTCATAATTTATCAGGACGTACCTGTGTATACCTGTGTCCACCTATCTCTGTCACCTGTATTACGCCCTCCACTGGCTCTGCCTGTCTTTCTGTTTCTGTCTTTCTGTTTGTCTGTGTTTGTGTGCATCTCCAGGCTCCAGTCCATCCTACCTGCACAAGATCCACACCTGCGGTCCAGTTTCCCAATAACTTGCGGTGACATACCCTGGTTCAGGCAGGAGGACTCAGTATGACTTTACGAATACTTTATTTCCCACTATACAAACACGATTGTACATTTGATTTGATTTGGCATTGTGGTTCTGCTCGCATCGGCTCCCTGCCGCATCCGACGAGACACCGTCTCGACCTCCGAGCAGAGAGCGGCGACGCATTCCCCCTGAAACAGGAAACAGAAAACAGAACCAAGGGTGGAGGCCGGGGAGGCGGAGGCAGCAGGAAGACTGAAGTCTATGTCGCACTAGCGATGCATATGCCGGGAATCCCTTATATACCCCGCCCTATTAGGAGGGAGTGCCCTGCGCATAAAATGACGCGTTGCTAGTGGCGCGCTATGTCTCACGTCCTCCTTCATGAACCAGCTCCGCTTGTTTTGCCCTCCACTCACCGCCAGATCGTTGTTTTTACAACCTGGTAGCTACGTTCCCGGCCTCCTTGTACTTCCGAGTCTATTATCTACTATTTGTATTCAAAGTGTTCTAATATTGCACTTTCTTGTGTCCCAAAGAAACATCCCACTCACCCCAACTCTCCATCTGCCTGCCTACCCGCTCTGCTTGCTACCTGCCTCTCGGTGTTTGTGAGACAAATATATATATTACTTCTTTCCATTGTGCCGAAGTTTATGCTTTACTACAATACCCATAAGCCATAGGAATGAAATGTAAGATTAAGAATTATTTATCCGCTCTGGATAAGAGCGTCTGCTAAAAAATGCCTAAATGATTTAATGTGTGTTACTCATATTCCTACTTGTAATGCTTATAACATGTCAATGTGTTTATGTTTGCAGAAAATGACCAAACCCAAAAGCACTGCCAGGTCATGAATACTGCCAACCGCAAAACATGACTTTCATGTTTTGCAAGCCTCTCAACAAAAGAGAGGATTAAGTCCAAGGAGGAGAGTTTGCATGTTGGGGACTGGGGGGAGAATGTAAAGAAGCACCGCAACGCAGGCAGAGTGATACATTCAGCCCGCATATCTGTGAGTGAGAATGTAGAGGTCTTAGGTTACTGTTCCATTCAGATCCATACTATACTGGTCAGAACTTGATATAAATGCCAGTTTTCATTGGCATCAGGCCATATCATTTAATCAATAAATAGCATCAATAGCATCACATCTTATAGTCTTCCTGTCAGGACCCCTAGCTTTGTTAATTTGAAAAGAAGTATAGTAGATACGAAGAATATAAGGAAGAAGTATGATACCATTTCAAAAGTAGTTGATCAGATGGCAAGAGAGCTGATACAGAGGACAAAGCCTGATAACTTGTTAATGTCTCTTTTTTAGGTCAATAAGCTGCATGAACTGGACTTAAAGCCCCTGCTCTTCATGGGGAAAGAGAAGAGAGGGGGGGGGGGGGTTTACAGCAGAGGTCATTGCAGGCATAGGCTTCATACCAGAGGGGCCTGTGAGGGAGATCATTAAAAAAATGACCACCCTTTATGAATACTATCTTAAATGTAAGAACACATATTTTGCATTGGGACATGCTTTTTTATAACTTTGCATTTACATTTAGTTTCTAAATACTTTTTGTAACATATAATATACTAATAGAATATTGTTGATGAGTAAATATTCCCAGATTAGACCCTATTTCTGTTTAAATTAACCTAATTTGTGGGGCTGTTATACTTAGATTCAAATAATGTTACGTCTACATATACTTATTTGTCTTTATCTCTCAGACCACAATAGCCTTCTTGCCACAGCTGGTGAAGAAACACCAGAAGAAACACCAGAAGCAACATCCCCTGCCTCCACTCAGGATCAAACCTTCACCCTTAACCTTGTGCCGGTCCCCCACACACCTCCTATGACTCCCTCTCTCTCTTCATCTACTCTTCCTACTCCCTCTCTCTCTTCATCTACTCTTCCTACTCCCTCTCTCTCTTCATCTACTCTTCCTATTCCCTCTCTCTCTTCATCTACTCTTCCTACTCCCTCTCTCTCTTCATCTACTCTTCCTATTCCCTCTCTCTCTTCACCTCCTCTTCCCTCGAACTCTCTCTCTTCACCTCCTCTTCCCCCCAACTCTCTCTCCTCACCTCCTATGACTCCCTCTCTCTCTTCACCTCCTCTTCTCTCAAACTCTCTCTCTTCATCTACTCTTCCTACTCCCTCTCTCTCTTCACATCCTATGATCTCTCTCTCTCTTCACCTCCTCTTCCCTCCCACTCTTTCTCTTCTCCTGCTCTTCCCTCCCATTCTTTCTCCGCACCTCCTTTCCCCAGTCCCTCGCTCTCTTTACCTCCTTCACCAACCCTCTCTCTATGTTACCCACTTTCTACTCCTTCCCTCATCTCTTCTCCTCAAAAAGGTCTTCCCAAAATTCAGTACCCGGGAAAAAGAAAAATAATTTAACGTAAAGGTTGTCTTATGTAAGGGTCATAGGCTTATGCATCATGAACAATCTTTTGTTGTAATGACCCCAAAAAAATCAGGCAAATCATCTTATTTGTTATTCCTCTGTTTATATATTTTCAGGCTGCAATTTCCTGTTTAAAAAGAGGGACGTTCAAAGCAGGTAAGCTCAGATGCATGCAATTGTGTTTTATTTGAATTATTTTTAGTGGGGGCTTAATTTGAGTTAGCTTGTGCATGAATCCATCTTGCCAGGCTTCAAGTTACATTTACATTACATTTAGTCATTTAGCAGACGCTCTTATCCAGAGCGACTTACAGCAAGTACAGGGACATTCCCCCCGAGGCAAGTAGGGTGAGGTGTCTTGCCCAAGGACACAACATAATTTGCACAGCCGGGAGTCAACCGACAACCTTCTGATTAATAGCCCGATTCCCTAACCGCTCAGCCATCTGACCTTAGGCCGTCTGAAGTTATGCACTTGCTGCCAAACGAATTATCATCCTACAGAGGAACTCCTGGCAGCTACAGGCCTTAGATAGAGAGTGATAGACAGTAGGGGTGGGCGATATGGCCAAAATCTTCTATCACGGTATGAGTAATTTTATATCACGGTTACGGTATATATCACGGTATAGTAATTGTTCTGTAAATTCAATTAAGAAATGGTACCACTCGTGTGGTGGAAAAAACGGTATTGCATGTACTACAAGACGTTACTGGCTATTATTTAAAGGCAACCACAGTACGAGCGTTCCGATTGGCTAATGCGCAGTCATGCCATCCGCATGGTGACGTACTCACAGCTCAATAAGGATCCGTAATGCCCTCCGACGAAAATTTCAAGGGAAAGCAATCAGTCTGAGTTTTACTATCCATATCTAACTTCGGTGTCGGCGTATCAACCTCGTTAAAGCTCGGTCGATACGTTAAAGCCTCAGTTTGATATTTCCCGGCATGACCTCATGTGAAATACAAAAATATCACAAATTTGTAAAGACTTTGGATGCGAGCCCTTTTTGCCCAACCTAAAAAAATAAAAAAGTAGTCAAAAAGTATACCGCGGTTGAAACGGTATAGCCAAATCTCTCCCGATAGACACATTTCTTCCGTCGCACGGTATATACCGTCATACCGCCCGGCCCTAATAGACAGATACAATCACTTGCAAATTTTGGGGTAAAAGTGCCTGCCCTTTTTCTAACAGTTTCCAAGGATGACTTCCCCAGATGGTTCTGTGCAACAAACTATCCGTGTCAGGTTAACATTTAGGCCCATCGAATTCTAAGAGACTGTACTCTATCTTTTGGCTATATCTCAAATTCCTTCCTCCATATGAAATGTAGCCAACAGCAATTTTTCAACACAAGCAACTTGTGAAAAGCCTATAGTTCTTGTTGTAAAAGTTGAACATCTATTATTAAACATACACTGCCTCTGTGGATAAACTATCACCAACTTTAATCAGAGAGATTAACTTCTACTCTACTAAAGAACTGCAGTATCCAATAAGGATTCGTTATTCTTTGTGTTAATTATAGTCCTGTAACGGCCACAGATACCAGATTCATATTACTGTCCAAGCATTTGATTTGATTACTATTAGGATTTGAATTCTATTTAAGACAATATGACGAAATGTGCTTCTCCAAACCTTTACTTATACTAGTGTTAAAGGTCCCATGACATGAAAACCTCACTTTAGGAGGTTATTTAACGTTAATATGAGTTCCCCTATCCTACCTATGGTCCCCCAGTGGCTAGAAATTGCAATAGGTGTAAACCAAGCCCTGGATATCCTGCTCCGCCTTTGAGTGATTGACTGAGTGATTCAAATCCAAGTGACTTGAGTTCAATTCTCTGCATCCTCCTCCTCATCACTATCATCATCATCCGAGCTGTTGCCACGTTGCCAGTCCATGTCTTCCTCCATTTCCCTGTCCTCCTCTTCCACCAGTCTGTTACTTGGTTTGAGAGTGCATCTGTAGGTGCCTGCTATGGTCTGCTGTTGGAGTCTCAGGTCTTGCAGTCTTCTCTTTAGTGCACTGATGAGGCCCTTGGACCCCTCCTCGGTTAATCCATTTGGCAAGCCTGGAAATGTTGTTAATTGATGTTGAAATTAATTTACTAAAGACTATACTAGCAGGATTGGTTTCCACTTAAATAGTTTGACCTATAAATTTGAAAGTGCATGTAGCCAGATAATTTGATTTACACTCACTTCCTGTCTGTGTGCTCACTAAAACAGTGCCCATCAGCGTCTGGACCTTTGCCACTGAGTCCTTGAGGTACTGGCAGTGCTGCAGCATCTCCTTCACAAGGATCTGCTTTTCCTCTTTTAGTCGTGAGGCAAGCATTACGTGGTCAAAGAGCTTCTTCTTTGTGAGGATGTCCACACCGTCTGTAAAGGAATAAAAACATTTGACATTAATAAACAAATTACTATTAATTGCCATTTTATATGCATACTTAAAGTTAAATCTTGATGCAACACCTGTGTTCTGTTCCTGCCAAGGCCAGATCATGCTCTCTGCAGCTTTGTTAGAGAGTTTCTGCACAACTAAGTCTGTGTCCACAAGGTCACCATCAGGCTGTTGGTTGTATCTCTGGATGTCTTCCAGCAACCGTTTCTTTTCCTGGGCTATCTTTTGAGTTATTTTCTGTCGCAATCTTTTGTTGCGATCTGCAAATACAGTAAAAACAATAGTACGTAACAAGAGCTGCCATGGTAATGAAGATATCAGTATAGCCTAAGATTTATCTGCATTAGTTATGTTTACACTATACATACCATTCTGTCTGTAAAGGTAGTGCTTTTTCTGACAAATGCTCACAAAGAGTGCTCTGATTGTGATCTGCAAACTTTGAGCATCAACAGGACCAGGTGCTGCACTTCCTTGATTAAAGATAAAATAAATAAACTTTTAACATTTAAGATACAGATATGCATTACAACCAAGTGACTGAGAGTGTTTATATATTAAGTATTTTTCTTACTGCTACTGGCCCACTGCTTGACATCAACAACCCATTGTTTCAGCATGTCATCACAGCAATGCAACTGCTCCTGCATTGTCTTCAGGCTCTCAGCTACATCCACAGTCTTCTCTACTGTCTGAAAACAGCAATACAGAAGGCAGTCTTTTAAACTACCAGAGGTCCTGTACCACTTCAATGTCTACTAGGGGGTACTATAACAACGTGATGCATTTTGGGTATAATAAGTAAAAGTTACGTTTAAATGTAACTGCTTTAAATAGTTAATCATCTTCAGTACGTGAACATACCTTCTTGAATCTGGAAGACAAGGCTATATGGAGGCCATTCTCTTTCCGTTCATTCCACCCCATAGCATGGACAGTCAGCATGTCAGTTCTTACTGTTGGTACACTTGGATTACGCTCTCAACGAAGGCAGTCGCATTTTCTTTCCCTCTCCTCCCCCTGACCTTCCCTGCTTGGCTTCTATCGTATTGTCTAGTTATTCACGGAGAAATGCTCTGAAGTTTCAATCATTTGGATAGCTTTTTGAAGATAAATACTACAAAAAGGAACAACCTAAGAGGACTGAAGCCCAAGGAGAACAGAAGTATTTTGGGCTGCCCTCCAAGACTGACCACAGGCAAGCAAACGTAAGCTTGTTCCCTGTAGAACTATGGCTTGTAATGACTGCAAACAACTTACTCAGAGGATAGTCGAACTGGAGCTAAAAGTCAGAACCCTCTTAGATATCAGAGAGACCGAAGACTTTATAGATTCCATGCTACCTAGCCCGGAGGCTATGCTACCTGCCAATGAGCCACCCTTGGAATCAGCTTTCTCTCCACCGGCCGTTGGACCGGATGAGTCATGGCCTGCTCTCGGCGCTAAACCAAAGAGGCCTAGCGCCGCTTCTACCTTCATCAGAGATGGGACTGTCACCAAGGATAAACAGCAAAAAAGCGAGGCAGAAACTCTTCCCGCATCACCTCTCCTCCTGTCACACTCAGAAACAGTTTCGAACCACTGGGAACTTTCTCTCCCTTGTGTGTGGAATCCAAGGCGAAGAGGCACAGGAGTGCTAGCCACGCAGCTAACAAACATGAAGGGCTCAGATCGCCGACACACCATGACGGTAGCTACTACACACATGCAAATCCAACACATCATCGTCTGCTGCGACCGGGAGTCCCCCATTTCACTCCAAGCCCCTCTCGGACCACTCGGGGCGCTGTTCGACCCCCTATCAAGCCTAATCAGACAACAATATCACAGGATTATCAAGACCCAAGGTATGCTAAGACTACCCACAGCCCATCAACACTTAGAGGAGCTAACACTGCTAGCACTATAGAATCTACTGCTAGCACTAACGCAGTGTCTAACCTTGGCCTAGCACAAGGTCCTATCATTGTTAACCCAAATAAGATAAGAACTGGCCCCGCAGCTACTGACAAGGCAAACACAACACCACATATGGCCACTATCTTGATTGGAGATGCCATGACAGCACATGTTAAACTGGCAAAGACAGAAAATATTTGTCTTAGCAACACATCTGTGGAGGAACTGTCGTCAGAGGTACAAACAATCCTCAACAATAAACCAAACAACCCTAAGATTATCATCCACACTGGCTCGTTTGATATCCTACACAAGAAAACTGGCACTGAGATACTTAAAAAACATTTCACCCAGCTACTGAACACACTCAACAGATATCAAGATGTATTCATCAGTGGACCGATTGCATGCTTTCGCAGAGGAAAAGAAGCCTTCAGTCGACTACTATCTTTCAACACATGGTTGGCATCTGTCTGTCTGACACACAAACTGAGATTTATCGACAACTTCAATGTGTTCTGGAACTGTGCAGACCGTTTTCAAGCTGACGGACTCCACCCAAACCGTAGAGGATCTCGACTACTAACAGCAAATATCAATCACGTGCTCCTGACCACAAATCAAGCTTCTCTCCCTATCCCTGTTGTGTCTAAGCTGACTGACGCATCCCAAACAACCTCCCATGGAACAGAACAGAACATTCAAACAGCCTCCTGCAAGGACATGGGCCCTGCACAGATCTGCACCCCCCGGATGAATTCCCTTGTGATGGAACAGCTCAGTGACAGAGACTTTCCCAAAGAAAAGCTACGCTAGGACAGCCACCATGCTATTTCATTGGACATACCGGTCATCATCACAAACAGAAAATGGCATGGTAAAATGCATGGTTACAAACCTGAAACTAGTGTTAGAAGTCACAGAACTATCCATATTCTTCCAACAGATTTATCTACCCCGGTTTTATCTGTTAATACCTCACAGATGAAACTGGCCCTTCTAAATGTTAGATCACTAAATAACAAAACATTTCTAGTTAATGATCTGGTCAAAGAAAACAACTTAGACTGCATCTGTCTAACAGAAACCTGGCTAAACAACGACACGGCAACAGCAACTTTGATAGAAGCGTGTCCGCCCGATTACAGCTTCCACCAAGTTTCTAGGACATCAAAAAAAGGTGGAGGAGTCGCAGCTATTTTCTCCTCTAAACTGTTGTTCAAAATCACTGAGCTAGGTGAATTCACATCATATGAATATCTTGCTATAGAGCTCAAAACCGAATCAATACTTTTTGTTATTATATATCGGCCACTCAAGCACTCGCCAATATTCATACAAGAATTCTCTGAACTATTATCACTATGTGTCACTAGATATGACAAAGTAGTTTTAAACGGAGACTTAAATATCCAAGTAAATAAAAAAGCAGACCCAAGAACTATTGAGCTCTTAAATCTCCTTGACAGTTTCAATCTAACTCAACACATAACAGACCCAACACACCGACACGGAAACACACTAGATCTAGTGATAACAACTGGACTAAATATCAATAATATTTCAATAACTGATCTACCCCTCTCAGACCATCATTATATACTTTTTAATGTGGAAATTATCCTAACAAAAAAGAATTCTTAGTCCATAGAAGATATTTAGACGATACAGCTATGATGAAATTTTCTGAACAATTTGCTCTATATGAGCCGACTAACCATGATTGCTCTCTGAATGAAATGGTAGAGAACCTCAATGATGCACTATTATCTGTGTTAGACTCTGTTGCACCACTGAAAACCAAAAAGAAGTGCACAAGCAGAACCTCCCCATGGCTGAGAAATAAAAAAATGTTAGTGAAACAAAAAGAAAATGCCGTGCAGCAGAGAGAAAATGGAGGAAAACAAAGATCACTATCCACTACAATATCTACAAAGATACACTAACCACCTATAACAAAACCATCCGTCTAGCAAGGAGAGAATATTTCTCCAACATTATTACAGAAAATGCCAGAAATTCCAGAGTTCTTTTCTCCACCATTGACCAGCTGCTAAACACTGTCCCTGCTCCACCTCCATCCTCAGTAGTTAAATGTGAAGAGCTTGCTTTGTTTTTCAAGAACAAAATAACTTTGATCAGAGCTAGTATTATTAATAGTGGGGTCGAAACTGACATCAGTAGATTCTGCAACATAACCATGAGCACATTTACCTGTATCACACTTAGTGAACTTTCCAAAATTGTCAGCGAATCTAACTCCACAACCTCAGATATTGATCCTATACCCACAACATTCTTTAAGCGAGTGTTTGATAGTGTCTCAGGTCCGGTGCTAGAGATTATAAACACATCCCTTAGAACTGGCGTTTTCCCAGATGCCTTCAAAACAGCTGTTGTAAAGCCCCTATTAAAGAAACCCAAATTGGATAACAGTCTACTTGCAAATTACAGACCAATATCAAACCTTCCATTTATTAGTAAAGTACTGGAAAAGATAGTTTTAGTCCAATTAAATTCTTTTCTTGAAGAAAATAACATCCTGGAAGTCTCGCAGTCAGGTTTCAGGAAATATCACAGTACTGAAACTGCTCTCACCAAAATAATTAGCGACCTCAGACTAAACTCTGATGCAAATAAAGTCTCTATCCTTATCCTGTTAGATCTCAGTGCAGCATTTGATACAATTGATCACGACATCCTAATCAATAGACTGGAAAAGCTTATTGGGTTCACGGATAGTGTATTGAACTGGATGAAATCATATATCACAGGAAGGAAGTTTTATGTTAGTTTAGGTGACCATAGGTCCAAGAAACGAGAACTGCTACGGGGTTGCTCAAGGAAGCTGCTTAGGTCCATTACTCTTTTCTCTTTATATGTTACCACTCGGCGACATAATCAGAGAACATAACATAGATTTCCATAGCTATGCGGATGACACACAACTATATATATCCACTGAACCCAACGATGCAACGGCCATCAATTCCATTACCAACTGCCTGTTGGCAATAAACAAATGGATGAACGCTAACTTTCTTAAATTAAATGAAGACAAAACCGAAGTCCTACTATGTGGCCCCAAATCCAAAAGAGAGATGCTTATTAAGAATCTTGGAGGTTTAACCCCCTGTCTTAAACCAGAGGTGACGAGTCTCTGTGTAATCCTGGACTCAGATTTGAATTTCAACTCTCACATTAATAAAGTGACCAAAACAGCTTTCTTTCACCTGAGGAATATAGCAAAGGTACGACCATTCATAAACCAAAATGATGCAGAGAAGTTAATTCATGCTTTTATATCCAGCCGGCTGGACTACTGTAACGCACTTTTCACTGGTATTCCCAAGAAAACCACTGAAAGACTACAGCTCATTCAAAATTCTGCAGCTAGATTATTAACCAAAACTAAAAGGAGAGAACACATTAGTCCTGTCCTAGCTACTTTACACTGGCTCCCTGTTACCTTCAGAATTGACTTTAAGGTCCTTTTCCTCACATACAAAGCTCTACACGGACAAGGACCTAGCTACATTGCTAACTCCTTTATAAACTACACACCAGCTAGAACACTGCGATCATCAAATGCAGGCCTATTAGAGGTCACCAGAAGCAGTCATAAGAAGATTGGTGATTCGGCCTTTGTCAATTACGCCCCAAAACTATGGAACAAATTACCCATAAATATTAGGGAAGCAAACACTCTAGACATTTTTAAAAGACAGCTTAAAACCTACCTTTTTACCGAAGCATTTAAGTAATTTGATCTCAAAAGGGTTTTCCTACTTTTATTAATTATATTATTGTTACTTTTAAGATGCATGTTTAAAGTTGGTTTCTCTCTTGAACAGAGATCTTATTGGGATTTTTATTTTTGTTTGAATTGTTTATCACTTGTATTATTGTTTTTATTGATTTTATGTAAAGCACCTTGAGCTGCAATTCTTGTATGAAATGTGCTATATAAATAAAGTCTTACTTACTTACTTACTTACTTACTGTGAAAAACAAAATACAATTTTGTAAAACATGTACATTTGCAGGCTGGCAGGGGGAAATAAGCTTACAAACCTGACTTGGCCATATACTTGGTGGTAAGGGCACATCTGGAGAGAAAACTATTCACTTGCTCAACTTCTTCACCGAGAGTGGTGCCGGCACCCTCCTGGTTCCTTGCAGTCCACAGAATCTACAGGAAGAAGATAATGTGTAAAGCGGTGTGGACACACGATATTAAAGCATATCCTGAGATTACCAACTTTAGAGGGCAGCACTTAGGGGCTACAGAAAAACTTTAAACGCACTCCTAGGTTATTGTATGGGTCAGTCCAGACCACTGTGGTATGGCTATTGTCATTTATTATGGCATTTTACACTCAGTTGCCACATCATACTCTAAAATGTAAAGGTCAAGTAGCTAAAAGCATTTTGTATTGTGGGCTTTGGCATGCATCACAGACAAGCAATGCCTCATTTCCTGAAGGGGTTGAAGATGAGTCAGGGCCTCTGACACTTTTGTCAAGTATGGCACATTGGCAGGTCACATCCATGGCCAAAAATGGAGCACTCTGGAACTCTTTTTGGAGAAACATTGGATATGCAAAGATTTCTCCTCTATACATATTCAGACCTTTACAAAAAAGCACAATGCACATGAAAGAGGCATTAGATCATAATATAAATATATATTATTTATCTTTTTACTACTACTTAATCAGACCCATACCAATCTTTGAGAAGAAATCCATGTCTACACACAGCAATTTCCACACCTTCTTCATCCAACTTGTTGGCCCGCTTTGAAGTCTCTCTTGCTGCATTCCATTGGGAGTCACCACACATCGCTTTTCCTGCAGTCTACCAAAGTAAATCATTTGAACATGACAATAGTTAATTCAAGTACACTAGATTGCAGGACTGTTCACGCAAACTTTAACTGTCAAGATTCTGTCTTTTGATGAAGAAAGTGTTTTGACACTAAATGACAACACAACACCAGGCTTAGGTCTCAATCATGTCTCTCCTGGCTCTGAAGGCCGGAGGACCATCTTTTATAGGGCACAGGAATGTAAACATAGATAGTGACAGTCAGGCAGTAATGACGTTACAACAGTCTCAGAGAAAGAGATTCACAGCTCCCAACACATGACCACTCAGACTAGAGAGATCATAGTTGGCGCTGTCCTTGTAGTCATGACAAAGGACGTTTACCCAGTACTTTCTCCTGATCTATTAACCCTGACACATAGACACAATCTACTCTTATTAATAGCAAGCTTACATGAGAACATACTAACTAGTATCCAATGACTAGTTCTATTGATTAGTGAATAATGTAAGCACACAGGAAATCGCAATTTCTTCCACACTTGGCCTGACCTATCTTACATTTGAAGGATAAAGCAATATGCAATATGAATGTACTGTGCCCCCTGGATAAGAATCTAGTGCTGTAACATTGACATTAACAGTGACATTAACAGCTGGACATACTGTATATTAACTACATTGGCTGTTTATAATGTGTGCACAGAACTCACTGGTTTGTTTTCTGGAACCTGTACAACTTTCTGTTGCCATCCACAGAAACAGCCACCATTTCAGGGCTACAGGCTGGACAGACCAATGGCTCCTTTCCAAGAAGTTGGTTCTCTTCATAGTTGCAGTACACAAATTGCAGAAAGCTTCTCTGAAATGCATCTGCATTCACTTTGCCAGTCTAAAGGAAAGAATATAATACAGCTTTCAAGAACGATAAACTACATCTTTGCCTTTGTATGTTTTGTGTTTTGTATGCAACTTTTCAAATCCATAAGGATGCAAATGACTTTTGTGTGGTAAGGTCTTCAGTCTATTATCTGAAATATGTTCTACCTACTACAGCCACTTGTGGACCCTGAACTGATTTTTACTTACTCTTCCATATTGCTTTGTTCTCTGGTCCAACATTGCTGTAAAGGCTTGTCTGGACATTCCTGGAGCTGCTGTCTTCATAGCCTCAAAGGAATGGAAGAGATCTTGGTGGAACAGTGTCTGTGCCTGCATGGTAGCGGGCCAGTAACCACTCTTTACAAAGTCACTGACTTCTGGAGCCCATTTCTGGTTGCAATGTTTGCATGTTAGCACCGGAACGTGAAGATCATAACGGCCTGAGAGCACATGAAAGGCAAATCAATAACATGAAACCAAAGTAATGTGTTATATAAAAAAATTCAACAGTTTAACAAGATCCTACCATTTATGCAAACCAGTATGATGGATCTACCAACAGAGACTGCTGCATCAGCGGTGTCACAGGAGCATATCCTTTGAGGTAGAGCTGTTGGCAGAACACAATCTGCAAGGCAAAGAACCATAAGGTATACAATTAAGAATGTTTGGGTTGTGAGTAATGACTTAAATAACACATTTCAATTTCAGATAAGAATGATCTGTTAAGAAAATTGTCAATCAATTGAAAAAGAAACGCCAACCTTGTTCACAAATGATGTATTTTCCATCATGGAGTGTCACAGACTCTGTTGGCGGGATGTATTTGAAAAATCCATCCATGATGGTTTGCCTGTTGTGTAGAGTGTGGTGTTTATGTACCAAGCCATCACACTCAGCACAAAACCACTCTGAGGGCATACATTCCCCACAATGGATGACAGCTTCTTTCACGTGACAGTGATTGCATGTCATCTGGACGATGTTCTCAGCAGAAAGTAAATTGTCAAGGTTCTGTGGCCTCGCCTGTTGCCAAAATTGTTGGACCTCTTTCTGCCTTTGACTCCAACTGGACAATGGTGGCTGCTGAACAAAATCTTGCGATTCAATGTTCTCTGAGTCCTGTAGAAGGTCCTCAAGCTGCTGCATATCAAAATCTTCAAAAGGGAGGAGAAAAAAGAATAATATCATAACTTCAACATTGCCACAACACACTGTTGAAATACAGCATTTGGAACAAAAGATTAATCACCATGGTCTAGGTGTTGGCCATGGTCTAATGGCTGTGAAGAAGAAACATGTCCTCCTTCGTCTGGTCTTGATGTTGACTGCTTTCTAAGGGCTCGTGGGCGCTGGTGAACAATGTCCCCATTGTGGTCCCTCTTCTTCCAATGAACAGGTTTTGGTGATGCAGTCCTAGTTTTCTGTCTGTTCTTCTCTGTCTAGAATTACAACATGGTTTAAGAAAGGTTTACCAATATGGGAAATGCCTTCGGACTACTGACAGAAAAAGCAGTTAAAGTAGTGTAACCCTTCTGATTCATGTCTTTTAAATACGCCTCCATGTATCTTATATGGACTGGTAAGAAGGAATACTGTTAACTATAGACAAAACAGAAGCTACTTTACCTCTTCTGTCTTGAGATGTTCAATAAATGTATCTGCACTCCTGAGCTCATCCTCCAATTCCATCAACTGCAAATCACTCATCATTGAGTTGAAAGAGCAGACAGACAAATGGGCAGATGGCGAGTGGGATGTTTCTTTGGGACACAAGAAAGTGCAATATTAGAACACTTTGAATACAAATAGTAGATAATAGACTCGGAAGTACAAGGAGGCCGGGAACGTAGCTACCAGGTTGTAAAAACAACGATCTGGTGGTGAGTGGAGGGCAAACCAGGGTATGTGACCGCAAGTTATTGGGAAACTGGACATTAACATTAAACCAACCTAAAAAACAATTTAAAAAAACTGTATAGGATAGTATCTTAAATATACGTTTACCTCATCGATAATAGCTTACCTTTTCAGAACGAGAGAGCGGAGGTTTGGTTGACAAGAAGTAGTTACAGCCAGATCTTGAGCGTCAACCTTTTCAGCGACTTGTGTGTAATAATAAAATTACAATAATGTTGGATAATTTATAGGTTTTGCTGTCAGTGCATTTGACATGTTTGCTTCCATGCGCTTAAAATGATGATTAAAATAAAATGATATTCCTCCCCCGCCGGAATTTTATTTCATTTTTTTTTTTTTGTATGAATATAGCCTACGTTTTTAGATCGGTTTATTTTGTATCAGTACATTTTATTAATAACTTTTATGTCCTTAAATAAGGTTTATGTAATTTATAACGTTTATGTCTTGGATATAACAAAAAAAATCATGTTGAAAGCACATCGGCCGGATTTTTACGAAATCACCCGACTTATTTTGGTGACGTTTCGTAAAAATCCGAAAGCCACTCATCAAAATCTATGGGAGACCTAATGCGTCAAAATACGACGCCATATTTCACAATTTTCTACGGGAAAAGCCGAACATATTAACGTGGAAGTCAATGTGCGTCCCTAGGCGTCAAAAAACGACGAAAAAGGCGTCCCCCGGCGTCGGTATAGGGACGCCAAAGGGCTCTGCCCAAGCGTCAATATTTGACGAGTTGGGATGAGACTGGGTTGTTTATATGTCTGTGCGGTCAGAAATACGACTCTACCGGCAGTTTTAAAAACGTCTACTTTCTGCTTTCTCTGACAAATTTGTCCCAACATTTGCATTGGTCTGTGGGTTTCCATACCCATATGAGTCCGACCAGCACAAGCACGGCATCATTTTGATCCAAAATGAAGCTTGAAAAGTTAATATTGTGGCCGTGAGGGCAAAAGTGCCATTTAAAAAAAAAAACGGTTTTGGACTCTGTTGTCACTCTGAATTTGCACAACATTCCAATGCCTCACTCTAGCTCTCTACATAGAAACCCATGTAAATCTCAGAAACGGTTTGAAAAACTCATGAAACATAATCAGTGATATAGAAAAAAGTTGAATAGATATAAAAAAGATGAATTTTTAAAAAATAGTTTAGGATTTTGTCAACATTTTAAAGTTTAAATGGTGGCTCCACCTGAAAGATTGAGGAAGAAGAAGGATTTGGAAGTTGAGGAAGTTTTAAGAAGTTTGAGAGAATTTGAAAGAAAACTCCATTGGAAAACCACGTTAAAAATATTATGAATATTGATTTATATTAATTCAAGCATAAGAGGTACAAAGCTGAAAAGTCATAGCACCCATGGCCTGAAACTGCTGAATTTTATGATAGCTGAACGGTTTTAATAGCTGAAAATTTGAAGGCGCTGAAAGGTGTCTTGGAAGAAATAGAAGAAGAAGATGCTTGAACTAGAAAGTGCATTTCCTCCAGAAAATGCGTTGGAATGCTGAAAGATGAATTATTTGTTTTTAAATTGCTGAAAATAGGCTACAGAAATTAGAAAATACCCGCAAGCTGAAATGAATTTCAAAAATGTGTGAGTCACACAAAAGAGGCAGTGTGGAAGCTGAACTGCATCATCTAACAAAGCTAAGTGCTTAAATACAATGCGGGAGAATAAGTTTGAACGTTGTGAAGCAATCGAAGACATAGTAGAATTTCAAGAGGCAGTGTGGAAGCTGAACTGCATCATCTAACAAAGCTAAGAGCTTAAATAGCCTACAATGCGGGAGAAGCTGAAAGCTGAACTGTTAAACTGTAGAAGTAGTAGAAGTAGTATATTCGTTTTAGTAGCTGAAATTATAGTGCTCTTAGTCTTTTAATGAGACGAGTTGACTGAATAGCTCTGTCTTGTGACTCCACTAATCAGCTAATACCAATCACCTGCATGAGACTGAGTGGTGCGTGTCTGTCGTTGCCACGGTGATGGTGCAGCTATGATTGCTAACGCGCTGAGGGCAAAGAATAACAGAAATGTAGCTAGAATCCACACCTCAAACAAGTTAACCTAGACGCAAAACTATACGTCCAATCCAAAAAATAAGGATATTTCCCGAGACCCAAGACTCTGCCGAAACCAGAGATGTCCTTTATATTTCTGTGCGGTCAGAAATACGACTCTACCGGCAGTTTCAAAATCTTGTTCTTTTTGCTTTCTCTGACGATTTTGTCACCAGATTTGCATTGGTCTCTATGGGGCGAGAGTTGGACTTTGTCTCGCTTTCGTGGGGCTCTGAACAAATGTGTACGTCTGTTGGATTCAACAGACAACTGTCTACGACCAGCACAAAATTAGCTATCTATTGATCCCAAAACGAAGCATGAAGAGCGAAAATTGTGGCAATGCTGGCAAACTAGAAATATTTTTTCAACGACATCCGAAGCTGCCCTCCACTCTAAGCGTTTCATTCTGCACTCTAGGGTTTCACGTAAACACCCATGTAAATCTCAGAAACGGCTTGAAAAAGTCATGAAACATAATCAGTGATATTGAAAAAAGTTGAATAGATATCAAAAAGCTGAATTATTTAAAAATAGTTTAGGGTTTTGTCAACATTTTAAAGTTTAAATGGTGGCTCTAGCTGAAAGATTGAGGAAGAAGAAGGATTTGGAAGTTGAAGAAGTTTAAAGAAGTTTGAGAGGATTTGAAAGAAAACTCCATTGGAAACCCATGTTAAAAATATTATGAATATTGATTTATATTAATTCAAGCATAAGAGGTACAAAGCTGAAAAGTCATAGCACCCATGGCCTGAAACTGCTGAATTTTTTGATAGCTGAACGGTTTTAATAGCTGAAAATTTGAAGGCGCTGAAAGGTGTCTTGGAAGAAAAAGAAGAAGAAGAAGATGCTTGAACTAGAAAGGCATTTCCTGCTGAAAATGCGTTGGAATGCTGAAAGATGAAATCATTTTTCTTAAATTGCAGAAAATACAGAAATGAGAAAATACCCGCAAGCTGAAATTAATGTCAAAAATGTGTGAGTCACACAAAAGAGGCAGTGTGGAAACTGAACTGCATCATCTAACAACGCTAAGAGCTGAAATACAATGCGGGAGAAGCTGAAAGCTGAACTGTTAAACAGAAGAAGAAGTAGGCCTAGGCTAGCTAGTCATAAAAAGAATATTATAGTCTTAACAGCTGAAATTATAGTTAGGATAGTACCCTGCAAACACGTCTAGTTGGGCCCCACATGGGCCTCACTTGGGCTAGATGGGCTTAGGCTGGGCATGGGCTCAGAGTGGGCTTTGTTGTTGGGCCCCACATGGGCAGTAGATGGGCATAAGATGGGCTAAACTACGCATGGGCATAAGTGGGTTCCAGCTGGGCTCCACTCTTAAGATATTCAAAATTGATTATGGATGCTTTTGTTATAGGCTTATTTTAACAACAGTCACTGGCTAGTTCCACTTTTTATTCAAATTTTATCAGGCTTTTTAGCTATTTAGAAGTGTAGCCATTGCACTTTAATAGTGGTTTAAGACAAAATATGAATTTCAACAGACAATATTGTAATAAAATACATTTACTATTATTTTATTATATTATTGTACTATCTAGGTTTCCCAGTTCCACCCCATCACGGAGCAAAAAAAAAAAACGTCACTTTGCCGCCTTTCAAAAATATATTGTTTTTTGAATTTGCCGCCTAAAAAATTCCCGCCTTCAGTACCAGTACCAACGTCAGAGCGTCTTTGTCTGATAACTTCTGCAGCAGTCAGTCGCATGACGATCGGATTTCAGACACCATCAGTTTAACACGAAAAAACAGGTAAGAATCTGCCTCTATGTATACTTAAACGGGGGATGTATTTTTCACGCATGAGGTTTACTAAAAGCTTTTTTGGAGAGTGTTCGGTTAGCCAGTTTTGAACGTAAACCAATGAGGTTTCAGCCTAACTAGCTAGCAGCTTTCAGCTAGCTATGGTAATTAAACCTGGTTAAAGCATGGTGTTGAACATACAAGTCCAATTTATTAAGTTAATATCAAGCATGTTTTGAGATTATTTTGAGTGGTTGACTTACATATATTGTTTGGAAGGATTTGGTTGTAAACTTGTTAGCAAGGCAGTCAAACAGGCCTAGTTAGCAAGTGGTTAAAACAAGCTGTAGCACAAGCTAAAATTTATCGTCTGCTTTTTCCACTTGTGCTTGTTTCTTGTCTGTTGCCTTCCCTCCGGTTTTCTCGAATTGGATGAGTATGTTGTGTAGTTGTTTTGAAGAGAAGGGACGATTTGGTTCTTTTTTGATGGGCTATGGAGAAAGTTAAGGAGGTGAGCGCAGCGCGCACACACATGAGAAGGAGAGAGATGGTTAGGCTATAGTCTCAACATGCTAAATTTGCCTCTTTGCCGTACTCTTTTCCAGAAATAAACGTGATTTTAGCTGTGGTGATATTATTAGTTCTTGTTGTAATAGCAGTTCTGTTAGACTGGATATTATTTTCACTTATTATCTTATTAGTCTGCAGAATGTGTGTGTGTGTGTCAGCGCTGTATAGGCGTGCTCACACACTCTCATACACACAACGTCGCGCTCCCGCGCGCGGCAAAGACGGCAAACTAGAGAGTGTGTGTGTGTTCGTTCGCTCGCTCGCCCGTTGTGTACACTGTACACACAGCTACTACTTTTCTGTGTGAGCAATAAGGAGTGAAAATTGTATTGTTTAGCAGGCTAAGATAATGCTAATCGCTAGTAAATGCTAACGGCACATCCTCTGGGTGTTCCCCAGTCATGAAGGTTAAAGCAGCATTGCATGATGTTTTGATAGCTAAATAATAGATAATATTAAATGTAATAAATTAATAAAAGTAAACATCACATGTTTAAAATGCTTTAACTCATTGATTGTGCTTGTATTAAACATTTCTAGGAAAGTCATTTTTACAAGTGAGGATGAGGATGAGGACGATGACAGCCCCATCGGACCTACCGCTCCATCCAGCCTCAGGTCACCACCTACCGCTACATCCTGCCTCAGGTCACCACCTACCGCTCCATCCTACGCTACATCCAGCCTCGGGTCACCACCTACCGCTCCATCCTACGCTACATCCAGCCTCAGGTCACCACCTACCGCTCCATCCTTCGCTACATCCAGCCTCAGGTCACCACCTACCGCTCCATCCTTCGCTACATCCAGCCTCAGGTCACCACCTACCGCTACATCCTACGCTACATCCAGCCTCGGGTCACCACCTACCGCTCCATCCAGCCTCAGGTCACCACCTACCGCTCCATCCTACGCTACATCCAGCCTCAGGTCACCACCTACCGCTCCATCCTACGCTACATCCAGCCTCAGGTCCCCACCTACCGCTACATCCTACGCTAAATCCAGCCTCAGGTCACCACCTACCGCTCCATCCTACGCTACATCCAGCCTCGGGTCACCACCTACCGCTCCATCCTACGCTACATCCAGCCTCAGGTCACCACCTACCGCTCCATCCTTCGCTACATCCAGCCTCAGGTCACCACCTACCGCTCCATCCTTCGCTACATCCAGCCTCAGGTCACCACCTACCGCTCCATCCTACGCTACATCCAGCCTCGGGTCACCACCTACCGCTCCATCCAGCCTCAGGTCACCACCTACCGCTCCATCCTACGCTACATCCAGCCTCAGGTCACCACCTACCGCTCCATCCGACGCTACATCCAGCCTCGGGTCACCACCTACCGCTCCATCCTACGCTCCATCCAGCCTCAGGTCCCCACCTACCGCTACATCCTACACTACATCCAGCCTCAGGTCACCACCTACCGCTCCATCCTACGCTACATCCAGCTTAAGGTCACCGCCTACCGCTCCATCTCCAGTAAGAGACTCCATGTTCGTGCGCATCTTAACCCTCCTTGAGGAGGTGAAAGAAACACAAAAGATTCACGGGAGGATGCTGCAAACGCTGTTACAACAGCGTGGAACCACCGTCTCCACCGTCTCTTCTACCCCAGAGGGTTTCCCCTTAAAGACGGTTCAAGATGTCATGAACATGGAGGAAAAACTGGCGAACACAAACGTCATGTCTGAACTGGTATGTACTATATGTTAAGTCTAGGGTAGTACAACTTAATTAAATTTTATTAGCGGGCTAGCAGTGAATTTCATCTGAAACTTCCCAAGTGTGCTCACACCCATGCTTATGGTAGTTCTTTCAGGTTGATAAATTTGCTTTGTATTGCCTTTGTTCCCCCTCAGGTCGCAGCTGTGGCTGACATTGGGGGGGCAACTATTGATGAGGCCACAAGAAGGATGATGGCCTTCCTCCTAGACCACGGCCTGTCTAGGAATTACAACCTTCTGGGCCGAAACGGGAAGAGGGAGTTTAAGGCCTTGAAGTTGTTTGAAGTGATATATGGTAGGTGTGCATGTGGATAATGTTTTAAGTGTTGTACAGATACTAGAAAGTTGTTTATAATACCTTAACATTATGTAATGTTTGTTGTCCTGGCTGAGCAGTATGTTTGCTCATGTCTCCGAGATGCCTAACTGGTGTGTTAAAGAGTGTGTATAATATTAATTTATACAGCGCTTTTCTTAACATAGTTGCCTTTACAGTCCTGGTGGAGAGTTGTGTTGGCACATACAGTAAGTAAATGACCGTTATATTTATTTCTTGCAGGAGGCATGAAGAAAAACCAGATGACCAGCAATATTACCCGTAAAGATGCAGAGAAGGCCATCTCCAAATGGTTCATTGGTTCTAGGGACCGGGGGGGTAATCGACAGGTCCGACAGGCCACCCCTCAACAAAGATTTCAGACATTTGAGGAGCCATAATATGATGAATACAAGTCCACTCACACTAGTGCGACAGGTTGCTAATGAGCAGATGCTGTCTCTTTGACAGCGCTGTTTTATTTCCTAGCAGATTTTGTAGAAAATAATTATAATATCCATAAGTAGGTTTAATTTAGTGCATAATAGCTGAACAAAATGTTTTGAATTATTATTTTTTCGCTTATAGATGTCCATATTTCTGCATATTTTGGACCAAGGCCTAGTGCCGCCATCTTGAAAGTGTCATAGTTGGAATGTCATCAGGTGCATTGTTTAAAATTTAGAATTGTTCTTGTCCTTAAAGGCCACTGTAGCTTCTGTTATTATTCGAAAGGGTTGGGGTTACCCAGGGAGTTTTGCATTCTAGAACTTAGTAGAACTTTCTTGATGATGTCATATTACACACTGCACCTTTAATAGGCTATGTTTAAAGGTGCACTGTGTAATATGACATCATCAAGAAAGTTCTACAACGTTCTAGAATGCAACAGTGGCCTTCAAGGACAAGAACAATTATACATTTTAAACAATGCACCTGATGACATTCCAACTATGACACTTTCAAGATGGCGACACTAGGCCTTGGTCCAAAATATGCAGAAATATGGACATATATGAGACCCCTTCTAAGGGAAAAAATTATAATTCAAAACATTGTTTTCAGCTATTATGCACTAAATTAAATGTACTTATGGATATTATAATTACTTTCTACAAAATCTGCTAGGAAATAAAACCCAAAATTCTACACACTGCAGGTTTAAATAAATAAGTATACATGTTGGTACAATTTAGGATAAATTAAATAGGTTGTTGTGAATGTGTTGGGAGTAGTTCTTCATTGGCTTATTTTAAACTTTGTTTAATGTTTTAAAGTTTGTTTTAATTAACAGAACATTTCCCCCAAAAAATATTATTAATAATATAATAATTAGATGTATATACAAAAAATATAGATCTAGATATTAGTTTTATATTTTATGGGGAGAAATAATTCTGAATCAGCAAAAAATTGCAAATGGCAGGTTAGATTCTTTTGTCTAAATTGCAATATGTGCTATTCATTTTTCTACAATTATTACTGCACACACTAGGATATAATATTAATAGAGAATCTCAAATGAGACCAAGATGACAGGCTCAAAGGTAACCTGGATAGCTGAGTATGAAGATGTTTTTTTTTTTTAAAGGTCTATAAAGGTTTATAAAGTTTTTCAAGGTCATCATTCTGTAAAAAAAAAAAAAAAAGTTGAATATATAGAGGTTTGAATAACATTTCTTGATCAAATGATGAATAAGTTGAAAGACATCGATAAAAAACTTAAAACTGTAAAAATAGTATTTGACTTGGAGCTGAACTACATTGATGGCTTGAATGTATATGAATCAGCTAAAGGAGTATGAAGATGTGGAAAAGTAAGAAATAGTCTTAACTATGAACTGTAGGGAATTGTTGAACTCTAATAGAAATGATGTGGAATATTTAAACATTTATAGATAAAATTATAATTGAAAGACATGAAAAAAAAATCTAATGTGTGAAATAAGGTTAAGGTTTATGCAAGTTTTCGATCATTCTTTGTGTGGTACCGAATTTATGTTTGTGCTACTGATTTTTTTTTGCATTCTAACACAAATAAAAATGTAATTAATTGTATTACTGGTCTCTTTGTTATTGTAACTTGTTTAAATAACTGTTTGGGCTACCTGTAAAATAAGCCCCAAAAATCACCATAGGGTAGTACTATCAGGGACCCATAATCAGCCCACATGGGGCCCAGCTAGTGGGTCCTAGATGGGAGTAACCTGGGTTGCCCATGTGGGATTTAGCTAGGGCCCACCCGAAGCCCACCTTCAGCCCATATGGGCTTGCCCCTATGGAACCCCATGACAAAACTGACTGACCACATGGGCCCCACATGGGTGTGTTGACAGGGTAATAGCAGTAGCAGATGTGTGCATTGAGTGCGTTTACTCGGCTTTCTTAGTAGGACTCAATGTGCTGATTGAATGAAACATACAGCAGTAGGGCCGATACAGGAAGACACGGCGACACTTTGTTGCTGAAGGATGATGGTGCAAGTTTTGTCCGTGGAGCATACAACGATTAATAAAAAGAATCATGTAGACGCGCTTATTGAGTAATCGCATAACTAATTACACATGTAAACGGAGTAATCGTATGGCATAAACCGACAATTGCTAGTAATCGGGTTTCTCATGGTCAAGTAAACGCACTCAGTGGCGTAGTAGAATAAAACAGTTCCATTAGCAATAGTAGTAAAGGAGATATTAGCAGCACCTGCAGAGTCACCTCTTGTACATTGTATTAGGTTGAAATACTATCAAACTCTGTCTTGTGACTCCACTAATCACCTGTGTGAGAGACTGAGTGGTGCGTGTCTGTCGTTGCCACGGTGATGGTGCAGCTATGATTGCTAACGCGCTGAGGGGAGAGAATAACAGAAATGTAGCTAGAATCCACACCTCAAACAAGTTAACCTAGACGCAAAACTATACGTCCAATCCAAAATATAAGGATATTTTCCGAGACCCAAGACTCTGCCGAAACCAGAGATGTCCTTTATATTTCTGTGCGGTCAGAAATACGACTCTACCGGCAGTTTCAAAATCTTGTTCTTTTTGCTTTCTCTGACGATTTTGTCACCAGATTTGCATTGGTCTCTATGGGGCGAGAGTTGGACTTTGTCTCGCTTTCGTGGGGCTCTGAACAAATGTGTATGTCTGTTGGATTCAACAGACAACTGTCTACGACCAGCACAAAATTAGCTATCTATTGATCCAAAAACGAAGCATGAAGAGCGAAAATTGTGGCAATGCTGGCAAACTAGAAATATTTTTTCAACAACATCCGAAGCTGCCCTCCACTCTAAGCGTTTCAGTCTGCACTCTAGGGTTTCACGTACACACCCATGTAAATCTCAGAAATGGCTTGAAAAAGTCATGAAACATAATCAGTGATATTGAAAAAAGTTGAATAGATATCAAAAAGCTGAATTATTTAAAAATAGTTTAGGGTTTTGTCAACATTTTAAAGTTTAAATGGTGGCTCTAGCTGAAAGATTGAGGAAGAAGAAGGATTTGGAAGTTGAAGAAGTTTAAAGAAGTTTGAGAGGATTTGAAAGAAAACTCCATTGGAAACCCATGTTAAAAATATTATGAATATTGATTTATATTAATTCAAGCATAAGAGGTACAAAGCTGAAAAGTCATAGCACCCATGGCCTGAAACTGCTGAATTTTTTGATAGCTGAACGGTTTTAATAGCTGAAGATTTGAAGGTGCTGAAAGGTGTCACGGAAGAAATAGAAGATAAATAATAAAAATAAGTTGAATAAAGATTCAAAGAACAATACTTGGAATGCTGAAGCAGCATTCCAACAATAAAGATTCAAAGAACAATACTTGGAATGCTGAAGCAGCATTCCAACAATAAAGATTCAAAGAACAATACTTGGAATGCTGAAGCAGCATTCCAACAATAAAGATTCAAAGAACAATACTTGGAATGCTGAAGCAGCATTCCAACAATAAAGATTCAAAGAACAATACTTGGAATGCTGAAGCAGCATTCCAACAATAATAAGTATGCAGAATAACAATAGTGTTTTTGCTTGCAGCAAACACACTAATAATAAGTATGCAGAATAACAATAGTGTTTTTGCTTGCAGCAAACACTAAAAATAATAAGTATGCAGAATAACAATAGTGTTTTTGCTTGCAGCAAACACACTAATAAATAAGTATGCAGAATAACAATAGTGTTTTTGCTTGCAGCAAACACACTAATAAACAGCCGTATTTCAATTGGTAAAACCTTGTCTAGTGTAGGTGATGTATTTTTGTCTCTTAATGCTTCAGCCCCACCCTTACGTTTCTTAGCCTGGTTTTGCATATTATAAACATTTAAAACTGAAAGCATGCAGCCAAGGAGCTCTCCACCTTTATTACTCATTTAAAAACTATTTGATAAATCGAATATAAAAGCATCATAGAATGTAAAGTAAAGTAACAGCTAGCTGACATCAGTTACGTAAAATGCATAGATAATGTTTAACAGTAAAATCTCAATTTAGCTTGCACCTAACATATTTGAGTGTGCTAACATTAGCAATAACGTCAGCTAGTTCGAGGTGTATGCATAGGCTAACCATTAAATTAGCAGCACATTTCCCGTATTTAACAATCATTAAACATGGACTTACCTGAAAGTGATGCACGGGCATTATTTCGCAGTTTCTTTCTCTTTCTTATTTCTGCCCCTGACTCCTGTTGTCTGTTTGAGGCCATTTTCGAAAAGTTGACCCTACTGTCAAAGTTCGTCAGGCCACTGAGATAGGACAGGGCACCCACGGCGAGCTTGGGAAGTTGAGTGTGTATTTGTTTTTTTGGGGGGGGGGGCACCATCGTAACTTTTTTTGAGCAATTAAATATATCTCTTGTTCTGCCTGTTTTGTGATATACATGCCTAAAAGGTGCCTAATATTTATATACTGATATAAAATCGGCATTATAATTATTAGTACTATGATGATTTTTGAGTTAGCAATTTTTTGGTGCCCCCTCAGGACTTGGTGCCCTACGCACAGCGCGTAGTGCGCGTTATGGGAGCGGCGGTACTGGTTGTAAAAGCAAATTAGTTTCTAAATAACAGTAGGCTAAAGGCTAACCAAAAACGTAAATATGAACTTTGCAGACTGCCCAGTTCTCAAGATAATTGTGGGAAACTCGCTGCCCTAAAATCCCATTCAAAAAAATTAACAGATTCCTGGCATTATTAGATAAATTGGATTTTAGAGCAGTGAGTTTCCCACGATTATCTCGAGAACCTGGCAATCTGCAAAGTTCGAATTTTCCTGTGTACTTTTTATAATACAATTGGCATTGTCAATTTATTTAAAATAATGAGAAATCGCTTTATGATGTGCATAAGTGACTAGAATAGATGTGGAAGTTGAACAAGTACTTCAGAGATGACAGAGAATTTCAGTTATGATTTGTGACATATAGGTACCAAAGCAACTGAGAACTGTCATCACCAGCTGCATCACGGGCACTGCACTATCTATAATTCCAGAAATCTGTGTATGTCACCGACATCATTGTGGGCACTGTGTCCTATCTATAATTCCAGCAATCTGTGTGCCACCAATTTTGTCACGGGAACTGTGCACTATCTATGGTTCAAGTCATCTGCATTTGTGTTTCACTGACATCTTAATCACAGACTGCATCACGGGCACTGTGCATTTGTTAATTACTACTCACAGTAGGCCTATTCCATATACACCTGTGGGAGAATCCAAAGAGAAGGTAGAGCTAAGTACGTGTAAATATTGAGTAGTTGTGAAGATAGGCTGCTTCACTTGCTTACAACTGATGTGGTTTCTCGATTTAAATTTTTTATAATTTTGCTTAGAACTGACTTTTGCAACTTGCTCTATTTGGCCGTTTGGGTTTCCCGTTACTCCCAGATCAGTTACAAACCAGATAAAGCTTGTTTTGTAACACAGAAACAAAACACAATTTCCATTATCAAACAACTTTTCAGGTAAATAAAGACAAGTTGAAGAAGGTCTAAATTGAAGGTGTCACATGAAGCGGGTTTGACAATCTTACATTTTTGTCTAATTCAATGTATTATCATAGTGCCTGTTCTCTCATATTTACACGTTAACATTTGATTTGCCAACTCCTTTTTTGTTATGCATTAGCCGTCAGTAGGCTAGGTAGGCTACAAATGCAGGGAATGTACATCAATGATCTATAGAAACTCGTGACCTGCTTGCAAAATATCTGATGTTTTATAACTGCTTCTGTGCGTTCAACGACAAGAAAAAGTCTGGTCAAGTCCCTCGCGCGTTCTTGAAGTGCTTTGAAGCTCGTTCCCAGTTGCGTATATCACGTCACCTTTTATTTTTTTCTTAAATCTCATTTTTAAAAAGGCATATTTGCCAGCAATTGGAAGGGCTTCGTATCTCCTGACTGGCTGTCCAACGATCTGTTGCGACCATGAAACTGGGACCTGCGACTTTTATTTGTTTCTTTAGTTTAATGTGGTTGACAGAATGTGCGCCGCTAACATGCTACTCCAGAGTGCTCGGATTGAGCAAAGAAATAATGGACCTACTGGATAAAGTACACAATTACCATCGCACGGTAGGCTAATTGAGCGAATCGATAGTTTTTGTTCCAGTAGCCTAGGCTTATTATTACAATTTACAACTTGAATTTGTTTATTTGTAATTTGCAGAAAACCTGCGTTGAGATTCTACCCAAGATGTTCATAGATGTGCACGTAAGTTACCTTACAGACTACAATTAGTTGTCAAGGTCTGACTGATAAAAGACAACGTATTAGTATGCAGACGCGTCACGCGGGGTTCAAAATTGTTCATATTGATCTTCCACAACGCAAATAATTGTGTAGTGGCACTACTGACTTCCACAGAATTCCTGCCTCATGCCCAGGCTCCGAGATTTCCTCTACGTTGTGGAAAACCTTCCTACCCAGTACTGCAAAGAACGCCCCAGAATTGTTCTATTAAAGCGGAAAGTCCGGAACTTGTACGCTATCATCAGCAAAGTCTGTCATCGGGTAGGCCTATGTGTTACTATGTGTCCTCGTTAGCTTAATATGCTGTTTACTTTGAAAAATAATTATGGGTTGATATTTGATTTCCCCCGTAGGACCTTGTGTACTTTACAGATGACTGTGAGGCAATCGATACTGGACACAGTGTCCCACGCTATGGAGAAGACAGGCTGCAGCTTCTGGAGGAGAGATGAGCAGATGGCACGAATACGGCACATAAACATACAAATGTCAGTGTAGCTTGTCAGTCAGTGTATGTAGTGTATGTCAGTGTATGTAGACTATACCCTTTCATGGAAATATCCTGCTATGTTAAGAAATACCAAGCGACCACAAGTTACTGGTCAAGTTGCAACGTATGTAGACGGTAATGTGGTTATTCAGCCGAGTTGTGGAGAAACTTCACAGGAAATTACCTGAATACCAATCATTCCGATAAAAGGCTTACAATAATAAACCAATAACAAATGTTTGTGAAACTCACTTGTGGGTCAGTTTTTCACCACAAGTCTGCATGCCTCACTTATGTTTCTGTAACCTTTGGCATGACTGAGCGGGTTTAAAAAAAAAGTTAGGTAGTTTGGTGATAAATTTGGGTAAAAACTGCAAAAAGGCCCACTTTTGAAACCCCCCTCCTCCTTCCCCCTTCCACTAGGCTGCCTACGGGCCTGCATTAGTTATATGGAATGCTGTGCTTGGGCAAAGTAAACATGCATGTAGGCCATGTCCGTCAAAGACTTATGTTTTACAATATTAATAGATATGGAATTATCTAGCCCGCACGATGTTCACTGTATATTCATTGTTGATTACATTTATGCTTAATCACATAGACCTAGATTATAATAGGCTATATTGTTACATTAGCCTACAATTTTTTAATCTTCAGTTAGGCTAGCTTGTTTAATAAAGCCTACTTTGATAAAGCAGGGGCGGTTCTACACGGGGGCCCTGTAAAAAAGTCCCTGGCCCCCTCTGTGGCCCCCCTGAGCTGACTGAATATATATATTATTTTTTAAAGCGTCTGCTAAATGAATAAATGTAAATTTATAGCAAACACCTCTTAGGCAGAACTGTACATGTGTGGGGCTGTTTTGGCAGCCCCTTTGACACTGGTCACCCAGACACTCGTCTGGGACAGTCGTTGATTTACATGAATGCTAAAATGACAATCACACCGTAATGACCACCTATGGAAAGGTGGTCTCAACAGTTGAAGAGGAAGGTTGACCGAGGAATACTCTGAAATTATCATTAAAAGTTGTGTTCTTGTAAATATAGTTCTAAACAGCTTTTAATGTCATGTTTGATATGATTTTGGTTTCTTATTTTACGTATTACATTCTAGTAATAATTTTAATGCTGTAACATGTACAGGGTTTACAGAGTTTGTGCTTGCAGCAGACCAACATGTGCTTAACATATTCCCTTGTCTTGCAAGGGCACCATTTGGTCTACTGCAGCCTTGATTAATGATCCAATTTGAATTTGTATGCGTCAGACAACTTTTCTGTCATATGGCCGGTGTCCCCATTTTAGTCAGGTTTGGGTGTATATAGGAAGAAGTTTTTACCAATCACTTTGAGTTCTGTTTACGATACAGCTCTAACGCACCGGAGCTGTATCGTAAACAGAACTCAAAGTGATTGGTAAAAACTTCTTCCTATATACACCCAAACCTGACTAAAATGGGGACACCGGCCATATGACAGAAAAGTTGTCTGACGCATACAAATTCAAATTGGATCATTAATCAAAGTGCCTAGTCAATCAATCAATCAAACTTTATTGTCGCATACACCAAATTGCTTCAGTGCAGCGAAATTCTTAAGACTTGGCCAGCAACATCTGCGCAGTAGACAGTAGATATAAATAACAAAGTAACATAGTAACATATACCAAAAATAGCATTTAACACTATAACATCAAGTAACAACAATACAAGAGCTAGCAGCAGTTTAAAATGTGAAGAAATTAGGAATATAAAATTAAGTTAAAAATAAAAAATTGTGCAAATATATGTAGGAAGTGTGGTTGTCTTCATTGTGAATACCTTTGTTAACCATTGCTCTGAAGGTATGTTTTGTATTTGATGATATTTCATTATCATTGTATTGATTATCTTACTATTTCGATAATAAACTATTATTGTGCATTTTAAGTTACTTGTTCTCCTTGAAACGTATCTATCATGCTAGGTGATTAAAACTTTGATCTAGTCTGGTTGATGCGGCTAATACTGATTATAAACATAGACTTTTGAAGTAGGTTTTAACCTAAGGCCTCTGAGTCACTTACAGTGGATCTCCACGCTCCGAAGGAATTTACTGGAGCCTCTGAGTGATCGGTTTACATACGAGGTCGGTGGTTAAATCCATATTATAGTAGAGAGAAACGACTGATGAGTGAACACGCATACTTTAGGACCGATGCTCTGATCAAGCAGATGATTTTTACTTACGCCAGAGTTTCATGTAATTAACTGTTTAGCGCTCACATTTCTAAAATTGGAGTCAGATATTAACGAGTCAATTATCTCCCTGAACATCTAACCAGAATTGAATTGGGTTTCCCAAGCCGGGGACAACGTAGGATACAGCAGGGGTGGTTCTACACAGGGGCCTACAGGGGCCAGCGCCCCTGTAAAAATGTCCTTGTCCCCCCCTGTGGCCCCCCTGAGCTGACTGAATATATATATTTTTAATTCATCATGAAACGAGGAAGGAACATTGCAGCCTTTTTGCCCCAGTACATAAACAAGTGAGAAAAACATATCAAGATAATGGCCGGGTTTCCCAGATTCGTTAAGAAGCTCTTAAGGCTATGAGCTTCTTAGGAGCGTTCTAGAGCGTTCTTAGAACGTTCCTAAGAAGCTCTTAGCGTTAAGAGCGAACGAATCTGGGAAACCCTGCCAATGAGAGAGCTGAGGAGCTGGAAGAGGGAGAGCCAGACGTTTGTATGATTTTAATGTAAAGCAAAATTAAAGTATTTAAATAGCATTTGTTTCCGTTCATATCATTTTTAATGTGCCCCGCTGATTAAACACTGGCCCCCCCTTGGCCCCCCCAGTAAAATGTGTCTAGAACTGCCACTGCATATTAGGAATAGGCCTACAAAGAGCTAAACCCCATGCTTTACTTGCAATTTGGAGTTGTGTGGGTAGCTTTTATACAATTTGTGATAGGGCCTTTTGATGATGATGAAGAAAAGGTTTGAATGAGAAACAGTCCACGCACTTTTTGGGGGAGGGGGGCAATGACAGTCAATTGCAAAACTGTGGAAATTTCTTGTCCCCTATTCACACCGGACGCGTCTGAGGCGTGTTAAGCCTTTGGTGCCCATGTTATAAAATTGGACCGGTCACACAGGCTTGCGCTCTGCAGAGATTGTTTCGGCAGCTGGTCGAATTTTTTAAAGATCCTGTAAAGCAAATTCCATGATTTGCTTCTCAGTATATTATATATGTGTGAAATTAGTTCCTGAAAGCATGTGCAAAGCGCGAAAACTTTGTCGCACTGAAATTTGGAGTTAGACCGTTGAACAGCTTGTCTTCCGTTTTCAGCTCAGGTTTTGTACAGTAGTGATGTGTCGTTCGTGAACGATTCGTTGATTTTGAACGAATAATTAGTATGATTCGGGAGTAACGAGTAGTCTCAGAGAGCGATTCGTTCAAGTTAAAATAACAAAACCAACTACCCAGCTAACACATGACGTTGCGGCAACGTTGCCAGTAAGTGCTCAGTTGGTAACCCGCGACGTAACCTTCTGGCAACGTCGTGGCAACGTCGTAGCAACGTTATAAAGGGAATGTTGCCAGTTGGTCCCATGGACAACGTTGCCACGACGTCGTACCTTGGTCGGCTGGTTACGTTATTTTTAGACCCGTGGACAACGTTGCCGCGACGTCGTACCTTGGTCGGCTGGTTACGTTATTTTTTGGTCCCCTGGACAACGTTGCCGCGACGTTGTACCTTGGTCGGCTGGTTACGTTATTTTTAGACCCGTGGGCAACGTTGCCGCGACGTCGTACCTTGGTCGGCTGGTTACGTTATTTTTTGGTCCCCTGGACAACGTTGCCGCGACGTTGTACCTTGGTCGGCTGGTTACGTTATTTTTAGACCCGTGGGCAACGTTGCCGCGACGTTGTACAATGGTCGGCTGGTTACGTTATTTTTTGGTCCCATGGACAATGTTGCCGCGACGTTGTACATTGGTCGGCTAATTACCTTATTTTTAGACCCGTGGACAACGTTGCCGCAACGTCGTACCTTGGTCGGCTGGTTACGTTATTTTTGGTCCCGTGGACAACGTTACCGTGACGTTGTACCTTGGTCGGCTGGATACATTAATTTTGGTACCATGGGTTAAGTTGCGGCTAAGTCGCTCTTTGGTCGCAGGACAACGGATCTCGAGTGCATATAGTGGTTTATCCAGAGATGGAGAGATCACACTGGACTGCTCTCAGTTCTGACACTTTTGCAATGTACCCAGTCTACATGAATTTCAATCACACACAATATTAAATGTTGCACCCAGCACGTATAAATGTAGACAATGCATGTAATTCATGTGCAGCTCAGCCCCAGCATGTCATTGGTCATCAATTTTCTCATATGCAGAAACATAGCTTTAATAAATAAGACTGAATCTGGAATATAATTTAGTCTTTCATTCTTTACTATAAACATGTACAAAAGCAATCAATGTGTGATGTGTAACATGATTAAGCAAACATTCTTTGTATAGCACACCAAAGCTGTATGACACACAATGCAAATTTGTGCTCCAATAATTTTTGTGATACAAAATTGTTAAATGTGACCAAAAGGTAAGCGACTCTTAAGAGGTTCATTTCCAAAGACAAGTCATCACAGAATATTACAATTCTTCCTTAGCAAACCTGCCCCTCAGTCTGCCCCTGAGCAACAACTTTGCGCATGCCCATTTCAACGCATCGCTCAAATTGGGGTTTCAGAAGAGATTTTGCAGGGGTTCAACACCGTCTTGTACGCATTGGATTTCAACTGGAAATTAGCTACTTCAAAGGTGAGTTTCTTTACAGAAATATATAAACATATTTTAAGAAATTTGATGGGGCATGCTTATACGTATATGTTTGAAATGTAGGCCATTTAGCCTGTTTATGTGCTATCAGATTCACATTGTTTACGTTAGGATTTCGATAGCTACAGTACAGTAGAGGTTAAACCCTCCAGAAAGTTATGTTGAAATACTGAAAATGCATAGGCCTACATGTTATCAAAGTTTAGCGTCTCACAAATCACCCACAAAAGAATCAGTGAAAATAAACGTTCAGAACTGTTAAAAAACCTTGTCCCCAAATAGTTTATTTAGCCCGGAATTTTCAAAGACTGGAGCTAGCGTGGCTGATCACGTTTTAATCACAGCAATGGCGTCTATAAAAGTATCATGTCACTAATTTTTCCAATTTGTACATGACATCTTTTTTGGATAAGTTTATTCGTTTTAACCTTTTAGATGCGTGAGTTTTAAATATTTCCGACGCTTCCACCAGTTATTTTTCCAAAACGGCAGCTAGGTTGCTTTAATTAGCTTCCGTTACCTAGCAACCTAGCATAATACTCGTAGCAATGCTACTACCTGCTAGTGTTACTTGTTAGCCTACTAATTGTAAATTTTGAAGCCATACTATAGCGTTTGTCATATAGTTTTTGTCTATCGGAAAACAGTCGGTTGGAATGTTCAGAATCACACATGTGCGACGCTACGATGTGGGGCCCTGCTTTCGAACGATCACATATGTGCAATGCTACTCCTTTTATATCAATATGCTATAACTATGTACATAAACTACATTCCATTTTCATTTCTGTACAGATTATCCTACCACCGTCACACGGCCTAGCACTGTGTCCCTGGGAAATGATGGTAAAGTAATGAATGACCGTTTAAAACAGTGACAATAATTGTATGAGCCATGGCAACCTAAAGGCTATGTTTTGAAGCAAAAGCATGACTTAAAACTTTTGCATCACCAGATTCCATACCCCTAGATGTCAACTCTGGTCTGGTGGAGGTGAACCAATTGGGGGCCCAGGAAAACAGCTGGCAGCCAGGCAAGTGCAAATATAAGACACTCAAAAAAATATATGCTTTGTATACAACCATTCAAGGTAACATTTGTTATTTACATAAATGTTACAGCTAATCTAGAAGAACCACAGTGTATGCCAATCATGCTAACTCTTGTAAACTTGTTTTACTTGTCTTTAATGACAGACACATTACAGGTTATGCTCCAGAAGATGGAGACATTGGAGGAGAACCAGCGAGAGGCTCTCCTATTCAGGCGACTACAGGGCAGACACACTGAAGAGGTGCCAGTGATGGACCTACAGGTGGCCCAAACACAGGCTGAACTCCAAGACGCCTTAAGCGAGGAGCGCCTTAAGGTGCTGGAGTTGCGAAAGAGAGTGGTAAGTGTTTGGAGATGCCATGAACTATGGCTTACACGCAGCGTTCAACGTTCACATTGGTGCTGACAATAAGTTCATGACTTCTAATTCCAGACGCTGTGATGAAGTGGAAGACGGGACTGGGAGAGAAAGCTGTGGAGCTCCTCATAGAGGAGACACTCAAACACAACCCGGCAGCCCGTTCAAAACAAGCCAGGTGAATGAATCATGATTGCAGCTTCCATATCCAACCTTTCACATGGCTATGTGACACAAATCTAGAATCACATGTTTTTTTGATGATGTATATTATTTTAGATTTTTTTATGACTTGTATAGCGCCTTTTTACACGTGCAATTATGTTGATAGAACACTAACTTATTTTGTGCTTCATTGTCAGGGCCAACAGACAGGACCTGTAGCGGGGACTGGCAGAAGATTTTAATTCACTGTTTGGCACTTTGTTTGAAATAAAATGACAATGTTACATGGAAATGCTGCCTTGTTTATGATTAGCTGGAGTTAGGCTACACATCACACAAACCTCCTAAAGTTGGCTACCATGTAGCCTATTATACAAGAACAAGTAGCATTTTGGGCAAATGAGGTCTGCATATGAACCGCCCCAATATAAGTAGTAGAATTGAGAAATAAAGGTTACTTAGTTAACGTTGTAGTTACGGACTGGCAACGTCACAAAATTACGTTGCTAGGAGGTCGCGGTTACGGACTGGCAACGTCGGAAAATGACGTTGCTAGGAGGTCGCGGTTACAGACTGGCAACGTCGGAAAATGACGTTGCTAGGAGGTCGTGGTTACGGACTGGCAACGTCGGAAAATGACGTTGCTAGGAGGTCGCGGTTACGGACTGGCAACGTCGGAAAAATAACGTTGCCACGACGTCGCGGTTACGGACTGGCAACGTCACAAGATTACGTTGCGGTTACGTTCTGGCGTCCCACAGATGCACGGTCCCGCAACGTCGCCAAAGACGTTGCGGCAACGTATGTTTGGTCATCGAGTGACGTTGCGGCAACGTAAGGGCAACGTAACTGTGTTAGCTGGGATGTCCTTTATATTTCTGTGCGGTCAGAAATACGACTCTACTGGCAGTTTCAAAATCTTGTTCTTTTTGCTTTCTCTGACGATTTTGTCAACAGATTTGCATTGGTCTCTATGGGGCGAGAGTTGGACTTTGTCTCGCTTTCGTGGGGCTCTGAACAAATGTGTACGTCTGTTGGATTCAACAGACAACTGTCTACGACCAGCACAAAATTAGCTATCTATTGATCCAAAAACGAAGCATGAAGAGCGAAAATTGTGGCAATGCTGGCAAACTAGAAATATTTTTTCAACGACATCCGAAGCTGCCCTCCACTCTAAGCGTTTCAGTCTGCACTCTAGGGTTTCACGTAAACACCCATGTAAATCTCAGAAACGGCTTGAAAAAGTCATGAAACATAATCAGTGATATTGAAAAAAGTTGAATAGATATCAAAAAGCTGAATTATTTAAAAATAGTTTAGGGTTTTGTCAACATTTTAAAGTTTAAATGGTGGCTCTAGCTGAAAGATTGAGGAAGAAGAAGGATTTGGAAGTTGAAGAAGCTTAAAGAAGTTTGAGATGATTTGAAAGAAAACTCCATTGGAAACCCATGTTAAAAATATTATGAATATTGATTTATATTAATTCAAGCATAAGAGGTACAAAGCTGAAAAGTCATAGCACCCATGGCCTGAAACTGCTGAATTTTTTGATAGCTGAACGGTTTTAATAGCTGAAGATTTGAAGGCGCTGAAAGGTGTCTTGGAAGAAATAGAAGAAGTTGAATAAAGATTCAAAGAACAATACTTGGAATGCTGAAGCAGCATTCCAACAATAAAGATTCAAAGAACAATACTTGGAATGCTGAAACAGCAGCATTCCAACAATAAGTATGCAGAATAACAATAGTGTTTTTGCTTGCAGCAAACACACTAATAACTAGAGAGGGTACAATTTCTGGGGAAATTGTAGGGTGTGCTTGCTTGCGTCGGTTGCACAGGGGTCCGTTTTTGAATGACATTTTTACAACTGATACTTCAGTTTATTTTATATAAAAATGCATACTTATTATTTATAAAGATTACATAGATTTTTGCTGCTCATTTACAATTGAAAATACGAGTGAAGTTTAGAATGAAATAGATTTCTTCTCATTTCCCCTGCAAGAGGCAGCCTCATCGTTGAATCAAAACGAATAAATTTGGCAGACCGGTTTAAAAATTGACCTAATCTCTATGACTTAAACGTACTTTTAAGTTTTTCCCTTCTCGTGATATTTTCAGGCATTTAGCCTACTCATTGCATTAATTCATTAATAAAGAACCCCCTTTGAAGATTATTCTACGACGTTACCGGCAGTAGAAGATGGAATCGCGATTCAAACAGTACCATCTGTTAACTGAAAATATGCCCCCAAAAACGTAAATAAACTTGACATTTATTTAGTGGAAAATCGCTCATTCATAAAAATATCACTGGTAGCGATCATTGTCAGTAACAACGCAAAATGCGATATAGCCCTGTGTGGAGAAGCTGCCCCGGTAAATTGTACTACTACAGTACAGTACTAGACTACTGCTGTGTTCGTCTTGGCGATTGCGTTGGTTGAATTCGATTTAACGTTCCGTTGTACGGTTTAGGCTGAAATTAATTATTTTCATGAACAGATTGACAAAGTTTAGGCTGTGGCAATGAAGTTCAGGTTAGTAGTTAGATAGACTTTTGATTTAACCCTCGTGCTGCCTTCGGGTCACATGACCCAAAGGTTCATAACGAACCATCGTTGTGTTTACCCAATTTTACCCAATACAAAAACAAATTAAAATAATTTTCTTTTAACCTTCGCAATGTGGGGGGTCTGAGACAGCCCAACGGTTAAAAGAAAAGGCTTCACTTTGTCTTTGTATGCGGTAAATCTGTCGCAATACGACGGTGGGTCACAATGACTGATGGGTCAGAATGACCCGAAGATAACACAAGGGTTAAGTAAGGGGAGTGCCGAACATGTTCTGTCGCCGTTTGACTTCCTAAACAGCTGTGTAGATGTTTTTGTAGTGTGTCTCGCGTAGGCTACAGCGTTGCAGTGAGCTACACTGGTTTGAAACCACAGGTAATGATAATTTCACCCACAAATTGTTTACTTGTAATGTAATGTCATAATAAATCCTACAACGAAAATGTATTTGTGAGGAATGTTTATTTTAACGATTGAAAACAGATGCATCATAGACCACTGTAGTATGTGTTGCCCGGGCAACAAAGGCTAATGTCATGATGCTAATGCTTCAGTGAAATAGTAGACTACCGTTTCCGAAAGTAGATGTACTTCCTTAATAATATCAGCTTATATTGTACATTACACATCACAATTGTGTGTCATATCACAAAGTAAAATTAGTAAATAGATATCACCCTGGCCTCTTTGTTTGTGGCGTTTCTGCAGCTGCCTTGCAGTAATGCAGTTAGCTTTAGCTATCTCCCAGAAGTTAACGAGCTGCTAAACTAATGTTCTGCTAGAGGTAGTCACGCAAGTTTTTGTGACGTTAGTGACGTAAGTAGCGTCATTGACTGTGGCTAGCAAGTTCACAAAAACTTAATTTCTACTTAAACCGTGCAACGGAACGTAAATCCCAATAGAAGCAACTCAATCGCTACCAAGACGAAACTTTTGTCACCTAGGTTGTCTATGTAGGCCAAATATTGACTGAGTTTTAGGGGGGCAAAAAGAATAATAATAATATATATGTGAGAGAACAAAGGTTGTGCCCTTGCCGAAGGCAAAGCACACCCAATAACTAGAAAGTGCATTTCCTCCAGAAAATGCGTTGGAATGCTGAAAGATGAATTATTTGTTTTTAAATTGCTGAAAATAGGCTACAGAAATGAGAAAATACCCGCAAGCTGAAAGCTGAAATGAATTTCAAAAATGTGTGTCACACAAAAGAGGCAGTGTGGAAGCTAAACTGCATCATCTAACAAAGCTAAGTGCTTAAATACAATGCGGGAGAATAAGTTTGAACGTTGTGAAGCAATCGAAGAAATAGTAGAATTTCAAGAGGCAGTGTGGAAGCTGAACTGCATCATCTAACAAAGCTAAGAGCTTAAATAGCCTACAATGCGGGAGAAGCTGAAAGCTGAACTGTTAAACTGTAGAAGTAGTAGAAGTAGTATATTCGTTTTAGTAGCTGAAATTATAGTGCTCTTAGTCTTTTAATGAGACGAGTTGACTGAATAGCTCTGTCTTGTGACTCCACTAATCAGCTAATACAAATCACCTGTGTGAGAGACTGAGTGGTGCGTGTCTGTCGTTGCCACGGTGATGGTGCAGCTATGATTGCTAACGCGCTGAGGGCAGAGAATAACAGAAATGTAGCTAGAATCCACACCTCAAACAAGTTAACCTAGACGCAAAACTATACGTCCAATCCAAAAAATAAGGATATTTTCCGAGACCCAAGACTCTGCCGAAACCAGAGATGTCCTTTATATGCAACCCAGTCTCATCCCATCTCGTCAAATATTGACGCTTGGGCAGAGCCCTTTGGCGTCACTATACCGACGCCGGGGGACGCCTTTTTCGTTGTTTTTTGACGCCTAGGGACGCACATTGACTTCCACGTTAATATGTTCGGCTTTTCCGGTAGAAAATTGTGAAATATGGCGTCGTATTTTGACGCATTAGGTCTCCCATAGATTTTGATGAGTGGCTTTCGGATTTTTACGAAACGTCACCAAAATAAGTCGGGTGATTTCGTAAAAATCCGGCCGATGTGCTTTCAATATGATTTTGTTTGTTATATCCAAGACATAAACGTTATAAATGACATAAACCTTATTTAAGGACATAAAAGTTATTTATAAAATGTACTGATACAAAATAAACCGATCTAAAAACGTAGGCTATATGCATACAAAAAAAGAAAGAAATAAAAATCCGGCGGGGGAGGAATATCATTTTATTTTAATCATCATTTTAAGCGCATGGAAGCAAGCATGTCAAATGCACTGACAGCAAAACCTATAAATTATCCAACATTATTGTAATTTTATTATTACACACAAGTCGCTGAAAAGGTTGACGCTCAAGATCTGGCTGGAACTACTTCTTGTCAACCAAACCTCCGCTCTCTCGTTCTGAAAAGGTAAGCTATTATCGATGAGGTAAACGTATATTTAAGATACTATCCTATACAGTTTTTTAAAATTGTTTTTTAGGTTGGTTTAATGTTATTATGTTTGACGTACATTGCCCGGTGCTTTGCATCACCAATATAAATTAATTGACTTTGTAAACTGCAAAAATAGGCTAATACACTGTGCTAGCTAGCTAGTCTAACGTTATGTCATGCAAGGTCATGAACCGGTGCACATTCATTGGACTCAGACCAATGTTTATCTTTGCTGGCGTGGTCCTTTTTACATCTCATAGCTTGCTAGGTATGACATTTATTGTATTGTATTTTTTATCTTTTCTTACTTGCAGCTCAAGTCACACATTTTCTGGAATATCCTTATTACCTCACCATATCCTTGCCTTACAGTAGCCTATTTCATAATTTATCAGGACGTACCTGTGTATACCTGTGTCCACCTATCTCTGTCACCTGTATTACGCCCTCCACTGGCTCTGCCTGTCTTTCTGTTTCTGTCTTTCTGTTTGTCTGTGTTTGTGTGCATCTCCAGGCTCCAGTCCATCCTACCTGCACAAGATCCACACCTGCGGTCCAGTTTCCCAATAACTTGCGGTGACATACCCTGGTTCAGGCAGGAGGACTCAGTATGACTTTACGAATACTTTATTTCCCACTATACAAACACGATTGTACATTTGATTTGATTTGGCATTGTGGTTCTGCTCGCATCGGCTCCCTGCCGCATCCGACGAGACACCGTCTCGACCTCCGAGCAGAGAGCGGCGACGCATTCCCCCTGAAACAGGAAACAGAAAACAGAACCAAGGGTGGAGGCCGGGGAGGCGGAGGCAGCAGGAAGACTGAAGTCTATGTCGCACTAGCGATGCATATGCCGGGAATCCCTTATATACCCCGCCCTATTAGGAGGGAGTGCCCTGCGCATAAAATGACGCGTTGCTAGTGGCGCGCTATGTCTCACGTCCTCCTTCATGAACCAGCTCCGCTTGTTTTGCCCTCCACTCACCGCCAGATCGTTGTTTTTACAACCTGGTAGCTACGTTCCCGGCCTCCTTGTACTTCCGAGTCTATTATCTACTATTTGTATTCAAAGTGTTCTAATATTGCACTTTCTTGTGTCCCAAAGAAACATCCCACTCACCCCAACTCTCCATCTGCCTGCCTACCCGCTCTGCTTGCTACCTGCCTCTCGGTGTTTGTGAGACAAATATATATATTACTTCTTTCCATTGTGCCGAAGTTTATGCTTTACTACAATACCCATAAGCCATAGGAATGAAATGTAAGATTAAGAATTATTTATCCGCTCTGGATAAGAGCGTCTGCTAAAAAATGCCTAAATGATTTAATGTGTGTTACTCATATTCCTACTTGTAATGCTTATAACATGTCAATGTGTTTATGTTTGCAGAAAATGACCAAACCCAAAAGCACTGCCAGGTCATGAATACTGCCAACCGCAAAACATGACTTTCATGTTTTGCAAGCCTCTCAACAAAAGAGAGGATTAAGTCCAAGGAGGAGAGTTTGCATGTTGGGGACTGGGGGGAGAATGTAAAGAAGCACCGCAACGCAGGCAGAGTGATACATTCAGCCCGCATATCTGTGAGTGAGAATGTAGAGGTCTTAGGTTACTGTTCCATTCAGATCCATACTATACTGGTCAGAACTTGATATAAATGCCAGTTTTCATTGGCATCAGGCCATATCATTTAATCAATAAATAGCATCAATAGCATCACATCTTATAGTCTTCCTGTCAGGACCCCTAGCTTTGTTAATTTGAAAAGAAGTATAGTAGATACGAAGAATATAAGGAAGAAGTATGATACCATTTCAAAAGTAGTTGATCAGATGGCAAGAGAGCTGATACAGAGGACAAAGCCTGATAACTTGTTAATGTCTCTTTTTTAGGTCAATAAGCTGCATGAACTGGACTTAAAGCCCCTGCTCTTCATGGGGAAAGAGAAGAGAGGGGGGGGGGGGGTTTACAGCAGAGGTCATTGCAGGCATAGGCTTCATACCAGAGGGGCCTGTGAGGGAGATCATTAAAAAAATGACCACCCTTTATGAATACTATCTTAAATGTAAGAACACATATTTTGCATTGGGACATGCTTTTTTATAACTTTGCATTTACATTTAGTTTCTAAATACTTTTTGTAACATATAATATACTAATAGAATATTGTTGATGAGTAAATATTCCCAGATTAGACCCTATTTCTGTTTAAATTAACCTAATTTGTGGGGCTGTTATACTTAGATTCAAATAATGTTACGTCTACATATACTTATTTGTCTTTATCTCTCAGACCACAATAGCCTTCTTGCCACAGCTGGTGAAGAAACACCAGAAGAAACACCAGAAGCAACATCCCCTGCCTCCACTCAGGATCAAACCTTCACCCTTAACCTTGTGCCGGTCCCCCACACACCTCCTATGACTCCCTCTCTCTCTTCATCTACTCTTCCTACTCCCTCTCTCTCTTCATCTACTCTTCCTACTCCCTCTCTCTCTTCATCTACTCTTCCTATTCCCTCTCTCTCTTCATCTACTCTTCCTACTCCCTCTCTCTCTTCATCTACTCTTCCTATTCCCTCTCTCTCTTCACCTCCTCTTCCCTCGAACTCTCTCTCTTCACCTCCTCTTCCCCCCAACTCTCTCTCCTCACCTCCTATGACTCCCTCTCTCTCTTCACCTCCTCTTCTCTCAAACTCTCTCTCTTCATCTACTCTTCCTACTCCCTCTCTCTCTTCACATCCTATGATCTCTCTCTCTCTTCACCTCCTCTTCCCTCCCACTCTTTCTCTTCTCCTGCTCTTCCCTCCCATTCTTTCTCCGCACCTCCTTTCCCCAGTCCCTCGCTCTCTTTACCTCCTTCACCAACCCTCTCTCTATGTTACCCACTTTCTACTCCTTCCCTCATCTCTTCTCCTCAAAAAGGTCTTCCCAAAATTCAGTACCCGGGAAAAAGAAAAATAATTTAACGTAAAGGTTGTCTTATGTAAGGGTCATAGGCTTATGCATCATGAACAATCTTTTGTTGTAATGACCCCAAAAAAATCAGGCAAATCATCTTATTTGTTATTCCTCTGTTTATATATTTTCAGGCTGCAATTTCCTGTTTAAAAAGAGGGACGTTCAAAGCAGGTAAGCTCAGATGCATGCAATTGTGTTTTATTTGAATTATTTTTAGTGGGGGCTTAATTTGAGTTAGCTTGTGCATGAATCCATCTTGCCAGGCTTCAAGTTACATTTACATTACATTTAGTCATTTAGCAGACGCTCTTATCCAGAGCGACTTACAGCAAGTACAGGGACATTCCCCCCGAGGCAAGTAGGGTGAGGTGTCTTGCCCAAGGACACAACATAATTTGCACAGCCGGGAGTCAACCGACAACCTTCTGATTAATAGCCCGATTCCCTAACCGCTCAGCCATCTGACCTTAGGCCGTCTGAAGTTATGCACTTGCTGCCAAACGAATTATCATCCTACAGAGGAACTCCTGGCAGCTACAGGCCTTAGATAGAGAGTGATAGACAGTAGGGGTGGGCGATATGGCCAAAATCTTCTATCACGGTATGAGTAATTTTATATCACGGTTACGGTATATATCACGGTATAGTAATTGTTCTGTAAATTCAATTAAGAAATGGTACCACTCGTGTGGTGGAAAAAACGGTATTGCATGTACTACAAGACGTTACTGGCTATTATTTAAAGGCAACCACAGTACGAGCGTTCCGATTGGCTAATGCGCAGTCATGCCATCCGCATGGTGACGTACTCACAGCTCAATAAGGATCCGTAATGCCCTCCGACGAAAATTTCAAGGGAAAGCAATCAGTCTGAGTTTTACTATCCATATCTAACTTCGGTGTCGGCGTATCAACCTCGTTAAAGCTCGGTCGATACGTTAAAGCCTCAGTTTGATATTTCCCGGCATGACCTCATGTGAAATACAAAAATATCACAAATTTGTAAAGACTTTGGATGCGAGCCCTTTTTGCCCAACCTAAAAAAATAAAAAAGTAGTCAAAAAGTATACCGCGGTTGAAACGGTATAGCCAAATCTCTCCCGATAGACACATTTCTTCCGTCGCACGGTATATACCGTCATACCGCCCGGCCCTAATAGACAGATACAATCACTTGCAAATTTTGGGGTAAAAGTGCCTGCCCTTTTTCTAACAGTTTCCAAGGATGACTTCCCCAGATGGTTCTGTGCAACAAACTATCCGTGTCAGGTTAACATTTAGGCCCATCGAATTCTAAGAGACTGTACTCTATCTTTTGGCTATATCTCAAATTCCTTCCTCCATATGAAATGTAGCCAACAGCAATTTTTCAACACAAGCAACTTGTGAAAAGCCTATAGTTCTTGTTGTAAAAGTTGAACATCTATTATTAAACATACACTGCCTCTGTGGATAAACTATCACCAACTTTAATCAGAGAGATTAACTTCTACTCTACTAAAGAACTGCAGTATCCAATAAGGATTCGTTATTCTTTGTGTTAATTATAGTCCTGTAACGGCCACAGATACCAGATTCATATTACTGTCCAAGCATTTGATTTGATTACTATTAGGATTTGAATTCTATTTAAGACAATATGACGAAATGTGCTTCTCCAAACCTTTACTTATACTAGTGTTAAAGGTCCCATGACATGAAAACCTCACTTTAGGAGGTTATTTAACGTTAATATGAGTTCCCCTATCCTACCTATGGTCCCCCAGTGGCTAGAAATTGCAATAGGTGTAAACCAAGCCCTGGATATCCTGCTCCGCCTTTGAGTGATTGACTGAGTGATTCAAATCCAAGTGACTTGAGTTCAATTCTCTGCATCCTCCTCCTCATCACTATCATCATCATCCGAGCTGTTGCCACGTTGCCAGTCCATGTCTTCCTCCATTTCCCTGTCCTCCTCTTCCACCAGTCTGTTACTTGGTTTGAGAGTGCATCTGTAGGTGCCTGCTATGGTCTGCTGTTGGAGTCTCAGGTCTTGCAGTCTTCTCTTTAGTGCACTGATGAGGCCCTTGGACCCCTCCTCGGTTAATCCATTTGGCAAGCCTGGAAATGTTGTTAATTGATGTTGAAATTAATTTACTAAAGACTATACTAGCAGGATTGGTTTCCACTTAAATAGTTTGACCTATAAATTTGAAAGTGCATGTAGCCAGATAATTTGATTTACACTCACTTCCTGTCTGTGTGCTCACTAAAACAGTGCCCATCAGCGTCTGGACCTTTGCCACTGAGTCCTTGAGGTACTGGCAGTGCTGCAGCATCTCCTTCACAAGGATCTGCTTTTCCTCTTTTAGTCGTGAGGCAAGCATTACGTGGTCAAAGAGCTTCTTCTTTGTGAGGATGTCCACACCGTCTGTAAAGGAATAAAAACATTTGACATTAATAAACAAATTACTATTAATTGCCATTTTATATGCATACTTAAAGTTAAATCTTGATGCAACACCTGTGTTCTGTTCCTGCCAAGGCCAGATCATGCTCTCTGCAGCTTTGTTAGAGAGTTTCTGCACAACTAAGTCTGTGTCCACAAGGTCACCATCAGGCTGTTGGTTGTATCTCTGGATGTCTTCCAGCAACCGTTTCTTTTCCTGGGCTATCTTTTGAGTTATTTTCTGTCGCAATCTTTTGTTGCGATCTGCAAATACAGTAAAAACAATAGTACGTAACAAGAGCTGCCATGGTAATGAAGATATCAGTATAGCCTAAGATTTATCTGCATTAGTTATGTTTACACTATACATACCATTCTGTCTGTAAAGGTAGTGCTTTTTCTGACAAATGCTCACAAAGAGTGCTCTGATTGTGATCTGCAAACTTTGAGCATCAACAGGACCAGGTGCTGCACTTCCTTGATTAAAGATAAAATAAATAAACTTTTAACATTTAAGATACAGATATGCATTACAACCAAGTGACTGAGAGTGTTTATATATTAAGTATTTTTCTTACTGCTACTGGCCCACTGCTTGACATCAACAACCCATTGTTTCAGCATGTCATCACAGCAATGCAACTGCTCCTGCATTGTCTTCAGGCTCTCAGCTACATCCACAGTCTTCTCTACTGTCTGAAAACAGCAATACAGAAGGCAGTCTTTTAAACTACCAGAGGTCCTGTACCACTTCAATGTCTACTAGGGGGTACTATAACAACGTGATGCATTTTGGGTATAATAAGTAAAAGTTACGTTTAAATGTAACTGCTTTAAATAGTTAATCATCTTCAGTACGTGAACATACCTTCTTGAATCTGGAAGACAAGGCTATATGGAGGCCATTCTCTTTCCGTTCATTCCACCCCATAGCATGGACAGTCAGCATGTCAGTTCTTACTGTTGGTACACTTGGATTACGCTCTCAACGAAGGCAGTCGCATTTTCTTTCCCTCTCCTCCCCCTGACCTTCCCTGCTTGGCTTCTATCGTATTGTCTAGTTATTCACGGAGAAATGCTCTGAAGTTTCAATCATTTGGATAGCTTTTTGAAGATAAATACTACAAAAAGGAACAACCTAAGAGGACTGAAGCCCAAGGAGAACAGAAGTATTTTGGGCTGCCCTCCAAGACTGACCACAGGCAAGCAAACGTAAGCTTGTTCCCTGTAGAACTATGGCTTGTAATGACTGCAAACAACTTACTCAGAGGATAGTCGAACTGGAGCTAAAAGTCAGAACCCTCTTAGATATCAGAGAGACCGAAGACTTTATAGATTCCATGCTACCTAGCCCGGAGGCTATGCTACCTGCCAATGAGCCACCCTTGGAATCAGCTTTCTCTCCACCGGCCGTTGGACCGGATGAGTCATGGCCTGCTCTCGGCGCTAAACCAAAGAGGCCTAGCGCCGCTTCTACCTTCATCAGAGATGGGACTGTCACCAAGGATAAACAGCAAAAAAGCGAGGCAGAAACTCTTCCCGCATCACCTCTCCTCCTGTCACACTCAGAAACAGTTTCGAACCACTGGGAACTTTCTCTCCCTTGTGTGTGGAATCCAAGGCGAAGAGGCACAGGAGTGCTAGCCACGCAGCTAACAAACATGAAGGGCTCAGATCGCCGACACACCATGACGGTAGCTACTACACACATGCAAATCCAACACATCATCGTCTGCTGCGACCGGGAGTCCCCCATTTCACTCCAAGCCCCTCTCGGACCACTCGGGGCGCTGTTCGACCCCCTATCAAGCCTAATCAGACAACAATATCACAGGATTATCAAGACCCAAGGTATGCTAAGACTACCCACAGCCCATCAACACTTAGAGGAGCTAACACTGCTAGCACTATAGAATCTACTGCTAGCACTAACGCAGTGTCTAACCTTGGCCTAGCACAAGGTCCTATCATTGTTAACCCAAATAAGATAAGAACTGGCCCCGCAGCTACTGACAAGGCAAACACAACACCACATATGGCCACTATCTTGATTGGAGATGCCATGACAGCACATGTTAAACTGGCAAAGACAGAAAATATTTGTCTTAGCAACACATCTGTGGAGGAACTGTCGTCAGAGGTACAAACAATCCTCAACAATAAACCAAACAACCCTAAGATTATCATCCACACTGGCTCGTTTGATATCCTACACAAGAAAACTGGCACTGAGATACTTAAAAAACATTTCACCCAGCTACTGAACACACTCAACAGATATCAAGATGTATTCATCAGTGGACCGATTGCATGCTTTCGCAGAGGAAAAGAAGCCTTCAGTCGACTACTATCTTTCAACACATGGTTGGCATCTGTCTGTCTGACACACAAACTGAGATTTATCGACAACTTCAATGTGTTCTGGAACTGTGCAGACCGTTTTCAAGCTGACGGACTCCACCCAAACCGTAGAGGATCTCGACTACTAACAGCAAATATCAATCACGTGCTCCTGACCACAAATCAAGCTTCTCTCCCTATCCCTGTTGTGTCTAAGCTGACTGACGCATCCCAAACAACCTCCCATGGAACAGAACAGAACATTCAAACAGCCTCCTGCAAGGACATGGGCCCTGCACAGATCTGCACCCCCCGGATGAATTCCCTTGTGATGGAACAGCTCAGTGACAGAGACTTTCCCAAAGAAAAGCTACGCTAGGACAGCCACCATGCTATTTCATTGGACATACCGGTCATCATCACAAACAGAAAATGGCATGGTAAAATGCATGGTTACAAACCTGAAACTAGTGTTAGAAGTCACAGAACTATCCATATTCTTCCAACAGATTTATCTACCCCGGTTTTATCTGTTAATACCTCACAGATGAAACTGGCCCTTCTAAATGTTAGATCACTAAATAACAAAACATTTCTAGTTAATGATCTGGTCAAAGAAAACAACTTAGACTGCATCTGTCTAACAGAAACCTGGCTAAACAACGACACGGCAACAGCAACTTTGATAGAAGCGTGTCCGCCCGATTACAGCTTCCACCAAGTTTCTAGGACATCAAAAAAAGGTGGAGGAGTCGCAGCTATTTTCTCCTCTAAACTGTTGTTCAAAATCACTGAGCTAGGTGAATTCACATCATATGAATATCTTGCTATAGAGCTCAAAACCGAATCAATACTTTTTGTTATTATATATCGGCCACTCAAGCACTCGCCAATATTCATACAAGAATTCTCTGAACTATTATCACTATGTGTCACTAGATATGACAAAGTAGTTTTAAACGGAGACTTAAATATCCAAGTAAATAAAAAAGCAGACCCAAGAACTATTGAGCTCTTAAATCTCCTTGACAGTTTCAATCTAACTCAACACATAACAGACCCAACACACCGACACGGAAACACACTAGATCTAGTGATAACAACTGGACTAAATATCAATAATATTTCAATAACTGATCTACCCCTCTCAGACCATCATTATATACTTTTTAATGTGGAAATTATCCTAACAAAAAAGAATTCTTAGTCCATAGAAGATATTTAGACGATACAGCTATGATGAAATTTTCTGAACAATTTGCTCTATATGAGCCGACTAACCATGATTGCTCTCTGAATGAAATGGTAGAGAACCTCAATGATGCACTATTATCTGTGTTAGACTCTGTTGCACCACTGAAAACCAAAAAGAAGTGCACAAGCAGAACCTCCCCATGGCTGAGAAATTAAAAAAAATCAACTTTATCACCAAACCAAAGCTTTGACAAGTTGGTCTGCTAGTAGTAGAATAATGTGAAACAGGTCTGAAGTTTCTATGGTCATTTATGACAAAGATATTGAGGAAACACAGAAATATTTGTGTTTTTATTGATTTATTGGCTATGGGTTAATCAATAATCAACTTTATCACCAAACCAAAGCTTGGACAACTTGGTCAGCTAGGAGTAAAATAATGTGAAACAGGTCTGACGTTTCTGTGGTCATTTATGACAAAGATATTGAGGAAATACTGAAATATTGGTGTTTTTCTTGATTTATTGGCAATATAGGTTAATCAATAATCAACTTTATCACCAAACCAAAGCTTGGACAACTTGGTCTACTAGTATTAGAAGAATGTGCAACAAGTTTGAAGTTTATATGTTCATTTTTGACAACAATATTGATGAAACACTGAAATATTTGTGTTTTTATTGATTTATTGGCTATGGGTTATTCAATAATCAACTTTATCACCAAACCAAAGCTTGGACAACTTGGTCAGCTAGTAGTAGAAGAATGTGCAACAAGTTTGAAGTTTCTATGTTCATTTTTGACAAAGATATTGAGGAAATACTGAAATATTGGTGTTTTTCTTGACTTATTGGCAATATAGGTTAATCAATAATCAACTTTATCACCAAACCAAAGCTTGGAGAACTTGGTCTACTAGTATTAGAAGAATGTACAGCAAGTTTGAAGTTTCTATGTTCATTTTTGACAACGATATTGATGAAACACTGAAATATTTGTGTTTTTATTGATTTATTGGCTATGGGTTATTCAATAATCAACTTTATCACCAAACCAAAGCTTGGACAACTTGGTCAGCTAGTAGTAGAAGAATGTGCAACAAGTTTGAAGTTTCTATGTTCATTTTTGACAAAGATATTGAGGAAACACAGAAATATTGGTGTTTTTCTTGATTTATTGGCAATATAGGTTAATCAATAATCAACTTTATCACCAAACCAAAGCTTGGACAACTTGGTCTGATATTAGTAGAATAATGTGAAACAGGTCTGAAGTTTCTATGTTCATTTTTGACAAAGATATTGAGGAAATACAGAAATATTGGTGTTTTTATTGACTTATTGGCTATGGATTAATCAATAATCAACTTGGTCACCAAACCAAAGCTTGGACAACTTGGTCTACTAGTATTAGAAGAATGTGCAACAAGTTTGAAGTTTCTATGTTCATGTTTGCCAATAAATTTTTGCCAATAAGCCAATAAATCAATAAAAACACAAATATTTCAGTGTTTCATCAATATCGTTGTCAAAAATGAACATAGAAACTTCAAACTTGTTGCACATTCTTCTACTACTAGCTGACCAAGTTGTCCAAGCTTTGGTTTGGTGATAAAGTTGATTATTGAATAACCCATAGCCAATAAATCAATAGAAACACAAATATTCCAGTGTTTCATCAATATCGTTGTCAAAAATGAACATAGAAACTTCAAACTTGTTGCACATTCTTCTACTACTAGCTGACCAAGTTGTCCAAGCTTTGGTTTGGTGATAAAGTTGATTATTGAATAACCCATAGCCAATAAATCAATAAAAACACAAATATTTCAGTGTTTCCTCAATATCGTTGTCAAAAATGAACATAGAAACTTCAAACTTGTTGCACATTCTTCTAATACTAGTAGACCAAGTTGTCCAAGCTTTGGTTTGGTGATAAAGTTGATTATTGATTAACCTATATTGCCAATAAATCAAGAAAAACACCAATATTTCAGTATTTCCTCAATATCTTTGTCGAAAATGACCATAGAAACTTCAGACCTGTTTCACATTATGGGTTAATCAGTAATCAACTTTATCACCAAACCAAAGCTTGGACAACTTGGTCAGCTAGGAGTAGAAGAATGTGCAACAAGTTTGAAGTTTCTATGTTCATTTTTGACAAAGATATTGAGGAAATACTGAAATATTGGTGTTTTTCTTGATTTATTGGCAATATAGGTTAAACAATAATCAACTTTATCACCAAACCAAAGCTTGGACAACTTGGTCAGCTAGGAGTAGAAGAATGTGAAACAGGTCTGAAGTTTCTATGGTCATTTCTGACAAAGATATTGAGGAAATACTGAAATATTGGTGTTTTTCTTGATTTATTGGCAATATAGGTTAATAAATAATCAACTTTATCACCAAACCAAAGCTTGGACAACTTGGTCTGATATTAGTAGAAGAATGTGAAACAGGTCTGAAGTTTCTATGTTCATTTTTGACAAAGATATTGAGGAAATACAGAAATATTGGTGTTTTTATTGACTTATTGGCTATGGATTAATCAATAATCAACTTGGTCACCAAACCAAAGCTTGGACAACTTGGTCTACTAGTATTAGAAGAATGTGCAACAAGTTTGAAGTTTCTATGTTCATTTTTGACAAAGATATTGAGGAAATACAGAAATATTGGTGTTTTTATTGACTTATTGGCTATGGATTAATCAATAATCAACTTGGTCACCAAACCAAAGCTTGGACAACTTGGTCTACTAGTATTAGAAGAATGTGCAACAAGTTTGAAGTTTCTATGTTCATGTTTGCCAATACATTTTTGCCAATAAGCCAATAAATCAATAAAAACACAAATATTTCAGTGTTTCATCAATATCGTTGTCAAAAATGAACATAGAAACTTCAAACTTGTTGCACATTCTTCTACTACTAGCTGACCAAGTTGTCCAAGCTTTGGTTTGGTGATAAAGTTGATTATTGAATAACCCATAGCCAATAAATCAATAAAAACACAAATATTTCAGTGTTTCATCAATATCGTTGTCAAAAATGAACATAGAAACTTCAAACTTGTTGCACATTCTTCTACTACTAGCTGACCAAGTTGTCCAAGCTTTGGTTTGGTGATAAAGTTGATTATTGAATAACCCATAGCCAATAAATCAATAAAAACACAAATATTTCAGTGTTTCATCAATATCGTTGTCAAAAATGAACATAGAAACTTCAAACTTGTTGCACATTCTTCTACTACTAGCTGACCAAGTTGTCCAAGCTTTGGTTTGGTGATAAAGTTGATTATTGAATAACCCATAGCCAATAAATCAATAAAAACACAAATATTTCAGTGTTTCCTCAATATCGTTGTCAAAAATGAACATAGAAACTTCAAACTTGTTGCACATTCTTCTAATACTAGTAGACCAAGTTGTCCAAGCTTTGGTTTGGTGATAAAGTTGATTATTGATTAACCTATATTGCCAATAAATCAAGAAAAACACCAATATTTCAGTATTTCCTCAATATCTTTGTCGAAAATGACCATAGAAACTTCAGACCTGTTTCACATTATGGGTTAATCAGTAATCAACTTTATCACCAAACCAAAGCTTGGACAACTTGGTCAGCTAGGAGTAGAAGAATGTGCCACAAGTTTGAAGTTTCTATGTTCATTTTTGACAAAGTTATTGAGGAAATACGGAAATATTGGTGTTTTTCTTGATTTATTGGCAATATAGGTTAATCAATAATCAACTTTATCACCAAACCAAAGCTTGGACAACTTGGTCTGCTAGTAGTAGAATAATGTGAAACAGGTCTGAAGTTTCTATGGTCATTTATGACAAAGATATTGAGGAAACACAGAAATATTGGTGTTTTTATTGACTTATTGGCTATGGGTTAATCAATAATCAACTTTATCACCAAACCAAAGCTTTGACAAGTTGGTCTGATATTAGTAGAAGAATGTGAAACAGGTCTGAAGTTTCTATGGTCATTTTTGACAAAGATATTGAGGAAATACTGAAATATTGGTGTTTTTCTTGATTTATTGGCAATATAGGTTAATCAATAATCAACTTTATCACCAAACCAAAGCTTGGACAACTTGGTCAGCTAGGAGTAGAAGAATGTGAAACAGGTCTGAAGTTTCTATGGTCATTTCTGACAAAGATATTGAGGAAATACTGAAATATTGGTGTTTTTCTTGATTTATTGGCAATATAGGTTAATAAATAATCAACTTTATCACCAAACCAAAGCTTGGACAACTTGGTCTGATATTAGTAGAAGAATGTGAAACAGGTCTGAAGTTACTATGTTCATTTTTGACAAAGATATTGAGGAAATACAGAAATATTGGTGTTTTTATTGACTTATTGGCTATGGATTAATCAATAATCAACTTGGTCACCAAACCAAAGCTTGGACAACTTGGTCTACTAGTATTAGAAGAATGTGCAACAAGTTTGAAGTTTCTATGTTCATTTTTGACAAAGATATTGAGGAAATACAGAAATATTGGTGTTTTTATTGACTTATTGGCTATGGATTAATCAATAATCAACTTGGTCACCAAACCAAAGCTTGGACAACTTGGTCTACTAGTATTAGAAGAATGTGCAACAAGTTTGAAGTTTCTATGTTCATGTTTGCCAATACATTTTTGCCAATAAGCCAATAAATCAATAAAAACACAAATATTTCAGTGTTTCATCAATATCGTTGTCAAAAATGAACATAGAAACTTCAAACTTGTTGCACATTCTTCTACTACTAGCTGACCAAGTTGTCCAAGCTTTGGTTTGGTGATAAAGTTGATTATTGAATAACCCATAGCCAATAAATCAATAAAAACACAAATATTTCAGTGTTTCCTCAATATCGTTGTCAAAAATGAACATAGAAACTTCAAACTTGTTGCACATTCTTCTACTACTAGCTGACCAAGTTGTCCAAGCTTTGGTTTGGTGATAAAGTTGATTATTGAATAACCTATAGCCAATAAATCAATAAAAACACAAATATTTCAGTGTTTCCTCAATATCGTTGTCAAAAATGAACATAGAAACTTCAAACTTGTTGCACATTCTTCTAATACTAGTAGACCAAGTTGTCCAAGCTTTGGTTTGGTGATAAAGTTGATTATTGATTAACCTATATTGCCAATAAATCAAGAAAAACACCAATATTTCAGTATTTCCTCAATATCTTTGTCGAAAATGACCATAGAAACTTCAGACCTGTTTCACATTATGGGTTAATCAGTAATCAACTTTATCACCAAACCAAAGCTTGGACAACTTGGTCAGCTAGGAGTAGAAGAATGTGCAACAAGTTTGAAGTTTCTATGTTCATTTTTGACAAAGATATTGAGGAAATACTGAAATATTGGTGTTTTTCTTGATTTATTGGCAATATAGGTTAATCAATAATCAACTTTATCACCAAACCAAAGCTTGGACAACTTGGTCAGCTAGGAGTAGAAGAATGTGAAACAGGTCTGAAGTTTCTATGGTCATTTCTGACAAAGATATTGAGGAAATACTGAAATATTGGTGTTTTTCTTGATTTATTGGCAATATAGGTTAATAAATAATCAACTTTATCACCAAACCAAAGCTTGGACAACTTGGTCTGATATTAGTAGAAGAATGTGAAACAGGTCTGAAGTTTCTATGTTCATTTTTGACAAAGATATTGAGGAAATACAGAAATATTGGTGTTTTTATTGACTTATTGGCTATGGATTAATCAATAATCAACTTGGTCACCAAACCAAAGCTTGGACAACTTGGTCTACTAGTATTAGAAGAATGTGCAACAAGTTTGAAGTTTCTATGTTCATTTTTGACAACGATATTGAGGAAACACTGAAATATTTGTGTTTTTATTGATTTATTGGCTATGGGTTATTCAATAATCAACTTGGTCACCAAACCAAAGCTTGGACAACTTGGTCTACTAGTATTAGAAGAATGTGCAACAAGTTTGAAGTTTATATGTTCATTTTTGACAACGATATTGATGAAACACTGAAATATTTGTGTTTTTATTGATTTATTGGCTATGGGTTATTCAATAATCAACTTTATCACCAAACCAAAGCTTGGACAACTTGGTCAGCTAGTAGTAGAAGAATGTGCAACAAGTTTGAAGTTTCTATGTTCATTTTTGACAAAGATATTGAGGAAATACTGAAATATTGGTGTTTTTCTTGACTTATTGGCAATATAGGTTAATCAATAATCAACTTTATCACCAAACCAAAGCTTGGAGAACTTGGTCTACTAGTATTAGAAGAATGTACAGCAAGTTTGAAGTTTCTATGTTCATTTTTGACAACGATATTGATGAAACACTGAAATATTTGTGTTTTTATTGATTTATTGGCTATGGGTTATTCAATAATCAACTTGGTCACCAAACCAAAGCTTGGACAACTTGGTCTACTAGTATTAGAAGATTGTGCAACAAGTTTGAAGTTTATATGTTCATTTTTGACAACAATATTGATGAAACACTGAAATATTTGTGTTTTTATTGATTTATTGGCTATGGGTTATTCAATAATCAACTTTATCACCAAACCAAAGCTTGGACAACTTGGTCAGCTAGTTGTAGAAGAATGTGCAACAAGTTTGAAGTTTCTATGTTCATTTTTGACAAAGATATTGAGGAAATACTGAAATATTGGTGTTTTTCTTGACTTATTGGCAATATAGGTTAATCAATAATCAACTTTATCACCAAACCAAAGCTTGGAGAACTTGGTCTACTAGTATTAGAAGAATGTACAGCAAGTTTGAAGTTTCTATGTTCATTTTTGACAACGATATTGATGAAACACTGAAATATTTGTGTTTTTATTGATTTATTGGCTATGGGTTATTCAATAATCAACTTTATCACCAAACCAAAGCTTGGACAACTTGGTCTGATATTAGTAGAAGAATGTGAAACAGGTCTGAAGTTTCTATGTTCATTTTTGACAAAGATATTGAGGAAATACAGAAATATTGGTGTTTTTATTGACTTATTGGCTATGGATTAATCAATAATCAACTTGGTCACCAAACCAAAGCTTGGACAACTTGGTCTACTAGTATTAGAAGAATGTGCAACAAGTTTGAAGTTTCTATGTTCATGTTTGCCAATACATTTTTGCCAATAAGCCAATAAATCAATAAAAACACAAATATTTCAGTGTTTCATCAATATCGTTGTCAAAAATGAACATAGAAACTTCAAACTTGTTGCACATTCTTCTACTACTAGCTGACCAAGTTGTCCAAGCTTTGGTTTGGTGATAACGTTGATTATTGAATAACCCATAGCCAATAAATCAATAAAAACACCAATATTTCAGTGTTTCCTCAATATCGTTGTCAAAAATGAACATAGAAACTTCAAACTTGTTGCACATTCTTCTAATACTAGTAGACCAAGTTGTCCAAGCTTTGGTTTGGTGATAAAGTTGATTATTGATTAACCTATATTGCCAATAAATCAAGAAAAACACCAATATTTCAGTATTTCCTCAATATCTTTGTCAAAAATGACCATAGAAACTTCAGACCTGTTTCACATTATGGGTTAATCAGTAATCAACTTTATCACCAAACCAAAGCTTGGACAACTTGGTCAGCTAGGAGTAGAAGAATGTGCAACAAGTTTGAAGTTTCTATGTTCATTTTTGACAAAGATATTGAGGAAATACGGAAATATTGGTGTTTTTCTTGATTTATTGGCAATATAGGTTAATCAATAATCAACTTTATCACCAAACCAAAGCTTGGACAACTTGGTCTGCTAGTAGTAGAATAATGTGAAACAGGTCTGAAGTTTCTATGGTCATTTATGACAAAGATATTGAGGAAACACAGAAATATTGGTGTTTTTATTGACTTATTGGCTATGGGTTAATCAATAATCAACTTTATCACCAAACCAAAGCTTTGACAAGTTGGTCTGATATTAGTAGAAGAATGTGAAACAGGTCTGAAGTTTCTATGGTCATTTTTGACAACGATATTGAGGAAACACTGAAATATTTGTGTTTTTATTGATTTATTGGCTATGGGTTATTCAATAATCAACTTGGTCACCAAACCAAAGCTTGGACAACTTGGTCTACTAGTATTAGAAGAATGTGCAACAAGTTTGAAGTTTATATGTTCATTTTTGACAACGATATTGATGAAACACTGAAATATTTGTGTTTTTATTGATTTATTGGCTATGGGTTATTCAATAATCAACTTTATCACCAAACCAAAGCTTGGACAACTTGGTCAGCTAGTAGTAGAAGAATGTGCAACAAGTTTGAAGTTTCTATGTTCATTTTTGACAAAGATATTGAGGAAATACTGAAATATTGGTGTTTTTCTTGACTTATTGGCAATATAGGTTAATCAATAATCAACTTTATCACCAAACCAAAGCTTGGAGAACTTGGTCTACTAGTATTAGAAGAATGTACAGCAAGTTTGAAGTTTCTATGTTCATTTTTGACAAAGATATTGAGGAAATACAGAAATATTGGTGTTTTTATTGACTTATTGGCTATGGATTAATCAATAATCAACTTGGTCACCAAACCAAAGCTTGGACAACTTGGTCTACTAGTATTAGAAGAATGTGCAACAAGTTTGAAGTTTCTATGTTCATGTTTGCCAATACATTTTTGCCAATAAGCCAATAAATCAATAAAAACACAAATATTTCAGTGTTTCATCAATATCGTTGTCAAAAATGAACATAGAAACTTCAAACTTGTTGCACATTCTTCTACTACTAGCTGACCAAGTTGTCCAAGCTTTGGTTTGGTGATAAAGTTGATTATTGAATAACCCATAGCCAATAAATCAATAAAAACACAAATATTTCAGTGTTTCATCAATATCGTTGTCAAAAATGAACATAGAAACTTCAAACTTGTTGCACATTCTTCTACTACTAGCTGACCAAGTTGTCCAAGCTTTGGTTTGGTGATAAAGTTGATTATTGAATAACCCATAGCCAATAAATCAATAAAAACACAAATATTTCAGTGTTTCCTCAATATCGTTGTCAAAAATGAACATAGAAACTTCAAACTTGTTGCACATTCTTCTAATACTAGTAGACCAAGTTGTCCAAGCTTTGGTTTGGTGATAAAGTTGATTATTGATTAACCTATATTGCCAATAAATCAAGAAAAACACCAATATTTCAGTATTTCCTCAATATCTTTGTCAAAAATGACCATAGAAACTTCAGACCTGTTTCACATTATGGGTTAATCAGTAATCAACTTTATCACCAAACCAAAGCTTGGACAACTTGGTCTGCTAGTAGTAGAATAATGTGAAACAGGTCTGAAGTTTCTATGTTCATTTTTGACAAAGATATTGAGGAAATACTGAAATATTAGTGTTTTTCTTGATTTATTGGCAATATAGGTTAATCAATAATCAACTTTATCACCAAACCAAAGCTTGGACAACTTGGTCAGCTAGGAGTAGAAGAATGTGAAACAGGTCTGAAGTTTCTATGGTCATTTCTGACAAAGATATTGAGGAAATACTGAAATATTGGTGTTTTTCTTGATTTATTGGCAATATAGGTTAATCAATAATCAACTTTATCACCAAACCAAAGCTTGGACAACTTGGTCAGCTAGGAGTAGAAGAATGTGAAACAGGTCTGAAGTTTCTATGGTCATTTCTGACAAAGATATTGAGGAAATACTGAAATATTGGTGTTTTTCTTGATTTATTGGCAATATATGTTAATCAATAATCAACTTTATCACCAAACCAAAGCTTGGACAACTTGGTCTACTAGTATTAGAAGAATGTGCAACAAGTTTGAAGTTTCTATGTTCATTTTTGACAACGATATTGAGGAAACACTGAAATATTTGTGTTTTTATTGATTTATTGGCTATGGGTTATTCAATAATCAACTTGGTCACCAAACCAAAGCTTGGACAACTTGGTCTACTAGTATTAGAAGAATGTGCAACAAGTTTGAAGTTTCTATGTTCATTTTTGACAAAGATATTGAGGAAATACTGAAATATTGGTGTTTTTCTTGATTTATTGGCAATATAGGTTAATCAATAATCAACTTTATCACCAAACCAAAGCTTGGACAACTTGGTCTGCTAGTAGTAGAATAATGTGAAACAGGTCTGAAGTTTCTATGTTCATTTTTGACAAAGATATTGAGGAAACACAGAAATATTGGTGTTTTTATTGATTTATTGGCTATGGGTTAATCAATAATCAACTTTATCACCAAACCAAAGCTTGGACAACTTGGTCAGCTATGAGTAGAAGAATGTGAAACAGGTCTGAAGTTTCTATGGTCATTTATGACAAAGATATTGAGGAAACACAGAAATATTTGTGTTTTTATTGATTTATTGGCTATGGGTTATTCAATAATCAACTTGGTCACCAAACCAAAGCTTGGACAACTTGGTCTACTAGTATTAGAAGAATGTGCAACAAGTTTGAAGTTTCTATGTTCATTTTTGACAAAGATATTGAGGAAATACTGAAATATTGGTGTTTTTCTTGATTTATTGGCAATATAGGTTAATCAATAATCAACTTTATCACCAAACCAAAGCTTGGACAACTTGGTCAGCTAGGAGTAAAATAATGTGAAACAGGTCTGACGTTTCTGTGGTCATTTATGACAAAGATATTGAGGAAATACTGAAATATTGGTGTTTTTCTTGATTTATTGGCAATATAGGTTAATCAATAATCAACTTTATCACCAAACCAAAGCTTGGACAACTTGGTCTACTAGTATTAGAAGAATATGCAACAAGTTTGAAGTTTCTATGTTCATTTTTGACAACGATATTGAGGAAACACTGAAATATTTGTGTTTTTATTGATTTATTGGCTATGGGTTATTCAATAATCAACTTGGTCACCAAACCAAAGCTTGGACAACTTGGTCTACTAGTATTAGAAGAATGTGCAACAAGTTTGAAGTTTCTATGTTCATTTTTGACAAAGATATTGAGGAAATACTGAAATATTGGTGTTTTTCTTGATTTATTGGCAATATAGGTTAATCAATAATCAACTTTATCACCAAACCAAAGCTTGGACAACTTGGTCTGCTAGTAGTAGAATAATGTGAAACAGGTCTGAAGTTTCTATGTTCATTTTTGACAAAGATATTGAGGAAACACAGAAATATTGGTGTTTTTATTGATTTATTGGCTATGGGTTAATCAATAATCAACTTTATCACCAAACCAAAGCTTGGACAACTTGGTCAGCTATGAGTAGAAGAATGTGAAACAGGTCTGAAGTTTCTATGGTCATTTATGACAAAGATATTGAGGAAACACAGAAATATTTGTGTTTTTATTGATTTATTGGCTATGGGTTATTCAATAATCAACTTGGTCACCAAACCAAAGCTTGGACAACTTGGTCTACTAGTATTAGAAGAATGTGCAACAAGTTTGAAGTTTCTATGTTCATTTTTGACAAAGATATTGATGAAACACTGAAATATTTGTGTTTTTATTGATTTATTGGCTATGGGTTATTCAATAATCAACTTTATCACCAAACCAAAGCTTGGACAACTTGGTCAGCTAGTAGTAGAAGAATGTGCAACAAGTTTGAAGTTTCTATGTTCATTTTTGACAAAGATATTGAGGAAATACTGAAATATTGGTGTTTTTCTTGATTTATTGGCAATATAGGTTAATCAATAATCAACTTTATCACCAAACCAAAGCTTGGACAACTTGGTCTGCTAGTAGTAGAATAATGTGAAACAGGTCTGAAGTTTCTATGTTCATTTTTGACAAAGATATTGAGGAAACACAGAAATATTGGTGTTTTTATTGATTTATTGGCTATGGGTTAATCAATAATCAACTTTATCACCAAACCAAAGCTTGGACAACTTGGTCAGCTATGAGTAGAAGAATGTGAAACAGGTCTGAAGTTTCTATGGTCATTTATGACAAAGATATTGAGGAAACACAGAAATATTTGTGTTTTTATTGATTTATTGGCTATGGGTTATTCAATAATCAACTTGGTCACCAAACCAAAGCTTGGACAACTTGGTCAGCTATGAGTAGAAGAATGTGAAACAGGTCTGAAGTTTCTATGGTCATTTATGACAAAGATATTGAGGAAACACAGAAATATTTGTGTTTTTATTGATTTATTGGCTATGGGTTATTCAATAATCAACTTGGTCACCAAACCAAAGCTTGGACAACTTGGTCTACTAGTATTAGAAGAATGTGCAACAAGTTTGAAGTTTCTATGTTCATTTTTGACAAAGATATTGATGAAACACTGAAATATTTGTGTTTTTATTGATTTATTGGCTATGGGTTATTCAATAATCAACTTTATCACCAAACCAAAGCTTGGACAACTTGGTCAGCTAGTAGTAGAAGAATGTGCAACAAGTTTGAAGTTTCTATGTTCATTTTTGACAAAGATATTGAGGAAATACTGAAATATTGGTGTTTTTCTTGATTTATTGGCAATATAGGTTAATCAATAATCAACTTTATCACCAAACCAAAGCTTGGACAACTTGGTCTGCTAGTAGTAGAATAATGTGAAACAGGTCTGAAGTTTCTATGTTCATTTTTGACAAAGATATTGAGGAAACACAGAAATATTGGTGTTTTTATTGATTTATTGGCTATGGGTTAATCAATAATCAACTTTATCACCAAACCAAAGCTTGGACAACTTGGTCAGCTATGAGTAGAAGAATGTGAAACAGGTCTGAAGTTTTTATGGTCATTTATGACAAAGATATTGAGGAAACACAGAAATATTTGTGTTTTTATTGATTTATTGGCTATGGGTTATTCAATAATCAACTTGGTCACCAAACCAAAGCTTGGACAACTTGGTCTACTAGTATTAGAAGAATGTGCAACAAGTTTGAAGTTTCTATGTTCATTTTTGACAAAGATATTGAGGAAATACTGAAATATTTGTGTTTTTATTGATTTATTGGCTATGGGTTATTCAATAATCAACTTTATCACCTAACCAAAGCTTGGACAACTTGGTCTGCTAGTAGTAGAATAATGTGAAACAGGTCTGAAGTTTCTATGGTCATTTTTGACAAAGATATTGAGGAAATACTGAAATATTGGTGTTTTTCTTGATTTATTGGCAATATAGGTTAATCAATAATCAACTTTATCACCAAACCAAAGCTTGGACAACTTGGTCAGCTAGGAGTAAAATAATGTGAAACAGGTCTGACGTTTCTGTGGTCATTTATGACAAAGATATTGAGGAAATACTGAAATATTGGTGTTTTTCTTGATTTATTGGCAATATAGGTTAATCAATAATCAACTTTATCACCAAACCAAAGCTTGGACAACTTGGTCTACTAGTATTAGAAGAATATGCAACAAGTTTGAAGTTTCTATGTTCATTTTTGACAACGATATTGAGGAAACACTGAAATATTTGTGTTTTTATTGATTTATTGGCTATGGGTTATTCAATAATCAACTTGGTCACCAAACCAAAGCTTGGACAACTTGGTCTACTAGTATTAGAAGAATGTGCAACAAGTTTGAAGTTTCTATGTTCATTTTTGACAAAGATATTGAGGAAATACTGAAATATTGGTGTTTTTCTTGATTTATTGGCAATATAGGTTAATCAATAATCAACTTTATCACCAAACCAAAGCTTGGACAACTTCGTCTGCTAGTAGTAGAATAATGTGAAACAGGTCTGAAGTTTCTATGTTCATTTTTGACAAAGATATTGAGGAAACACAGAAATATTGGTGTTTTTATTGATTTATTGGCTATGGGTTAATCAATAATCAACTTTATCACCAAACCAAAGCTTGGACAACTTGGTCAGCTATGAGTAGAAGAATGTGAAACAGGTCTGAAGTTTCTATGGTCATTTATGACAAAGATATTGAGGAAACACAGAAATATTTGTGTTTTTATTGATTTATTGGCTATGGGTTATTCAATAATCAACTTGGTCACCAAACCAAAGCTTGGACAACTTGGTCAGCTATGAGTAGAAGAATGTGAAACAGGTCTGAAGTTTCTATGGTCATTTATGACAAAGATATTGAGGAAACACAGAAATATTTGTGTTTTTATTGATTTATTGGCTATGGGTTATTCAATAATCAACTTGGTCACCAAACCAAAGCTTGGACAACTTGGTCTACTAGTATTAGAAGAATGTGCAACAAGTTTGAAGTTTCTATGTTCATTTTTGACAAAGATATTGATGAAACACTGAAATATTTGTGTTTTTATTGATTTATTGGCTATGGGTTATTCAATAATCAACTTTATCACCAAACCAAAGCTTGGACAACTTGGTCAGCTAGTAGTAGAAGAATGTGCAACAAGTTTGAAGTTTCTATGTTCATTTTTGACAAAGATATTGAGGAAATACTGAAATATTGGTGTTTTTCTTGATTTATTGGCAATATAGGTTAATCAATAATCAACTTTATCACCAAACCAAAGCTTGGACAACTTGGTCTGCTAGTAGTAGAATAATGTGAAACAGGTCTGAAGTTTCTATGTTCATTTTTGACAAAGATATTGAGGAAACACAGAAATATTGGTGTTTTTATTGATTTATTGGCTATGGGTTAATCAATAATCAACTTTATCACCAAACCAAAGCTTGGACAACTTGGTCAGCTATGAGTAGAAGAATGTGAAACAGGTCTGAAGTTTTTATGGTCATTTATGACAAAGATATTGAGGAAACACAGAAATATTTGTGTTTTTATTGATTTATTGGCTATGGGTTATTCAATAATCAACTTGGTCACCAAACCAAAGCTTGGACAACTTGGTCTACTAGTATTAGAAGAATGTGCAACAAGTTTGAAGTTTCTATGTTCATTTTTGACAAAGATATTGAGGAAATACTGAAATATTTGTGTTTTTATTGATTTATTGGCTATGGGTTATTCAATAATCAACTTTATCACCTAACCAAAGCTTGGACAACTTGGTCTGCTAGTAGTAGAATAATGTGAAACAGGTCTGAAGTTTCTATGGTCATTTTTGACAAAGATATTGAGGAAATACTGAAATATTGGTGTTTTTCTTGATTTATTGGCAATATAGGTTAATCAATAATCAACTTTATCACCAAACCAAAGCTTGGACAACTTGGTCAGCTAGGAGTAAAATAATGTGAAACAGGTCTGACGTTTCTGTGGTCATTTATGACAAAGATATTGAGGAAATACTGAAATATTGGTGTTTTTCTTGATTTATTGGCAATATAGGTTAATCAATAATCAACTTTATCACCAAACCAAAGCTTGGACAACTTGGTCTACTAGTATTAGAAGAATATGCAACAAGTTTGAAGTTTCTATGTTCATTTTTGACAACGATATTGAGGAAACACTGAAATATTTGTGTTTTTATTGATTTATTGGCTATGGGTTATTCAATAATCAACTTGGTCACCAAACCAAAGCTTGGACAACTTGGTCTACTAGTATTAGAAGAATGTGCAACAAGTTTGAAGTTTCTATGTTCATTTTTGACAAAGATATTGAGGAAATACTGAAATATTGGTGTTTTTCTTGATTTATTGGCAATATAGGTTAATCAATAATCAACTTTATCACCAAACCAAAGCTTGGACAACTTCGTCTGCTAGTAGTAGAATAATGTGAAACAGGTCTGAAGTTTCTATGTTCATTTTTGACAAAGATATTGAGGAAACACAGAAATATTGGTGTTTTTATTGATTTATTGGCTATGGGTTAATCAATAATCAACTTTATCACCAAACCAAAGCTTGGACAACTTGGTCAGCTATGAGTAGAAGAATGTGAAACAGGTCTGAAGTTTCTATGGTCATTTATGACAAAGATATTGAGGAAACACAGAAATATTTGTGTTTTTATTGATTTATTGGCTATGGGTTATTCAATAATCAACTTGGTCACCAAACCAAAGCTTGGACAACTTGGTCTACTAGTATTAGAAGAATGTGCAACAAGTTTGAAGTTTCTATGTTCATTTTTGACAAAGATATTGATGAAACACTGAAATATTTGTGTTTTTATTGATTTATTGGCTATGGGTTATTCAATAATCAACTTTATCACCAAACCAAAGCTTGGACAACTTGGTCAGCTAGTAGTAGAAGAATGTGCAACAAGTTTGAAGTTTCTATGTTCATTTCTGACAAAGATATTGAGGAAATACTGAAATATTGGTGTTTTTCTTGATTTATTGGCAATATAGGTTAATCAATAATCAACTTTATCACCAAACCAAAGCTTGGACAACTTGGTCTGCTAGTAGTAGAATAATGTGAAACAGGTCTGAAGTTTCTATGTTCATTTTTGACAAAGATATTGAGGAAACACAGAAATATTGGTGTTTTTATTGATTTATTGGCTATGGGTTAATCAATAATCAACTTTGTCACCAAACCAAAGCTTGGACAACTTGGTCAGCTATGAGTAGAAGAATGTGAAACAGGTCTGAAGTTTCTATGGTCATTTCTGACAAAGATATTGAGGAAATACTGAAATATTGGTGTTTTTATTGACTTATTGGCTATGGGTTAATCAATAATCAACTTTATCACCAAACCAAAGCTTTGACAAGTTGGTCTGATATTAGTAGAAGAATGTGAAACAGGTCTGAAGTTTCTATGGTCATTTTTGACAAAGATATTGAGGAAATACTGAAATATTTGTGTTTTTATTGATTTATTGGCTATGGGTTATTCAATAATCAACTTTATCACCTAACCAAAGCTTGGACAACTTGGTCTGCTAGTAGTAGAATAATGTGAAACAGGTCTGAAGTTTCTATGGTCATTTTTGACAAAGATATTGAGGAAATACTGAAATATTGGTGTTTTTCTTGATTTATTGGCAATATAGGTTAATCAATAATCAACTTTATCACCAAACCAAAGCTTGGACAACTTGGTCAGCTAGGAGTAAAATAATGTGAAACAGGTCTGACGTTTCTGTGGTCATTTATGACAAAGATATTGAGGAAATACTGAAATATTGGTGTTTTTCTTGATTTATTGGCAATATAGGTTAATCAATAATCAACTTTATCACCAAACCAAAGCTTGGACAACTTGGTCTACTAGTATTAGAAGAATATGCAACAAGTTTGAAGTTTCTATGTTCATTTTTGACAACGATATTGAGGAAACACTGAAATATTTGTGTTTTTATTGATTTATTGGCTATGGGTTATTCAATAATCAACTTGGTCACCAAACCAAAGCTTGGACAACTTGGTCTACTAGTATTAGAAGAATGTGCAACAAGTTTGAAGTTTCTATGTTCATTTTTGACAAAGATATTGAGGAAATACTGAAATATTGGTGTTTTTCTTGATTTATTGGCAATATAGGTTAATCAATAATCAACTTTATCACCAAACCAAAGCTTGGACAACTTGGTCTGCTAGTAGTAGAATAATGTGAAACAGGTCTGAAGTTTCTATGTTCATTTTTGACAAAGATATTGAGGAAACACAGAAATATTGGTGTTTTTATTGATTTATTGGCTATGGGTTAATCAATAATCAACTTTATCACCAAACCAAAGCTTGGACAACTTGGTCAGCTATGAGTAGAAGAATGTGAAACAGGTCTGAAGTTTCTATGGTCATTTATGACAAAGATATTGAGGAAACACAGAAATATTTGTGTTTTTATTGATTTATTGGCTATGGGTTATTCAATAATCAACTTGGTCACCAAACCAAAGCTTGGACAACTTGGTCTACTAGTATTAGAAGAATGTGCAACAAGTTTGAAGTTTCTATGTTCATTTTTGACAAAGATATTGATGAAACACTGAAATATTTGTGTTTTTATTGATTTATTGGCTATGGGTTATTCAATAATCAACTTTATCACCAAACCAAAGCTTGGACAACTTGGTCAGCTAGTAGTAGAAGAATGTGCAACAAGTTTGAAGTTTCTATGTTCATTTTTGACAAAGATATTGAGGAAATACTGAAATATTGGTGTTTTTCTTGATTTATTGGCAATATAGGTTAATCAATAATCAACTTTATCACCAAACCAAAGCTTGGACAACTTGGTCTGCTAGTAGTAGAATAATGTGAAACAGGTCTGAAGTTTCTATGTTCATTTTTGACAAAGATATTGAGGAAACACAGAAATATTGGTGTTTTTATTGATTTATTGGCTATGGGTTAATCAATAATCAACTTTATCACCAAACCAAAGCTTGGACAACTTGGTCAGCTATGAGTAGAAGAATGTGAAACAGGTCTGAAGTTTCTATGGTCATTTATGACAAAGATATTGAGGAAACACAGAAATATTTGTGTTTTTATTGATTTATTGGCTATGGGTTATTCAATAATCAACTTGGTCACCAAACCAAAGCTTGGACAACTTGGTCAGCTATGAGTAGAAGAATGTGAAACAGGTCTGAAGTTTCTATGGTCATTTATGACAAAGATATTGAGGAAACACAGAAATATTTGTGTTTTTATTGATTTATTGGCTATGGGTTATTCAATAATCAACTTGGTCACCAAACCAAAGCTTGGACAACTTGGTCTACTAGTATTAGAAGAATGTGCAACAAGTTTGAAGTTTCTATGTTCATTTTTGACAAAGATATTGATGAAACACTGAAATATTTGTGTTTTTATTGATTTATTGGCTATGGGTTATTCAATAATCAACTTTATCACCAAACCAAAGCTTGGACAACTTGGTCAGCTAGTAGTAGAAGAATGTGCAACAAGTTTGAAGTTTCTATGTTCATTTTTGACAAAGATATTGAGGAAATACTGAAATATTGGTGTTTTTCTTGATTTATTGGCAATATAGGTTAATCAATAATCAACTTTATCACCAAACCAAAGCTTGGACAACTTGGTCTGCTAGTAGTAGAATAATGTGAAACAGGTCTGAAGTTTCTATGTTCATTTTTGACAAAGATATTGAGGAAACACAGAAATATTGGTGTTTTTATTGATTTATTGGCTATGGGTTAATCAATAATCAACTTTATCACCAAACCAAAGCTTGGACAACTTGGTCAGCTATGAGTAGAAGAATGTGAAACAGGTCTGAAGTTTCTATGGTCATTTATGACAAAGATATTGAGGAAACACAGAAATATTTGTGTTTTTATTGATTTATTGGCTATGGGTTATTCAATAATCAACTTGGTCACCAAACCAAAGCTTGGACAACTTGGTCTACTAGTATTAGAAGAATGTGCAACAAGTTTGAAGTTTCTATGTTCATTTTTGACAAAGATATTGAGGAAATACTGAAATATTTGTGTTTTTATTGATTTATTGGCTATGGGTTATTCAATAATCAACTTTATCACCTAACCAAAGCTTGGACAACTTGGTCTGCTAGTAGTAGAATAATGTGAAACAGGTCTGAAGTTTCTATGGTCATTTTTGACAAAGATATTGAGGAAATACTGAAATATTGGTGTTTTTCTTGATTTATTGGCAATATAGGTTAATCAATAATCAACTTTATCACCAAACCAAAGCTTGGACAACTTGGTCAGCTAGGAGTAAAATAATGTGAAACAGGTCTGACGTTTCTGTGGTCATTTATGACAAAGATATTGAGGAAATACTGAAATATTGGTGTTTTTCTTGATTTATTGGCAATATAGGTTAATCAATAATCAACTTTATCACCAAACCAAAGCTTGGACAACTTGGTCTACTAGTATTAGAAGAATATGCAACAAGTTTGAAGTTTCTATGTTCATTTTTGACAACGATATTGAGGAAACACTGAAATATTTGTGTTTTTATTGATTTATTGGCTATGGGTTATTCAATAATCAACTTGGTCACCAAACCAAAGCTTGGACAACTTGGTCTACTAGTATTAGAAGAATGTGCAACAAGTTTGAAGTTTCTATGTTCATTTTTGACAAAGATATTGAGGAAATACTGAAATATTGGTGTTTTTCTTGATTTATTGGCAATATAGGTTAATCAATAATCAACTTTATCACCAAACCAAAGCTTGGACAACTTCGTCTGCTAGTAGTAGAATAATGTGAAACAGGTCTGAAGTTTCTATGTTCATTTTTGACAAAGATATTGAGGAAACACAGAAATATTGGTGTTTTTATTGATTTATTGGCTATGGGTTAATCAATAATCAACTTTATCACCAAACCAAAGCTTGGACAACTTGGTCAGCTATGAGTAGAAGAATGTGAAACAGGTCTGAAGTTTCTATGGTCATTTATGACAAAGATATTGAGGAAACACAGAAATATTTGTGTTTTTATTGATTTATTGGCTATGGGTTATTCAATAATCAACTTGGTCACCAAACCAAAGCTTGGACAACTTGGTCTACTAGTATTAGAAGAATGTGCAACAAGTTTGAAGTTTCTATGTTCATTTTTGACAACGATATTGAGGAAACACTGAAATGTTTGTGTTTTTATTGATTTATTGGCTATGGGTTATTCAATAATCAACTTGGTCACCAAACCAAAGCTTGGACAACTTGGTCTATTAGTATTAGAAGAATGTGCAACAAGTTTGAAGTTTCTATGTTCATTTTTGACAACGATATTGATGAAACACTGAAATATTTGTGTTTTTATTGATTTATTGGCTATGGGTTATTCAATAATCAACTTTATCACCAAACCAAAGCTTGGACAACTTGGTCAGCTAGTAGTAGAAGAATGTGCAACAAGTTTGAAGTTTCTATGTTCATTTTTGACAACGATATTGAGGAAACACTGAAATATTTGTGTTTTTATTGATTTATTGGCTATGGGTTAATCAATAATCAACTTTATCACCAAACCAAAGCTTGGACAACTTGGTCAGCTAGTGGTAGAAGAATGTGCAACAAGTTTGAAGTTTCTATGTTCATTCTTGACAAAGATATTGAGGAAACACTGAAATATTGGTGTTTTTATTGATTTATTGGCTATGGGTTAATCAGTAATCAACTTTATCACCAAACCAAAACTTGGAAAACTTGGTCAGCTAGGAGTAGAAGAATGTGCAACAAGTTTGAAGTTTCTATGTTCATTTTTGACAAAGATATTGAGGAAATACAGAAATATTGGTGTTTTTATTGACTTATTGGCTATGGGTTAATCAATAATCAACTTGGTCACCAAACCAAAGCTTGGACAACTTGGTCTACTAGTATTAGAAGAATGTGCAACAAGTTTGAAGTTTCTATGTTCATTTTTGACAACGATATTGAGGAAACACTGAAATATTTGTGTTTTTATTGATTTATTGGCAATGGGTTATTCAATAATCAACTTGGTCACCAAACCAAAGCTTGGACAACTTGGTCTACTAGTATTAGAAGAATGTGCAACAAGTTTGAAGTTTCTATGTTCATTTTTGACAACGATATTGAGGAAACACTGAAATATTTGTGTTTTTATTGATTTATTGGCTATGGGTTATTCAATAATCAACTTGGTCACCAAACCAAAGCTTGGACAACTTGGTCTACTAGTATTAGAAGAATGTGCAACAAGTTTGAAGTTTCTATGTTCATTTTTGACAACGATATTGAGGAAACACTGAAATATTTGTGTTTTTATTGATTTATTGGCTATTAATCAATAATCAACTTTATCACCAAACCAAAGCTTGGACAACTTGGTCAGCTAGTAGTAGAAGAATGTGCAACAAGTTTGAAGTTTCTATGTTCATTCTTGACAAAGATATTGAGGAAACACTGAAATATTGGTGTTTTTATTGATTTATTGGCTATGGGTTAATCAGTAATCAACTTTATCACCAAACCAAAGCTTGGAAAACTTGGTCAGCCAGGAGTAGAAGAATGTGCAACAAGTTTGAAGTTTCTATGTTCATTTTTGACAAAGATATTGATGAAACACTGAAATATTTGTGTTTTTATTGATTTATTGGCTATGGGTTATTCAATAATCAACTTTATCACCAAACCAAAGCTTGGAAAACTTGGTCAGCTAGTAGTAGAAGAATGTGCAACAAGTTTGAAGTTTCTATGTTCATTTTTGACAACGATATTGAGGAAACACTGAAATATTTGTGTTTTTATTGATTTATTGGCTATGGGTTATTCAATAATCAACTTGGTCACCAAACCAAAGCTTGGACAACTTGGTCTACTAGTATTAGAAGAATGTGCAACAAGTTTGAAGTTTCTATGTTCATTTTTGACAACGATATTGAGGAAACACTGAAATATTTGTGTTTTTATTGATTTATTGGCTATGGGTTATTCAATAATCAACTTGGTCACCAAACCAAAGCTTGGACAACTTGGTCTATTAGTATTAGAAGAATGTGCAACAAGTTTGAAGTTTCTATGTTCATTTTTGACAACGATATTGATGAAACACTGAAATATTTGTGTTTTTATTGATTTATTGGCTATGGGTTATTCAATAATCAACTTGGTCACCAAACCAAAGCTTGGACAACTTGGTCTACTAGTATTAGAAGAATGTGCAACAAGTTTGAAGTTTCTATGTTCATTTTTGACAACGATATTGAGGAAACACTGAAATATTTGTGTTTTTATTGATTTATTGGCTATGGGTTATTCAATAATCAACTTGGTCACCAAACCAAAGCTTGGACAACTTGGTCTACTAGTATTAGAAGAATGTGCAACAAGTTTGAAGTTTCTATGTTCATTTTTGACAACGATATTGAGGAAACACTGAAATGTTTGTGTTTTTATTGATTTATTGGCTATGGGTTATTCAATAATCAACTTGGTCACCAAACCAAAGCTTGGACAACTTGGTCTATTAGTATTAGAAGAATGTGCAACAAGTTTGAAGTTTCTATGTTCATTTTTGACAACGATATTGATGAAACACTGAAATATTTGTGTTTTTATTGATTTATTGGCTATGGGTTATTCAATAATCAACTTTATCACCAAACCAAAGCTTGGACAACTTGGTCAGCTAGTAGTAGAAGAATGTGCAACAAGTTTGAAGTTTCTATGTTCATTTTTGACAACGATATTGAGGAAACACTGAAATATTTGTGTTTTTATTGATTTATTGGCTATGGGTTAATCAATAATCAACTTTATCACCAAACCAAAGCTTGGACAACTTGGTCAGCTAGTGGTAGAAGAATGTGCAACAAGTTTGAAGTTTCTATGTTCATTCTTGACAAAGATATTGAGGAAACACTGAAATATTGGTGTTTTTATTGATTTATTGGCTATGGGTTAATCAGTAATCAACTTTATCACCAAACCAAAACTTGGAAAACTTGGTCAGCTAGGAGTAGAAGAATGTGCAACAAGTTTGAAGTTTCTATGTTCATTTTTGACAAAGATATTGAGGAAATACAGAAATATTGGTGTTTTTATTGACTTATTGGCTATGGGTTAATCAATAATCAACTTGGTCACCAAACCAAAGCTTGGACAACTTGGTCTACTAGTATTAGAAGAATGTGCAACAAGTTTGAAGTTTCTATGTTCATTTTTGACAAAGATATTGATGAAACACTGAAATATTTGTGTTTTTATTGATTTATTGGCTATGGGTTATTCAATAATCAACTTTATCACCAAACCAAAGCTTGGACAACTTGGTCAGCTAGTAGTAGAAGAATGTGCAACAAGTTTGAAGTTTCTATGTTCATTTTTGACAAAGATATTGAGGAAATACTGAAATATTGGTGTTTTTCTTGATTTATTGGCAATATAGGTTAATCAATAATCAACTTTATCACCAAACCAAAGCTTGGACAACTTGGTCTGCTAGTAGTAGAATAATGTGAAACAGGTCTGAAGTTTCTATGTTCATTTTTGACAAAGATATTGAGGAAACACAGAAATATTGGTGTTTTTATTGATTTATTGGCTATGGGTTAATCAATAATCAACTTTATCACCAAACCAAAGCTTGGACAACTTGGTCAGCTATGAGTAGAAGAATGTGAAACAGGTCTGAAGTTTCTATGGTCATTTATGACAAAGATATTGAGGAAACACAGAAATATTTGTGTTTTTATTGATTTATTGGCTATGGGTTATTCAATAATCAACTTGGTCACCAAACCAAAGCTTGGACAACTTGGTCTACTAGTATTAGAAGAATGTGCAACAAGTTTGAAGTTTCTATGTTCATTTTTGACAAAGATATTGAGGAAATACTGAAATATTTGTGTTTTTATTGATTTATTGGCTATGGGTTATTCAATAATCAACTTTATCACCTAACCAAAGCTTGGACAACTTGGTCTGCTAGTAGTAGAAGAATGTGAAACAGGTCTGAAGTTTCTATGGTCATTTATGACAAAGATATTGAGGAAACACAGAAATATTTGTGTTTTTATTGATTTATTGGCTATGGGTTATTCAATAATCAACTTGGTCACCAAACCAAAGCTTGGACAACTTGGTCTACTAGTATTAGAAGAATGTGCAACAAGTTTGAAGTTTCTATGTTCATTTTTGACAACGATATTGAGGAAACACTGAAATGTTTGTGTTTTTATTGATTTATTGGCTATGGGTTATTCAATAATCAACTTGGTCACCAAACCAAAGCTTGGACAACTTGGTCTATTAGTATTAGAAGAATGTGCAACAAGTTTGAAGTTTCTATGTTCATTTTTGACAACGATATTGATGAAACACTGAAATATTTGTGTTTTTATTGATTTATTGGCTATGGGTTATTCAATAATCAACTTTATCACCAAACCAAAGCTTGGACAACTTGGTCAGCTAGTAGTAGAAGAATGTGCAACAAGTTTGAAGTTTCTATGTTCATTTTTGACAACGATATTGAGGAAACACTGAAATATTTGTGTTTTTATTGATTTATTGGCTATGGGTTAATCAATAATCAACTTTATCACCAAACCAAAGCTTGGACAACTTGGTCAGCTAGTGGTAGAAGAATGTGCAACAAGTTTGAAGTTTCTATGTTCATTCTTGACAAAGATATTGAGGAAACACTGAAATATTGGTGTTTTTATTGATTTATTGGCTATGGGTTAATCAGTAATCAACTTTATCACCAAACCAAAACTTGGAAAACTTGGTCAGCTAGGAGTAGAAGAATGTGCAACAAGTTTGAAGTTTCTATGTTCATTTTTGACAAAGATATTGAGGAAATACAGAAATATTGGTGTTTTTATTGACTTATTGGCTATGGGTTAATCAATAATCAACTTGGTCACCAAACCAAAGCTTGGACAACTTGGTCTACTAGTATTAGAAGAATGTGCAACAAGTTTGAAGTTTCTATGTTCATTTTTGACAACGATATTGAGGAAACACTGAAATATTTGTGTTTTTATTGATTTATTGGCAATGGGTTATTCAATAATCAACTTGGTCACCAAACCAAAGCTTGGACAACTTGGTCTACTAGTATTAGAAGAATGTGCAACAAGTTTGAAGTTTCTATGTTCATTTTTGACAACGATATTGAGGAAACACTGAAATATTTGTGTTTTTATTGATTTATTGGCTATGGGTTATTCAATAATCAACTTGGTCACCAAACCAAAGCTTGGACAACTTGGTCTACTAGTATTAGAAGAATGTGCAACAAGTTTGAAGTTTCTATGTTCATTTTTGACAACGATATTGAGGAAACACTGAAATATTTGTGTTTTTATTGATTTATTGGCTATTAATCAATAATCAACTTTATCACCAAACCAAAGCTTGGACAACTTGGTCAGCTAGTAGTAGAAGAATGTGCAACAAGTTTGAAGTTTCTATGTTCATTCTTGACAAAGATATTGAGGAAACACTGAAATATTGGTGTTTTTATTGATTTATTGGCTATGGGTTAATCAGTAATCAACTTTATCACCAAACCAAAGCTTGGAAAACTTGGTCAGCCAGGAGTAGAAGAATGTGCAACAAGTTTGAAGTTTCTATGTTCATTTTTGACAAAGATATTGATGAAACACTGAAATATTTGTGTTTTTATTGATTTATTGGCTATGGGTTATTCAATAATCAACTTTATCACCAAACCAAAGCTTGGAAAACTTGGTCAGCTAGTAGTAGAAGAATGTGCAACAAGTTTGAAGTTTCTATGTTCATTTTTGACAACGATATTGAGGAAACACTGAAATATTTGTGTTTTTATTGATTTATTGGCTATGGGTTATTCAATAATCAACTTGGTCACCAAACCAAAGCTTGGACAACTTGGTCTACTAGTATTAGAAGAATGTGCAACAAGTTTGAAGTTTCTATGTTCATTTTTGACAACGATATTGAGGAAACACTGAAATATTTGTGTTTTTATTGATTTATTGGCTATGGGTTATTCAATAATCAACTTGGTCACCAAACCAAAGCTTGGACAACTTGGTCTATTAGTATTAGAAGAATGTGCAACAAGTTTGAAGTTTCTATGTTCATTTTTGACAACGATATTGATGAAACACTGAAATATTTGTGTTTTTATTGATTTATTGGCTATGGGTTATTCAATAATCAACTTTATCACCAAACCAAAGCTTGGACAACTTGGTCAGCTAGTAGTAGAAGAATGTGCAACAAGTTTGAAGTTTCTATGTTCATTTTTGACAACGATATTGAGGAAACACTGAAATATTTGTGTTTGTATTGATTTATTGGCTATGGGTTATTCAATAATCAACTTGGTCACCAAACCAAAGCTTGGACAACTTGGTCTACTAGTATTAGAAGAATGTGCAACAAGTTTGAAGTTTCTATGTTCATTTTTGACAACGATATTGAGGAAACACTGAAATATTTGTGTTTTTATTGATTTATTGGCTATGGGTTATTCAATAATCAACTTGGTCACCAAACCAAAGCTTGGACAACTTGGTCTACTAGTATTAGAAGAATGTGCAACAAGTTTGAAGTTTCTATGTTCATTTTTGACAACGATATTGAGGAAACACTGAAATGTTTGTGTTTTTATTGATTTATTGGCTATGGGTTATTCAATAATCAACTTGGTCACCAAACCAAAGCTTGGACAACTTGGTCTATTAGTATTAGAAGAATGTGCAACAAGTTTGAAGTTTCTATGTTCATTTTTGACAACGATATTGATGAAACACTGAAATATTTGTGTTTTTATTGATTTATTGGCTATGGGTTATTCAATAATCAACTTTATCACCAAACCAAAGCTTGGACAACTTGGTCAGCTAGTAGTAGAAGAATGTGCAACAAGTTTGAAGTTTCTATGTTCATTTTTGACAACGATATTGAGGAAACACTGAAATATTTGTGTTTTTATTGATTTATTGGCTATGGGTTAATCAATAATCAACTTTATCACCAAACCAAAGCTTGGACAACTTGGTCAGCTAGTGGTAGAAGAATGTGCAACAAGTTTGAAGTTTCTATGTTCATTCTTGACAAAGATATTGAGGAAACACTGAAATATTGGTGTTTTTATTGATTTATTGGCTATGGGTTAATCAGTAATCAACTTTATCACCAAACCAAAACTTGGAAAACTTGGTCAGCTAGGAGTAGAAGAATGTGCAACAAGTTTGAAGTTTCTATGTTCATTTTTGACAAAGATATTGAGGAAATACAGAAATATTGGTGTTTTTATTGACTTATTGGCTATGGGTTAATCAATAATCAACTTGGTCACCAAACCAAAGCTTGGACAACTTGGTCTACTAGTATTAGAAGAATGTGCAACAAGTTTGAAGTTTCTATGTTCATTTTTGACAACGATATTGAGGAAACACTGAAATATTTGTGTTTTTATTGATTTATTGGCAATGGGTTATTCAATAATCAACTTGGTCACCAAACCAAAGCTTGGACAACTTGGTCTACTAGTATTAGAAGAATGTGCAACAAGTTTGAAGTTTCTATGTTCATTTTTGACAACGATATTGAGGAAACACTGAAATATTTGTGTTTTTATTGATTTATTGGCTATGGGTTATTCAATAATCAACTTGGTCACCAAACCAAAGCTTGGACAACTTGGTCTACTAGTATTAGAAGAATGTGCAACAAGTTTGAAGTTTCTATGTTCATTTTTGACAACGATATTGAGGAAACACTGAAATATTTGTGTTTTTATTGATTTATTGGCTATTAATCAATAATCAACTTTATCACCAAACCAAAGCTTGGACAACTTGGTCAGCTAGTAGTAGAAGAATGTGCAACAAGTTTGAAGTTTCTATGTTCATTTTTGACAACGATATTGATGAAACACTGAAATATTTGTGTTTTTATTGATTTATTGGCTATGGGTTATTCAATAATCAACTTTATCACCAAACCAAAGCTTGGAAAACTTGGTCAGCTAGGAGTAGAAGAATGTGCAACAAGTTTGAAGTTTCTATGTTCATTTTTGACAAAGATATTGATGAAACACTGAAATAGTTGTGTTTTTATTGATTTATTGGCTATGGGTTATTCAATAATCAACTTTATCACCAAACCAAAGCTTGGACAACTTGGTCAGCTAGTAGTAGAAGAATGTGCAACAAGTTTGAAGTTTCTATGTTCATTTTTGACAAAGATATTGAGGAAATACAGAAATATTGGTGTTTTTATTGACTTATTGGCTATGGATTAATCAATAATCAACTTGGTCACCAAACCAAAGCTTGGACAACTTGGTCTACTAGTATTAGAAGAATGTGCAACAAGTTTGAAGTTTCTATGTTCATTTTTGACAACGATATTGAGGAAACACTGAAATATTTGTGTTTGTATTGATTTATTGGCTATGGGTTATTCAATAATCAACTTGGTCACCAAACCAAAGCTTGGACAACTTGGTCTACTAGTATTAGAAGAATGTGCAACAAGTTTGAAGTTTCTATGTTCATTTTTGACAACGATATTGAGGAAACACTGAAATATTTGTGTTTTTATTGATTTATTGGCTATGGGTTATTCAATAATCAACTTGGTCACCAAACCAAAGCTTGGACAACTTGGTCTACTAGTATTAGAAGAATGTGCAACAAGTTTGAAGTTTCTATGTTCATTTTTGACAACGATATTGAGGAAACACTGAAATATTTGTGTTTTTATTGATTTATTGGCTATGGGTTATTCAATAATCAACTTGGTCACCAAACCAAAGCTTGGACAACTTGGTCTATTAGTATTAGAAGAATGTGCAACAAGTTTGAAGTTTCTATGTTCATTTTTGACAACGATATTGATGAAACACTGAAATATTTGTGTTTTTATTGATTTATTGGCTATGGGTTATTCAATAATCAACTTTATCACCAAACCAAAGCTTGGACAACTTGGTCAGCTAGTAGTAGAAGAATGTGCAACAAGTTTGAAGTTTCTATGTTCATTTTTGACAACGATATTGAGGAAACACTGAAATATTTGTGTTTGTATTGATTTATTGGCTATGGGTTATTCAATAATCAACTTGGTCACCAAACCAAAGCTTGGACAACTTGGTCTACTAGTATTAGAAGAATGTGCAACAAGTTTGAAGTTTCTATGTTCATTTTTGACAACGATATTGAGGAAACACTGAAATATTTGTGTTTTTATTGATTTATTGGCTATGGGTTATTCAATAATCAACTTGGTCACCAAACCAAAGCTTGGACAACTTGGTCTACTAGTATTAGAAGAATGTGCAACAAGTTTGAAGTTTCTATGTTCATTTTTGACAACGATATTGAGGAAACACTGAAATGTTTGTGTTTTTATTGATTTATTGGCTATGGGTTATTCAATAATCAACTTGGTCACCAAACCAAAGCTTGGACAACTTGGTCTATTAGTATTAGAAGAATGTGCAACAAGTTTGAAGTTTCTATGTTCATTTTTGACAACGATATTGATGAAACACTGAAATATTTGTGTTTTTATTGATTTATTGGCTATGGGTTATTCAATAATCAACTTTATCACCAAACCAAAGCTTGGACAACTTGGTCAGCTAGTAGTAGAAGAATGTGCAACAAGTTTGAAGTTTCTATGTTCATTTTTGACAACGATATTGAGGAAACACTGAAATATTTGTGTTTTTATTGATTTATTGGCTATGGGTTAATCAATAATCAACTTTATCACCAAACCAAAGCTTGGACAACTTGGTCAGCTAGTGGTAGAAGAATGTGCAACAAGTTTGAAGTTTCTATGTTCATTCTTGACAAAGATATTGAGGAAACACTGAAATATTGGTGTTTTTATTGATTTATTGGCTATGGGTTAATCAGTAATCAACTTTATCACCAAACCAAAACTTGGAAAACTTGGTCAGCTAGGAGTAGAAGAATGTGCAACAAGTTTGAAGTTTCTATGTTCATTTTTGACAAAGATATTGAGGAAATACAGAAATATTGGTGTTTTTATTGACTTATTGGCTATGGGTTAATCAATAATCAACTTGGTCACCAAACCAAAGCTTGGGCAACTTGGTCTACTAGTATTAGAAGAATGTGCAACAAGTTTGAAGTTTCTATGTTCATTTTTGACAACGATATTGATGAAACACTGAAATATTTGTGTTTTTATTGATTTATTGGCTATGGGTTATTCAATAATCAACTTTATCACCAAACCAAAGCTTGGACAACTTGGTCAGCTAGTAGTAGAAGAATGTGCAACAAGTTTGAAGTTTCTATGTTCATTTTTGACAACGATATTGAGGAAACACTGAAATATTTGTGTTTTTATTGATTTATTGGCTATGGGTTAATCAATAATCAACTTTATCACCAAACCAAAGCTTGGACAACTTGGTCAGCTAGTGGTAGAAGAATGTGCAACAAGTTTGAAGTTTCTATGTTCATTCTTGACAAAGATATTGAGGAAACACTGAAATATTGGTGTTTTTATTGATTTATTGGCTATGGGTTAATCAGTAATCAACTTTATCACCAAACCAAAACTTGGAAAACTTGGTCAGCTAGGAGTAGAAGAATGTGCAACAAGTTTGAAGTTTCTATGTTCATTTTTGACAAAGATATTGAGGAAATACAGAAATATTGGTGTTTTTATTGACTTATTGGCTATGGGTTAATCAATAATCAACTTGGTCACCAAACCAAAGCTTGGACAACTTGGTCTACTAGTATTAGAAGAATGTGCAACAAGTTTGAAGTTTCTATGTTCATTTTTGACAACGATATTGAGGAAACACTGAAATATTTGTGTTTTTATTGATTTATTGGCAATGGGTTATTCAATAATCAACTTGGTCACCAAACCAAAGCTTGGACAACTTGGTCTACTAGTATTAGAAGAATGTGCAACAAGTTTGAAGTTTCTATGTTCATTTTTGACAACGATATTGAGGAAACACTGAAATATTTGTGTTTTTATTGATTTATTGGCTATGGGTTATTCAATAATCAACTTGGTCACCAAACCAAAGCTTGGACAACTTGGTCTACTAGTATTAGAAGAATGTGCAACAAGTTTGAAGTTTCTATGTTCATTTTTGACAACGATATTGAGGAAACACTGAAATATTTGTGTTTTTATTGATTTATTGGCTATTAATCAATAATCAACTTTATCACCAAACCAAAGCTTGGACAACTTGGTCAGCTAGTAGTAGAAGAATGTGCAACAAGTTTGAAGTTTCTATGTTCATTCTTGACAAAGATATTGAGGAAACACTGAAATATTGGTGTTTTTATTGATTTATTGGCTATGGGTTAATCAGTAATCAACTTTATCACCAAACCAAAGCTTGGAAAACTTGGTCAGCCAGGAGTAGAAGAATGTGCAACAAGTTTGAAGTTTCTATGTTCATTTTTGACAAAGATATTGATGAAACACTGAAATATTTGTGTTTTTATTGATTTATTGGCTATGGGTTATTCAATAATCAACTTTATCACCAAACCAAAGCTTGGAAAACTTGGTCAGCTAGTAGTAGAAGAATGTGCAACAAGTTTGAAGTTTCTATGTTCATTTTTGACAACGATATTGAGGAAACACTGAAATATTTGTGTTTTTATTGATTTATTGGCTATGGGTTATTCAATAATCAACTTGGTCACCAAACCAAAGCTTGGACAACTTGGTCTACTAGTATTAGAAGAATGTGCAACAAGTTTGAAGTTTCTATGTTCATTTTTGACAACGATATTGAGGAAACACTGAAATATTTGTGTTTTTATTGATTTATTGGCTATGGGTTATTCAATAATCAACTTGGTCACCAAACCAAAGCTTGGACAACTTGGTCTATTAGTATTAGAAGAATGTGCAACAAGTTTGAAGTTTCTATGTTCATTTTTGACAACGATATTGATGAAACACTGAAATATTTGTGTTTTTATTGATTTATTGGCTATGGGTTATTCAATAATCAACTTTATCACCAAACCAAAGCTTGGACAACTTGGTCAGCTAGTAGTAGAAGAATGTGCAACAAGTTTGAAGTTTCTATGTTCATTTTTGACAACGATATTGAGGAAACACTGAAATATTTGTGTTTGTATTGATTTATTGGCTATGGGTTATTCAATAATCAACTTGGTCACCAAACCAAAGCTTGGACAACTTGGTCTACTAGTATTAGAAGAATGTGCAACAAGTTTGAAGTTTCTATGTTCATTTTTGACAACGATATTGAGGAAACACTGAAATATTTGTGTTTTTATTGATTTATTGGCTATGGGTTATTCAATAATCAACTTGGTCACCAAACCAAAGCTTGGACAACTTGGTCTACTAGTATTAGAAGAATGTGCAACAAGTTTGAAGTTTCTATGTTCATTTTTGACAACGATATTGAGGAAACACTGAAATGTTTGTGTTTTTATTGATTTATTGGCTATGGGTTATTCAATAATCAACTTGGTCACCAAACCAAAGCTTGGACAACTTGGTCTATTAGTATTAGAAGAATGTGCAACAAGTTTGAAGTTTCTATGTTCATTTTTGACAACGATATTGATGAAACACTGAAATATTTGTGTTTTTATTGATTTATTGGCTATGGGTTATTCAATAATCAACTTTATCACCAAACCAAAGCTTGGACAACTTGGTCAGCTAGTAGTAGAAGAATGTGCAACAAGTTTGAAGTTTCTATGTTCATTTTTGACAACGATATTGAGGAAACACTGAAATATTTGTGTTTTTATTGATTTATTGGCTATGGGTTAATCAATAATCAACTTTATCACCAAACCAAAGCTTGGACAACTTGGTCAGCTAGTGGTAGAAGAATGTGCAACAAGTTTGAAGTTTCTATGTTCATTCTTGACAAAGATATTGAGGAAACACTGAAATATTGGTGTTTTTATTGATTTATTGGCTATGGGTTAATCAGTAATCAACTTTATCACCAAACCAAAACTTGGAAAACTTGGTCAGCTAGGAGTAGAAGAATGTGCAACAAGTTTGAAGTTTCTATGTTCATTTTTGACAAAGATATTGAGGAAATACAGAAATATTGGTGTTTTTATTGACTTATTGGCTATGGGTTAATCAATAATCAACTTGGTCACCAAACCAAAGCTTGGACAACTTGGTCTATTAGTAGTAGAAGAATGTGCAACAAGTTTGAAGTTTCTATGTTCATTTTTGACAACGATATTGAGGAAACACTGAAATATTTGTGTTTGTATTGATTTATTGGCTATGGGTTATTCAATAATCAACTTGGTCACCAAACCAAAGCTTGGACAACTTGGTCTACTAGTATTAGAAGAATGTGCAACAAGTTTGAAGTTTCTATGTTCATTTTTGACAACGATATTGAGGAAACACTGAAATATTTGTGTTTTTATTGATTTATTGGCTATGGGTTATTCAATAATCAACTTGGTCACCAAACCAAAGCTTGGACAACTTGGTCTACTAGTATTAGAAGAATGTGCAACAAGTTTGAAGTTTCTATGTTCATTTTTGACAACGATATTGAGGAAACACTGAAATGTTTGTGTTTTTATTGATTTATTGGCTATGGGTTATTCAATAATCAACTTGGTCACCAAACCAAAGCTTGGACAACTTGGTCTATTAGTATTAGAAGAATGTGCAACAAGTTTGAAGTTTCTATGTTCATTTTTGACAACGATATTGATGAAACACTGAAATATTTGTGTTTTTATTGATTTATTGGCTATGGGTTATTCAATAATCAACTTTATCACCAAACCAAAGCTTGGACAACTTGGTCAGCTAGTAGTAGAAGAATGTGCAACAAGTTTGAAGTTTCTATGTTCATTTTTGACAACGATATTGAGGAAACACTGAAATATTTGTGTTTTTATTGATTTATTGGCTATGGGTTAATCAATAATCAACTTTATCACCAAACCAAAGCTTGGACAACTTGGTCAGCTAGTGGTAGAAGAATGTGCAACAAGTTTGAAGTTTCTATGTTCATTCTTGACAAAGATATTGAGGAAACACTGAAATATTGGTGTTTTTATTGATTTATTGGCTATGGGTTAATCAGTAATCAACTTTATCACCAAACCAAAACTTGGAAAACTTGGTCAGCTAGGAGTAGAAGAATGTGCAACAAGTTTGAAGTTTCTATGTTCATTTTTGACAAAGATATTGAGGAAATACAGAAATATTGGTGTTTTTATTGACTTATTGGCTATGGGTTAATCAATAATCAACTTGGTCACCAAACCAAAGCTTGGACAACTTGGTCTACTAGTATTAGAAGAATGTGCAACAAGTTTGAAGTTTCTATGTTCATTTTTGACAACGATATTGAGGAAACACTGAAATATTTGTGTTTTTATTGATTTATTGGCAATGGGTTATTCAATAATCAACTTGGTCACCAAACCAAAGCTTGGACAACTTGGTCTACTAGTATTAGAAGAATGTGCAACAAGTTTGAAGTTTCTATGTTCATTTTTGACAACGATATTGAGGAAACACTGAAATATTTGTGTTTTTATTGATTTATTGGCTATGGGTTATTCAATAATCAACTTGGTCACCAAACCAAAGCTTGGACAACTTGGTCTACTAGTATTAGAAGAATGTGCAACAAGTTTGAAGTTTCTATGTTCATTTTTGACAACGATATTGAGGAAACACTGAAATATTTGTGTTTTTATTGATTTATTGGCTATTAATCAATAATCAACTTTATCACCAAACCAAAGCTTGGACAACTTGGTCAGCTAGTAGTAGAAGAATGTGCAACAAGTTTGAAGTTTCTATGTTCATTTTTGACAACGATATTGATGAAACACTGAAATATTTGTGTTTTTATTGATTTATTGGCTATGGGTTATTCAATAATCAACTTTATCACCAAACCAAAGCTTGGAAAACTTGGTCAGCTAGGAGTAGAAGAATGTGCAACAAGTTTGAAGTTTCTATGTTCATTTTTGACAAAGATATTGATGAAACACTGAAATAGTTGTGTTTTTATTGATTTATTGGCTATGGGTTATTCAATAATCAACTTTATCACCAAACCAAAGCTTGGACAACTTGGTCAGCTAGTAGTAGAAGAATGTGCAACAAGTTTGAAGTTTCTATGTTCATTTTTGACAAAGATATTGAGGAAATACAGAAATATTGGTGTTTTTATTGACTTATTGGCTATGGATTAATCAATAATCAACTTGGTCACCAAACCAAAGCTTGGACAACTTGGTCTACTAGTATTAGAAGAATGTGCAACAAGTTTGAAGTTTCTATGTTCATTTTTGACAACGATATTGAGGAAACACTGAAATATTTGTGTTTGTATTGATTTATTGGCTATGGGTTATTCAATAATCAACTTGGTCACCAAACCAAAGCTTGGACAACTTGGTCTACTAGTATTAGAAGAATGTGCAACAAGTTTGAAGTTTCTATGTTCATTTTTGACAACGATATTGAGGAAACACTGAAATATTTGTGTTTTTATTGATTTATTGGCTATGGGTTATTCAATAATCAACTTGGTCACCAAACCAAAGCTTGGACAACTTGGTCTACTAGTATTAGAAGAATGTGCAACAAGTTTGAAGTTTCTATGTTCATTTTTGACAACGATATTGAGGAAACACTGAAATATTTGTGTTTTTATTGATTTATTGGCTATGGGTTATTCAATAATCAACTTGGTCACCAAACCAAAGCTTGGACAACTTGGTCTATTAGTATTAGAAGAATGTGCAACAAGTTTGAAGTTTCTATGTTCATTTTTGACAACGATATTGATGAAACACTGAAATATTTGTGTTTTTATTGATTTATTGGCTATGGGTTATTCAATAATCAACTTTATCACCAAACCAAAGCTTGGACAACTTGGTCAGCTAGTAGTAGAAGAATGTGCAACAAGTTTGAAGTTTCTATGTTCATTTTTGACAACGATATTGAGGAAACACTGAAATATTTGTGTTTGTATTGATTTATTGGCTATGGGTTATTCAATAATCAACTTGGTCACCAAACCAAAGCTTGGACAACTTGGTCTACTAGTATTAGAAGAATGTGCAACAAGTTTGAAGTTTCTATGTTCATTTTTGACAACGATATTGAGGAAACACTGAAATATTTGTGTTTTTATTGATTTATTGGCTATGGGTTATTCAATAATCAACTTGGTCACCAAACCAAAGCTTGGACAACTTGGTCTACTAGTATTAGAAGAATGTGCAACAAGTTTGAAGTTTCTATGTTCATTTTTGACAACGATATTGAGGAAACACTGAAATGTTTGTGTTTTTATTGATTTATTGGCTATGGGTTATTCAATAATCAACTTGGTCACCAAACCAAAGCTTGGACAACTTGGTCTATTAGTATTAGAAGAATGTGCAACAAGTTTGAAGTTTCTATGTTCATTTTTGACAACGATATTGATGAAACACTGAAATATTTGTGTTTTTATTGATTTATTGGCTATGGGTTATTCAATAATCAACTTTATCACCAAACCAAAGCTTGGACAACTTGGTCAGCTAGTAGTAGAAGAATGTGCAACAAGTTTGAAGTTTCTATGTTCATTTTTGACAACGATATTGAGGAAACACTGAAATATTTGTGTTTTTATTGATTTATTGGCTATGGGTTAATCAATAATCAACTTTATCACCAAACCAAAGCTTGGACAACTTGGTCAGCTAGTGGTAGAAGAATGTGCAACAAGTTTGAAGTTTCTATGTTCATTCTTGACAAAGATATTGAGGAAACACTGAAATATTGGTGTTTTTATTGATTTATTGGCTATGGGTTAATCAGTAATCAACTTTATCACCAAACCAAAACTTGGAAAACTTGGTCAGCTAGGAGTAGAAGAATGTGCAACAAGTTTGAAGTTTCTATGTTCATTTTTGACAAAGATATTGAGGAAATACAGAAATATTGGTGTTTTTATTGACTTATTGGCTATGGGTTAATCAATAATCAACTTGGTCACCAAACCAAAGCTTGGACAACTTGGTCTACTAGTATTAGAAGAATGTGCAACAAGTTTGAAGTTTCTATGTTCATTTTTGACAACGATATTGAGGAAACACTGAAATATTTGTGTTTTTATTGATTTATTGGCAATGGGTTATTCAATAATCAACTTGGTCACCAAACCAAAGCTTGGACAACTTGGTCTACTAGTATTAGAAGAATGTGCAACAAGTTTGAAGTTTCTATGTTCATTTTTGACAACGATATTGAGGAAACACTGAAATATTTGTGTTTTTATTGATTTATTGGCTATGGGTTATTCAATAATCAACTTGGTCACCAAACCAAAGCTTGGACAACTTGGTCTACTAGTATTAGAAGAATGTGCAACAAGTTTGAAGTTTCTATGTTCATTTTTGACAACGATATTGAGGAAACACTGAAATATTTGTGTTTTTATTGATTTATTGGCTATTAATCAATAATCAACTTTATCACCAAACCAAAGCTTGGACAACTTGGTCAGCTAGTAGTAGAAGAATGTGCAACAAGTTTGAAGTTTCTATGTTCATTCTTGACAAAGATATTGAGGAAACACTGAAATATTGGTGTTTTTATTGATTTATTGGCTATGGGTTAATCAGTAATCAACTTTATCACCAAACCAAAGCTTGGAAAACTTGGTCAGCCAGGAGTAGAAGAATGTGCAACAAGTTTGAAGTTTCTATGTTCATTTTTGACAAAGATATTGATGAAACACTGAAATATTTGTGTTTTTATTGATTTATTGGCTATGGGTTATTCAATAATCAACTTTATCACCAAACCAAAGCTTGGAAAACTTGGTCAGCTAGTAGTAGAAGAATGTGCAACAAGTTTGAAGTTTCTATGTTCATTTTTGACAAAGATATTGAGGAAATACAGAAATATTGGTGTTTTTATTGACTTATTGGCTATGGATTAATCAATAATCAACTTGGTCACCAAACCAAAGCTTGGACAACTTGGTCTACTAGTATTAGAAGAATGTGCAACAAGTTTGAAGTTTCTATGTTCATTTTTGACAACGATATTGAGGAAATACTGAAATATTTGTGTTTTTATTGATTTATTGGCTATGGGTTATTCAATAATCAACTTTATCACCAAACCAAAGCTTGGAAAACTTGGTCAGCTAGTAGTAGAAGAATGTGCAACAAGTTTGAAGTTTCTATGTTCATTTTTGACAACGATATTGAGGAAACACTGAAATATTTGTGTTTTTATTGATTTATTGGCTATGGGTTAATCAATAATCAACTTTATCACCAAACCAAAGCTTGGAAAACTTGGTCAGCTAGTAGTAGAAGAATGTGCAACAAGTTTGAAGTTTCTATGTTCATTCTTGACAAAGATATTGAGGAAACACTGAAATATTGGTGTTTTTATTGATTTATTGGCTATGGGTTAATCAGTAATCAACTTTATCACCAAACCAAAACTTGGAAAACTTGGTCAGCTAGGAGTAGAAGAATGTGCAACAAGTTTGAAGTTTCTATGTTCATTTTTGACAAAGATATTGAGGAAATACAGAAATATTGGTGTTTTTATTGACTTATTGGCTATGGATTAATCAATAATCAACTTTATCACCAAACCAAAACTTGGAAAACTTGGTCAGCTAGGAGTAGAAGAATGTGCAACAAGTTTGAAGTTTCTATGTTCATTTTTGACAACGATATTGAGGAAACACTGAAATATTTGTGTTTTTATTGATTTATTGGCTATGGGTTATTCAATAATCAACTTGGTCACCAAACCAAAGCTTGGACAACTTGGTCTACTAGTATTAGAAGAATGTGCAACAAGTTTGAAGTTTCTATGTTCATTTTTGACAACGATATTGAGGAAACACTGAAATATTTGTGTTTTTATTGATTTATTGGCTATGGGTTATTCAATAATCAACTTGGTCACCAAACCAAAGCTTGGACAACTTGGTCTACTAGTATTAGAAGAATGTGCAACAAGTTTGAAGTTTCTATGTTCATTTTTGACAACGATATTGATGAAACACTGAAATATTTGTGTTTTTATTGATTTATTGACAATGGTTATTCAATAATCAACTTTATCACCAAACCAAAGCTTGGACAACTTGGTCAGCTAGTAGTAGAAGAATGTGCAACAAGTTTGAAGTTTCTATGTTCATTTTTGACAAAGATATTGAGGAAATACTGAAATATTGGTGTTTTTCTTGATTTATTGGCAATATAGGTTAATCAATAATCAACTTTATCACCAAACCAAAGCTTGGACAACTTGGTCAGCTAGTAGTAGAAGAATGTGCAACAAGTTTGAAGTTTCTATGTTCATTCTTGACAAAGATATTGAGGAAACACTGAAATATTGGTGTTTTTATTGATTTATTGGCTATGGGTTAATCAGTAATCAACTTTATCACCAAACCAAAGCTTGGAAAACTTGGTCAGCTAGGAGTAGAAGAATGTGCAACAAGTTTGAAGTTTCTATGTTCATTTTTGACAAAGATATTGAGGAAATACAGAAATATTGGTGTTTTTATTGATTTATTGGCAATGGGTTATTCAATAATCAACTTGGTCACCAAACCAAAGCTTGGACAACTTGGTCTACTAGTATTAGAAGAATGTGCAACAAGTTTGAAGTTTCTATGTTCATTTTTGACAACGATATTGAGGAAACACTGAAATATTTGTGTTTGTATTGATTTATTGGCTATGGGTTATTCAATAATCAACTTTATCACCAAACCAAAGCTTGGACAACTTGGTCTACTAGTATTAGAAGAATGTGCAACAAGTTTGAAGTTTCTATGTTCATTTTTGACAACGATATTGAGGAAACACTGAAATATGTGTTTTTATTGATTTATTGGCTATGGGTTATTCAATAATCAACTTTATCACCAAACCAAAGCTTGGACAACTTGGTCTACTAGGATTAGAAGAATGTGCAACAAGTTTGAAGTTTCTATGTTCATTTTTGACAACGATATTGAGGAAACACTGAAATATTTGTGTTTTTATTGATTTATTGGCTATGGGTTATTCAATAATCAACTTGGTCACCAAACCAAAGCTTGGACAACTTGGTCTACTAGTATTAGAAGAATGTGCAACAAGTTTGAAGTTTCTATGTTCATTTTTGACAACGATATTGAGGAAACACTGAAATATTTGTGTTTTTATTGATTTATTGGCTATGGGTTAATCAATAATCAACTTTATCACCAAACCAAAGCTTGGACAACTTGGTCAGCTAGTAGTAGAAGAATGTGCAACAAGTTTGAAGTTTCTATGTTCATTCTTGACAAAGATATTGAGGAAACACTGAAATATTGGTGTTTTTATTGATTTATTGGCTATGGGTTAATCAGTAATCAACTTTATCACCAAACCAAAGCTTGGAAAACTTGGTCAGCTAGGAGTAGAAGAATGTGCAACAAGTTTGAAGTTTCTATGTTCATTTTTGACAAAGATATTGATGAAACACTGAAATAGTTGTGTTTTTATTGATTTATTGGCTATGGGTTATTCAATAATCAACTTTATCACCAAACCAAAGCTTGGACAACTTGGTCAGCTAGTAGTAGAAGAATGTGCAACAAGTTTGAAGTTTCTATGTTCATTTTTGACAAAGATATTGAGGAAATACAGAAATATTGGTGTTTTTATTGACTTATTGGCTATGGATTAATCAATAATCAACTTGGTCACCAAACCAAAGCTTGGACAACTTGGTCTACTAGTATTAGAAGAATGTGCAACAAGTTTGAAGTTTCTATGTTCATTTTTGACAACGATATTGAGGAAACACTGAAATATTTGTGTTTGTATTGATTTATTGGCTATGGGTTATTCAATAATCAACTTGGTCACCAAACCAAAGCTTGGACAACTTGGTCTACTAGTATTAGAAGAATGTGCAACAAGTTTGAAGTTTCTATGTTCATTTTTGACAACGATATTGAGGAAACACTGAAATATTTGTGTTTTTATTGATTTATTGGCTATGGGTTATTCAATAATCAACTTGGTCACCAAACCAAAGCTTGGACAACTTGGTCTACTAGTATTAGAAGAATGTGCAACAAGTTTGAAGTTTCTATGTTCATTTTTGACAACGATATTGAGGAAACACTGAAATATTTGTGTTTTTATTGATTTATTGGCTATGGGTTATTCAATAATCAACTTGGTCACCAAACCAAAGCTTGGACAACTTGGTCTATTAGTATTAGAAGAATGTGCAACAAGTTTGAAGTTTCTATGTTCATTTTTGACAACGATATTGATGAAACACTGAAATATTTGTGTTTTTATTGATTTATTGGCTATGGGTTATTCAATAATCAACTTTATCACCAAACCAAAGCTTGGACAACTTGGTCAGCTAGTAGTAGAAGAATGTGCAACAAGTTTGAAGTTTCTATGTTCATTTTTGACAACGATATTGAGGAAACACTGAAATATTTGTGTTTGTATTGATTTATTGGCTATGGGTTATTCAATAATCAACTTGGTCACCAAACCAAAGCTTGGACAACTTGGTCTACTAGTATTAGAAGAATGTGCAACAAGTTTGAAGTTTCTATGTTCATTTTTGACAACGATATTGAGGAAACACTGAAATATTTGTGTTTTTATTGATTTATTGGCTATGGGTTATTCAATAATCAACTTGGTCACCAAACCAAAGCTTGGACAACTTGGTCTACTAGTATTAGAAGAATGTGCAACAAGTTTGAAGTTTCTATGTTCATTTTTGACAACGATATTGAGGAAACACTGAAATGTTTGTGTTTTTATTGATTTATTGGCTATGGGTTATTCAATAATCAACTTGGTCACCAAACCAAAGCTTGGACAACTTGGTCTATTAGTATTAGAAGAATGTGCAACAAGTTTGAAGTTTCTATGTTCATTTTTGACAACGATATTGATGAAACACTGAAATATTTGTGTTTTTATTGATTTATTGGCTATGGGTTATTCAATAATCAACTTTATCACCAAACCAAAGCTTGGACAACTTGGTCAGCTAGTAGTAGAAGAATGTGCAACAAGTTTGAAGTTTCTATGTTCATTTTTGACAACGATATTGAGGAAACACTGAAATATTTGTGTTTTTATTGATTTATTGGCTATGGGTTAATCAATAATCAACTTTATCACCAAACCAAAGCTTGGACAACTTGGTCAGCTAGTGGTAGAAGAATGTGCAACAAGTTTGAAGTTTCTATGTTCATTCTTGACAAAGATATTGAGGAAACACTGAAATATTGGTGTTTTTATTGATTTATTGGCTATGGGTTAATCAGTAATCAACTTTATCACCAAACCAAAACTTGGAAAACTTGGTCAGCTAGGAGTAGAAGAATGTGCAACAAGTTTGAAGTTTCTATGTTCATTTTTGACAAAGATATTGAGGAAATACAGAAATATTGGTGTTTTTATTGACTTATTGGCTATGGGTTAATCAATAATCAACTTGGTCACCAAACCAAAGCTTGGACAACTTGGTCTACTAGTATTAGAAGAATGTGCAACAAGTTTGAAGTTTCTATGTTCATTTTTGACAACGATATTGAGGAAACACTGAAATATTTGTGTTTTTATTGATTTATTGGCAATGGGTTATTCAATAATCAACTTGGTCACCAAACCAAAGCTTGGACAACTTGGTCTACTAGTATTAGAAGAATGTGCAACAAGTTTGAAGTTTCTATGTTCATTTTTGACAACGATATTGAGGAAACACTGAAATATTTGTGTTTTTATTGATTTATTGGCTATGGGTTATTCAATAATCAACTTGGTCACCAAACCAAAGCTTGGACAACTTGGTCTACTAGTATTAGAAGAATGTGCAACAAGTTTGAAGTTTCTATGTTCATTTTTGACAACGATATTGAGGAAACACTGAAATATTTGTGTTTTTATTGATTTATTGGCTATTAATCAATAATCAACTTTATCACCAAACCAAAGCTTGGACAACTTGGTCAGCTAGTAGTAGAAGAATGTGCAACAAGTTTGAAGTTTCTATGTTCATTCTTGACAAAGATATTGAGGAAACACTGAAATATTGGTGTTTTTATTGATTTATTGGCTATGGGTTAATCAGTAATCAACTTTATCACCAAACCAAAGCTTGGAAAACTTGGTCAGCCAGGAGTAGAAGAATGTGCAACAAGTTTGAAGTTTCTATGTTCATTTTTGACAAAGATATTGATGAAACACTGAAATATTTGTGTTTTTATTGATTTATTGGCTATGGGTTATTCAATAATCAACTTTATCACCAAACCAAAGCTTGGAAAACTTGGTCAGCTAGTAGTAGAAGAATGTGCAACAAGTTTGAAGTTTCTATGTTCATTTTTGACAAAGATATTGAGGAAATACAGAAATATTGGTGTTTTTATTGACTTATTGGCTATGGATTAATCAATAATCAACTTGGTCACCAAACCAAAGCTTGGACAACTTGGTCTACTAGTATTAGAAGAATGTGCAACAAGTTTGAAGTTTCTATGTTCATTTTTGACAACGATATTGAGGAAATACTGAAATATTTGTGTTTTTATTGATTTATTGGCTATGGGTTATTCAATAATCAACTTTATCACCAAACCAAAGCTTGGAAAACTTGGTCAGCTAGGAGTAGAAGAATGTGCAACAAGTTTGAAGTTTCTATGTTCATTTTTGACAACGATATTGAGGAAACACTGAAATATTTGTGTTTTTATTGATTTATTGGCTATGGGTTATTCAATAATCAACTTGGTCACCAAACCAAAGCTTGGACAACTTGGTCTACTAGTATTAGAAGAATGTGCAACAAGTTTGAAGTTTCTATGTTCATTTTTGACAACGATATTGAGGAAACACTGAAATATTTGTGTTTTTATTGATTTATTGGCTATGGGTTATTCAATAATCAACTTGGTCACCAAACCAAAGCTTGGACAACTTGGTCTACTAGTATTAGAAGAATGTGCAACAAGTTTGAAGTTTCTATGTTCATTTTTGACAACGATATTGAGGAAACACTGAAATATTTGTGTTTTTATTGATTTATTGGCTATGGGTTATTCAATAATCAACTTGGTCACCAAACCAAAGCTTGGACAACTTGGTCTATTAGTATTAGAAGAATGTGCAACAAGTTTGAAGTTTCTATGTTCATTTTTGACAACGATATTGATGAAACACTGAAATATTTGTGTTTTTATTGATTTATTGGCTATGGGTTATTCAATAATCAACTTTATCACCAAACCAAAGCTTGGACAACTTGGTCAGCTAGTAGTAGAAGAATGTGCAACAAGTTTGAAGTTTCTATGTTCATTTTTGACAACGATATTGAGGAAACACTGAAATATTTGTGTTTGTATTGATTTATTGGCTATGGGTTATTCAATAATCAACTTGGTCACCAAACCAAAGCTTGGACAACTTGGTCTACTAGTATTAGAAGAATGTGCAACAAGTTTGAAGTTTCTATGTTCATTTTTGACAACGATATTGAGGAAACACTGAAATATTTGTGTTTTTATTGATTTATTGGCTATGGGTTATTCAATAATCAACTTGGTCACCAAACCAAAGCTTGGACAACTTGGTCTACTAGTATTAGAAGAATGTGCAACAAGTTTGAAGTTTCTATGTTCATTTTTGACAACGATATTGAGGAAACACTGAAATGTTTGTGTTTTTATTGATTTATTGGCTATGGGTTATTCAATAATCAACTTGGTCACCAAACCAAAGCTTGGACAACTTGGTCTATTAGTATTAGAAGAATGTGCAACAAGTTTGAAGTTTCTATGTTCATTTTTGACAACGATATTGATGAAACACTGAAATATTTGTGTTTTTATTGATTTATTGGCTATGGGTTATTCAATAATCAACTTTATCACCAAACCAAAGCTTGGACAACTTGGTCAGCTAGTAGTAGAAGAATGTGCAACAAGTTTGAAGTTTCTATGTTCATTTTTGACAACGATATTGAGGAAACACTGAAATATTTGTGTTTTTATTGATTTATTGGCTATGGGTTAATCAATAATCAACTTTATCACCAAACCAAAGCTTGGACAACTTGGTCAGCTAGTGGTAGAAGAATGTGCAACAAGTTTGAAGTTTCTATGTTCATTCTTGACAAAGATATTGAGGAAACACTGAAATATTGGTGTTTTTATTGATTTATTGGCTATGGGTTAATCAGTAATCAACTTTATCACCAAACCAAAACTTGGAAAACTTGGTCAGCTAGGAGTAGAAGAATGTGCAACAAGTTTGAAGTTTCTATGTTCATTTTTGACAAAGATATTGAGGAAATACAGAAATATTGGTGTTTTTATTGACTTATTGGCTATGGGTTAATCAATAATCAACTTGGTCACCAAACCAAAGCTTGGACAACTTGGTCTACTAGTATTAGAAGAATGTGCAACAAGTTTGAAGTTTCTATGTTCATTTTTGACAACGATATTGAGGAAACACTGAAATATTTGTGTTTTTATTGATTTATTGGCAATGGGTTATTCAATAATCAACTTGGTCACCAAACCAAAGCTTGGACAACTTGGTCTACTAGTATTAGAAGAATGTGCAACAAGTTTGAAGTTTCTATGTTCATTTTTGACAACGATATTGAGGAAACACTGAAATATTTGTGTTTTTATTGATTTATTGGCTATGGGTTATTCAATAATCAACTTGGTCACCAAACCAAAGCTTGGACAACTTGGTCTACTAGTATTAGAAGAATGTGCAACAAGTTTGAAGTTTCTATGTTCATTTTTGACAACGATATTGAGGAAACACTGAAATATTTGTGTTTTTATTGATTTATTGGCTATTAATCAATAATCAACTTTATCACCAAACCAAAGCTTGGACAACTTGGTCAGCTAGTAGTAGAAGAATGTGCAACAAGTTTGAAGTTTCTATGTTCATTCTTGACAAAGATATTGAGGAAACACTGAAATATTGGTGTTTTTATTGATTTATTGGCTATGGGTTAATCAGTAATCAACTTTATCACCAAACCAAAGCTTGGAAAATTTGGTCAGCCAGGAGTAGAAGAATGTGCAACAAGTTTGAAGTTTCTATGTTCATTTTTGACAAAGATATTGATGAAACACTGAAATATTTGTGTTTTTATTGATTTATTGGCTATGGGTTATTCAATAATCAACTTTATCACCAAACCAAAGCTTGGAAAACTTGGTCAGCTAGTAGTAGAAGAATGTGCAACAAGTTTGAAGTTTCTATGTTCATTTTTGACAAAGATATTGAGGAAATACAGAAATATTGGTGTTTTTATTGACTTATTGGCTATGGATTAATCAATAATCAACTTGGTCACCAAACCAAAGCTTGGACAACTTGGTCAGCTAGTAGTAGAAGAATGTGCAACAAGTTTGAAGTTTCTATGTTCATTTTTGACAAAGATATTGAGGAAATACTGAAATATTGGTGTTTTTCTTGATTTATTGGCAATATAGGTTAATCAATAATCAACTTTATCACCAAACCAAAGCTTGGACAACTTGGTCAGCTAGTAGTAGAAGAATGTGCAACAAGTTTGAAGTTTCTATGTTCATTCTTGACAAAGATATTGAGGAAACACTGAAATATTGGTGTTTTTATTGATTTATTGGCTATGGGTTAATCAGTAATCAACTTTATCACCAAACCAAAGCTTGGAAAACTTGGTCAGCTAGGAGTAGAAGAATGTGCAACAAGTTTGAAGTTTCTATGTTCATTTTTGACAAAGATATTGAGGAAATACAGAAATATTGGTGTTTTTATTGATTTATTGGCAATGGGTTATTCAATAATCAACTTGGTCACCAAACCAAAGCTTGGACAACTTGGTCTACTAGTATTAGAAGAATGTGCAACAAGTTTGAAGTTTCTATGTTCATTTTTGACAACGATATTGAGGAAACACTGAAATATTTGTGTTTGTATTGATTTATTGGCTATGGGTTATTCAATAATCAACTTTATCACCAAACCAAAGCTTGGACAACTTGGTCTACTAGTATTAGAAGAATGTGCAACAAGTTTGAAGTTTCTATGTTCATTTTTGACAACGATATTGAGGAAACACTGAAATATGTGTTTTTATTGATTTATTGGCTATGGGTTATTCAATAATCAACTTTATCACCAAACCAAAGCTTGGACAACTTGGTCTACTAGGATTAGAAGAATGTGCAACAAGTTTGAAGTTTCTATGTTCATTTTTGACAACGATATTGAGGAAACACTGAAATATTTGTGTTTTTATTGATTTATTGGCTATGGGTTATTCAATAATCAACTTGGTCACCAAACCAAAGCTTGGACAACTTGGTCTACTAGTATTAGAAGAATGTGCAACAAGTTTGAAGTTTCTATGTTCATTTTTGACAACGATATTGAGGAAACACTGAAATATTTGTGTTTTTATTGATTTATTGGCTATGGGTTAATCAATAATCAACTTTATCACCAAACCAAAGCTTGGACAACTTGGTCAGCTAGTAGTAGAAGAATGTGCAACAAGTTTGAAGTTTCTATGTTCATTCTTGACAAAGATATTGAGGAAACACTGAAATATTGGTGTTTTTATTGATTTATTGGCTATGGGTTAATCAGTAATCAACTTTATCACCAAACCAAAGCTTGGAAAACTTGGTCAGCTAGGAGTAGAAGAATGTGCAACAAGTTTGAAGTTTCTATGTTCATTTTTGACAAAGATATTGATGAAACACTGAAATAGTTGTGTTTTTATTGATTTATTGGCTATGGGTTATTCAATAATCAACTTTATCACCAAACCAAAGCTTGGACAACTTGGTCAGCTAGTAGTAGAAGAATGTGCAACAAGTTTGAAGTTTCTATGTTCATTTTTGACAAAGATATTGAGGAAATACAGAAATATTGGTGTTTTTATTGACTTATTGGCTATGGATTAATCAATAATCAACTTGGTCACCAAACCAAAGCTTGGACAACTTGGTCTACTAGTATTAGAAGAATGTGCAACAAGTTTGAAGTTTCTATGTTCATTTTTGACAACGATATTGAGGAAACACTGAAATATTTGTGTTTGTATTGATTTATTGGCTATGGGTTATTCAATAATCAACTTGGTCACCAAACCAAAGCTTGGACAACTTGGTCTACTAGTATTAGAAGAATGTGCAACAAGTTTGAAGTTTCTATGTTCATTTTTGACAACGATATTGAGGAAACACTGAAATATTTGTGTTTTTATTGATTTATTGGCTATGGGTTATTCAATAATCAACTTGGTCACCAAACCAAAGCTTGGACAACTTGGTCTACTAGTATTAGAAGAATGTGCAACAAGTTTGAAGTTTCTATGTTCATTTTTGACAACGATATTGAGGAAACACTGAAATATTTGTGTTTTTATTGATTTATTGGCTATGGGTTATTCAATAATCAACTTTATCACCAAACCAAAGCTTGGACAACTTGGTCAGCTAGTAGTAGAAGAATGTGCAACAAGTTTGAAGTTTCTATGTTCATTTTTGACAACGATATTGAGGAAACACTGAAATATTTGTGTTTGTATTGATTTATTGGCTATGGGTTATTCAATAATCAACTTGGTCACCAAACCAAAGCTTGGACAACTTGGTCTACTAGTATTAGAAGAATGTGCAACAAGTTTGAAGTTTCTATGTTCATTTTTGACAACGATATTGAGGAAACACTGAAATATTTGTGTTTTTATTGATTTATTGGCTATGGGTTATTCAATAATCAACTTGGTCACCAAACCAAAGCTTGGACAACTTGGTCTACTAGTATTAGAAGAATGTGCAACAAGTTTGAAGTTTGTATGTTCATTTTTGACAACGATATTGAGGAAACACTGAAATGTTTGTGTTTTTATTGATTTATTGGCTATGGGTTATTCAATAATCAACTTGGTCACCAAACCAAAGCTTGGACAACTTGGTCTATTAGTATTAGAAGAATGTGCAACAAGTTTGAAGTTTCTATGTTCATTTTTGACAACGATATTGATGAAACACTGAAATATTTGTGTTTTTATTGATTTATTGGCTATGGGTTATTCAATAATCAACTTTATCACCAAACCAAAGCTTGGACAACTTGGTCAGCTAGTAGTAGAAGAATGTGCAACAAGTTTGAAGTTTCTATGTTCATTTTTGACAACGATATTGAGGAAACACTGAAATATTTGTGTTTTTATTGATTTATTGGCTATGGGTTAATCAATAATCAACTTTATCACCAAACCAAAGCTTGGACAACTTGGTCAGCTAGTGGTAGAAGAATGTGCAACAAGTTTGAAGTTTCTATGTTCATTCTTGACAAAGATATTGAGGAAACACTGAAATATTGGTGTTTTTATTGATTTATTGGCTATGGGTTAATCAGTAATCAACTTTATCACCAAACCAAAACTTGGAAAACTTGGTCAGCTAGGAGTAGAAGAATGTGCAACAAGTTTGAAGTTTCTATGTTCATTTTTGACAAAGATATTGAGGAAATACAGAAATATTGGTGTTTTTATTGACTTATTGGCTATGGGTTAATCAATAATCAACTTGGTCACCAAACCAAAGCTTGGACAACTTGGTCTACTAGTATTAGAAGAATGTGCAACAAGTTTGAAGTTTCTATGTTCATTTTTGACAACGATATTGAGGAAACACTGAAATATTTGTGTTTTTATTGATTTATTGGCAATGGGTTATTCAATAATCAACTTGGTCACCAAACCAAAGCTTGGACAACTTGGTCTACTAGTATTAGAAGAATGTGCAACAAGTTTGAAGTTTCTATGTTCATTTTTGACAACGATATTGAGGAAACACTGAAATATTTGTGTTTTTATTGATTTATTGGCTATGGGTTATTCAATAATCAACTTGGTCACCAAACCAAAGCTTGGACAACTTGGTCTACTAGTATTAGAAGAATGTGCAACAAGTTTGAAGTTTCTATGTTCATTTTTGACAACGATATTGAGGAAACACTGAAATATTTGTGTTTTTATTGATTTATTGGCTATTAATCAATAATCAACTTTATCACCAAACCAAAGCTTGGACAACTTGGTCAGCTAGTAGTAGAAGAATGTGCAACAAGTTTGAAGTTTCTATGTTCATTCTTGACAAAGATATTGAGGAAACACTGAAATATTGGTGTTTTTATTGATTTATTGGCTATGGGTTAATCAGTAATCAACTTTATCACCAAACCAAAGCTTGGAAAACTTGGTCAGCCAGGAGTAGAAGAATGTGCAACAAGTTTGAAGTTTCTATGTTCATTTTTGACAAAGATATTGATGAAACACTGAAATATTTGTGTTTTTATTGATTTATTGGCTATGGGTTATTCAATAATCAACTTTATCACCAAACCAAAGCTTGGAAAACTTGGTCAGCTAGTAGTAGAAGAATGTGCAACAAGTTTGAAGTTTCTATGTTCATTTTTGACAAAGATATTGAGGAAATACAGAAATATTGGTGTTTTTATTGACTTATTGGCTATGGATTAATCAATAATCAACTTGGTCACCAAACCAAAGCTTGGACAACTTGGTCTACTAGTATTAGAAGAATGTGCAACAAGTTTGAAGTTTCTATGTTCATTTTTGACAACGATATTGAGGAAATACTGAAATATTTGTGTTTTTATTGATTTATTGGCTATGGGTTATTCAATAATCAACTTTATCACCAAACCAAAGCTTGGAAAACTTGGTCAGCTAGTAGTAGAAGAATGTGCAACAAGTTTGAAGTTTCTATGTTCATTTTTGACAACGATATTGAGGAAACACTGAAATATTTGTGTTTTTATTGATTTATTGGCTATGGGTTAATCAATAATCAACTTTATCACCAAACCAAAGCTTGGAAAACTTGGTCAGCTAGTAGTAGAAGAATGTGCAACAAGTTTGAAGTTTCTATGTTCATTCTTGACAAAGATATTGAGGAAACACTGAAATATTGGTGTTTTTATTGATTTATTGGCTATGGGTTAATCAGTAATCAACTTTATCACCAAACCAAAACTTGGAAAACTTGGTCAGCTAGGAGTAGAAGAATGTGCAACAAGTTTGAAGTTTCTATGTTCATTTTTGACAAAGATATTGAGGAAATACAGAAATATTGGTGTTTTTATTGACTTATTGGCTATGGATTAATCAATAATCAACTTTATCACCAAACCAAAACTTGGAAAACTTGGTCAGCTAGGAGTAGAAGAATGTGCAACAAGTTTGAAGTTTCTATGTTCATTTTTGACAAAGATATTGAGGAAATACAGAAATATTGGTGTTTTTATTGACTTATTGGCTATGGATTAATCAATAATCAACTTGGTCACCAACCCAAAGCTTGGACAACTTGGTCTACTAGTATTAGAAGAATGTGCAACAAGTTTGAAGTTTCTATGTTCATTTTTGACAACGATATTGAGGAAACACTGAAATATTTGTGTTTTTATTGATTTATTGGCAATGGGTTATTCAATAATCAACTTGGTCACCAAACCAAAGCTTGGACAACTTGGTCTACTAGTATTAGAAGAATGTGCAACAAGTTTGAAGTTTCTATGTTTATTTCTGACAACGATATTGAGGAAACACTGAAATATTTGTGTTTTTATTGATTTATTGGCTATGGGTTATTCAATAATCAACTTGGTCACCAAACCAAAGCTTGGACAACTTGGTCTACTAGTATTAGAAGAATGTGCAACAATTTTGAAGTTTCTATGTTCATTTTTGACAACAATATTGAGGAAACACTGAAATATTTGTGTTTTTATTGATTTATTGGCTATGGGTTAATCAATAATCATCTTTATCACCAAACCAAAGCTTGGAAAACTTGGTCAGCTAGTAGTAGAAGAATGTGCAACAAGTTTGAAGTTTCTATGTTCATTCTTGACAAAGATATTGAGGAAACACTGAAATATTGGTGTTTTTATTGATTTATTGGCAATGGGTTATTCAATAATCAACTTTATCACCAAACCAAAGCTTGGAAAACTTGGTCAGCTAGTAGTAGAATAATGTGAAACAGGTCTGAAGTTTCTATGTTCATTTTTGACAAAGATATTGAGGAAACACAGAAATATTGGTGTTTTATTGATTTATTGGCTATGGGTTAATCAATAATCAACTTTATCACCAAACCAAAGCTTGGACAACTTGGTCAGCTATGAGTAGAAGAATGTGAAACAGGTCTGAAGTTTCTATGGTCATTTCTGACAAAGATATTGAGGAAATACTGAAATATTGGTGTTTTTCTTGATTTATTGGCAATATAGGTTAATCAATAATCAACTTTATCACCAAACCAAAGCTTGGACAACTTGGTCTGCTAGTAGTAGAATAATGTGAAACAGGTCTGAAGTTTCTATGGTCATTTATGACATAGATATTGAGGAAATACTGAAATATTGGTGTTTTTCTTGATTTATTGGCAATATAGGTTAATCAATAATCAACTTTATCACCAAACCAAAGCTTGGACAACTTGGTCTACTAGTATTAGAAGAATGTGCAACAAGTTTGAAGTTTCTATGTTCATTTTTGACAACGATATTGAGGAAACACTGAAATATTTGTGTTTTTATTGATTTATTGGCTATGGGTTATTCAATAATCAACTTGGTCACCAAACCAAAGCTTGGACAACTTGGTCTACTAGTATTAGAAGAATGTGCAACAAGTTTGAAGTTTCTATGTTCATTTTTGACAACGATATTGAGGAAACACTGAAATATTTGTGTTTTTATTGATTTATTGGCTATGGGTTATTCAATAATCAACTTGGTCACCAAACCAAAGCTTGGACAACTTGGTCTACTAGTATTAGAAGAATGTGCAACAAGTTTGAAGTTTCTATGTTCATTTTTGACAACGATATTGATGAAACACTGAAATATTTGTGTTTTTATTGATTTATTGGCTATGGGTTATTCAATAATCAACTTTATCACCAAACCAAAGCTTGGACAACTTGGTCAGCTAGTAGTAGAAGAATGTGCAACAAGTTTGAAGTTTCTATGTTCATTTTTGACAACGATATTGAGGAAACACTGAAATATTTGTGTTTTTATTGATTTATTGGCTATGGGTTATTCAATAATCAACTTGGTCACCAAACCAAAGCTTGGACAACTTGGTCTATTAGTATTAGAAGAATGTGCAACAAGTTTGAAGTTTCTATGTTCATTTTTGACAACGATATTGATGAAACACTGAAATATTTGTGTTTTTATTGATTTATTGGCAATGGGTTATTCAATAATCAACTTTATCACCAAACCAAAGCTTGGACAACTTGGTCAGCTAGTAGTAGAAGAATGTGCAACAAGTTTGAAGTTTCTATGTTCATTTTTGACAACGATATTGAGGAAACACTGAAATATGTGTTTGTATTGATTTATTGGCTATGGGTTATTCAATAATCAACTTGGTCACCAAACCAAAGCTTGGACAACTTGGTCTACTAGTATTAGAAGAATGTGCAACAAGTTTGAAGTTTCTATGTTCATTTTTGACAACGATATTGAGGAAACACTGAAATATTTGTGTTTTTATTGATTTATTGGCTATGGGTTATTCAATAATCAACTTGGTCACCAAACCAAAGCTTGGACAACTTGGTCTACTAGTATTAGAAGAATGTGCAACAAGTTTGAAGTTTCTATGTTCATTTTTGACAACGATATTGAGGAAACACTGAAATGTTTGTGTTTTTATTGATTTATTGGCTATGGGTTATTCAATAATCAACTTGGTCACCAAACCAAAGCTTGGACAACTTGGTCTATTAGTATTAGAAGAATGTGCAACAAGTTTGAAGTTTCTATGTTCATTTTTGACAACGATATTGATGAAACACTGAAATATTTGTGTTTTTATTGATTTATTGGCTATGGGTTATTCAATAATCAACTTTATCACCAAACCAAAGCTTGGACAACTTGGTCAGCTAGTAGTAGAAGAATGTGCAACAAGTTTGAAGTTTCTATGTTCATTCTTGACAAAGATATTGAGGAAACACTGAAATATTGGTGTTTTTATTGATTTATTGGCTATGGGTTAATCAGTAATCAACTTTATCACCAAACCAAAACTTGGAAAACTTGGTCAGCTAGGAGTAGAAGAATGTGCAACAAGTTTGAAGTTTCTATGTTCATTTTTGACAAAGATATTGAGGAAATACAGAAATATTGGTGTTTTTATTGACTTATTGGCTATGGGTTAATCAATAATCAACTTGGTCACCAAACCAAAGCTTGGACAACTTGGTCTACTAGTATTAGAAGAATGTGCAACAAGTTTGAAGTTTCTATGTTCATTTTTGACAACGATATTGAGGAAACACTGAAATATTTGTGTTTTTATTGATTTATTGGCAATGGGTTATTCAATAATCAACTTGGTCACCAAACCAAAGCTTGGACAACTTGGTCTACTAGTATTAGAAGAATGTGCAACAAGTTTGAAGTTTCTATGTTCATTTTTGACAACGATATTGAGGAAACACTGAAATATTTGTGTTTTTATTGATTTATTGGCTATGGGTTATTCAATAATCAACTTGGTCACCAAACCAAAGCTTGGACAACTTGGTCTACTAGTATTAGAAGAATGTGCAACAAGTTTGAAGTTTCTATGTTCATTTTTGACAACGATATTGAGGAAACACTGAAATATTTGTGTTTTTATTGATTTATTGGCTATTAATCAATAATCAACTTTATCACCAAACCAAAGCTTGGACAACTTGGTCAGCTAGTAGTAGAAGAATGTGCAACAAGTTTGAAGTTTCTATGTTCATTCTTGACAAAGATATTGAGGAAACACTGAAATATTGGTGTTTTTATTGATTTATTGGCTATGGGTTAATCAGTAATCAACTTTATCACCAAACCAAAGCTTGGAAAACTTGGTCAGCTAGGAGTAGAAGAATGTGCAACAAGTTTGAAGTTTCTATGTTCATTTTTGACAAAGATATTGATGAAACACTGAAATATTGGTGTTTTTATTGATTTATTGGCTATGGGTTATTCAATAATCAACTTGGTCACCAAACCAAAGCTTGGACAACTTGGTCTATTAGTATTAGAAGAATGTGCAACAAGTTTGAAGTTTCTATGTTCATTTTTGACAACGATATTGATGAAACACTGAAATATTTGTGTTTTTATTGATTTATTGGCTATGGGTTATTCAATAATCAACTTTATCACCAAACCAAAGCTTGGACAACTTGGTCAGCTAGTAGTAGAAGAATGTGCAACAAGTTTGAAGTTTCTATGTTCATTTTTGACAACGATATTGAGGAAACACTGAAATATTTGTGTTTGTATTGATTTATTGGCTATGGGTTATTCAATAATCAACTTGGTCACCAAACCAAAGCTTGGACAACTTGGTCTACTAGTATTAGAAGAATGTGCAACAAGTTTGAAGTTTCTATGTTCATTTTTGACAACGATATTGAGGAAACACTGAAATATTTGTGTTTTTATTGATTTATTGGCTATGGGTTATTCAATAATCAACTTGGTCACCAAACCAAAGCTTGGACAACTTGGTCTACTAGTATTAGAAGAATGTGCAACAAGTTTGAAGTTTCTATGTTCATTTTTGACAACGATATTGAGGAAACACTGAAATGTTTGTGTTTTTATTGATTTATTGGCTATGGGTTATTCAATAATCAACTTGGTCACCAAACCAAAGCTTGGACAACTTGGTCTATTAGTATTAGAAGAATGTGCAACAAGTTTGAAGTTTCTATGTTCATTTTTGACAACGATATTGATGAAACACTGAAATATTTGTGTTTTTATTGATTTATTGGCTATGGGTTATTCAATAATCAACTTTATCACCAAACCAAAGCTTGGACAACTTGGTCAGCTAGTAGTAGAAGAATGTGCAACAAGTTTGAAGTTTCTATGTTCATTCTTGACAAAGATATTGAGGAAACACTGAAATATTGGTGTTTTTATTGATTTATTGGCTATGGGTTAATCAGTAATCAACTTTATCACCAAACCAAAACTTGGAAAACTTGGTCAGCTAGGAGTAGAAGAATGTGCAACAAGTTTGAAGTTTCTATGTTCATTTTTGACAAAGATATTGAGGAAATACAGAAATATTGGTGTTTTTATTGACTTATTGGCTATGGGTTAATCAATAATCAACTTGGTCACCAAACCAAAGCTTGGACAACTTGGTCTACTAGTATTAGAAGAATGTGCAACAAGTTTGAAGTTTCTATGTTCATTTTTGACAACGATATTGAGGAAACACTGAAATATTTGTGTTTTTATTGATTTATTGGCAATGGGTTATTCAATAATCAACTTGGTCACCAAACCAAAGCTTGGACAACTTGGTCTACTAGTATTAGAAGAATGTGCAACAAGTTTGAAGTTTCTATGTTCATTTTTGACAACGATATTGAGGAAACACTGAAATATTTGTGTTTTTATTGATTTATTGGCTATGGGTTATTCAATAATCAACTTGGTCACCAAACCAAAGCTTGGACAACTTGGTCTACTAGTATTAGAAGAATGTTTAACAAGTTTGAAGTTTCTATGTTCATTTTTGACAACGATATTGAGGAAACACTGAAATATTTGTGTTTTTATTGATTTATTGGCTATTAATCAATAATCAACTTTATCACCAAACCAAAGCTTGGACAACTTGGTCAGCTAGTAGTAGAAGAATGTGCAACAAGTTTGAAGTTTCTATGTTCATTCTTGACAAAGATATTGAGGAAACACTGAAATATTGGTGTTTTTATTGATTTATTGGCTATGGGTTAATCAGTAATCAACTTTATCACCAAACCAAAGCTTGGAAAACTTGGTCAGCTAGGAGTAGAAGAATGTGCAACAAGTTTGAAGTTTCTATGTTCATTTTTGACAAAGATATTGATGAAACACTGAAATATTGGTGTTTTTATTGATTTATTGGCTATGGGTTATTCAATAATCAACTTTATCACCAAACCAAAGCTTGGACAACTTGGTCAGCTAGTAGTAGAAGAATGTGCAACAAGTTTGAAGTTTCTATGTTCATTTTTGACAAAGATATTGAGGAAATACAGAAATATTGGTGTTTTTATTGACTTATTGGCTATGGATTAATCAATAATCAACTTGGTCACCAAACCAAAGCTTGGACAACTTGGTCTACTAGTATTAGAAGAATGTGCAACAAGTTTGAAGTTTCTATGTTCATTTTTGACAACGATATTGAGGAAATACTGAAATATTTGTGTTTTTATTGATTTATTGGCTATGGGTTATTCAATAATCAACTTTATCACCAAACCAAAGCTTGGAAAACTTGGTCAGCTAGTAGTAGAAGAATGTGCAACAAGTTTGAAGTTTCTATGTTCATTTTTGACAACGATATTGAGGAAACACTGAAATATTTGTGTTTTTATTGATTTATTGGCTATGGGTTAATCAATAATCAACTTTATCACCAAACCAAAGCTTGGAAAACTTGGTCAGCTAGTAGTAGAAGAATGTGCAACAAGTTTGAAGTTTCTATGTTCATTCTTGACAAAGATATTGAGGAAACACTGAAATATTGGTGTTTTTATTGATTTATTGGCTATGGGTTAATCAGTAATCAACTTTATCACCAAACCAAAACTTGTAAAACTTGGTCAGCTAGGAGTAGAAGAATGTGCAACAAGTTTGAAGTTTCTATGTTCATTTTTGACAAAGATATTGAGGAAATACAGAAATATTGGTGTTTTTATTGACTTATTGGCTATGGATTAATCAATAATCAACTTTATCACCAAACCAAAACTTGGAAAACTTGGTCAGCTAGGAGTAGAAGAATGTGCAACAAGTTTGAAGTTTCTATGTTCATTTTTGACAAAGATATTGAGGAAATACAGAAATATTGGTGTTTTTATTGACTTATTGGCTATGGATTAATCAATAATCAACTTGGTCACCAACCCAAAGCTTGGACAACTTGGTCTACTAGTATTAGAAGAATGTGCAACAAGTTTGAAGTTTCTATGTTCATTTTTGACAACGATATTGAGGAAACACTGAAATATTTGTGTTTTTATTGATTTATTGGCAATGGGTTATTCAATAATCAACTTGGTCACCAAACCAAAGCTTGGACAACTTGGTCTACTAGTATTAGAAGAATGTGCAACAAGTTTGAAGTTTCTATGTTTATTTCTGACAACGATATTGAGGAAACACTGAAATATTTGTGTTTTTATTGATTTATTGGCTATGGGTTATTCAATAATCAACTTGGTCACCAAACCAAAGCTTGGACAACTTGGTCTACTAGTATTAGAAGAATGTGCAACAATTTTGAAGTTTCTATGTTCATTTTTGACAACAATATTGAGGAAACACTGAAATATTTGTGTTTTTATTGATTTATTGGCTATGGGTTAATCAATAATCATCTTTATCACCAAACCAAAGCTTGGAAAACTTGGTCAGCTAGTAGTAGAAGAATGTGCAACAAGTTTGAAGTTTCTATGTTCATTCTTGACAAAGATATTGAGGAAACACTGAAATATTGGTGTTTTTATTGATTTATTGGCAATGGGTTATTCAATAATCAACTTTATCACCAAACCAAAGCTTGGAAAACTTGGTCAGCTAGTAGTAGAATAATGTGAAACAGGTCTGAAGTTTCTATGTTCATTTTTGACAAAGATATTGAGGAAACACAGAAATATTGGTGTTTTTATTGATTTATTGGCTATGGGTTAATCAATAATCAACTTTATCACCAAACCAAAGCTTGGACAACTTGGTCAGCTATGAGTAGAAGAATGTGAAACAGGTCTGAAGTTTCTATGGTCATTTCTGACAAAGATATTGAGGAAATACTGAAATATTGGTGTTTTTCTTGATTTATTGGCAATATAGGTTAATCAATAATCAACTTTATCACCAAACCAAAGCTTGGACAACTTGGTCTGCTAGTAGTAGAATAATGTGAAACAGGTCTGAAGTTTCTATGGTCATTTATGACAAAGATATTGAGGAAATACTGAAATATTGGTGTTTTTCTTGATTTATTGGCAATATAGGTTAATCAATAATCAACTTTATCACCAAACCAAAGCTTGGACAACTTGGTCTACTAGTATTAGAAGAATGTGCAACAAGTTTGAAGTTTCTATGTTCATTTTTGACAACGATATTGAGGAAACACTGAAATATTTGTGTTTTTATTGATTTATTGGCTATGGGTTATTCAATAATCAACTTGGTCACCAAACCAAAGCTTGGACAACTTGGTCTACTAGTATTAGAAGAATGTGCAACAAGTTTGAAGTTTCTATGTTCATTTTTGACAACGATATTGAGGAAACACTGAAATATTTGTGTTTTTATTGATTTATTGGCTATGGGTTATTCAATAATCAACTTGGTCACCAAACCAAAGCTTGGACAACTTGGTCTACTAGTATTAGAAGAATGTGCAACAAGTTTGAAGTTTCTATGTTCATTTTTGACAACGATATTGATGAAACACTGAAATATTTGTGTTTTTATTGATTTATTGGCTATGGGTTATTCAATAATCAACTTTATCACCAAACCAAAGCTTGGACAACTTGGTCAGCTAGTAGTAGAAGAATGTGCAACAAGTTTGAAGTTTCTATGTTCATTTTTGACAAAGATATTGAGGAAATACTGAAATATTGGTGTTTTTCTTGATTTATTGGCAATATAGGTTAATCAATAATCAACTTTATCACCAAACCAAAGCTTGGACAACTTGGTCAGCTAGTAGTAGAAGAATGTGCAACAAGTTTGAAGTTTCTATGTTCATTCTTGACAAAGATATTGAGGAAACACTGAAATATTGGTGTTTTTATTGATTTATTGGCTATGGGTTAATCAGTAATCAACTTTATCACCAAACCAAAGCTTGGAAAACTTGGTCAGCTAGGAGTAGAAGAATGTGCAACAAGTTTGAAGTTTCTATGTTCATTTTTGACAAAGATATTGAGGAAATACAGAAATATTGGTGTTTTTATTGATTTATTGGCAATGGGTTATTCAATAATCAACTTGGTCACCAAACCAAAGCTTGGACAACTTGGTCTACTAGTATTAGAAGAATGTGCAACAAGTTTGAAGTTTCTATGTTCATTTTTGACAACGATATTGAGGAAACACTGAAATATTTGTGTTTGTATTGATTTATTGGCTATGGGTTATTCAATAATCAACTTTATCACCAAACCAAAGCTTGGACAACTTGGTCTACTAGTATTAGAAGAATGTGCAACAAGTTTGAAGTTTCTATGTTCATTTTTGACAACGATATTGAGGAAACACTGAAATATTGGTGTTTTTACTGATTTATTGGCTATGGGTTAATCAGTAATCAACTTTATCACCAAACCAAAACTTGGAAAACTTGGTCAGCTAGGAGTAGAAGAATGTGCAACAAGTTTGAAGTTTCTATGTTCATTTTTGACAAAGATATTGAGGAAATACAGAAATATTGGTGTTTTTATTGACTTATTGGCTATGGATTAATCAATAATCAACTTTATCACCAAACCAAAACTTGGAAAACTTGGTCAGCTAGGAGTAGAAGAATGTGCAACAAGTTTGAAGTTTCTATGTTCATTTTTGACAAAGATATTGAGGAAATACAGAAATATTGGTGTTTTTATTGACTTATTGGCTATGGATTAATCAATAATCAACTTGGTCACCAACCCAAAGCTTGGACAACTTGGTCTACTAGTATTAGAAGAATGTGCAACAAGTTTGAAGTTTCTATGTTCATTTTTGACAACGATATTGAGGAAACACTGAAATATTTGTGTTTTTATTGATTTATTGGCAATGGGTTATTCAATAATCAACTTGGTCACCAAACCAAAGCTTGGACAACTTGGTCTACTAGTATTAGAAGAATGTGCAACAAGTTTGAAGTTTCTATGTTCATTTCTGACAACGATATTGAGGAAACACTGAAATATTTGTGTTTTTATTGATTTATTGGCTATGGGTTATTCAATAATCAACTTGGTCACCAAACCAAAGCTTGGACAACTTGGTCTACTAGTATTAGAAGAATGTGCAACAATTTTGAAGTTTCTATGTTCATTTTTGACAACAATATTGAGGAAACACTGAAATATTTGTGTTTTTATTGATTTATTGGCTATGGGTTAATCAATAATCATCTTTATCACCAAACCAAAGCTTGGACAACTTGGTCAGCTAGTAGTAGAAGAATGTGCAACAAGTTTGAAGTTTCTATGTTCATTCTTGACAAAGATATTGAGGAAACACTGAAATATTGGTGTTTTTATTGATTTATTGGCAATGGGTTATTCAATAATCAACTTTATCACCAAACCAAAGCTTGGAAAACTTGGTCAGCTAGTAGTAGAATAATGTGAAACAGGTCTGAAGTTTCTATGTTCATTTTTGACAAAGATATTGAGGAAACACAGAAATATTGGTGTTTTTATTGATTTATTGGCTATGGGTTAATCAATAATCAACTTTATCACCAAACCAAAGCTTGGACAACTTGGTCAGCTATGAGTAGAAGAATGTGAAACAGGTCTGAAGTTTCTATGGTCATTTCTGACAAAGATATTGAGGAAATACTGAAATATTGGTGTTTTTCTTGATTTATTGGCAATATAGGTTAATCAATAATCAACTTTATCACCAAACCAAAGCTTGGACAACTTGGTCTGCTAGTAGTAGAATAATGTGAAACAGGTCTGAAGTTTCTATGGTCATTTATGACAAAGATATTGAGGAAATACTGAAATATTGGTGTTTTTCTTGATTTATTGGCAATATAGGTTAATCAATAATCAACTTTATCACCAAACCAAAGCTTGGACAACTTGGTCTACTAGTATTAGAAGAATGTGCAACAAGTTTGAAGTTTCTATGTTCATTTTTGACAACGATATTGAGGAAACACTGAAATATTTGTGTTTTTATTGATTTATTGGCTATGGGTTATTCAATAATCAACTTGGTCACCAAACCAAAGCTTGGACAACTTGGTCTACTAGTATTAGAAGAATGTGCAACAAGTTTGAAGTTTCTATGTTCATTTTTGACAACGATATTGAGGAAACACTGAAATATTTGTGTTTTTATTGATTTATTGGCTATGGGTTATTCAATAATCAACTTGGTCACCAAACCAAAGCTTGGACAACTTGGTCTACTAGTATTAGAAGAATGTGCAACAAGTTTGAAGTTTCTATGTTCATTTTTGACAACGATATTGATGAAACACTGAAATATTTGTGTTTTTATTGATTTATTGGCTATGGGTTATTCAATAATCAACTTTATCACCAAACCAAAGCTTGGACAACTTGGTCAGCTAGTAGTAGAAGAATGTGCAACAAGTTTGAAGTTTCTATGTTCATTTTTGACAAAGATATTGAGGAAATACTGAAATATTGGTGTTTTTCTTGATTTATTGGCAATATAGGTTAATCAATAATCAACTTTATCACCAAACCAAAGCTTGGACAACTTGGTCAGCTAGTAGTAGAAGAATGTGCAACAAGTTTGAAGTTTCTATGTTCATTCTTGACAAAGATATTGAGGAAACACTGAAATATTGGTGTTTTTATTGATTTATTGGCTATGGGTTAATCAGTAATCAACTTTATCACCAAACCAAAGCTTGGAAAACTTGGTCAGCTAGGAGTAGAAGAATGTGCAACAAGTTTGAAGTTTCTATGTTCATTTTTGACAAAGATATTGAGGAAATACAGAAATATTGGTGTTTTTATTGATTTATTGGCAATGGGTTATTCAATAATCAACTTGGTCACCAAACCAAAGCTTGGACAACTTGGTCTACTAGTATTAGAAGAATGTGCAACAAGTTTGAAGTTTCTATGTTCATTTTTGACAACGATATTGAGGAAACACTGAAATATTTGTGTTTGTATTGATTTATTGGCTATGGGTTATTCAATAATCAACTTTATCACCAAACCAAAGCTTGGACAACTTGGTCTACTAGTATTAGAAGAATGTGCAACAAGTTTGAAGTTTCTATGTTCATTTTTGACAACGATATTGAGGAAACACTGAAATATTGGTGTTTTTACTGATTTATTGGCTATGGGTTAATCAGTAATCAACTTTATCATCAAACCAAAACTTGGAAAACTTGGTCAGCTAGGAGTAGAAGAATGTGCAACAAGTTTGAAGTTTCTATGTTCATTTTTGACAAAGATATTGAGGAAATACAGAAATATTGGTGTTTTTATTGACTTATTGGCTATGGATTAATCAATAATCAACTTTATCACCAAACCAAAACTTGGAAAACTTGGTCAGCTAGGAGTAGAAGAATGTGCAACAAGTTTGAAGTTTCTATGTTCATTTTTGACAAAGATATTGAGGAAATACAGAAATATTGGTGTTTTTATTGACTTATTGGCTATGGATTAATCAATAATCAACTTGGTCACCAACCCAAAGCTTGGACAACTTGGTCTACTAGTATTAGAAGAATGTGCAACAAGTTTGAAGTTTCTATGTTCATTTTTGACAACGATATTGAGGAAACACTGAAATATTTGTGTTTTTATTGATTTATTGGCAATGGGTTATTCAATAATCAACTTGGTCACCAAACCAAAGCTTGGACAACTTGGTCTACTAGTATTAGAAGAATGTGCAACAAGTTTGAAGTTTCTATGTTCATTTCTGACAACGATATTGAGGAAACACTGAAATATTTGTGTTTTTATTGATTTATTGGCTATGGGTTATTCAATAATCAACTTGGTCACCAAACCAAAGCTTGGACAACTTGGTCTACTAGTATTAGAAGAATGTGCAACAATTTTGAAGTTTCTATGTTCATTTTTGACAACAATATTGAGGAAACACTGAAATATTTGTGTTTTTATTGATTTATTGGCTATGGGTTAATCAATAATCATCTTTATCACCAAACCAAAGCTTGGACAACTTGGTCAGCTAGTAGTAGAAGAATGTGCAACAAGTTTGAAGTTTCTATGTTCATTCTTGACAAAGATATTGAGGAAACACTGAAATATTGGTGTTTTTATTGATTTATTGGCAATGGGTTATTCAATAATCAACTTTATCACCAAACCAAAGCTTGGAAAACTTGGTCAGCTAGTAGTAGAATAATGTGAAACAGGTCTGAAGTTTCTATGTTCATTTTTGACAAAGATATTGAGGAAACACAGAAATATTGGTGTTTTTATTGATTTATTGGCTATGGGTTAATCAATAATCAACTTTATCACCAAACCAAAGCTTGGACAACTTGGTCAGCTATGAGTAGAAGAATGTGAAACAGGTCTGAAGTTTCTATGGTCATTTCTGACAAAGATATTGAGGAAATACTGAAATATTGGTGTTTTTCTTGATTTATTGGCAATATAGGTTAATCAATAATCAACTTTATCACCAAACCAAAGCTTGGACAACTTGGTCTGCTAGTAGTAGAATAATGTGAAACAGGTCTGAAGTTTCTATGGTCATTTATGACAAAGATATTGAGGAAATACTGAAATATTGGTGTTTTTCTTGATTTATTGGCAATATAGGTTAATCAATAATAAACTTTATCACCAAACCAAAGCTTGGACAACTTGGTCTACTAGTATTAGAAGAATGTGCAACAAGTTTGAAGTTTCTATGTTCATTTTTGACAACGATATTGAGGAAACACTGAAATATTTGTGTTTTTATTGATTTATTGGCAATGGGTTATTCAATAATCAACTTGGTCACCAAACCAAAGCTTGGACAACTTGGTCTACTAGTATTAGAAGAATGTGCAACAAGTTTGAAGTTTCTATGTTTATTTCTGACAACGATATTGAGGAAACACTGAAATATTTGTGTTTTTATTGATTTATTGGCTATGGGTTATTCAATAATCAACTTGGTCACCAAACCAAAGCTTGGACAACTTGGTCTACTAGTATTAGAAGAATGTGCAACAATTTTGAAGTTTCTATGTTCATTTTTGACAACAATATTGAGGAAACACTGAAATATTTGTGTTTTTATTGATTTATTGGCTATGGGTTAATCAATAATCATCTTTATCACCAAACCAAAGCTTGGAAAACTTGGTCAGCTAGTAGTAGAAGAATGTGCAACAAGTTTGAAGTTTCTATGTTCATTCTTGACAAAGATATTGAGGAAACACTGAAATATTGGTGTTTTTATTGATTTATTGGCAATGGGTTATTCAATAATCAACTTTATCACCAAACCAAAGCTTGGAAAACTTGGTCAGCTAGTAGTAGAATAATGTGAAACAGGTCTGAAGTTTCTATGTTCATTTTTGACAAAGATATTGAGGAAACACAGAAATATTGGTGTTTTTATTGATTTATTGGCTATGGGTTAATCAATAATCAACTTTATCACCAAACCAAAGCTTGGACAACTTGGTCAGCTATGAGTAGAAGAATGTGAAACAGGTCTGAAGTTTCTATGGTCATTTCTGACAAAGATATTGAGGAAATACTGAAATATTGGTGTTTTTCTTGATTTATTGGCAATATAGGTTAATCAATAATCAACTTTATCACCAAACCAAAGCTTGGACAACTTGGTCTGCTAGTAGTAGAATAATGTGAAACAGGTCTGAAGTTTCTATGGTCATTTATGACAAAGATATTGAGGAAATACTGAAATATTGGTGTTTTTCTTGATTTATTGGCAATATAGGTTAATCAATAATCAACTTTATCACCAAACCAAAGCTTGGACAACTTGGTCTACTAGTATTAGAAGAATGTGCAACAAGTTTGAAGTTTCTATGTTCATTTTTGACAACGATATTGAGGAAACACTGAAATATTTGTGTTTTTATTGATTTATTGGCTATGGGTTATTCAATAATCAACTTGGTCACCAAACCAAAGCTTGGACAACTTGGTCTACTAGTATTAGAAGAATGTGCAACAAGTTTGAAGTTTCTATGTTCATTTTTGACAACGATATTGAGGAAACACTGAAATATTTGTGTTTTTATTGATTTATTGGCTATGGGTTATTCAATAATCAACTTGGTCACCAAACCAAAGCTTGGACAACTTGGTCTACTAGTATTAGAAGAATGTGCAACAAGTTTGAAGTTTCTATGTTCATTTTTGACAACGATATTGATGAAACACTGAAATATTTGTGTTTTTATTGATTTATTGGCTATGGGTTATTCAATAATCAACTTTATCACCAAACCAAAGCTTGGACAACTTGGTCAGCTAGTAGTAGAAGAATGTGCAACAAGTTTGAAGTTTCTATGTTCATTTTTGACAAAGATATTGAGGAAATACTGAAATATTGGTGTTTTTCTTGATTTATTGGCAATATAGGTTAATCAATAATCAACTTTATCACCAAACCAAAGCTTGGACAACTTGGTCAGCTAGTAGTAGAAGAATGTGCAACAAGTTTGAAGTTTCTATGTTCATTCTTGACAAAGATATTGAGGAAACACTGAAATATTGGTGTTTTTATTGATTTATTGGCTATGGGTTAATCAGTAATCAACTTTATCACCAAACCAAAGCTTGGAAAACTTGGTCAGCTAGGAGTAGAAGAATGTGCAACAAGTTTGAAGTTTCTATGTTCATTTTTGACAAAGATATTGAGGAAATACAGAAATATTGGTGTTTTTATTGATTTATTGGCAATGGGTTATTCAATAATCAACTTGGTCACCAAACCAAAGCTTGGACAACTTGGTCTACTAGTATTAGAAGAATGTGCAACAAGTTTGAAGTTTCTATGTTCATTTTTGACAACGATATTGAGGAAACACTGAAATATTTGTGTTTGTATTGATTTATTGGCTATGGGTTATTCAATAATCAACTTTATCACCAAACCAAAGCTTGGACAACTTGGTCTACTAGTATTAGAAGAATGTGCAACAAGTTTGAAGTTTCTATGTTCATTTTTGACAACGATATTGAGGAAACACTGAAATATTGGTGTTTTTACTGATTTATTGGCTATGGGTTAATCAGTAATCAACTTTATCACCAAACCAAAACTTGGAAAACTTGGTCAGCTAGGAGTAGAAGAATGTGCAACAAGTTTGAAGTTTCTATGTTCATTTTTGACAAAGATATTGAGGAAATACAGAAATATTGGTGTTTTTATTGACTTATTGGCTATGGATTAATCAATAATCAACTTTATCACCAAACCAAAACTTGGAAAACTTGGTAAGCTAGGAGTAGAAGAATGTGCAACAAGTTTGAAGTTTCTATGTTCATTTTTGACAAAGATATTGAGGAAATACAGAAATATTGGTGTTTTTATTGACTTATTGGCTATGGATTAATCAATAATCAACTTGGTCACCAACCCAAAGCTTGGACAACTTGGTCTACTAGTATTAGAAGAATGTGCAACAAGTTTGAAGTTTCTATGTTCATTTTTGACAACGATATTGAGGAAACACTGAAATATTTGTGTTTTTATTGATTTATTGGCAATGGGTTATTCAATAATCAACTTGGTCACCAAACCAAAGCTTGGACAACTTGGTCTACTAGTATTAGAAGAATGTGCAACAAGTTTGAAGTTTCTATGTTCATTTCTGACAACGATATTGAGGAAACACTGAAATATTTGTGTTTTTATTGATTTATTGGCTATGGGTTATTCAATAATCAACTTGGTCACCAAACCAAAGCTTGGACAACTTGGTCTACTAGTATTAGAAGAATGTGCAACAATTTTGAAGTTTCTATGTTCATTTTTGACAACAATATTGAGGAAACACTGAAATATTTGTGTTTTTATTGATTTATTGGCTATGGGTTAATCAATAATCATCTTTATCACCAAACCAAAGCTTGGACAACTTGGTCAGCTAGTAGTAGAAGAATGTGCAACAAGTTTGAAGTTTCTATGTTCATTCTTGACAAAGATATTGAGGAAACACTGAAATATTGGTGTTTTTATTGATTTATTGGCAATGGGTTATTCAATAATCAACTTTATCACCAAACCAAAGCTTGGAAAACTTGGTCAGCTAGTAGTAGAATAATGTGAAACAGGTCTGAAGTTTCTATGTTCATTTTTGACAAAGATATTGAGGAAACACAGAAATATTGGTGTTTTTATTGATTTATTGGCTATGGGTTAATCAATAATCAACTTTATCACCAAACCAAAGCTTGGACAACTTGGTCAGCTATGAGTAGAAGAATGTGAAACAGGTCTGAAGTTTCTATGGTCATTTCTGACAAAGATATTGAGGAAATACTGAAATATTGGTGTTTTTCTTGATTTATTGGCAATATAGGTTAATCAATAATCAACTTTATCACCAAACCAAAGCTTGGACAACTTGGTCTGCTAGTAGTAGAATAATGTGAAACAGGTCTGAAGTTTCTATGGTCATTTATGACAAAGATATTGAGGAAATACTGAAATATTGGTGTTTTTCTTGATTTATTGGCAATATAGGTTAATCAATAATCAACTTTATCACCAAACCAAAGCTTGGACAACTTGGTCTACTAGTATTAGAAGAATGTGCAACAAGTTTGAAGTTTCTATGTTCATTTTTGACAACGATATTGAGGAAACACTGAAATATTTGTGTTTTTATTGATTTATTGGCTATGGGTTATTCAATAATCAACTTGGTCACCAAACCAAAGCTTGGACAACTTGGTCTACTAGTATTAGAAGAATGTGCAACAAGTTTGAAGTTTCTATGTTCATTTTTGACAACGATATTGAGGAAACACTGAAATATTTGTGTTTTTATTGATTTATTGGCTATGGGTTATTCAATAATCAACTTGGTCACCAAACCAAAGCTTGGACAACTTGGTCTACTAGTATTAGAAGAATGTGCAACAAGTTTGAAGTTTCTATGTTCATTTTTGACAACGATATTGATGAAACACTGAAATATTTGTGTTTTTATTGATTTATTGGCTATGGGTTATTCAATAATCAACTTTATCACCAAACCAAAGCTTGGACAACTTGGTCAGCTAGTAGTAGAAGAATGTGCAACAAGTTTGAAGTTTCTATGTTCATTTTTGACAAAGATATTGAGGAAATACTGAAATATTGGTGTTTTTCTTGATTTATTGGCAATATAGGTTAATCAATAATCAACTTTATCACCAAACCAAAGCTTGGACAACTTGGTCAGCTAGTAGTAGAAGAATGTGCAACAAGTTTGAAGTTTCTATGTTCATTCTTGACAAAGATATTGAGGAAACACTGAAATATTGGTGTTTTTATTGATTTATTGGCTATGGGTTAATCAGTAATCAACTTTATCACCAAACCAAAGCTTGGAAAACTTGGTCAGCTAGGAGTAGAAGAATGTGCAACAAGTTTGAAGTTTCTATGTTCATTTTTGACAAAGATATTGAGGAAATACAGAAATATTGGTGTTTTTATTGATTTATTGGCAATGGGTTATTCAATAATCAACTTGGTCACCAAACCAAAGCTTGGACAACTTGGTCTACTAGTATTAGAAGAATGTGCAACAAGTTTGAAGTTTCTATGTTCATTTTTGACAACGATATTGAGGAAACACTGAAATATTTGTGTTTGTATTGATTTATTGGCTATGGGTTATTCAATAATCAACTTTATCACCAAACCAAAGCTTGGACAACTTGGTCTACTAGTATTAGAAGAATGTGCAACAAGTTTGAAGTTTCTATGTTCATTTTTGACAACGATATTGAGGAAACACTGAAATATTGGTGTTTTTACTGATTTATTGGCTATGGGTTAATCAGTAATCAACTTTATCACCAAACCAAAACTTGGAAAACTTGGTCAGCTAGGAGTAGAAGAATGTGCAACAAGTTTGAAGTTTCTATGTTCATTTTTGACAAAGATATTGAGGAAATACAGAAATATTGGTGTTTTTATTGACTTATTGGCTATGGATTAATCAATAATCAACTTTATCACCAAACCAAAACTTGGAAAACTTGGTCAGCTAGGAGTAGAAGAATGTGCAACAAGTTTGAAGTTTCTATGTTCATTTTTGACAAAGATATTGAGGAAATACAGAAATATTGGTGTTTTTATTGACTTATTGGCTATGGATTAATCAATAATCAACTTGGTCACCAACCCAAAGCTTGGACAACTTGGTCTACTAGTATTAGAAGAATGTGCAACAAGTTTGAAGTTTCTATGTTCATTTTTGACAACGATATTGAGGAAACACTGAAATATTTGTGTTTTTATTGATTTATTGGCAATGGGTTATTCAATAATCAACTTGGTCACCAAACCAAAGCTTGGACAACTTGGTCTACTAGTATTAGAAGAATGTGCAACAAGTTTGAAGTTTCTATGTTCATTTCTGACAACGATATTGAGGAAACACTGAAATATTTGTGTTTTTATTGATTTATTGGCTATGGGTTATTCAATAATCAACTTGGTCACCAAACCAAAGCTTGGACAACTTGGTCTACTAGTATTAGAAGAATGTGCAACAAGTTTGAAGTTTCTATGTTCATTTTTGACAACGATATTGATGAAACACTGAAATATTTGTGTTTTTATTGATTTATTGGCTATGGGTTATTCAATAATCAACTTTATCACCAAACCAAAGCTTGGACAACTTGGTCAGCTAGTAGTAGAAGAATGTGCAACAAGTTTGAAGTTTCTATGTTCATTTTTGACAAAGATATTGAGGAAATACTGAAATATTGGTGTTTTTCTTGATTTATTGGCAATATAGGTTAATCAATAATCAACTTTATCACCAAACCAAAGCTTGGACAACTTGGTCAGCTAGTAGTAGAAGAATGTGCAACAAGTTTGAAGTTTCTATGTTCATTCTTGACAAAGATATTGAGGAAACACTGAAATATTGGTGTTTTTATTGATTTATTGGCTATGGGTTAATCAGTAATCAACTTTATCACCAAACCAAAGCTTGGAAAACTTGGTCAGCTAGGAGTAGAAGAATGTGCAACAAGTTTGAAGTTTCTATGTTCATTTTTGACAAAGATATTGAGGAAATACAGAAATATTGGTGTTTTTATTGATTTATTGGCAATGGGTTATTCAATAATCAACTTGGTCACCAAACCAAAGCTTGGACAACTTGGTCTACTAGTATTAGAAGAATGTGCAACAAGTTTGAAGTTTCTATGTTCATTTTTGACAACGATATTGAGGAAACACTGAAATATTTGTGTTTGTATTGATTTATTGGCTATGGGTTATTCAATAATCAACTTTATCACCAAACCAAAGCTTGGACAACTTGGTCTACTAGTATTAGAAGAATGTGCAACAAGTTTGAAGTTTCTATGTTCATTTTTGACAACGATATTGAGGAAACACTGAAATATTGGTGTTTTTACTGATTTATTGGCTATGGGTTAATCAGTAATCAACTTTATCACCAAACCAAAACTTGGAAAACTTGGTCAGCTAGGAGTAGAAGAATGTGCAACAAGTTTGAAGTTTCTATGTTCATTTTTGACAAAGATATTGAGGAAATACAGAAATATTGGTGTTTTTATTGACTTATTGGCTATGGATTAATCAATAATCAACTTTATCACCAAACCAAAACTTGGAAAACTTGGTCAGCTAGGAGTAGAAGAATGTGCAACAAGTTTGAAGTTTCTATGTTCATTTTTGACAAAGATATTGAGGAAATACAGAAATATTGGTGTTTTTATTGACTTATTGGCTATGGATTAATCAATAATCAACTTGGTCACCAACCCAAAGCTTGGACAACTTGGTCTACTAGTATTAGAAGAATGTGCAACAAGTTTGAAGTTTCTATGTTCATTTTTGACAACGATATTGAGGAAACACTGAAATATTTGTGTTTTTATTGATTTATTGGCAATGGGTTATTCAATAATCAACTTGGTCACCAAACCAAAGCTTGGACAACTTGGTCTACTAGTATTAGAAGAATGTGCAACAAGTTTGAAGTTTCTATGTTCATTTCTGACAACGATATTGAGGAAACACTGAAATATTTGTGTTTTTATTGATTTATTGGCTATGGGTTATTCAATAATCAACTTGGTCACCAAACCAAAGCTTGGACAACTTGGTCTACTAGTATTAGAAGAATGTGCAACAATTTTGAAGTTTCTATGTTCATTTTTGACAACAATATTGAGGAAACACTGAAATATTTGTGTTTTTATTGATTTATTGGCTATGGGTTAATCAATAATCATCTTTATCACCAAACCAAAGCTTGGACAACTTGGTCAGCTAGTAGTAGAAGAATGTGCAACAAGTTTGAAGTTTCTATGTTCATTCTTGACAAAGATATTGAGGAAACACTGAAATATTGGTGTTTTTATTGATTTATTGGCAATGGGTTATTCAATAATCAACTTTATCACCAAACCAAAGCTTGGAAAACTTGGTCAGCTAGTAGTAGAATAATGTGAAACAGGTCTGAAGTTTCTATGTTCATTTTTGACAAAGATATTGAGGAAACACAGAAATATTGGTGTTTTTATTGATTTATTGGCTATGGGTTAATCAATAATCAACTTTATCACCAAACCAAAGCTTGGACAACTTGGTCAGCTATGAGTAGAAGAATGTGAAACAGGTCTGAAGTTTCTATGGTCATTTCTGACAAAGATATTGAGGAAATACTGAAATATTGGTGTTTTTCTTGATTTATTGGCAATATAGGTTAATCAATAATCAACTTTATCACCAAACCAAAGCTTGGACAACTTGGTCTGCTAGTAGTAGAATAATGTGAAACAGGTCTGAAGTTTCTATGGTCATTTATGACAAAGATATTGAGGAAATACTGAAATATTGGTGTTTTTCTTGATTTATTGGCAATATAGGTTAATCAATAATAAACTTTATCACCAAACCAAAGCTTGGACAACTTGGTCTACTAGTATTAGAAGAATGTGCAACAAGTTTGAAGTTTCTATGTTCATTTTTGACAACGATATTGAGGAAACACTGAAATATTTGTGTTTTTATTGGCAATGGGTTATTCAATAATCAACTTGGTCACCAAACCAAAGCTTGGACAACTTGGTCTACTAGTATTAGAAGAATGTGCAACAAGTTTGAAGTTTCTATGTTCATTTTTGACAACGATATTGAGGAAACACTGAAATATTTGTGTTTTTATTGATTTATTGGCTATGGGTTATTCAATAATCAACTTGGTCACCAAACCAAAGCTTGGACAACTTGGTCTACTAGTATTAGAAGAATGTGCAACAAGTTTGAAGTTTCTATGTTCATTTTTGACAACGATATTGATGAAACACTGAAATATTTGTGTTTTTATTGATTTATTGGCTATGGGTTATTCAATAATCAACTTTATCACCAAACCAAAGCTTGGATACCTTGGTCAGCTAGTAGTAGAAGAATGTGCAACAAGTTTGAAGTTTCTATGTTCATTTTTGACAAAGATATTGAGGAAATACTGAAATATTGGTGTTTTTCTTGATTTATTGGCAATATAGGTTAATCAATAATCAACTTTATCACCAAACCAAAACTTGGAAAACTTGGTCAGCTAGGAGTAGAAGAATGTGCAACAAGTTTGAAGTTTCTATGTTCATTTTTGACAAAGATATTGAGGAAATACAGAAATATTGGTGTTTTTATTGACTTATTGGCTATGGATTAATCAATAATCAACTTGGTCACCAACCCAAAGCTTGGACAACTTGGTCTACTAGTATTAGAAGAATGTGCAACAAGTTTGAAGTTTCTATGTTCATTTTTGACAACGATATTGAGGAAACACTGAAATATTTGTGTTTTTATTGATTTATTGGCAATGGGTTATTCAATAATCAACTTGGTCACCAAACCAAAGCTTGGACAACTTGGTCTACTAGTATTAGAAGAATGTGCAACAAGTTTGAAGTTTCTATGTTCATTTCTGACAACGATATTGAGGAAACACTGAAATATTGGTGTTTTTCTTGATTTATTGGCTATGGGTTATTCAATAATCAACTTGGTCACCAAACCAAAGCTTGGACAACTTGGTCTACTAGTATTAGAAGAATGTGAAACAGGTCTGAAGTTTCTATGGTCATTTATGACAAAGATATTGAGGAAATACTGAAATATTGGTGTTTTTCTTGATTTATTGGCAATATAGGTTAATCAATAATAAACTTTATCACCAAACCAAAGCTTGGACAACTTGGTCTACTAGTATTAGAAGAATGTGCAACAAGTTTGAAGTTTCTATGTTCATTTTTGACAACGATATTGAGGAAACACTGAAATATTTGTGTTTTTATTGGCAATGGGTTATTCAATAATCAACTTGGTCACCAAACCAAAGCTTGGACAACTTGGTCTACTAGTATTAGAAGAATGTGCAACAAGTTTGAAGTTTCTATGTTCATTTTTGACAACGATATTGAGGAAACACTGAAATATTTGTGTTTTTATTGATTTATTGGCTATGGGTTATTCAATAATCAACTTGGTCACCAAACCAAAGCTTGGACAACTTGGTCTACTAGTATTAGAAGAATGTGCAACAAGTTTGAAGTTTCTATGTTCATTTTTGACAACGATATTGATGAAACACTGAAATATTTGTGTTTTTATTGATTTATTGGCTATGGGTTATTCAATAATCAACTTTATCACCAAACCAAAGCTTGGATACCTTGGTCAGCTAGTAGTAGAAGAATGTGCAACAAGTTTGAAGTTTCTATGTTCATTTTTGACAAAGATATTGAGGAAATACTGAAATATTGGTGTTTTTCTTGATTTATTGGCAATATAGGTTAATCAATAATCAACTTTATCACCAAACCAAAACTTGGAAAACTTGGTCAGCTAGGAGTAGAAGAATGTGCAACAAGTTTGAAGTTTCTATGTTCATTTTTGACAAAGATATTGAGGAAATACAGAAATATTTGTGTTTTTATTGACTTATTGGCTATGGATTAATCAATAATCAACTTGGTCACCAACCCAAAGCTTGGACAACTTGGTCTACTAGTATTAGAAGAATGTGCAACAAGTTTGAAGTTTCTATGTTCATTTTTGACAACGATATTGAGGAAACACTGAAATATTTGTGTTTTTATTGATTTATTGGCAATGGGTTATTCAATAATCAACTTGGTCACCAAACCAAAGCTTGGACAACTTGGTCTACTAGTATTAGAAGAATGTGCAACAAGTTTGAAGTTTCTATGTTCATTTCTGACAACGATATTGAGGAAACACTGAAATATTTGTGTTTTTATTGATTTATTGGCTATGGGTTATTCAATAATCAACTTGGTCACCAAACCAAAGCTTGGACAACTTGGTCTACTAGTATTAGAAGAATGTGCAACAATTTTGAAGTTTCTATGTTCATTTTTGACAACAATATTGAGGAAACACTGAAATATTTGTGTTTTTATTGATTTATTGGCTATGGGTTAATCAATAATCATCTTTATCACCAAACCAAAGCTTGGACAACTTGGTCAGCTAGTAGTAGAAGAATGTGCAACAAGTTTGAAGTTTCTATGTTCATTCTTGACAAAGATATTGAGGAAACACTGAAATATTGGTGTTTTTATTGATTTATTGGCAATGGGTTATTCAATAATCAACTTTATCACCAAACCAAAGCTTGGAAAACTTGGTCAGCTAGTAGTAGAATAATGTGAAACAGGTCTGAAGTTTCTATGTTCATTTTTGACAAAGATATTGAGGAAACACAGAAATATTGGTGTTTTTATTGATTTATTGGCTATGGGTTAATCAATAATCAACTTTATCACCAAACCAAAGCTTGGACAACTTGGTCAGCTATGAGTAGAAGAATGTGAAACAGGTCTGAAGTTTCTATGGTCATTTCTGACAAAGATATTGAGGAAATACTGAAATATTGGTGTTTTTCTTGATTTATTGGCAATATAGGTTAATCAATAATCAACTTTATCACCAAACCAAAGCTTGGACAACTTGGTCTGCTAGTAGTAGAATAATGTGAAACAGGTCTGAAGTTTCTATGGTCATTTATGACAAAGATATTGAGGAAATACTGAAATATTGGTGTTTTTCTTGATTTATTGGCAATATAGGTTAATCAATAATAAACTTTATCACCAAACCAAAGCTTGGACAACTTGGTCTACTAGTATTAGAAGAATGTGCAACAAGTTTGAAGTTTCTATGTTCATTTTTGACAACGATATTGAGGAAACACTGAAATATTTGTGTTTTTATTGGCAATGGGTTATTCAATAATCAACTTGGTCACCAAACCAAAGCTTGGACAACTTGGTCTACTAGTATTAGAAGAATGTGCAACAAGTTTGAAGTTTCTATGTTCATTTTTGACAACGATATTGAGGAAACACTGAAATATTTGTGTTTTTATTGATTTATTGGCTATGGGTTATTCAATAATCAACTTGGTCACCAAACCAAAGCTTGGACAACTTGGTCTACTAGTATTAGAAGAATGTGCAACAAGTTTGAAGTTTCTATGTTCATTTTTGACAACGATATTGATGAAACACTGAAATATTTGTGTTTTTATTGATTTATTGGCTATGGGTTATTCAATAATCAACTTTATCACCAAACCAAAGCTTGGATACCTTGGTCAGCTAGTAGTAGAAGAATGTGCAACAAGTTTGAAGTTTCTATGTTCATTTTTGACAAAGATATTGAGGAAATACTGAAATATTGGTGTTTTTCTTGATTTATTGGCAATATAGGTTAATCAATAATCAACTTTATCACCAAACCAAAACTTGGAAAACTTGGTCAGCTAGGAGTAGAAGAATGTGCAACAAGTTTGAAGTTTCTATGTTCATTTTTGACAAAGATATTGAGGAAATACAGAAATATTGGTGTTTTTATTGACTTATTGGCTATGGATTAATCAATAATCAACTTGGTCACCAACCCAAAGCTTGGACAACTTGGTCTACTAGTATTAGAAGAATGTGCAACAAGTTTGAAGTTTCTATGTTCATTTTTGACAACGATATTGAGGAAACACTGAAATATTTGTGTTTTTATTGATTTATTGGCAATGGGTTATTCAATAATCAACTTGGTCACCAAACCAAAGCTTGGACAACTTGGTCTACTAGTATTAGAAGAATGTGCAACAAGTTTGAAGTTTCTATGTTCATTTCTGACAACGATATTGAGGAAACACTGAAATATTTGTGTTTTTATTGATTTATTGGCTATGGGTTATTCAATAATCAACTTGGTCACCAAACCAAAGCTTGGACAACTTGGTCTACTAGTATTAGAAGAATGTGCAACAATTTTGAAGTTTCTATGTTCATTTTTGACAACAATATTGAGGAAACACTGAAATATTTGTGTTTTTATTGATTTATTGGCTATGGGTTAATCAATAATCATCTTTATCACCAAACCAAAGCTTGGACAACTTGGTCAGCTAGTAGTAGAAGAATGTGCAACAAGTTTGAAGTTTCTATGTTCATTCTTGACAAAGATATTGAGGAAACACTGAAATATTGGTGTTTTTATTGATTTATTGGCAATGGGTTATTCAATAATCAACTTTATCACCAAACCAAAGCTTGGAAAACTTGGTCAGCTAGTAGTAGAATAATGTGAAACAGGTCTGAAGTTTCTATGTTCATTTTTGACAAAGATATTGAGGAAACACAGAAATATTGGTGTTTTTATTGATTTATTGGCTATGGGTTAATCAATAATCAACTTTATCACCAAACCAAAGCTTGGACAACTTGGTCAGCTATGAGTAGAAGAATGTGAAACAGGTCTGAAGTTTCTATGGTCATTTCTGACAAAGATATTGAGGAAATACTGAAATATTGGTGTTTTTCTTGATTTATTGGCAATATAGGTTAATCAATAATCAACTTTATCACCAAACCAAAGCTTGGACAACTTGGTCTGCTAGTAGTAGAATAATGTGAAACAGGTCTGAAGTTTCTATGGTCATTTATGACAAAGATATTGAGGAAATACTGAAATATTGGTGTTTTTCTTGATTTATTGGCAATATAGGTTAATCAATAATAAACTTTATCACCAAACCAAAGCTTGGACAACTTGGTCTACTAGTATTAGAAGAATGTGCAACAAGTTTGAAGTTTCTATGTTCATTTTTGACAACGATATTGAGGAAACACTGAAATATTTGTGTTTTTATTGATTTATTGGCTATGGGTTATTCAATAATCAACTTGGTCACCAAACCAAAGCTTGGACAACTTGGTCTACTAGTATTAGAAGAATGTGCAACAAGTTTGAAGTTTCTATGTTCATTTTTGACAACGATATTGAGGAAACACTGAAATATTTGTGTTTTTATTGATTTATTGGCTATGGGTTATTCAATAATCAACTTGGTCACCAAACCAAAGCTTGGACAACTTGGTCTACTAGTATTAGAAGAATGTGCAACAAGTTTGAAGTTTCTATGTTCATTTTTGACAACGATATTGATGAAACACTGAAATATTTGTGTTTTTATTGATTTATTGGCTATGGGTTATTCAATAATCAACTTTATCACCAAACCAAAGCTTGGACAACTTGGTCAGCTAGTAGTAGAAGAATGTGCAACAAGTTTGAAGTTTCTATGTTCATTTTTGACAAAGATATTGAGGAAATACTGAAATATTGGTGTTTTTCTTGATTTATTGGCAATATAGGTTAATCAATAATCAACTTTATCACCAAACCAAAGCTTGGACAACTTGGTCAGCTAGTAGTAGAAGAATGTGCAACAAGTTTGAAGTTTCTATGTTCATTCTTGACAAAGATATTGAGGAAACACTGAAATATTGGTGTTTTTATTGATTTATTGGCTATGGGTTAATCAGTAATCAACTTTATCACCAAACCAAAGCTTGGAAAACTTGGTCAGCTAGGAGTAGAAGAATGTGCAACAAGTTTGAAGTTTCTATGTTCATTTTTGACAAAGATATTGAGGAAATACAGAAATATTGGTGTTTTTATTGATTTATTGGCAATGGGTTATTCAATAATCAACTTGGTCACCAAACCAAAGCTTGGACAACTTGGTCTACTAGTATTAGAAGAATGTGCAACAAGTTTGAAGTTTCTATGTTCATTTTTGACAACGATATTGAGGAAACACTGAAATATTTGTGTTTGTATTGATTTATTGGCTATGGGTTATTCAATAATCAACTTTATCACCAAACCAAAGCTTGGACAACTTGGTCTACTAGTATTAGAAGAATGTGCAACAAGTTTGAAGTTTCTATGTTCATTTTTGACAACGATATTGAGGAAACACTGAAATATTTGTGTTTTTATTGATTTATTGGCTATGGGTTATTCAATAATCAACTTTATCACCAAACCAAAGCTTGGACAACTTGGTCTACTAGTATTAGAAGAATGTGCAACAAGTTTGAAGTTTCTATGTTCATTTTTGACAACGATATTGAGGAAACACTGAAATATTTGTGTTTTTATTGATTTATTGGCTATGGGTTATTCAATAATCAACTTGGTCACCAAACCAAAGCTTGGACAACTTGGTCTACTAGTATTAGAAGAATGTGCAACAAGTTTGAAGTTTCTATGTTCATTTTTGACAACGATATTGAGGAAACACTGAAATATTTGTGTTTTTCTTGATTTATTGGCAATATAGGTTAATCAATAATCAACTTTATCACCAAACCAAAGCTTGGACAACTTGGTCAGCTAGTAGTAGAAGAATGTGCAACAAGTTTGAAGTTTCTATGTTCATTCTTGACAAAGATATTGAGGAAACACTGAAATATTGGTGTTTTTATTGATTTATTGGCTATGGGTTAATCAGTAATCAACTTTATCACCAAACCAAAGCTTGGAAAACTTGGTCAGCTAGGAGTAGAAGAATGTGCAACAAGTTTGAAGTTTCTATGTTCATTTTTGACAAAGATATTGAGGAAATACAGAAATATTGGTGTTTTTATTGATTTATTGGCAATGGGTTATTCAATAATCAACTTGGTCACCAAACCAAAGCTTGGACAACTTGGTCTACTAGTATTAGAAGAATGTGCAACAAGTTTGAAGTTTCTATGTTCATTTTTGACAACGATATTGAGGAAACACTGAAATATTTGTGTTTGTATTGATTTATTGGCTATGGGTTATTCAATAATCAACTTGGTCACCAAACCAAAGCTTGGACAACTTGGTCTACTAGTATTAGAAGAATGTGCAACAAGTTTGAAGTTTCTATGTTCATTTTTGACAACGATATTGAGGAAACACTGAAATATTTGTGTTTTTATTGATTTATTGGCTATGGGTTATTCAATAATCAACTTGGTCACCAAACCAAAGCTTGTACAACTTGGTCTACTAGTATTAGAAGAATGTGCAACAAGTTTGAAGTTTCTATGTTCATTTTTGACAACGATATTGATGAAACACTGAAATATTTGTGTTTTTATTGATTTATTGGCTATGGGTTATTCAATAATCAACTTTATCACCAAACCAAAGCTTGGACAACTTGGTCAGCTAGTAGTAGAAGAATGTGCAACAAGTTTGAAGTTTCTATGTTCATTTTTGACAAAGATATTGAGGAAATACTGAAATATTGGTGTTTTTCTTGATTTATTGGCAATATAGGTTAATCAATAATCAACTTTATCACCAAACAAAAGCTTGGACAACTTGGTCTGCTAGTAGTAGAATAATGTGAAACAGGTCTGAAGTTTCTATGTTCATTTTTGACAAAGATATTGAGGAAACACAGAAATATTGGTGTTTTTATTGATTTATTGGCTATGGGTTAATCAATAATCAACTTTATCACCAAACCAAAGCTTGGACAACTTGGTCAGCTATGAGTAGAAGAATGTGAAACAGGTCTGAAGTTTCTATGGTCATTTCTGACAAAGATATTGAGGAAATACTGAAATATTGGTGTTTTTCTTGATTTATTGGCAATATAGGTTAATCAATAATCAACTTTATCACCAAACCAAAGCTTGGACAACTTGGTCTGCTAGTAGTAGAATAATGTGAAACAGGTCTGAAGTTTCTATGGTCATTTATGACAAAGATATTGAGGAAACACAGAAATATAGGTGTTTTTATTGATTTATTGGCTATGGGTTAATCAATAATCAACTTTATGACCAAACCAAAGCTTTGACAAGTTGGTCTGATATTAGTAGAAGAATGTGAAACAGGTCTGAAGTTTCTATGGCCATTTTTGACAAAGATATTGAGGAAATACTGAAATATTGGTGTTTTTCTTGATTTATTGGCAATATAGGTTAATCAATAATCAACTTTATCACCAAAGCTTGGACAACTTGGTCAGCTAGGAGTAAAATAATGTGAAACAGGTCTGACGTTTCTGTGGTCATTTATGACAAAGATATTGAGGAAATACTGAAATATTGGTGTTTTTCTTGATTTATTGGCAATATAGGTTAATCAATAATCAACTTTATCACCAAACCAAAGCTTGGACAACTTGGTCAGCTAGGAGTAGAAGAATGTGAAACAGGTCTGATGTTTCTGTGGTCATTTATGACAAAGATATTGAGGAAACAGAAATATTGGTGTTTTTATTGATTTATTGGCTATGGGTTAATCAATAATCAACTTTATCACCAAACCAAAGCTTGGACAACTTGGTCAGCTAGTAGTAGAAGAATGTGCAACAAGTTTGAAGTTTCTATGTTCATTTATGACAAAGATATTGAGGAAACATAAATATTGGTGTTTTTACTGATTTATTGGCTATGGGTTAATCAATAATCAACTTTATCACCAAACCAAAGCTTGGACAACTTGGTCAGCTAGTAGTAGAAGAATGTGCAACAAGTTTGAAGTTTCTATGTTCATTTTTGACAAAGATATTGAGGAAATACTGAAATATTGGTGTTTTTCTTGATTTATTGGCAATATAGGTTAATCAATAATCAACTTTATCACCAAACCAAAGCTTGGACAACTTGGTCTGCTAGTAGTAGAATAATGTGAAACAGGTCTGAAGTTTCTATGGTCATTTATGACAAAGATATTGAGGAAATACTGAAATATTGGTGTTTTTCTTGATTTATTGGCAATATAGGTTAATCAATAATAAACTTTATCACCAAACCAAAGCTTGGACAACTTGGTCTACTAGTATTAGAAGAATGTGCAACAAGTTTGAAGTTTCTATGTTCATTTTTGACAACGATATTGAGGAAACACTGAAATATTTGTGTTTTTATTGATTTATTGGCTATGGGTTATTCAATAATCAACTTGGTCACCAAACCAAAGCTTGGACAACTTGGTCTACTAGTATTAGAAGAATGTGCAACAAGTTTGAAGTTTCTATGTTCATTTTTGACAACGATATTGAGGAAACACTGAAATATTTGTGTTTTTATTGATTTATTGGCTATGGGTTATTCAATAATCAACTTGGTCACCAAACCAAAGCTTGGACAACTTGGTCTACTAGTATTAGAAGAATGTGCAACAAGTTTGAAGTTTCTATGTTCATTTTTGACAACGATATTGATGAAACACTGAAATATTTGTGTTTTTATTGATTTATTGGCTATGGGTTATTCAATAATCAACTTTATCACCAAACCAAAGCTTGGACAACTTGGTCAGCTAGTAGTAGAAGAATGTGCAACAAGTTTGAAGTTTCTATGTTCATTTTTGACAAAGATATTGAGGAAATACTGAAATATTGGTGTTTTTCTTGATTTATTGGCAATATAGGTTAATCAATAATCAACTTTATCACCAAACCAAAGCTTGGACAACTTGGTCAGCTAGTAGTAGAAGAATGTGCAACAAGTTTGAAGTTTCTATGTTCATTCTTGACAAAGATATTGAGGAAACACTGAAATATTGGTGTTTTTATTGATTTATTGGCTATGGGTTAATCAGTAATCAACTTTATCACCAAACCAAAGCTTGGAAAACTTGGTCAGCTAGGAGTAGAAGAATGTGCAACAAGTTTGAAGTTTCTATGTTCATTTTTGACAAAGATATTGAGGAAATACAGAAATATTGGTGTTTTTATTGATTTATTGGCAATGGGTTATTCAATAATCAACTTGGTCACCAAACCAAAGCTTGGACAACTTGGTCTACTAGTATTAGAAGAATGTGCAACAAGTTTGAAGTTTCTATGTTCATTTCTGACAACGATATTGAGGAAACACTGAAATATTTGTGTTTTTATTGATTTATTGGCTATGGGTTATTCAATAATCAACTTGGTCACCAAACCAAAGCTTGGACAACTTGGTCTACTAGTATTAGAAGAATGTGCAACAATTTTGAAGTTTCTATGTTCATTTTTGACAACAATATTGAGGAAACACTGAAATATTTGTGTTTTTATTGATTTATTGGCTATGGGTTAATCAATAATCATCTTTATCACCAAACCAAAGCTTGGACAACTTGGTCAGCTAGTAGTAGAAGAATGTGCAACAAGTTTGAAGTTTCTATGTTCATTCTTGACAAAGATATTGAGGAAACACTGAAATATTGGTGTTTTTATTGATTTATTGGCAATGGGTTATTCAATAATCAACTTTATCACCAAACCAAAGCTTGGAAAACTTGGTCAGCTAGTAGTAGAATAATGTGAAACAGGTCTGAAGTTTCTATGTTCATTTTTGACAAAGATATTGAGGAAACACAGAAATATTGGTGTTTTTATTGATTTATTGGCTATGGGTTAATCAATAATCAACTTTATCACCAAACCAAAGCTTGGACAACTTGGTCAGCTATGAGTAGAAGAATGTGAAACAGGTCTGAAGTTTCTATGGTCATTTCTGACAAAGATATTGAGGAAATACTGAAATATTGGTGTTTTTCTTGATTTATTGGCAATATAGGTTAATCAATAATCAACTTTATCACCAAACCAAAGCTTGGACAACTTGGTCTGCTAGTAGTAGAATAATGTGAAACAGGTCTGAAGTTTCTATGGTCATTTATGACAAAGATATTGAGGAAATACTGAAATATTGGTGTTTTTCTTGATTTATTGGCAATATAGGTTAATCAATAATAAACTTTATCACCAAACCAAAGCTTGGACAACTTGGTCTACTAGTATTAGAAGAATGTGCAACAAGTTTGAAGTTTCTATGTTCATTTTTGACAACGATATTGAGGAAACACTGAAATATTTGTGTTTTTATTGATTTATTGGCTATGGGTTATTCAATAATCAACTTGGTCACCAAACCAAAGCTTGGACAACTTGGTCTACTAGTATTAGAAGAATGTGCAACAAGTTTGAAGTTTCTATGTTCATTTTTGACAAAGATATTGAGGAAATACTGAAATATTGGTGTTTTTCTTGATTTATTGGCAATATAGGTTAATCAATAATCAACTTTATCACCAAACCAAAGCTTGGACAACTTGGTCAGCTAGTAGTAGAAGAATGTGCAACAAGTTTGAAGTTTCTATGTTCATTCTTGACAAAGATATTGAGGAAACACTGAAATATTGGTGTTTTTATTGATTTATTGGCTATGGGTTAATCAGTAATCAACTTTATCACCAAACCAAAGCTTGGAAAACTTGGTCAGCTAGGAGTAGAAGAATGTGCAACAAGTTTGAAGTTTCTATGTTCATTTTTGACAAAGATATTGAGGAAATACAGAAATATTGGTGTTTTTATTGATTTATTGGCAATGGGTTATTCAATAATCAACTTGGTCACCAAACCAAAGCTTGGACAACTTGGTCTACTAGTATTAGAAGAATGTGCAACAAGTTTGAAGTTTCTATGTTCATTTTTGACAACGATATTGAGGAAACACTGAAATATTTGTGTTTGTATTGATTTATTGGCTATGGGTTATTCAATAATCAACTTTATCACCAAACCAAAGCTTGGACAACTTGGTCTACTAGTATTAGAAGAATGTGCAACAAGTTTGAAGTTTCTATGTTCATTTTTGACAACGATATTGAGGAAACACTGAAATATTTGTGTTTTTATTGATTTATTGGCTATGGGTTATTCAATAATCAACTTTATCACCAAACCAAAGCTTGGACAACTTGGTCTACTAGTATTAGAAGAATGTGCAACAAGTTTGAAGTTTCTATGTTCATTTTTGACAACGATATTGAGGAAACACTGAAATATTTGTGTTTTTATTGATTTATTGGCTATGGGTTATTCAATAATCAACTTGGTCACCAAACCAAAGCTTGGACAACTTGGTCTACTAGTATTAGAAGAATGTGCAACAAGTTTGAAGTTTCTATGTTCATTTTTGACAACGATATTGAGGAAACACTGAAATATTTGTGTTTTTCTTGATTTATTGGCAATATAGGTTAATCAATAATCAACTTTATCACCAAACCAAAGCTTGGACAACTTGGTCAGCTAGTAGTAGAAGAATGTGCAACAAGTTTGAAGTTTCTATGTTCATTCTTGACAAAGATATTGAGGAAACACTGAAATATTGGTGTTTTTATTGATTTATTGGCTATGGGTTAATCAGTAATCAACTTTATCACCAAACCAAAGCTTGGAAAACTTGGTCAGCTAGGAGTAGAAGAATGTGCAACAAGTTTGAAGTTTCTATGTTCATTTTTGACAAAGATATTGAGGAAATACAGAAATATTGGTGTTTTTATTGATTTATTGGCAATGGGTTATTCAATAATCAACTTGGTCACCAAACCAAAGCTTGGACAACTTGGTCTACTAGTATTAGAAGAATGTGCAACAAGTTTGAAGTTTCTATGTTCATTTTTGACAACGATATTGAGGAAACACTGAAATATTTGTGTTTGTATTGATTTATTGGCTATGGGTTATTCAATAATCAACTTGGTCACCAAACCAAAGCTTGGACAACTTGGTCTACTAGTATTAGAAGAATGTGCAACAAGTTTGAAGTTTCTATGTTCATTTTTGACAACGATATTGAGGAAACACTGAAATATTTGTGTTTTTATTGATTTATTGGCTATGGGTTATTCAATAATCAACTTGGTCACCAAACCAAAGCTTGTACAACTTGGTCTACTAGTATTAGAAGAATGTGCAACAAGTTTGAAGTTTCTATGTTCATTTTTGACAACGATATTGATGAAACACTGAAATATTTGTGTTTTTATTGATTTATTGGCTATGGGTTATTCAATAATCAACTTTATCACCAAACCAAAGCTTGGACAACTTGGTCAGCTAGTAGTAGAAGAATGTGCAACAAGTTTGAAGTTTCTATGTTCATTTTTGACAAAGATATTGAGGAAATACTGAAATATTGGTGTTTTTCTTGATTTATTGGCAATATAGGTTAATCAATAATCAACTTTATCACCAAACAAAAGCTTGGACAACTTGGTCTGCTAGTAGTAGAATAATGTGAAACAGGTCTGAAGTTTCTATGTTCATTTTTGACAAAGATATTGAGGAAACACAGAAATATTGGTGTTTTTATTGATTTATTGGCTATGGGTTAATCAATAATCAACTTTATCACCAAACCAAAGCTTGGACAACTTGGTCAGCTATGAGTAGAAGAATGTGAAACAGGTCTGAAGTTTCTATGGTCATTTCTGACAAAGATATTGAGGAAATACTGAAATATTGGTGTTTTTCTTGATTTATTGGCAATATAGGTTAATCAATAATCAACTTTATCACCAAACCAAAGCTTGGACAACTTGGTCTGCTAGTAGTAGAATAATGTGAAACAGGTCTGAAGTTTCTATGGTCATTTATGACAAAGATATTGAGGAAACACAGAAATATAGGTGTTTTTATTGATTTATTGGCTATGGGTTAATCAATAATCAACTTTATGACCAAACCAAAGCTTTGACAAGTTGGTCTGATATTAGTAGAAGAATGTGAAACAGGTCTGAAGTTTCTATGGCCATTTTTGACAAAGATATTGAGGAAATACTGAAATATTGGTGTTTTTCTTGATTTATTGGCAATATAGGTTAATCAATAATCAACTTTATCACCAAAGCTTGGACAACTTGGTCAGCTAGGAGTAAAATAATGTGAAACAGGTCTGACGTTTCTGTGGTCATTTATGACAAAGATATTGAGGAAATACTGAAATATTGGTGTTTTTCTTGATTTATTGGCAATATAGGTTAATCAATAATCAACTTTATCACCAAACCAAAGCTTGGACAACTTGGTCAGCTAGGAGTAGAAGAATGTGAAACAGGTCTGATGTTTCTGTGGTCATTTATGACAAAGATATTGAGGAAACAGAAATATTGGTGTTTTTATTGATTTATTGGCTATGGGTTAATCAATAATCAACTTTATCACCAAACCAAAGCTTGGACAACTTGGTCAGCTAGTAGTAGAAGAATGTGCAACAAGTTTGAAGTTTCTATGTTCATTTATGACAAAGATATTGAGGAAACATAAATATTGGTGTTTTTACTGATTTATTGGCTATGGGTTAATCAATAATCAACTTTATCACCAAACCAAAGCTTGGACAACTTGGTCAGCTAGTAGTAGAAGAATGTGCAACAAGTTTGAAGTTTCTATGTTCATTTTTGACAAAGATATTGAGGAAATACTGAAATATTGGTGTTTTTCTTGATTTATTGGCAATATAGGTTAATCAATAATCAACTTTATCACCAAACCAAAGCTTGGACAACTTGGTCTGCTAGTAGTAGAATAATGTGAAACAGGTCTGAAGTTTCTATGTTCATTTTTGACCAAGATATTGAGGAAACACAGAAATATTGGTGTTTTTATTGATTTATTGGCTATGGGTTAATCAATAATCAACTTTATCACCAAACCAAAGCTTGGACAACTTGGTCAGCTATGAGTAGAAGAATGTGCAACAGGTCTGAAGTTTCTATGGTCATTTCTGACAAAGATATTGAGGAAATACTGAAATATTGGTGTTTTTCTTGATTTATTGGCAATATAGGTTAATCAATAATCAACTTTATCACCAAACCAAAGCTTGGACAACTTGGTCTGCTAGTAGTAGAATAATGTGAAACAGGTCTGAAGTTTCTATGGTCATTTATGACAAAGATATTGAGGAAACACAGAAATATAGGTGTTTTTATTGATTTATTGGCTATGGGTTAATCAATAATCAACTTTATCACCAAACCAAAGCTTTGACAAGTTGGTCTGATATTAGTAGAAGAATGTGAAACAGGTCTGAAGTTTCTATGGCCATTTTTGACAAAGATATTGAGGAAATACTGAAATATTGGTGTTTTTCTTGATTTATTGGCAATATAGGTTAATCAATAATCAACTTTATCACCAAAGCTTGGACAACTTGGTCAGCTATTAGTAAAATAATGTGAAACAGGTCTGACGTTTCTGTGGTCATTTATGACAAAGATATTGAGGAAATACTGAAATATTGGTGTTTTTCTTGATTTATTGGCAATATAGGTTAATAAATAATCAACTTTATCACCAAACCAAAGCTTAGACAACTTGGTCAGCTAGGAGTAGAAGAATGTGAAACAGGTCTGATGTTTCTGTGGTCATTTATGACAAAGATATTGAGGAAACAGAAATATTGGTGTTTTTATTGATTTATTGGCTATGGGTTAATCAATAATCAACTTTATCACCAAACCAAAGCTTGGACAACTTGGTCAGCTAGTAGTAGAAGAATGTGCAACAAGTTTGAAGTTTCTATGTTCATTTATGACAAAGATATTGAGGAAACATAAATATTGGTGTTTTTACTGATTTATTGGCTATGGGTTAATCAATAATCAACTTTATCACCAAACCAAAGCTTGGACAACTTGGTCAGCTAGTAGTAGAAGAATGTGCAACAAGTTTGAAGTTTCTATGTTCATTTTTGACAAAGATATTGAGGAAATACTGAAATATTGGTGTTTTTCTTGATTTATTGGCAATATAGGTTAATCAATAATCAACTTTATCACCAAACCAAAGCTTGGACAACTTGGTCTGCTAGTAGTAGAATAATGTGAAACAGGTCTGAAGTTTCTATGTTCATTTTTGACCAAGATATTGAGGAAACACAGAAATATTGGTGTTTTTATTGATTTATTGGCTATGGGTTAATCAATAATCAACTTTATCACCAAACCAAAGCTTGGACAACTTGGTCAGCTATGAGTAGAAGAATGTGCAACAGGTCTGAAGTTTCTATGGTCATTTCTGACAAAGATATTGAGGAAATACTGAAATATTGGTGTTTTTCTTGATTTATTGGCAATATAGGTTAATCAATAATCAACTTTATCACCAAACCAAAGCTTGGACAACTTGGTCTGCTAGTAGTAGAATAATGTGAAACAGGTCTGAAGTTTCTATGGTCATTTATGACAAAGATATTGAGGAAACACAGAAATATAGGTGTTTTTATTGATTTATTGGCTATGGGTTAATCAATAATCAACTTTATCACCAAACCAAAGCTTTGACAAGTTGGTCTGATATTAGTAGAAGAATGTGAAACAGGTCTGAAGTTTCTATGGCCATTTTTGACAAAGATATTGAGGAAATACTGAAATATTGGTGTTTTTCTTGATTTATTGGCAATATAGGTTAATCAATAATCAACTTTATCACCAAAGCTTGGACAACTTGGTCAGCTATTAGTAAAATAATGTGAAACAGGTCTGACGTTTCTGTGGTCATTTATGACAAAGATATTGAGGAAATACTGAAATATTGGTGTTTTTCTTGATTTATTGGCAATATAGGTTAATAAATAATCAACTTTATCACCAAACCAAAGCTTGGACAACTTGGTCAGCTAGGAGTAGAAGAATGTGAAACAGGTCTGATGTTTCTGTGGTCATTTATGACAAAGATATTGAGGAAACAGAAATATTGGTGTTTTTATTGATTTATTGGCTATGGGTTAATCAATAATCAACTTTATCACCAAACCAAAGCTTGGACAACTTGGTCAGCTAGTAGTAGAAGAATGTGCAACAAGTTTGAAGTTTCTATGTTCATTTATGACAAAGATATTGAGGAAACATAAATATTGGTGTTTTTACTGATTTATTGGCTATGGGTTAATCAATAATCAACTTTATCACCAAACCAAAGCTTGGACAACTTGGTCAGCTAGTAGTAGAAGAATGTGCAACAAGTTTGAAGTTTCTATGTTCATTTTTGACAAAGATATTGAGGAAATACTGAAATATTGGTGTTTTTCTTGATTTATTGGCAATATAGGTTAATCAATAATCAACTTTATCACCAAACCAAAGCTTGGACAACTTGGTCAGCTAGGAGTAGAAGAATGTGAAACAGGTCTGATGTTTCTGTGGTCATTTATGACAAAGATATTGAGGAAACAGAAATATTGGTGTTTTTATTGATTTATTGGCTATGGGTTAATCAATAATCAACTTTATCACCAAACCAAAGCTTGGACAACTTGGTCAGCTAGTAGTAGAAGAATGTGCAACAAGTTTCAAGTTTCTATGTTCATTTATGACAAAGATATTGAGGAAACATAAATATTGGTGTTTTTACTGATTTATTGGATATGGGATAATCAATAATCAACTTTATCACCAAACCAAAGCTTGGACAACTTGGTCAGCTATGAGTAGAAGAATGTGAAACAGGTCTGAAGTTTCTATGGTCATTTCTGACAAAGATATTGAGGAAATACTGAAATATTGGTGTTTTTCTTGATTTATTGGCAATATAGGTTAATCAATAATCAACTTTATCACCAAACCAAAGCTTGGACAACTTGGTCTGCTAGTAGTAGAATAATGTGAAACAGGTCTGAAGTTTCTATGGTCATTTATGACAAAGATATTGAGGAAACACAGAAATATTGGTGTTTTTATTGATTTATTGGCTATGGGTTAATCAATAATCAACTTTATCACCAAACCAAAGCTTTGACAAGTTGTTCTGATATTAGTAGAAGAATGTGAAACAGGTCTGAAGTTTCTATGGTCATTTTTGACAAAGATATTGAGGAAATACTGAAATATTGGTGTTTTTCTTGATTTATTGGCAATATAGGTTAATCAATAATCAACTTTATCACCAAACCAAAGCTTGGACAACTTGGTCAGCTAGGAGTAGAAGAATGTGAAACAGGTCTGATGTTTCTGTGGTCATTTATGACAAAGATATTGAGGAAACAGAAATATTGGTGTTTTTATTGATTTATTGGCTATGGGTTAATCAATAATCAACTTTATCACCAAACCAAAGCTTGGACAACTTGGTCAGCTAGTAGTAGAAGAATGTGCAACAAGTTTGAAGTTTCTATGTTCATTCTTGACAAAGATATTGAGGAAACATAAATATTGGTGTTTTTACTGATTTATTGGCTATGGGTTAATCAATAATCAACTTTATCACCAAACCAAAGCTTGGACAACTTGGTCAGCTAGTAGTAGAAGAATGTGCAACAAGTTTGAAGTTTCTATGTTCATTTATGACAAAGATATTGAGGAAACATAAATATTGGTGTTTTTACTGATTTATTGGCTATGGGTTAATCAATAATCAACTTTATCACCAAACCAAAGCTTGGACAACTTGGTCAGCTAGTAGTAGAAGAATGTGCAACAAGTTTGAAGTTTCTATGTTCATTTTTGACAAAGATATTGAGGAAATACTGAAATATTGGTGTTTTTCTTGATTTATTGGCAATATAGGTTAATCAATAATCAACTTTATCACCAAACCAAAGCTTGGACAACTTGGTCTGCTAGTAGTAGAATAATGTGAAACAGGTCTGAAGTTTCTATGGTCATTTATGACAAAGATATTGAGGAAACACAGAAATATTGGTGTTTTTATTGATTTATTGGCTATGGGTTAATCAATAATCAACTTTATCACCAAACCAAAGCTTTGACAAGTTGTTCTGATATTAGTAGAAGAATGTGAAACAGGTCTGAAGTTTCTATGGTCATTTTTGACAAAGATATTGAGGAAATACTGAAATATTGGTGTTTTTCTTGATTTATTGGCAATATAGGTTAATCAATAATCAACTTTATCACCAAACCAAAGCTTGGACAACTTGGTCAGCTAGGAGTAGAAGAATGTGAAACAGGTCTGATGTTTCTGTGGTCATTTATGACAAAGATATTGAGGAAACAGAAATATTGGTGTTTTTATTGATTTATTGGCTATGGGTTAATCAATAATCAACTTTATCACCAAACCAAAGCTTGGACAACTTGGTCAGCTAGTAGTAGAAGAATGTGCAACAAGTTTGAAGTTTCTATGTTCATTCTTGACAAAGATATTGAGGAAACATAAATATTGGTGTTTTTACTGATTTATTGGCTATGGGTTAATCAATAATCAACTTTATCACCAAACCAAAGCTTGGACAACTTGGTCAGCTAGTAGTAGAAGAATGTGCAACAAGTTTGAAGTTTCTATGTTCATTTATGACAAAGATATTGAGGAAACATAAATATTGGTGTTTTTACTGATTTATTGGCTATGGGTTAATCAATAATCAACTTTATCACCAAACCAAAGCTTGGACAACTTGGTCAGCTAGTAGTAGAAGAATGTGCAACAAGTTTGAAGTTTCTATGTTCATTTTTGACAAAGATATTGAGGAAATACTGAAATATTGGTGTTTTTCTTGATTTATTGGCAATATAGGTTAATCAATAATCAACTTTATCACCAAACCAAAGCTTGGACAACTTGGTCTGCTAGTAGTAGAATAATGTGAAACAGGTCTGAAGTTTCTATGTTCATTTTTGACAAAGATATTGAGGAAACACAGAAATATTGGTGTTTTTATTGATTTATTGGCTATGGGTTAATCAATAATCAACTTTATCACCAAACCAAAGCTTGGACAACTTGGTCAGCTATGAGTAGAAGAATGTGAAACAGGTCTGAAGTTTCTATGGTCATTTCTGACAAAGATATTGAGGAAATACTGAAATATTGGTGTTTTCCTTGATTTATTGGCAATATAGGTTAATCAATAATCAACTTTATCACCAAACCAAAGCTTGGACAACTTGGTCTGCTAGTAGTAGAATAATGTGAAACAGGTCTGAAGTTTCTATGGTCATTTATGACAAAGATATTGAGGAAACACAGAAATATTGGTGTTTTTATTGATTTATTGGCTATGGGTTAATCAATAATCAACTTTATCACCAAACCAAAGCTTTGACAAGTTGGTCTGATATTAGTAGAAGAATGTGAAACAGGTCTGAAGTTTCTATGGTCATTTTTGACAGATATTGAGGAAATACTGAAATATTGGTGTTTTTCTTGATTTATTGGCAATATAGGTTAATCAATAATCAACTTTATCACCAAACCAAAGCTTGGACAACTTGGTCAGCTAGGAGTAGAAGAATGTGAAACAGGTCTGATGTTTCTGTGGTCATTTATGACAAAGATATTGAGGAAACATAAATATTGGTGTTTTTATTGATTTATTGGCTATGGGTTAATCAATAATCAACTTCATCACCAAACCAAAGCTTGGACAACTTGGTCAGCTAGTAGTAGAAGAATGTGCAACAAGTTTGAAGTTTCTATGTTCATTTTTGACAACGATATTGAGGAAACACTGAAATATTTGTGTTTTTATTGATTTATTGGTAATGGGTTATTCAATAATCAACTTGGTCACCAAACCAAAGCTTGGACAACTTGGTCTACTAGTATTAGAAGAATGTGCAACAAGTTTGAAGTTTCTATGTTCATTTTTGACAACGATATTGAGGAAACACTGAAATATTTGTGTTTTTATTGATTTATTGGCTATGGGTTATTCAATAATCAACTTTATCACCAAACCAAAGCTTGGACAACTTGGTCAGCTAGTAGTAGAAGAATGTGCAACAAGTTTGAAGTTTCTATGTTCATTTTTGACAAAGATATTGAAGAAACATTCTGACTGTCTACTCTTTTACCCCGGTCCCTAAATATGACGCGGAGCCTGAACGGAGGTACGAATATGAATGTCTGTTGAATCTCGAATATGAAACTTATTTCACCTCGGTATCGTCAGCGGAGGCTGACGGGGCTCTCACGTAGCAAACCAATCAAAGTTTTTACAGCAACCTACATTAAAATCTCACCATCTGGCTGTCTTCACAATAGTCATATCGTCTTAACATTGCCCTCCTTCTGTTTTTTTTTGGTGTAGAATTGACCGAACTATAAAATTACGAAAATACTAGACTACTATGACGCTTGCATGGCTGCCGCCTAGGCAGTCTCAAGGGCGACCCGCACTCGCTCAAATTACAAAGACTTTCACGACCTAAATCAAAAATCCGAGATGGCAGTTCCACTCGAAATTGCTTTCTCAACAAGGCCCAATGGTTGGTATTTTTTGGGGTTGGCATTTTTCACTCATAATCCAAGCTCCAACTTGCGTGCTAGAACGTCTCTATCACGTTGTATCCATGCGTCGTTGCTAACGTGTGCTGACGTAGTGACGTAGGCTAGCACTGAGTACCCTTCATTGACAGAAGGCACTTTTTGGCACAAAAACCCAATTTCTACTTAAACCATGCAACGGAACGTAAATAAAAATACAAGCAACTCAATCGCTACCAAGGTGAAACTTTTGACACCTAGGTTGTCTATGTAGTCCAAATATTGACTGAGGCTTAGGGGGGCAAAAATAAATAATAACTAGAAAAGGCTGTTCCTGCGAAACAGCAGTGAGAATGCTGAAAACCTGAATGGGGATAGCTGACCATGCTAAAAAAGCTGAAAATTGTGAAAATTTAGTAGAAAGTTATAAGCTGAAGCGCCTGAAAGGTATTTTCGAAAGGGGCTGGAGCTGGACGAAGGTATAAAACTACAGAAAAGAGAAGAAAAATGCAAAAAGAGAAATTATTCTGAAGAATTTGAAAATTTAGCAGAAAATTATTTGCTGGAGTTTCAAAAGGCCTGAAATGTATGTTAAAAGGACCTGCAAGCAAGATGAAGTCAGAAAAGTACAGAAAAGAGAAGAAAAATGCAAAAGTACTGGCAGTTGGAAGGTACTGCTGTGAAAGGTATTTTTGAAAGGACCTGGAGCAAGATGAAGGCAGAAAACAGAAGAAAATAGAAGAAAAGAAGAAGAAAAATGCAAAACAATAAGGGCAAAAATTCAGAAAGATGAGCTGCAGGAAAATGTGAAAATTTAGCAGAAAACCAGTTGCTGAAGTCTGGGTTGAACGAATTTGAAGGTAAAAGGACAACACTGGAATGACTTGAACTTGCTGGAAAAACGTAGCAACCGTTGGTCATTGGCAACAGACTGGCAACATTTCTAACCTAGAATCTAGGTTTCAGGTTCAAGACGGAGGAGAAACTAATCATGTGTGCCTGCACACCCAGTCCTGTTCAGACACTTAATTTAAGATTACATCAAAATAATAATTCATAGTGCAGGGTTGCCAATGTTGTCGTTGTCCCTGGTGAGTTTTTTATACTTAAATAATAAGATCATGCTACATCTAACCAACAGATCATTTCTTGCAAGTGTGTCAAAGTGGTATTTTTACAGACTGTATTAACACCGTAGGCTTGAATAATAACCGAAGGGGTGAAGCTAGAGAGAGGATGCAATGGAAAATTTCCTACATAAGCTAGATCTACTGCTTCAAATTGAAAACGGAGACCATCTTTTGATTAAAGACAAGTTCCTTAACCGCTGTTGTCAATATCGCCAATAAAAAGTAAATACTCTTAAGTTACGAAGCATTTGTTTGTAGCTACAGTAGGTAATGAATGATAGTTATTAGACCGTATGTGACCTGGTTTCGCCGTTCTATTAGCAGCCATGATGACAGTAGCGTCACTAGAATGGCCATAACTAACAAAAGATCAAATATCGAATCTGTCCGCTGTTCTACATTGCCCACATAATTACGTATATTTCATTCCAAGACTCTGCCGAAACCATAGATATCCTTTACGTGTCTGTGCGGTCAGAAATACAACTCCTTTGGCAGTTTCAAAAACGTTCATGGTGCGTGTCTGTTTGGTTGCCACGGTGATGGCGCAGCTGTGATAGCTAACGAGCTAGGCAGAGAGAAACGAACATTTACCTAGCATCCACACCTCAAACAAGTTGACCTAGACGCAAAACTACACGTCCAATCAATAAAATTAGGATATTTTCCGAGACCCAAGACTGTCGAAACTAGAGATGTCCTTTATATGTCTGTGCGGTCAGAAATATGTCTCTACCGGCAGTTTCGAAATCGTCTTCCTTCTTGCTTTCTCTGACGGTTTTTACCCACCTCTCCATTGAAGTTAGTGAGAGAATTTGAAAGGCTGCTCTCGCGTCAAGGCTCATAGCTGAAAATCTGTAAATGTGAGCTCTTTAGTAGTTACATTGGCTGAAAGAGGACAATTGTTCCTACACGTTAAGGTATAACTCCGGCTGACCGGAGCTGCGGACGCAAGGTGGTCGGTGCATGTCGCGTCGGTAACCCTCGGACCCGGTGGTGGACGCCGGAGGTGAGGGAAGCCGTCAAGCTGAAGGAGGCCTATCGGACTTTGTTGGCTGGTAGGACTCCAGAGGCAGCTGATGTGTACCGGCAGGCCAAGCGGAATGCGGCTTTGGCGGTCGCGGAGGCAAAAACCCGGGCGTGGGAGGAGTTCGGCGAGGCCATGGAGAATGACTTCCGAACGGCTTCGAAAAGGTTCTGGACCACCATCCGGCGACTCAGGAGGGGGAAGCAGTGCACTGTCAACGCTGTATATGGTGGGGATGGTGCGCTGCTGACCTCGATGGGGGACGTCCTGGATCGGTGGAAGGAATACTTTGAAGACCTCCTTAATCCCACCAACACACGTTCAGACGTGGAGGCAGAGTCTGGGGACATTGGGGGGGGCCTTTCTATCTCTGGGGCTGAGGTGGTTGAAAAGCTCCGCAGTGGCAGGGCCCCCGGGCTGGATGAGGTCCGCCCGGAGTTCCTTAAGGCTCTGGATGTTGTAGGGCTGTCTTGGTTGACACGACTCTGCAACATCGCGTGGACATCGGGGACAGTGCCTCTGGACTGGCAGACCGGGGTGGTGGTTCCCCTCTTTAAAAAGGGGGACCGGAGGGTGTGCTCCAACTTTAGGGGGATCACACTGATGAAGAAAGTGTTTTGTCCGTCTCTTCATAAACGGAGTGACTAAGTTCAGTTGAGTTCTGGATTTTACTAAGTATTTATCAATCTGCAGATTGGGAGAGAAAACCAGTCTTCTGACCATAAATGACAACACAACACCAAGCTTAGGTCTCAACCAGGTCTCTCTGCTCCGAAAGCCGAAGGACCATCTTTAATAGGGCACAAGAATGTAAACATAGATTGTGACAGTCAGGCAGGAATGACGTTACAACAGTCTCAGAGATAAAGATTCACTGCTCCCAACACATGACAACTCTCACACTAGAGAGTTCATAGTTGGAGCTCTCCTTGTAGTCATGACAAGGACCGTTTAGCCAGTACTTTCTCCTGACCTCGAACATCTATTAACCTGACACATAGACACAATATACTTATTAATTAAGTATAGTTATTAATAGCAAGCTTACATGATAAACGTACTAACTAGTATCCAATGACTAGTTCTATTGATTAGTGATTAGTGTAAGCACACAGGAAATCCCAATTTCTTCCACAGTCCCCCCTTTTGACGTTTAACGTCAACACAACAAACAAGTTTCATAACATTTCAAAACTTAACAATCAAACAATACTTTATCTGCTACTACTCAGCACAGCATACATGATTATAGGATTTGAAGAAGTATTAGGTAGTACTTTATCAGGTGACAAGTACAAAGTCAATGATACAGGAAAACAGAGGCATATTTCTCTCCTGGACATAACCAAGGGTCATGCTCTCATGAGCTCAACACAGCCTGGTATAGATCAAACACTGTTCATAACTTCAGATTATTTCAAACAGTATAAAAGTAATAAAGTAACCACTATCTTTAATTATTGTTCACTGATCTGTGGTTAAGGACAGATCTATTCAGATTGCACACAGTATTGTATATCAGTTGGAAAATAGAAGGAGGCAAATGGCCATCTTTATTACATTGGCAAAATAGTCACTTGGTACTTGAGATTACATATCCGACATATCAATCATTCCCAGGGCAATAAAGTAATCATCAGTCTTGCTTGCTTTTGTCTGTGGCTTGATTTGGGCTACCATAATCTTACTGGCAGCCTTACGAGAGCCCACTGCACAGCACTGTACCCAGCAGGCAGTACACATCTTCCAAGCACAACCCACAATCAGCACAACAACGATTAACATGCCCAATCCAGTGACTCCCATTTGAATGATAGTCGAAAAGAAACCCCCCACAGAGGAAGTCAGCCAGTCAGCAAAATTCCAAGCTTCAGGTTCCCCCAAATCTGAAATGATCTCTTTAATGTGCGCAGCCATATTTGTGATATTAGCAGATTCATCTGGGATAAAAGTACAACAGTCATGACCTATCACAGCACATGTGCCTCCCTGAGCTGACAACAGATAATCCAGTGCCATACGGTTCTGTAGCACTACCTGCCTCATGGCCTTCATCTCAGAAGCAACCGCAGTTAAGGCGTCGGCTGTCTCATTACCAATGGACTCCAACCCTACTGCTAAGCTCCTAATATCTCTAAAGGCAGTGATAACACCATACACAGGGAGAATGGCAGCTGAAAACCGTGAAAAGTGGCTGTGTACTATCGACTCCAAGTGATGTGATCCCAGCTTCTTAGCATCTGCATTAATAATACTTCTCTTGTGGCGGTGCCACCAATGTTTGGGCAAGGGGTGCAGAGGCAACCCATCTACAGGTCTGAGGGCTCCTACAATAAACCCAAGGTAACATGTTCCTGACCAGTTGGCTGGCAGGAAATAATAAGCACTCTTACCACATACCCACATGGTGCCATTGTTAGCTGCATGAGGAACCAAAAATTGATCTGTTGTTATACTTATCGGTTCACCTTCAACAGGCAAATCAGACAAATTTGTATAAGCATATGTAGACACAGTATGATTACACGTGCTGTTCCCCAGTGCCCTCCCTGTCCCGTTATGAGTCAGACATAACCAAGCAGGTGGAGCATAGGCTAACCACAATGGGGGTGAATAGGTAACCCCTTTAGGAATATGTCGCTTGTGTACAGTAACATTTTTCACATTTAACCCAATACAAGGCCACCTCCAGATCTCACACATATCTGCCTTAGAGAGTGGGACCGCTATCCAAGGATAGGTTCCTGCGTGTTGGGGAATCATACCACACACCCAACAAGAACCATTTCCTCTCATTTTCCGTGCAGTCATTTTGGCGGTTTTTAGGAAGGTGTTGGCAAAGTATTCAGTCTTCATGTGTACTCCAAGGTGATGGGTGTCAATGTTCAAATCAGTTTCTTTGGGAGCATGTAATAATGACTCTGGTAGTGGCTCATGTCTGCGATATCTGTGGACTCGTGCGTCCGGTATCAGTAAATGTCTGTCAGGTGTGTGCGTCAGTTTATCTGTGGATGTCATCTCTCGTCGTAGCTCAGGCAGCGGCCTCGGTTTCCTTGAAACAACCGAGGGCCTCCGCCACAGTATCCTCTCGTCCCCGTTCTGGGTGCTGTCATCTGCTTCATGAATCACACATGGGGGAGAGAGGCATGGTAGCAACAGCAGCCCCTCTCTGGCTTTCTCCACATGTGACTCACCTTTCGACGTCTTCAACACCTCCGGGTGGGTGCTCTTTGGGACCTCCTTCTCGGCGCCCCTGGATTGGAATGCTGGATGGCGGGGTCCTGGTTCTGGCTCAAATCGGTCCGCTGGACTGGAACCTGCTCCCGGATCAGCCGCTGCGAACGGGTCTCCACCCCCCTTGGTGTACTCCCGGAGGAGTAACCCAGTGGGGATGAGACAAATGGCAAGTTGGAGGAGGTTCCATTTGGAGGTGCACCTGCTCCTCCACTGGCCCCTGGTTCTCCGTTGGGACCCTCCACCGTGTTGTTCGGTGGAGGGGCCGTTTTGCAGTGTGTCGCATGGATCCATGTCGGCCGACCCTCCACTTTCACCGCTGTGTGAGTCACCAAGAGAACCAGGTATGGACCGGTCCATCTCGGTGAGAGGGAAGTCCTCCGTTCGTGCACTTTCACGTACACGTAGTCTCCCGGTTGATAGGGATGACATGGCTCTCCAGCGGGTTCAGGCAGGGCAGCTTTCACCTGTGAATGCACAACCCTTGCTGCTCTAGTTAGGGCATAACAAAAGTTTAACATTGTATCATCCATCTGGTGGATATCCATCTGTTTCAATGATAGTGGGGGAGAGACTGGCAATCTCATTGGTCTCCCTAAAACTATCTCGTGTGGAGAAAGTCCATTCCTCCTCTGGGGAGTAGATCTCATGGCCATAAGAGCTAGTGGGAGTGCATCAGGCCATTTTAGGCCAGTCTCTTCACATATCTTGGCTAGTTTGTTTTTCAAAGTTCCATTTTGCCTCTCCACTGCCCCCGCAGACTGTGGGTGGTAGGGACAGTGGAAATGCTGGTTGATCTGGAGCGCTTTACAAAGTTCCTGAACAATTTGACCTGTGAAATGTGAACCTCTATCACTGGACAGTCTTGTGGGGATCCCATATCTACAGATCACATCTCTCATGAGAATCTTGGCTACCGTGGTAGCATCAGCTTTCCGACATGGGTAGGCTTCTACCCATTTCGAGAACATGTCAACAATTACAAGTACATACTCAAAATTACAACACTTGTTCATCTGAATAAAATCAATTTGTAAATGCATAAAAGGACCACTTGGTGGCGGGTGGGCTGCGTCTCTTCTCTTTGGTCCCTTTCCGGGATTATGCTGCTGGCAGGTATGACACTGAGCACAATGTTGCTCAGCCTTTGTGGAAAAACCAGGTGCAAACCAATCAGTATTTACTATTGAGACCATACCCCCCTTGCTCGTATGGGCACAGCCGTGCGCCATGCGAGCTAACCAAGGGAACAATGCACGTGGCGCCACCACGCGGCCGTCGGGGTGGCTCCACACTGCCGAAGTTGGATCTTTCACACAGCCAACGGATAACCAACCATCCCTCTCAGTGTTATCAGCAGCGGCTTGAAGGTCCGCCACATCATGAAGAGAGGGAGTGTGTGTTTCCGGTTGCTGAGACACAGAAAAAATAGAGACCTGGGACACATCAGAGGATTTGGCCGCAGCCTTTGCTGCTAAATCAGCTCTAGCATTTCCTCTTGAAACATCATCTGTATTGTTAGTATGAGCCTCACACTTAACAATAGCTAGCTTTGTCGGTAGTAGTATTGCAGATAACAAATTATCAATCATCTTTCCATTCTTGATTGCTCCACCTGAGGAGTTAATGAAACCTCTTTCTCGCCATATGGCACCAAAATCATGAGTAACTCTAAATCCATACCTCGAGTCAGTGTAAATATTTACAACCTTGCCTTCTGACAAACAACATGCCCTTGTCAACGCAAACAACTCTGCCTGCTGTGCAGTGCATTGTGGAGATAGTTTACCAGATTCGAATGTCTCACTGTCCGTGCAGACCGCATATCCAGAGTTTAGGGAGGCATCCCATGCTCGGGACGAAGATCCATCTACGTACAACACAAGTTCAGCATTATCCATAGGTTTGTCAAACAAATCAGGTCTGGGTGTTAGCACTTTATCGACAACCATCTCACAGTCATGTGGTTCACCATCATCAGGGGTGGGCAACAATGAAGCTGGATTCAATGGGGAGCATCTATGGATCGTAATGTTACTTTGAGTCAACAAAATCAATTCATACTTTGTGGCTCTGGTGGCTGACAGGTGTTGAGTTTTGGTGCGTAACAGAAGAGCACTTACTGCGTGAGGAACCATCACTGCCAAGGGCGACCCCAGCACTATATCTGTAGTTGCTTCCACACATGTTGCCGCAGCACAGACTGCTCGTAAGCACGGGGGGAAACCTGCTGCCACAGTATCTAAAGAAGAACTCACATAGGCGATAGGCCTCCTAAGATTACCATGCTCCTGGGTCAGTACACCCTGGGCAAACCCTTTGGCCTCGTGGCAGTACAGTGTGAATGGCTTGCTGTAGTCTGGCAGACCGAGAGCTGGCGCCTGGGCCAAAGCCTGCTTGAGAGATACAAATGATTTATCAGCTTCAATGTTCCACAACAAATGAGTATCAGTCTTGCCCTTCATTTAATCGAGGAGAGGTCTAGCCAACACAGCATAATCAAGGATCCACTGACGACAATACCCGGCTGAACCTAGAAAAGATTTGAGTTGTTTTGGTGTTCTAGGCTTCGGTATCAATCGGATGGCCTCCACTCTATCAGGAGTCAATAGTCGCTCTGTACCTTTGAGTGTATGGCCCAGATACTTGACCTCCTCAGACCATAACTGCAGTTTTGCCTTTGAGGCCTTGTGGCCCTTCTCAGCCAGTGCCTGAAGCACAGCAATAGTGTCCTGTTGGCAGGAGGCAAGATTCGTAGAACATATCAATAAGTCATCAATATACTGCACCAGAGTAGAGCCGGCTGCTAAGGTGACATCCTGGAGGTCCTCTCGTAATGCTTGACTAAACAACGTGGGTGATTCGGTGTATCCCTGTGGCAGAACTGCAAACTTATACTGGACCTGGAGAAATGTGAAAGCAAACAGATACTGGCTCTCTTCTGCAATGGGAACAGAGAAAAAGGCACAACATAAGTCGATTACTGAGTAATGAGTTGTGTCGGCTGGAATGCAGCTGAGTATCGTAACTGGGTTAGGCACGACAGGATGTGTTGGGATAACACATGCGTTGACTGCTCGCAGATCCATAATAAACCTCCAAGTGTTTTTACTGGCCTTCTTCAAAGGGTAAATTGGGGTATTACATTTGCTCTTACAACGTACAATGATTCCTTGTGCTAACAATGATTCAATTACTGGCTAAATTCCCTTTTCTGCTTCCTTACTAATAGGATACTGTGGTTTGTTCGGCAAAAGTTTTCTGGGATCTATGGTGATTACAACTGGGATAGCGTTCTTAATGCGTCCTACATCATTTGCATGCTCAGACCATAACTGCTCGGGCACAGCTGCTAGCAAGGACGCATCTGTGGTGGACAAGTCGGAACTATCTCTGCAGTCCACCAATGGAGCTGTATGGGAATACAGAATGTGATAGGCCAAGTGTTCCTTCTCCTGAGGAATAGATAAGAACACTCCATCAGTAGTGCATTTAATGTCACAATTCAGTTTGCATAACAAATCCCTTCCCAACAGATTTACTTCACACCCTGTAGTTAAAAGGAACGCATGTTCATCACTCAATGGACCAATATCAACTCTTAACGGCTTGCTAACCACTGTTTGAACAGGAATCCCAGCTACTCCCACTGCATTGACTGTTTGTCTTGATTTTGGAAAGTTTGGATAGTTTTGTGTTGCAATAACAGATCTAGTTGCTCCTGTAGGTTAGGTTCATTATCACTAGACACAGTTACTACCGGCATACATGTTGATGTTTCGAGTCCTAGGCCTCCCTATTGTTGTTGTGGGTTCTGACCTTGAGGCGGCTCAAACGGCTCAGCACCATGCCACGTCAGCTGTCTCTGTTGGGGGTGGTGATTCTGTGACTGTGAAAAACCATTGTACTCAAGGCGATACTGTTGGTTAGAGGGGGACAGGTTGCCATTTGACTGCTGGGGGTTATTACCAAACTGCACTTGCGCCTGAGGGCAATCCCTCGCCCAGTGACCTTTCTTCTTGCAGCGTCGACAAACATCCCAATCCACCTCATCTGTCTGTCTCCCCCCCCTCGAGTTTCTCCCTCTTCCTCTACCTTTGCCTCGGCCCCTCCCTTTGAATCCTGTGTCCTGTTGTTCTAAAGAGCTTATCTGTAAAGCCATTAGTTTCTCAACTTTCTTTCCTGCATTTGTCTGCATTAAAGTAAAATTATGCTTTGCATAATCCATAATCATATCAACAGTTTTGTTCTCCCAATGCAGAACCTGTTTCTTAACTTCTACCTGGAGTTCAGGGAGCAATCCACACATGAACACATGACAAAGTGGGACAGGGGAAGCGGCAGCTGTAAACCCAGAGTGTTTGTCAAAAATCCTAGTAAGCCTTTCCAGGTAATCTGTAGGTTCCTCATCTTTCCTCTGTTTACAATCATACACTTTGCTCCAGTCCAGAACACCAACTCCCATTTTTGGTATCACAGCTATCAAACGGCGTTTAAGTGCTTCATATGTTCCATTATCGAGTTCAGCGTTTGGTGCAGGCCAGACTAGTGCTACGTCATCCTCTTCTGGAATCAATGCTTTCAGTTTTCTCAACACTCCAGGCTGGAGTGCAACCTCTAGCAATTGATTCAAATCTAGAAAAGTAGGTCTGTGTGCATTGATAGTTATTTGCAGCTCTCTTATAAATTTTCCTGGGTCTTCTCTTATGTCAGGGAAACCCTTTCCTAGCTCCCTCAGCTCAGTCACTGACCACGGGCGATAAAGGTATATAGGCTGTACTGCATCAGGACCTGGATAAGCTCGCATAGGGTACATGGGCACTGGTGGGTCCAACTGGTCTGTATTACACACCTTTCGTGTTTGATGTGTATGGGGCTCTCTTTCTTTGCTTGATTGACGTGAACCCAGAGCTGATCGCAAACCCCGACCTCTAGAGATTACCCTTTCTGTATGTCGCTGTGGGTCTTTGCTCAACTGTCTCAATTTCATCAGCAGTAGAGTTTCTTCTGTACTTAGGTCTGCCAGATCCATCACATCTGCAGTAGTGCTTGTAGCAGCAAGTAACCCTTCAACCTTTTCTGGTAGATTCTGCGCTGGCTGCACCTGGCCCGCTGCTTCACCTAATAATGCATTTTCCCTGTCTCTGGCTCTCCTCTGCATAGCCACAGCCATAGCAACAACATCATCATCGTCGGAAAATAGGCTACAAATCTTAGGTAGTAGTTTCCCTTGAGCGCTACCTTCAGCCTGTTTCACAACTACTGACTCCTCACAATTTGTTTTGGCACTGTTAGTCTGTTCAAACAACTTCATGTTAGCCTGTGCAAGCAATGTCTCGAATTCCCTCACTCTATGACTTTGTTCGGTCTGATCACTTCTTAACACTGACTCCCCGACCCTCTGTCTCTCAAAGTGCTCTAGTTCAATTCTAGCAGCCTCTTGTTTGTCTCGCTCGAAACGTTCTAACTCACGTTTCTGTTCATCTTGTCTCTGTCTCTCAAGACGCTCCAGCTCACTCCTAGCTTCTCTATCAGAATCAGTTTTAGCTTGATCTGACCGTATTTTCTCAAGATAGCCAATGCCACGTCGTCTCGTAGCTTCAGTTAACCATATCATAAACATTGGCCAGCTGACAAATTGTTTACACGTCCGACTTGTTTCCTTGTCTTTCAAAAACGCTTTTAGACTCTCCAATATTTTTACGTCAAACGTTCCCTCCAACGGAAAACAATGTGTCGGGTCATGATTTGTCCACGCATGCCATTTCTCAATACTTGACACTGCTTGAATTCCATGTAGCTCAAACATATATCTGGCTGGACTGTTCGCAGGTAACAACGTCTCTATCGTTCTCGTAGTGGAAGCTGAACTACCCATACTGAATTACGACGTAGGCTATCTGTAACAAATCTCCTAACGGTATGAAACCAACTCTATTGATTTACTGCAGCAAGAAATCACACAGCACTTTAGAACAGTCACAAAAGCACATAGCAATGTAAAACGGTCACATAGCACATAGAATAATAAAAGAACTACAATATAACTCGCTAGTGAACTACAAATATGGCCTTTTCAAGCCAAACTATCCTCGCCTTCCGGGCGCTCAATCATGGGACGCGCATACAAAAAACCTCAACTTGGGAACACGCCTACAATAATTTCCACAACTCCGTTACGTCATGAGTAACAAAATAACCACAATTCGTGCTTAAGAGAGACGAGCTGATCAATAAACTGCCAGTCTATCTTTCCCTCAGTATTTGATTGTGTCCCTCGCTGATGATTTAATGCCAAGTTTGTCAGTTAAAATCCTAACTGTCCCATTACATTGTCAAAGTATCCCTCACTTGTTTAAAACCCACGTTACCCTTAAGTTGGTCTCTCGCATAAAGCCTTTGACCCTAATACATTATGACCGCCCACCTACTGTGCTTGGTCTTAAGAAAACCCAAAACAAAACTTAATACAGTTATAATTCATACCGAAAATAAAAAGGTCCCAATAAGATCTCTGTTCAACTAAAGTTTTCAGCTTTAAACATGCCTCTCAAAAGGTAACATATACATTTCTTTGTTTGGTTCACCCCTGGTCTGTATTCCGTAAAACCATATTCTCTGTTAACAGATCCTTACCCACAGATCAAGAATATGGATTATTTTACATACTTTTCCAATACTTCACGTGACCAGAGTTCTTGTACGCTATCAGAGTTTACAGACTCTGACCAAGACAGTGGGGAGTCAGGTGGCTGAGCGGTTAGGGAAGCGGGCTAGTAATCTGAAGGTTGCCAGTTCGATTCCCGGCTGTGCAAAATGACGTTGTGTCCTTGGGCAAGGCACTTCACCCTACTTGCCTCGGGGAGTATGTCCCTGTACTTACTGTAAGTCGCTCTGGATAAGAGCGTCTGCTAAATGACTAAATGTAAATGTAAGACAAAGTAAAAATAGCAAGTCAGTTAATGACCCAAATTTACTAAACCAAAACTCTAATATTATCTTCCTCCTGTTGAGGCCTAGCAGACTCGGGTCTGCTAAGACCAGACTCCCAACTGAATGTCACAATAAAAAAAGGTTCTTAAATGTTTTACGTTACCAGCATCGCAGAGGGACAGCAGGCGCACCAAGCATAAAGCAGTCCGTGAATGGGGTTTTAGAAAAAGGATCCCCTTACCTTTTGGTTTTGCGCGTCACGGGTTCTGCTTTACACTGGTGCCACCGTGGGTCTCTCCTGGATCTGGTTCTGCAATCCTGCCGACAACGCCAATTGATGAAGAAAGTGTTTTGTCCGTCTCTTCATAAACGGAGTGACTAAGTTCAGTTGAGTTCTGGATTTTACTAAGTATTTATCAATCTGCAGATTGGGAGAGAAAACCAGTCTTCTGACCATAAATGACAACACAACACCAAGCTTAGGTCTCAACCAGGTCTCTCTGCTCCGAAAGCCGAAGGACCATCTTTAATAGGGCACAAGAATGTAAACATAGATTGTGACAGTCAGGCAGGAATGACGTTACAACAGTCTCAGAGATAAAGATTCACTGCTCCCAACACATGACAACTCTCACACTAGAGAGTTCATAGTTGGAGCTCTCCTTGTAGTCATGACAAGGACCGTTTAGCCAGTACTTTCTCCTGACCTCGAACATCTATTAACCTGACACATGGACACAATATACTGTTATTAATAGCAAGCTTACATGATAAACGTACTAACTAGTATCCAATGACTAGTTCTATTGATTAGTGATTAGTGTAAGCACACAGGAAATCCCAATTTCTTCCACAACACTCCTCAGCCTCCCTGGGAAAGTCTATTCAGGGTTCTGGAGAGGAGGGTTCGTCGGATTGTCGAACCTCGGATTCAGGAGGAGCAATTTGGTTTTCGTCCTGGCCGTGGAACTGTGGACCAGCTCTATACCCTCGGCAGGGTTCTGGAGGGTGCATGGGAGTTCGCCCAACCAGTCTACACATGTTTTGTGGATTTGGAAAAGGCGTTCGACTGTGTCCCTCGGGGGCTCATGTGGGGGGTGCTCCGGGAGTACGGGGTACCGGACTCCCTGATCGGGGCTGTTCGGTCCCTGTACGACCGGTGCCAGAGTTTGGTCCGCATTGCCGGTAGTAAGTCGAACTTATTCCCGGTGAGGGTTGGACTCCGCCAGGGCTGCCCTTTGTCACAGATTCTGTTCAAAACCTATATGGACAGAATTTCTAGGCGCAGCCAGGGCGTTGAGGGGGTCCGGTTTGGTGACCTCAGGATCGGGTCGCTGCTTTTTGCAGATGATGTGGTCCTGTTGGCTTCATCGGGCCGTGACCTTCAGCTCTCACTGGAGCGGCTCGCAACCGAATGCGAAGCGGCTGGGATGGGAATCAGCACCTCCAAATCTGAGGCCATGGTTATCTACCGGAAAAGGGTGGAGTGCAATCTCCGGGTCGGGGAGGAGATCTTGTCCCAAGCGGAGGAGTTCAAGTATCTCGGGGTCTTGTTCACGAGTGAGGGAAGGATGGAGCGTGAGATCGACAGGCGGATCGGTGCGGCGTCCGCAGTGATGCGGGCTCTGCATCGGTCCGTCGTGGTGAAGAAGGAGCTGAGTCGAAAGGCGAAGCTCTCTATTTACCAGTCGATCTACGTTCCTACCCTCACCTATGGTCACAAACTGTGGGTAGTGACCGAAAGAACGAGATCGCGAATACAAGCGGCCGAAATGAGTTTTCACCGCAGGGTGTCCGGGCTCTCCCTTAGAGATAGGGTGAGAAGCTCGGTCATCCGGGAGGGGCTCAGAGAAGAACCGCTGCTCCTCCGCGTCGAGAGGGGCCAGTTGAGGTGGCTCGGACATCTGATAAGGATGCCTCCTGGACGCCTCCCTGGTGAGGTGTTCTGGGCACGTCCCACTGGGAAGAGGCCCCGGGGAAGACCCAGGACACGCTGGAGGGACTATGTCTCTCGGCTGGCCTGGGAACGCCTCGGGGTCCCCCAGGAAGAGCTGGTGGAAGTGGCCGGGGAGAGGGAATTCTGGCCCTCCCTGCTTAGGTTGCTGCCCCCGCGACCCGACCCCTGGATAAGCGGAAGATGATGGATGGATGGATGGAATCATTTGGGAATAGCTGAATGTCTTGTGAACATTTTAAAGGTTGAATGGTGTCTCTAGCTGAAAGTATGTTGAAGTAGTTACGTTTGAAAGAGGAGGAAGTTTTTTAATGATTTGAAAGGATTTACCATTACTTTTAATCAATTTAATTTGCACAAAAACCTTCATATCTTAAAAAGTATAAAAGTGAGAAATACCAAAAGACATAGCACACATCTCCTGAAGGAGCTGAACGTTTTGATACAAAATGTAGGAATCGGTGAAAGTATGCAGGAGTAGTTAAAGGACAAAAAACAGCGGAAGAACTAAGAAGTTGGAAAAACAATAGTGAGAATGCTAAAACAGGAAAACAATAGTAAATATATATCATAGAGAACAAAGGTTGTGCCCTTGCCGAAGGCAAGGCAAAGCACACCCAACTAGAGAGGGTACAATTTCGAGATGGGTATGGCTGCAGCCTGCAGCCTAGCCTGGTCCTAACCAGACTCTCATACATTGCATTTGTACAGAGAGTCTGGCCTCGCTCCATTGACAAGCGTTGACTTCCTTGTAGGCGGGTACTCTGTTGAAGTTTAAAACTATTGGATCTGCCCAGAGCCACTCTGATCTGCCATAACCAATCGCTAGCATTCGCCTTAGCCAATTCCTTCACCACTACTGTAACAGAGCTAGCTGCCGTAGCTGGAGAATCAAACTGTTCCCGAACCCCGTGGGGAGGAGGGCCACAACATCATGGCCACCAACAAAACTCAGCAAAACTTGTTCTTGCTCCGGCTTTAGCTGTTGGATATTCGGCAGCGTTGCCACAACGGACCGAATGGCTTTACATTTACATTTTAGTCATTTAGCAGACGCTCTTATCCAGAGCGACTTACAGTAAGTACAGGGACATTCCCCCCGAAGCAAGTAGGGTGAAGTGCCTTGCCCAAGGACACAACGTAATTTGGCACGGCTGGGAATCGAACTGGCAACCTTCAGATTACTAGCCCGACTCCCTCACCGCTCAGCCATCTGACTCCACAGGGGCTTTGCTGGCATCTTTCTCCGCCGCCATTACGGAACTACAACACAAACTATTACACAACATCAACGTCATCGTTCTCAGCCACTCCCTCTGTTCGCTGATTCGCCGGTAGAAAATCAACCTGAAAAATCTGACTTGCGTACCTCATGGTCAGACCTATGTACAGAAGCAAAAATAAAATTGAGCGGAAGTACGTAGGAGGGCAGAGCCAGGCTACCTGCAGCCTCCCGTCTCATGCCCTCCCGTTTCATGCCCTCCCATCTCATGCCCAGGCTGTCCAACGGTAAGTTCAGAGGGTCAAAAATACTAAATCGTGAATTATTTTACGGATGGAGTTAAAGGTAAGTTTGTGAGCACGTTTGTTGCAATAAATTGAAAAACTTGAAATTGAAAAATGTTATCCATATAGTTTGCTGATTTCCTGTTATTGTCCCTGATCTTAACGTATATTTGATGAAACCTGCGATGACCTTCATTTAAAACTGCATCAGCGTTTTATGTTGACATTTGTTAGCGAATATTAGCTAACGTTACCTAGAGAAATTTATGGTTGCAGACTTTGATGGTTTCTTTTTGTGATTTTCCTTAAGGTACACATCAGTGTTGTTAAAAAAAAAGAACACACCGCAGGTGACAAAATGCACGGTGTGCTGTACCGACCATCATTGTCCCCCAACCGTTGTGGTTGTGCCTAACCTTAACCTCGACCTCTGTGTTCTTACTTGACTCTGCTTGCTGACCTTAACCTCTCTCCTCTGCTACGACTCCTGGGCCTTAAACTAATCCTAACCTCAACCGTTGTTGTGACGCCTAAACTCAACCGGGCCTCCCAGGCTGCAGCCGTAGAATGGATTTTTAGTTTGTAGTCTAGCTTTAAAAAAAAAACACGTACAACATAGTAGGAAGGAGAAATAGCGGACCAGACAAGCTTATTTTGAAAAGTAGAAGCATGAGAAGGGAGGGCATGAGACGGGAGGGCATGAGGCGGGAGGCTGTAGGCTGCAGCCATATACTCTTGACAATTTCTGGGGAAATTGTAGGGGGTGCTTGCTTGCGTCGGTTGCACAGGGGTCCGTTTTTTAATGACATTTTTACAACTGATATTTCTGTATATTTTATATAAAAATGCATACTTATTATTTATAAAGATGACAGATTTAAAAGCATGTTTTTTTGCTGCTCATTTACAACTGAAAATACGAGTGAAGTGTAGAATGAAATAGATGTCTTCTCATTTCCCCTGCAAGAGGCAGCCTCATAGTTGAATCAAAAGGAATAAATTTGGCAGACCGGTGTAAAAACTTACGTAATCTCTATGACTTAAACGTCCTTTTAAGTTTTTCCCTTCTCGTGATATTTTCAGGCATTTAGCCTACTCATATTGCATTCATTCATTAATAAAGAACCCCCTTTGAAGATTATTCTACAACGTTACCGGCAGAAGATGGAATCGCGATTCAAACAGTACCATCTGCTAACTGAAAATATGCCCCCAAAAACTAAAATAAGCTTGACATTTATTAAGGGGAAAATCCCTCATTCATAAAAGGCTCACTGGTAGCGATCATTGTCAGTAACAATGCAAAATGCAATATAGCCCTGTGTGGAGAAGCTGCCCCGGGAAATTGTACTACTACAGTACAGTACTAGACTACTGCCAGAGAATGTCTAATATAGGGAGAACTGCCACTCTCGGGAAAACTTCCGGATTCTGAACTGGTTGCAGTTCCATGTGAGGGCTGCAAATTAAGAACGCGCTGCAAATTAAGAAAACGCATGATAATAGACAAAACACAAGCAAATACATAAACGCGCTGCAAATACATAAACGCGTTGCAAAAACGAAAGCACAATATGTATTAGCAGCGTTTTTGGTTTTTGGTTAGTTTTTGCAGCGCGTTTATGTATTTGGTTTTGTTGTGTGTATTTGCAGTGCGTTTGCTGAATGCTGCTGTGCATGTGTTGTCAAATTCATGAAGATGTTTTCTTAATTTGCTTAATTTGTTGAGGGGGTACATCATGCGTCCGTATTGCGTCACGCGCGGGGGGGGGGGGGAGCTACCTCCCGGAAATGAGTCTCTGCAGGTTGGGATGTCTGGAAACCACAGATAGTAGTAATGATAATTTCACCAACAAATCGTTTACTTGTAATCTAATGTCATAATAAATCCTACTATGAAAATGTATTTTTGAGGAATGTTTATTTCAACGATTGAAAACAGATGCATCATAGACCACTGTAGTATGTGTTGCCCGGGCAACAGAAGCTAATGTCATGATGCTAATACTTCAGTGAAATAGTAGACTACTGTTTCCCGAAAGTAGATGTACTTCCTTAATAATATCAGCTTATATTGTACATTACACATCACAATTGTGTGTCATATCACAAAGTAAAATTAGTAAATAGTTATCACCCTGGCCTTTTTGCTTGTGGCGTTTCTGCAGCTGCCTTGCAGTAAAGCTATAGTTAGCCTAGCTATCTCCCAGAAGTTAACGAGCTGCTAAACTAATGTTCTGCTGGAGGTAGTCACGCAAGCTTTCGTGACGTTAGTGATGTAAGTAGCGTCATTGACTGTGGCTAGCAAGTTAGCCACCGTTAGCTTCACTTTTCGCCACAAAAACGTAATTTCTACTTAAAGCATGCAACGGAACGTAAATAAAAATACAAGCAACTCAATCGCTACCAAGACGAAACTTTTGACACCTACGTTGTCTATGTAGTCCAAATATTGACGAAGGCTTAGGGGTGCGAAAATAAACAATAATAATAATAATAATAATATGTGAGAGGACAAAGGTTGTGCCCTTGCCGAAGGCAAAGCACACCCAATAATAATAATAATAAGAATAGGTAGAAACACTTAAGGTGGCTTGGCCGCTTCGCGGCTTGGCCACCAATAATAAGAAGAATAAAAGGTAGAAACACTTAAGGTGGCTTCGCGGCTTGGCCACCAATAATAAGAAAAGGTAGAAACACTTAAGGTGGCTTGGCCGCTTCGCGGCTTGGCCACCAATAATAAGAAGAATAAAAGGTAGAAACACTTAAGGTGGCTTCGCCGCTTCGCGGCTTGGCCACTAATACTAAAACGTATATTCTACTTCTTCTACAGTTTAACAGTTCAGCTTTCAGCTTCTTCCGCATTGTATTTAAAGATCCTGTAAAGTAAATTCCATGTTTTGCTTCTAAGTACATTATATACGTGTGAAATGAGTTCCTGAAAGCATGTGCAAAGCGCTAAAACTTTGTCACACTGAAATGTGGAGTTTAAACCGAAGAACAGTTTCTCTTCCGTTTTCAGATCAGGTTTTAATGGGCGGAGCCAAAAAATGCCCTATCTACGTCATTTCGCCCTGTCTACGTCAGATCACTGAATGGCTCCTCCTGCTGTACTGTTATTGTAGCCTACATCAGCTAGCTAGCTAGCTTCAGGATGTCTCCCACCACCCACAACTGCATCTTCCCTGATGCAAGAACTCCAGCTGCGCTGCAACGCCATTTAAGTTCCCTATTGATAATGAAAGGAAAAATAGGTGGATAGATTTTGTGAAGAGCCACGCTCATGGAAAGCTTCGGATAAACTCCAACAGCCGCCTCTGCACTGACCATTTCACGGCGGACAGTTTTAACATGGACCAGAGACAGACGGGGTTCACCAACACACGGCTTTTCTTGCAGCGCGGAGCCGTACCGAGCATCGCCCCTCCGGCCGTTCATCCTCCGGTCGCACCTGGCCCATCCACCGCCGCCAGCAGTTCATCACTCAGTTCTGTGTGCTTGTTATAATTATACTAGATAACTTTTCCAGAGGTATCTCTGCTATGAGTTAGTGCAAACCGCTAAATTGATATTAGGCTACTCGGTGTAGAAAAATATATATAAAAAAAGATATTTTGGTAGCTAATGTGTTAGAAGTATCCTAGTTGGAGAGCTCACTGTCTGCTGTCTCTGGTGTCCATTTTTACTGTTACAGCTCAGGGGAACATTTCATTTATATGCATCTGTATGTTTCACTCATTGAACAAATAAATTCTAATTCTATACGGTTTTGTTCGGCTTGACATAGCGTCCATTATCTGGGTCGGAGGTAGGCACTAGGCAGCGAGGGGTGGAGCTTCAGCTCCTTCAGGCGACACGCCCCCCCCAGTCTCAAGCAGAGAAGACTGCTGATTTTTTCACGATTTCAAAGCCTAATTTAACATACTTGTCGTTGTTATTTTTTCATTCGAATTTGGATGGGTAGTTAATAACACATTATTCTGTGGTGTGGCGAACTTAAAACTCGTTTCCAGGTCCACTTTACAGGATCTTTAAGCGCTTAGCATTGTTAGAGGATGCAGTTCAGCTTCCACACTGCCTCTGAACTGTCGTTCCCCCCGACTGATCCAGGGATCTCAGCTAGGATCGAGGCCTGCGTCGCAGACGTCTCCGCCTGGATGACCAAGCACCACCTCCAGCTGAACCTCGCCAAAACAGGACTTCTCATTATCCCGGCCAAACCCTCCATCTCCCACAATCTCTCAATCACCCTGGGATCTGCGACGGTGACCCCTTCATCCTCTGCCAGGAACCTCGGGGTTACCATGAATGACGAGCTCTACCTCACAGCCCACATTGCTGCAGTCTCCCGGTCGTGTAAATTCACCCTCTACAACATCCGGAAGATCAAGAGATACATTACACCCAGCTGCTAGTCCAAGCACTTGTCCTCTCCAAGTTGGACTACTGCAACTCGCTGCTTGCCGGTCTCCCAGAATGCGCAACCCACCCTCTCCAGAGGATTCAGAACGCAGCAGCCCGCCTGGTCTTCAATCTACCCAGACGCTCCCATGTTACCCCGCTCCTCATCTCCCTCCACTGGCTTCCCATCATGGCCCGTATTAGATTCAAGACCCTGGTACTGACCTTCCGAGCGGTGAACAGGACTGCACCCGACTACATCAAGTCTCTCCTCCAGCCTTACACCCCTACCTGCCACCTACGGTCTTCTTCTGACAACCATCTGGTGGTCCCACCGCTCAAGAGTGCCCGGTCCCAACACAAGCTCTTCTCCTGTCTGCCCCCCCAATGGTGGAATCAACTCCCCACCTCCATCAGAGACACTGACTGTCTCCCCACCTTCAAGAAAAGGCTCAAGACGCACTTTCTCCGGGAGTACGTAGGGATGATTTGCTGGACCTGATGTTAGTTTCCTCCAGGATCACAAATGATGTTTATTGAGAGACTTGTTGCTCTTGTTGGTTAGTTGTAACAGATTTAAAATTATTGTACTCGCTGTGAAATATATTATTGTTGCTTGCTTTTTCTACAGGTACACTCTTGCACTTTTGAGGTTGTTTTCATGTTGTTTAATTGTAACTTGTTTAACTACATGCTCTTGTGGTTATGGCCTTTGGCACTTATTTGGTTTTTCACAATGTATGCTTCATGTTTTGGCTATCTGCAATGTTTGGGGCTATCTCGTTGTTATGATCAGTGACCTGTGCACTTTGTCAAGCTCTCTCTTGGAAGTCACTTTGGATAAAAGCGTCTGCTAAATCAATACCATCAAGTGGTATTTCAGACTGGACGTGCTGCGATGATAGCTCAGTTCACAACGACAAAAAAAACACACAGATCACTTTGGTCTTGTCAATGGAACCATTTGGCAACTTTTTAAAAGTAAACTTTACATTCAGAATCTTATTGGCATCCATTTCGGCATCTCGTGCTCGCCATCCACTCAAAACGTAATGTTTTGAGTGGATGGCTAACTTGAGCGGTGGCTAACTTGCTAGCCACAGTCAATGATGCTACTTACGCCACTAACGTCACGAAAGCTCGCGTGACTACCTCCAGCAGAACATTAGTTTAGCAGCTCGTTAACTTCTGGGAGATAGCTAGGCTAACTGCTTTACTGCAAGGCAGCTGCAGAAACGCCACACGCAATTATCTTATTGGCAAACAATAATTATAATAATAATATATATGTGAGAGAACAAAGGTTGTGCCCTTGCCGAAGGCAAAGCACACCCAATAATAATAAGAATAGGTAGAAACACTTAACTTTTATTACGTTTATTAAGTTTATTGGTGGCCAAGCCGCTTCGCGTTTTGGCCACCAATAAATAGAAAAGGTAGAAACCAATAATAATAAGAATAAGAAAAGGTAGAAACAGCAATAATATATAGTAATAACAGCAATTAATATACTTTTATTCCAAGGTGTCCAGTGTACATGCTAAAAGAAAGAAGACAAGGACCAGCAAAAGCCAAATCCTTTCTTCAAAAATACAAAGAGAAGCTCAACCATATGTGGTCGTCATGCGATGTTGTGCAAACCAAAACAACGTTTACAAACGTGAATTGATCTTACTCTGTACTTGAGGCCTTTTGCGGGCATCTGTGGGAGTGGGAGCATTCGATGGTCTCTTCAAAAATCGCCTGATATCCATGGCTAACAGTGCGTTCACACTGCCGCGACGCGATGCGAGTGACAACATGTTTTCCATTCATTTTCTATGGAGCCAGGCGAATCGCTTGCGTGGTACATTGTGGGTAGCGACGCGACCGAGTTGAGATTTTCTCAACTTTATGCAAATGAGGAGCGATTTTCGCTAGCGATGGCCAATCGGAGTGTTTTCTTGTTACTCGTAACATAGCAACCATGGTGAACATTTCTAGCTTTCTAGGTTTCAAGGTGGAGGAGAAACTAATCGTTTGTGTGGCTGCTTACCCAGTCTTGTACGATACATAGTTGTATTCGTACAGAGATGTTAATTAAAAAAAACGATGCATGGCGCAAGGTTGCCGAAGTTGTTGGTGCTTGTACTTTCAAATTCAGTCTAGTCACATTACGTAACTTTGTTCTGTGGTAACTAGCTAGCTAGCCCGGCTGGAACTCCCTATGTATCGTATCGACAGATTAGCAGAGACTTTGAGTAATATAATAAAACGTTTTTTACACATGTCAACGTGTATGTCTATTAAACAGTTTTGTATTTTGTATAACAGTTCTATTTTGATCGATGTTGCGAGTACGTAAACCCAAGTCTGCACACTTGCCAATGACAACTACAACAGTGACTTTAGAGAACTACATTCTACATTAATCTGAAACGCCCCCGAGCGTGGTGAACTGTGGGAAGGCGAGCGATGGCAAGCGATTCGCGTCGCTGCAGTGTGAACGCACTGTTATTAATCCATTCCGAACAGGTAGACTAATCCACAACGTGTATGTGTGTACTTCGTGGATCCTGATTGGTGTCGCCGCCGCAGCCGCAATGCATTGATTGGAGGGTCACAGACCATACAGCGCAGATGAAATGATTTAGACTACAGCGTTTATATATTAAACAATATGAAATGTAGTCTTTGGTGTTTTAAAATTACACCAAATTTATTTCGGATTATTCCAACGGCAGAATACGAGGTGCAGGGAACGTATATGTGCGTAAACGCGCATAAACGCTATTTAGAGGTGGATAAATGCAATTTAAAGGTGGATAAACGCTATTTCCGAATTTCGGGAGGTGCGTAAACGGCGTTTACGTGCGTTTAGCCCCCACTACATCCCTGATTTGTAGGATACCTACAGCCAAGATGACAACAACCATGCGAAAGAGCAGGAAGGGTGGAAGAAAGATCCTGCAGTGAGAATTCAGTCAGAATTACAAGAACTAAAACATCTTATTCTAGGCCTACAAGCCCAAGTGGCTTGTCTTCAAAAAAGTATTGAAAATAAAGGTAAGAGGTGTTGCATACGTAATGTAAAAGCCCATGTTATGTCATTATCAGTAACACTCTAATAAAGACAGTATTTTTGTTTTACTTTCCTCTCCTGTAGCAAAAGTTCCTGAGCCCTGCTTGGATGCTACAGTGACCTGTCCTGAAACGGATCATGAGCCTAGATCAAGAACAGAAGTGAGCAGTGATGACTCGCCAAGGGACATTCCAAAGGTAACGATTTCATGCCTCCCATTAGGATATATTTAAATGTAAATCTTATGATCATGTTATCAATTACCTTAAGTTCTCTAACTACATAAAAATTCAGAATAATCTGAGATGGTGGGGGCCATAGCATGCTGATCTGACAGCATTTTTTTATTGCTTGTTTTTATAATTTGAAGGTGAAGATTGGCCCTAATACATTTATCAGTCCCTGCCAATACTCATTCATTAAATGGGGGGATTCGAAAAAGGCCACCAAAGAACTGTGCATGGCGGTCTTTGGGAGGCAGGTGCTTGCAAGTCACAGTGTGACTGGCAGAAGGTCCAATTCCTTCAAAGAAAGAAAAAAGCCCCAACTTGACCCTGCAAAAATAACTGACATACTTGGTAAGCCCAAAAAAATCTTAGGAATGAGCTTTATACAGTAATTTCACTTTCAAAGGTTTTCGTCATAAATATAAAGACTGTTCACCTGTTGCTTTTGTGTTACTTTTTTACAGAATTCATGAGTGCCAAATCTGGAATCTCCAAAGCAGAAGTTAGAAAACTTATTGCTCAAAAATGCACAGATGAGGAAAAGTTATCAAGGAGGAGAAAAACATCAGCATGAGATGAAGGTATGTTTGTAGTTGTCTCAGTTGTGGCAAAGCCATACCAGCAGCATGAAAATAGAGACATGCCTCAAATACACAAGTCGATTAATTTGGTCTTTCAGTACTACTGTGCTTGACTCACATGTCATCTAGTATGACAGTAGACTGATATATTTCTCTTACCTTCTATCCCCCCCCCTCTCTCTCTCTCTTTCTCTCGGAGGAGGAGGAGAAGGACAAGCTATTAAGGGGCAAGAAGGCAGTTGGATCCATTGTATTGTTTTTATCAGTAATAAACTAAATTAATTGCACTTGTGCTGTACTATTGTACAATTATTAATGTCATGTTATTCTTCTATTATCCATGCGATTTTCACAATTCAATGTAACACTTTTATTTCATGTTTCATAGTGTGGCTAACTTTATTAAGTTACCCCTCTTTTTTCACAAGACAAACTTGCATAGCTGAATTAATCTTACTGACACATTTTGTACTTCATATACATAATATAGGTAAATATGTATACAGTACATGATCCTTAAGAAAATGAAAGTATAATATCCAATTTAAAATCCTATAAGATTTTGGAACCAATCCTATTGGACTTAAATGATTTTTTCTTATAGGATTTATATCCTATAGGAATATATCCAATTGGACTGGTTCCAAAATCTTATAGGATGTTTTAGGGGATTTTTCAGAATCCCCAGAATCAGAATCCTATAGGACTTTTTGACTAGGTTTACAACATCTATAAAGTGGAATGCTTGTCATTAATACACATTGACTGCAATTATGACATCTTTAATAAGTCATCATGTTACCATGGTGATTGAACGTCAACACAGTGATCAGTGGCGGATCTAGAACATTTTACATGGGGTGGCAAAGGGGTGGCAAGAGGTCTTGGCAGGGTGGCATGGGTAAACGGTACGTGGGAATCCCTATATGTGAATGGCTTTAACAAAACAAACACAAAAATACTTTTAAACTAGGGTAGTTATTGTTTAATCATGCCCTTACACACTACAAGCGTTTTTAATTCACAACAGGAATAATCCCAGTCAGGGCTAGCCTGGCTCTGCCCTCCTACGTACTTCCCCTAAATTTTGATTTTGCTTCTGTACTAGGTCTGGGAATTCGGCACATAAGTCGGTTTTCTCAAATCAATTTTTTGTAGGGCCAATCAGCGAACAGAGGGAGTCGCTGAGAACGATGACGTTGATGTTGTGTGCTAGTTTGAGTTGTAGCAGAGAATGTCTTAACCTTTGTGCTGCCTTCGGGTCACATGACCCAAAGGTTCACAACGAACCATCGTTGTGTTTACCCAATTTTACCCAATACAAAAACAAATAAATATCATTTTCTTTTAACCTTCGCAATGTGGGGGGTCTGAGACAGCCCGACGGTTAAAATAAAATGCTTCACTTTGTTTTTGTATGCGGTAAAGTTGTCGCAATACGACGGTGGGTCACAATGATTGATGGGTCAGAATGACCCGAAGATAACACAAGGGTTAAACAGGCTCTGGTTGTGGTTCAGTAATGGCAGCGGATAAAGATGCAAGCGAAGCCATTCATTCGGTCCGTTGTGGCAACGCTGCCGAATATCCAAAAGTTAAAGCCGGAGCAAGAACAATCTTTGCTAAGTGTTGTTGGTGGCCATGATGTTGTGGCCCTCCTCCCCACGGGGTTCGGGAAAAGTTTGATTTTCCAGCTACGGCAGCTAGCTCCGTTACAGTAGTTGTGAAGGAGTTGGCTAAGGCGAACGCTATAGCGATTGGTTATGGCAGATCAGAGTGGCTCTGGGCAGATCCAATAGTTTTAAACTTTAACAGAGTACTCACCTTCAAGGAAGTTAACGCTTGACAATGGAGCGATCCCAGACCCTCTGTACAAATGAAATGTACTAGGGTCTGGTTAGGACCAGGCTAAGTCAGGGCAGGAGTGGGACCAATTTTCAGCAAGGAAGTGTAATGGCCAAAACCAGCCCATCCAGACAATTTTTTGGCATTAATTTCAGTGCAAAATAGTTTTTTGAGCTTTATGACTCAATTTTTTACCTAAATTATTCGGGGCTTTTGAGAAAGCATATTTTTCCCACCCTTGCAGGAACCTAGATTTATCAAGTGACATATCTTTCTTTTTTACCTGGCTTTTTCAGTTCCTCCTGGCATCTTTTTCCCATCAATTTTATTATTTTCGCATCAGCTTAAACTTGCTAACTCCCCCTGCTGAGAGCGGATCGTGACCCTGTGCTCTCTGGCAAAACGAAAGGCGGTGGTATTTGTTTTTACATTAACAGTGGCTGGTGTGAAGATGTGTCAGTGATTCTGCAGCACTGTTCTCCTGATCTGGAATCATTTTTTATTAACTGTAGATCTTTTTACTCGCCACGAGAGTTTGCATCATTCATTCTGGTTGGCGTCTACATGCCTCCGCAGGCTAGCCTCAACGAGGCTCAACGTGTGCTCACCAGATACTGGCTGGCGAGTGTGGAGCATGAAAATCCGGATTCCTTGGTTATTGTGCTAGGCGACTTTAACAAAGGTAATCTCACTCAAGAACTCCCAAAATATAGACAATTCATCAAATGCCCTACCAGAGAAGGAAACACCTTGGATCACTGCTACTCTACAATCAGCAAAGCATACCATGCGGTCCCCCGAGCAGCACTGGGTCACTCTGACCACGCCATGGTCCACCTGATTCCTGCATACAGGCAGAAGCTAAAGCGCTGTAAGCCTGCTGTGAGGACATCAAAACAGTGGACCAGTGAAGCTATGGAGGATCTGCGGGCGTGCTTGGACTGCACTGACTGGGACATGTTCACGACTGCTACCAATAGTCTGGATGAGCTCACAGAGGCTGTGACATCATACATCAGCTTCTGTGAGGACTGCTGTATACCAACACGCACCAGGGTGAGCTACAACAACGACAAACCCTGGTTTACACCAATTCTCTGCAAACGACTCTGCTTCTGTCTGGAGAGGGCTCAGGCAGATTACCAACTACAAGCCCAGAGCCCCCTACTCCACTAACGACTCCCGCCTGGCCAACGACCTGAATGAGTTCTACTGCAGATTTGAAAGACAATTGGACAGTCCTGAACTACCCCTTCCCACCCAGGAGGCCTCCCACCTCCCCCCCTCTACAGCGACGACTCTCTCCATTCAGGAGGGTGAAGTTAACAGAATTTTCAAGAGTCAGAATCCCCGCAAAGCAGCTGGGCCGGACTCTGTCTCTCCAGCCACCCTCAAGCACTGCGCTGACCAGCTGTCTCTGGTGTTTACCTACATCTTTAACACCTCCCTTGAGACATGCCATGTGCCAGCCTGTCTCAAGTCCTCCACCATCATCCCTGTACCCAAAAAGCCAAGGCCAACAGGACATAATGACTACAGACCCGTCGCCCTGACCTCTGTGGTAATGAAGTCTTTCGATCGCCTGGTGCTGGCACACCTTAAATCCATCACAGACCCTCTACTGGACCCCCTGCAGTTTGCCTACAGAGCCAACAGGTCTGTGGACGATGCAGTTAACATGGCCCTCCACTTCACCCTACAGCACCTGGACTCCCCAGCATCCTATGCCAGGATCCTGTTTGTGAACTTCAGCTTTGCCTTCAATACCATCATCCCAGCCCTGCTTCAGGACAAGCTCTCCCAGCTGAACGTGCCTGATTCCACCTGCAGGTGGATCACAGACTTCCTGTCTGACAGGAAGCAGTGCGTTAAGCTGGGAACACAAGTCTCTGACTCCCGGTCCATCAGCACCGGATCACCTCAGGGCTGCGTCCTTTCTCCTCTGCTCTTCTCCCTGTACACCAACAGCTGCACCTCCAGTCATCCGTCCGTCAAACTCCTGAAGTTTGCGGACGACACCACCCTTATTGGGCTCATCTCTGGTGGAGACGAGTCTGATTATAGGTGGGAAGCGGCCAACCTGGTGACCTGGTGCAGCCAGAACAACTTAGAGCTCAATGCTCTTAAGACAGTGGAGATGGTTGTGGACTTTAGGAAGAACACAGCCCCACTCACCCCCATCACCCTGTGTGACTCCCCAGTCAACACTGTGGAGTCCTTCCGCTTCCTGGGCACTATCCTCTCACAGGACCTCAAGTGGGAACTGAACATCAGCTCCCTCATCAAGAAAGCACAACAGAGGATGTACTTCCTTCGGCAGCTGAAGAAGTTCAACCTGCCAAAGACAATGATGGTGCACTTCTACTCAGCCATCATTGAGTCCATCCTCACCTCCTCCATCACCGTCTGGTACGCTGCTGCCACTGCCAAGGACAAGAGAAGGCTGCAGCGTATCATCCGCACTGCTGAGAAGGTGATTGGCTGCAATCTGCCTACCCTCGAGGACCTGCACACCTCGAGGACCCTGAGGTGAGCGAGGAAGATTGTGGCCAACTCCTCCCACCCTGGACACTCCCTGTTTCAGTCACTCCCCTCCGGCAGAAGGCTGCGGTTCATCAGGACCAATACCTCACGCCACAAAAACAGTTTCTTCCCTTCCGCTGTTGGCCTCTTCAACAAGGCCAAGGGACCACACTGACTCTAATGACTTCCTGCTTAAAACACACTGCTTTTTGCACTGCATTACAAAATTGTATCTTGTACATTTGTATTTTTGTAATATTTGTATTTTTATATTGTAAATTACGGCAACTTATTTTATTTTATTGTATATTTTATTTAATTCTAATTCCACTTAGTACTGCTAGTTTATGTACCCTTAGTATAGATAGTCCACATATTTAAATTTTAGGTCCCTATATGTTTATTGTATGCACCTTCCTGCCAAAGCAAATTCCTTGTCTGTGCAAACTTTCATGGCGAATAATTCCCATTCTGATTCTTCTGATTCTGACAACAATAAAGACGGTTCAGGGTTGTCTCCATGGCAACAATCTTGGTACACGCACTTGTGTTTGACAAAGAGCATGCGCGACAACTGAAAATGGCACTTTTTGATGCACGGTCTGATCATGCGCTTATTCAATACATGAGTCTGTGTTGCAATTTGCAGGAGAGGAAGAGAGTGATTAAGGCCGAATTAAGGCCGAATTATACTTCTCCGACTCTGTTACGGCCAGACGGACGGACGGATTGGTTGAATTTATAGTACTCCGAAGGCTGTGGGTGCTGAATACAATTCACCGCCAGAAGAGTAGGTGGCGCAACGTTTTTTTTAAAAAAATTTAAGTCGTCGTCGAGTGTTTATTTACCTAGGTTATCGAGAAGTTGGAGCAAATGTACAAATTAGCCGTTTCATCAATAAAATACGCACATTTTCAGCAACTACACTGCCCATTTCTCGTCACATTTTAATTCAGATGCTGATTTACATGTACTGTTTAGCTGAAATATGAATTGTAAAAACTTACAGCAATGGCGGTCAAAGGATTCTGTTCGTCCTGTTTATCACGGCCCCTGACGCAAGCGGTTCTTAATACGGACCAATCACAGCCAAGGGGTATCCGTAAAATGACGGACGGACGGACGGATAGTCAGGAAAATCAGGAGGTGCACGTAGAGCTCTCCGAGGGGCTCGGAGAGGGCACGGAGAGGGCGTTCCCTGTGTCCGTCTCCGTAAAAACGCAGAAGTATAAATCGGCCTTTATACTACTCTGTTACGGACAGACAGACGGACGGAGTTGGACGGATTTGTTGAATTTATAGTACTCCGAAGGCTGTGGGTGCTGAAACAATTCACCGCCAGAAGAGTAGGTGGCGCTGCACTGCGATGCTAGCTAGGTTATCGAAAAGTCGGAGCAAATTTACAAATTAGCCGTTTCATCAATAAAATAAGCACATTTTCAGCCACTACACTGCCCATTTCTCGTCACATTTTAATTTAGATGCTGATTTACATGTACTGTTTAGCTGAAATATGAATTGTAAACTTACAGCACTGGCGGTCAAAGGATTCTGTTCCGTCTTGTTGGTCACGGAAACCCCGCCCCTGACGCAAGAGGTTCTTAATACGGACCAATCACAGCCAAGGGGTATCCGTAAAATGATGGACGGACGGATAGTCAGGAAAATCAGGAGGTGCACGTAGAGCTCTCCGAGGGGCTTGGAGAGGGCACGGAGAGGGAGTTCCTCGTCGGAGAGGGCGTTCCCTGTGTCCGTGTCTGTGAAAACGGAGTAGTATAAATCCAATGTGGGCTTCACTGAGCTCTCATGTTTATAGAAGACTGCACAACTGACCAAGGTGCTGTACAGTCGGAGTAGCAAAAGCCACAAAACAACACAATACAGACACAAATAAAAAAGACAAAGAAAGGCAACTGTCATACTGTGTTGACCAAAGAATTAAATGAGCCTTAAAATGGGATTTAAAAACATGCAGTGTAGGGGACAGCCTAACATGTAGAGGCAACTCATTCCAGAGTTTGGGGTCCCAACTGAAAAAGCACATTCACCCCTAGATGTCACATGCTTAATAAAACATAAGTCATGAGGTTCTGCAACATCTTGCCAATCTCTGCTACTAAAGCATGGTCCATTGTTACTCATTTGTGTGGTATGCCATGTCTGGCAAAGATTGATTATGACACAACTTGAGGAGGTACTTTATAGCAGTACCATTTCAGGGAAGTTTGAGTAAAAATCAATGACTACTAAGTAGTCCTTTCCTTTAAGATAGAACCAGTCCACTCCAACCTCATGCCATGGTGCTGTTGGTTCATCAGTTACTATAATGGACCCTTTGGTCTGATTGTTCCTGTGTTTATCTCTTAAAATGAAATTTTTAGATATATGTGCTTCAGAACAAAACATTCCATATTTCCTACATGGATGTATTCCCTAATGTAAAGTTCAACTACAGTTATGATTAAAGACACATTTTTAGGAATGTCTTTTAAACTTTTTCTTATTTTGTGTTGTCCTGGTCTGCCCTCTACTTGAAAGTTGTGGTAAATACATGTGTGACAAAATTTCAAATGTGTAAATCTTTTCACAATGTCAATCATTTGCAGTTAATTCGTTATTTAACCCTTGTGCTGCCTTCGGGTCACATGACCCAAAGGTTCATAACGAACCATCATTGTGTTTACCCAGTTTTACCCAATACAAAAACTAATAAAAATAATTTTCTTTTAACCTTTGCAATGTGGGGGGTCTGAGACAGCCCAACGGTTAAAAGAAAATGCTTCACTTTGTTTTTGTATGAGGTAAATTTGTCGCAATACGACGGTGGGTCACACGGCTGATCCCAGGCCAGCCGAGAGACATAGTCCCTCCAGGGAGGCGTCCAGGAGGCATCCTTATCAGATGCCCGAGCCATCTCAACTGGCCCCTCTTGACGCGGAGGAGCAGTAAATTACATTTACATACATTTTACATTTGGTACCATTATTTGGACGCTTTTATCCAATGCGACTTACAAGAGAGCTTTACAAAAGGTGCATAGGTCAATGATCATAGACAACGAGATAGCTCCAAAAACCTTGCGGGCAGCCAAAACATGAAGCATACATTGTGAAAAGCAAATAAGTGCCAATGGGTGGAACCAGAAGAGCATGTAGTTAAACACGTTTCAATTAAACAACATGATCCTCGAAAGTGCTAGAGTGTACCTGGAGGAAAGCAAGCAGCAATAAAATAATTCACAGAGAGTACAAGCAGTTAAATCAGTTACAACTAACCAACAAGTCCAGCAAGTCCCTCAATAAGTGTCATTGTGTTCCTGGAGGAAATTAACATCTGATCCAACAAATCTTTCTTAAGTACCATTGTACAAGTGCGTCTTTAGCCTCTTCTTGAAGGTGGAGAGACAGTCTGTATCTCTGATGGAGGTGGCGAGATTATTCCACCATTGGGGGGCCAGACAGGAGAAGAGCTTGGGTTGGGAGCCGGCGCTCTTGAGAGGTGGGCCACCAGACGGTTGTCCGAAGATGACCGTAGGTGGCGGGTGGGGGTTTAAGGCTGGACGAGAGACTGGATGTAGTCAGCTGCAGTCCCGTTCACCGCTCGGAAGGTCAGTACCAGGGTCTTGAATCTGATGCGGGCCGTGATGGGTAGCCAGTGGAGGGAGATGAAGAGCAGGGTAACATGGGCGCGTCTGGGTAGGTTGAAGATCAGGCGGGTTGCTGTGTTCTGAATCCTCTGGAGAGGGCGGGTTGCACATGCTGGGAGACCGGCGATAAGCGACTTGCAGTAGTCCAACTTGGAGAGTTGGTGCTTGGACTAGCACCGGGGTGGAATGCTCAGACAGGTATCTCCTGATCTTCCGGATGTTGTAGATGGTGAATCTACTCGACCGGGAGACTGCAGCTATGTGGGCCGTGAGGGTGAGCTCGGTAACCCCGAGGATCCAGGCGGAGGATGAAGAAGTCAATGTTGCAGATCCCAGGGTAATTGAGAGATCGTGGGAGATGGAGGGTTTGGCCAGGATGATGAGAAGTTCTGTCTTGGCGAGGTTCAGTTGGAGGTGGTGCTTGTTCAAATATGTAGGCTAAGACGTGGTACTTCTATTGATGTAGTGTAATTTTACTGCACATGCTAACATTGAATAGAATGGTATCTCAGTATTTTTGTTTTCTTCTGCTATAAATGTATTCTAAATATGTCATTTATAGATGACCTTCAATGTAGTATGAGTTAGAACTATTTTCACATTCGTGTAGCATAGTGTAAGTATAGCCTAATCATGTTCACCTCCTTTGTGTGTATGGTTTATCTGATGGGTTTGTTATTAAGAAATTGAATTTAACTTAATGGATGGTTGTGGTAGTCTACTACATTGCTTTGGAGAGAACTTAGTAATAAAAAAACATATACAGTGATATCCTCATTCTTATACATAAAAAATATGATTGAAACCAATAAAACAAAAAGTTGGGCCTATTTAGATACAATTGTTTTTCTTAACTATCTTGACATAGCAGCTTTACCTTGGTTTGTATATAAGTCGTCTGATAAACATTTGCACGGATAGTTTAAGCAGTTTAAGGATCTGGTTCATGTCTTTAATTAATTTTGTAATTTTGGCCTACATGCTACAATCATTGCAGAACTAGCCTACTTCTATGTAAAGATAATATTTTAGTTGTCATTTATAGAACTACAATTTCCAACTTTTGTGAGCTTGAATTTTTTTTTTAAGGTGGGGTCACCTTCACAACAGTTTTAGAAGTGATAGACCTAGTATTCTGACTTCATATTTTTTTAAATCACCCATTTATTTTCTATATATGAAACGGTTTGTTCTGTAGCCTTCTCACTGTCCAAATGAAGATGACCACAATGGACTATGGGCTGTTACATCCTTACTTTTCTGCTCAGAGATCCCTGTTGTCCCTGAATGTGCCTACTTGCATAGGTTGGAAAAAGTATTTAACGTGAAAAATATAATCAGACAACTGTGCTAACTTGTAAGATCACCAACGCGTCAATTCTAATGAGGAAAGCTTCGCCAGTAGGACCTCATCAATCATTCTAACTCTAGGGATGGCTGCTCACCATTATTAAATAGGCTATAATTAAACAAGCAGAAGGCCTAATGGATACTTGATAGTAAGATCTGCAGACTTAACAAAAATGTATGCCAATAGTTAAATAGTTAAACAATAGTTAAAATGTGTTTAATGGATTAGTAAGAAACATTTCTTCCATCAATTTGGACCAGGCGCCAGCCCCTCCAACAAGAAAACCTAGCTGGAGTGGCCTGTGTCAACTAGCCTAGGCTATATTAGTTAATTGCCATGAGCTATATTATTTAGCAACTCAGGGGAACAAAATAGGCTACATCAGCTTGATGCTATAGTTAATTTTTGTGTCATCATTTTATACAAAGAGCCAACCAGTGCTAAGTGACATTCCTGACATTAAAATATTGTATAGTAAAGTTACATGGGATGTCCATGCCCATAAAACTTTCAACATTGGATGTCAAGTTCAAAAAACGTACATGCAGTGTGTGTGTGTGTGTGTGTGTGTGTGTGTGTGTGTGTGTGTGTGTGTTTTACTTATAGAATTTGCATTGCATGATGCAGTGATTGAAAGCATTAGTGGTTGAAATCAATAAGAAATTACTGTACACTACTTTGGGCTAATTGGGCTGATAATACTAGTTTGGAACTTTTAAAGCTAAATCCTCAACTTTTAATCTTAATTCATCAATTTGCTCATTATCAATTACTGAATAAATGGTGGCAGTGCTTTAGGCAACAAGCACAAAGTAAACGAATTAACCTTCCATCTTCCATGAGTTATCTAGTTTTGTCACAATTGTTGTCTTGCATAACCTATAGAGCAGCGCATATTAACTACTAGAGGCCTATTAAAAAGTTGTCTTATAGGGACATTTGAAGAGCTGATGAGAACGTTGTTCACAACACACATTTTTCAAGAGGGCACATAATTTTTACGAAATTGTCGTTAATATGTCAGCAATTCGTGTATTACAGCCTATTATTTTAATAGACTAATCTCCAGCATCATATAAAACGTGACGACAGTCCTGCAGTATACAGCCACAGGAAACTGGTTAAAGGGTTAAATGCTGCTCCCGCTTTCAACAGAAGGTGGTGATGTGGTATAGGTCACTATACAAGATGCGAAATGGTCCTTATAGGTCCATGCTTACGTTAAAACGGAGATCTATTTTGGATCACAAGAAATGTATGGCTATAGAATTAAACAAATGAGCCAAGATTGAAGAGCATTAGAAGACATATCTCCATGCTTGGACTGCGGTGTCTGCGGTATTGACTAGCCTAATTGGCTGTTTAAAGCAAATGCCAGCCAATAGGCTATAGGCCTACGTGAAGGCCTTACGAAAACTAGCCCGGCCATTCTCAATTGCTGTGTTAGTGTTGTAGGCTAGTTTTCACCCAGATTCCCCCTTAATGACTTCACAATTGCAATAATATTGCAATTGTAAAGTAATTAACAATTAACAAATCGTTTTTTGCTAGGCCTATATTGTTTTTTGCAATGTATAAATATTTTTGCTTTTTCCCCATCAGTGTAGACTACATGGATGGCTAGGCTATATAAGTAGGCTAATCCAAACGCTGGTCAAGCCAAAGCTTTCATAAAAATTTATACTGCGCTGGAAATGAAAAATTGACATGTAGGAGGCAACGTTTATTTCTAATAAGCACAATTACAAGTTGTGTAAACATTTATTAAATCGGCAATGATTATGTTAAATAAAATTAAGCTAATGAAAATGTCACATAGAAGCACATAAGGCCTATACAGTAACATATTAGGCCCTATAGACAATATTTCCTCACCTGCACCTTTTAATGGGGACGGGCGCTGTCAAGGGCAAACAACTAAACAGTTTTGTGCACTGCTAAACCGTTGTTATCTTCTAGATGAAATAAACAAGTGTGTTTTGTGTCTTGTTTGGCTCCAGGCTAGATCGAGGGAAACTTGAAAGAAAGACACTTCTCTTGAAAGGTCTAACAGATCCCTTTAGGCTCATAGGGTTTTTTCTCCCTTTCAGACGGTGTTCAACTGTGTGATTTTCAACTTATTTTCAATTAGTCTATTTATTGAATTGATGCCTCCTGGAATTAAGTGATGACTTTGGCCTATTACTTAAGCTGTCAGAATGTTGGAAAATGGTTGAGAGAGAACATTTTCGTTGACAATGACTGGATAGGCCCAATGGAGGCTACTGTCATAAACAACCGCATCAAAGTTTCGTTCTATATTGCTGTTTACCCATTGCCCCTGTTTACGATAACTGCATTTGAATGGGGAGACTTGCACTGAAAGGAAATGAAAGCAGAGAAGCAAACTGTTGCACGTCCTAGTCCCCCGTTGACATTTTAGGAATGATAAAAGTTCCGCCTCGCCTGAAGCTATAGCCTGGCTGGAGCCGGCATTCGTCTGCGGCAGATTGCCTTTGCTCATTATAGCAATTATTTTACTCCAATTTAACCCCTGCCTGAATGGCTGTAACGTCACAAGAGAAGCTCTAAACCTACAATGGACTAGCCTTGTAATTTTCCCATATTCATTTCCTAGTTATTTGAGGCTTAGCCTATGTCAGCGAATGTGAATGTTTATTACGTTGCCAAATCGTTTCTCTGCAATGTCAAGAAGCCAATATTCATGTGTGAAGGACACACGACTGCTAGCAACTGGAGTCTCAATGATGTAGGCTAGGTGTAACCTAGGTAGGCTAATAACGACATTCCGTTAAGTCGTTTACTGGTAATAGTCCTAAAACCATCTCTAATTTACTGGACTGTTTTGAGGTCTAACTGACGGTTGTCGATGTTCGTCCGCCCCCCCCCCCCCCCCCCCGTCCCCCCTGAGCTCTCCTGGCGCCAACAAAATCTTGCTGAGTTATTTCAAAGCAATCGGCAACAGCTGTAGAAATACATTCCGTATATTGCTCAGAAAAATTACACTTGACAGGTTTAATTCACAATGTAGGGCTATAATACTTAGTCCAACACTGGAATGTTAAAAAGCGGTGCTCCTTAACGCTAGCATAAAAATGTGGTTAAGGCCTTTAAACAGACAACAACAGGCACATTTTAGGATAATGACAAGAAGGTAGCCTATTGATATAGCTTTAAGAGCTTTCATTGAATGGTTATGGGTTTATTTTCAAACGTCAACGTTCAAATAGTTAAACAGGTCTAAAATTGCATTAGGCTAATATAATTGTTTACATAAAAAATAACATGTCTTATCATCTTAATTGACAAGATATTATCTTGATGTTAGTCTCTAACTGTGAACACTGTGAAATGTGAAAATCACTAGGCTGACACATATCAAGCATAGCATCAAGCATCCTATGCCTGACAAGTTAACTTGAAGTCTATCATTTTGTGAGAAATTAAGACTATACTGATGATACCACAGTATCTGTATTTAAATTGTTATTGAAATCCTTATTAGTATAACTGATTGCTTCAAAAAACAATAGAAACTTTGAAATTATAAATCTCTAGTGGTACTTTAAAATGAACTTTCATTTTTTCGAAGCGCAGTCAACACAAACAACCAGTTTTTTTTAAATGAATAATCAATTTATTGTTAATTTATGTCACAAATATATTCATATTATAAATGAGGATATTTTTCTAATATACATTATCTTACAGTACACATCCCTTCCGAAGGGAATCATTCAAACAACAGACAGTGCTGTTATAATAAAAATGCTGTGGTCCTCCAAAATTAGCAAAGAGCTTTCATTGGATTATGTAACCCATTATGTTACGCATTGACATGAATGCAAATTGACGATATAGCGTCTGGCTTATCCTTTATTTGTGGAGTGACAATAGTCCACGAAAGTGATGCGCCCAACCTACCTGTGGGTTTTATGTTTGTTTGTGGAAAACGCCAAGCTTGTGCGTAAACGTCTGGGACTGGCACAAGTGAAGTGACTCTTGCAGCTAATGTGGCAATAATTATTGCAACCATTGCAAAGTAGATCAATCTTCGATACACTGTAGCAGATATCTCGTCTACAACGTTGTCCTAATGACGATCCAGTCATGATATGTAATATGAGAAATTGCAGGTTTTCACTACTGTGAACTTTTTGGCGATGTAGGCAATATCGAAGCACTTCAGAGTCAATATGGCACTAAAGTCCTTCTAGCACATCAGGCCAGGTGATACATGCTGTATCCGACATGAGCAGCGTACAGTCCCACGGGAGAAACCGGCAGGGAGTGCCTCTGAAAAGGGTGAGATCCTCCATAGGACGCGGGGACGTGCGCACCTAGCGGAAAGGAAATCCCGAACGCCGGAGGCAGCATAGGCTTGGCTGCCATTTTCAGTTTTTCCAGTTCTGCCTCCTGTAGTCTCTTGGCTTTAGCTCTCCTGTTTTGGAACCATATTTTGACCTGAGTTTCTGTCAAGTTGAGCGAGCTTGAGAACTCAGCGCGTTCAGCGATGGAGAGGTACTGCTTCTGGCGGAACTTTCTCTCCAGAGCTAATAGTTGGGACGTGGTAAAAGGAGTCCGAGGCTTTCTGTTCGTCTTGTGTTTTCTCAGTGGACAGGCGGGGGGACTTAACCTCCCTGTGACAGAGACAATTTCATGAAAATCTCATCTCCATGGCAAGCATCCCGTCATGACCACAACATAATATACATATCTAGGCTACATTGATAGAATATAAATAATTATTTAGGATTGACGTAAAACTAGACAAATTAAACAGTTATCGTTATTTTCAACAGCCTTGAATGGCATAAAATGGTTAGTCGTTTTATAAACAGAAAAAGCATACTGCTTCTTCAACCAGACACGTAATTCACCCTCAACATTATTTTTACGCACGCAGACACTCCTGGCTAAAACAGCTAAACTTACGTGGAGGAGTGGGAGAAAAACGAGGACTCTGCATCCAAGAGTTCCTGTCCTTGCTTTCTGGGCTCTCGGGTTTAACCAACGCATCGTCTTGAATGTTCATAATATCGCCCACTGAGAACGGGGAACCCATGGCCAAAGAGGACACTGAGTTATCCAAACTTGAAAGCGAGCTCATCCTTGCGCCATGCGTATGAGACGATCCCGCAACAGCCGACACATCTGATAATGACAAGTCTCTGCTCGGTTTTCTGTCGGCCATCAACGCTTCGACGCTGAAAGGAAGGATGGCAACTTTGGGCTTTACCGTCTCCTCTGCCATGCTCAAACTTGTCTGCATCTCGCTTCTCCCGACGACAAATGAGCGCGTGCTGTCTTTAGTTTTCAAGCCCACGGATAAAGCTGACATGGCAATAGTTGGGGCCATACAGGTTTGCCTTCAACTTGATAAAACACTCGTACGTATACCATAAAGTCAATCCTGAAAAGTTGGTGAAGTGCTCCTAGTTTGATGGCATTCTCATGTTTACCTGATGAAACTAGAGTGCAGTACTATAAGGCAGGCGAAGGGACAAAACTGCCCAATCAGCTGCGAGGTGGGTTGGTCATAGAGATTCCAGTCGAGTTCCATTCTCAGCTATTTGACTGGGCAAGTAAACAATTAAATTACTTTTTAACAACTGGAAGTGATTACAAACTATGAAGTGATTACATTTTCATATATTGCATTTCAGCACTGGAATGCAGGTTGATTATGGTGACGACGATGATGATTATTACTACTAATATTACAAGTATTATTGTTATTAGTAGTAGAAAATGTGTACTAGGGCTAGTAGTGTAATAATATTTTATACAATCATTAATATAATTGCATGTATTAATTTTGTGTGTTTTGTATAATCGTTATCATCTTATCGAACACCATCATCAATGCCTTGAAGGACACTTTACAGTTATTATGTCAAAAAGAACGTTGGGAGGATAACAATAATATGGATTTTGAAGCTTTCTAGCTATACAGTACGGTATATGCTACTAATAGGGCACTTTGTGTAACCGACAGCCTGACTTTACTCTATGAATGTCGAACCTGTAACAAAAAGTTGGTCTCAAATGTTGCACAACGTTTACTGCCTTCCTTTATGTGTTCGACCTCTTGCCGAGCAATGTTTATTGATGGCTGCGGGGCTCTAATCGTATTGAAACACACAGACCTTCGCAATCATTTAGAGGTAATAATTGGGCTTGGGGGAGGGATTACTGGGATTTTTCTCTTTGACTACATCCATTAAAGTAAAAAAAAATGTGAAGGGGAGGAGGAACGTGGAGCCAGTTTAGATTTAACCAATGACTTCACCTGTCTTCTCTGTGTATAAACTCCAAGCTGCTCCAGATATAAGATACCCGATGTATATCTCCATATGGGATATGAAAGCCTTGGGCTTACCATATCCATCTATTTTGCGCAGGACCGCACTGCCGTTTTCATAATCATCTTCATGTTAAAAATGTATCTAGGCCTATTTAGAAATCTGGAAAGTGTATGGCCTTTAATGTGTTTAACTGTCTCGAGAGCTTCTGCATTGCTAATTACTAAGTCTAAACAATCTGCCACGATTTGTCAGTCTCCTTAATATGCAGACAAGTAAGGTTGTTTTTAGGCGCCAGCAGCGGCGTGATCAAAGAACACTGACTTTTGAGAGACTATTGAAAAACTTTAACCCGCATCCAGACCGCAGCCCGCCTCCTCTTGCCCGCCCTAGCCCTGGGACATTAGGCTATTCAGCCTGAAAAATTAGCTTTCTCTGCTGATCGCACGCCATATCCAACCTTTTCAATGAGCGCTGGAGCTGGAGTAATAGACGAGGCCTACTCGGAAAATTATTCTTTGGAAGTAACTGTGGATACAGCCAGACAAGAACATGATTTAGTTCTGACGTTGCACGTAGTCATTCCTGCACTTGTGGAACAAATACAACATCAGCGTAGCAGGATGATTTAAGAGTGACGCTCAACCCATTAAAATAATTTACTGCTGTATTCTGTACTGTTAGCAGGTGAATAGTTTTTGCATGCAAGTTATATTTCATTCACCTTTGACCATTTCTGTGTGAATTGCCAAGGCCCTAAAGATACAAGAATACACAGGGGAGTCCAGCCAGGAAAGTATGGGGGACGCTGTACATGTTTGGAAACGTTTAAGGCTAACCTGGAATGAGTGGCACACGTGTTTACCCCTATCGTCCTTTGAAGTCATTGTGATCTCACACCCCACTCAACTGTCTGAAGTGGCGTCGTCGAATGTCCCTTGGGGTTCGCGCGCACTTGCACCTTATTTCGTGTTCACGTAAAAAAAGAGTAAGCACAAATATACATTACATCAACGCCTGTGCTCAGGCGGCTGTTCTCTTTACTGCATTCCTTGTGTCTACGGGATAAAGGGGAAAGTGAAAGAAAACTGACACTTGAAATTCAACCTACTCTTTTCTTTGTGTGCTATATCTCTTGTGTAGCTCAGTTTATTAACGTTGTCCACAGAAGATAACGTTTCGGGAAAACAATGTTGGTGGCAATTAGCATCCCAAACACTGCTCTTTCAAAACAATGATGTGCCATGGCGAACAGATTACAATGCCGTTTAATTTAAATCTCAAGGCGAGTGTTGAGCTGAGATGGAAAATAACTGTAAGCCTCATTGAGGCTTTGTTCAACTTTATAAACTACCTTTGATACGGAGTCAATAGGCAAGGACGGGATACAATGGGCCATTGTGGTCCCCTATGACCGTTTTCTTTGGCCTCTTCAAGCAGAGTCTGTCCGTTTAGACTGAAGCGACATAAAAGGCACTGAGGATGTCAAAAAGCATTTTCAAGCAAAATATGTTGGTCCATGCATTCTATGAAAGTAAATCATTTTTTTCTGGTAACAGTTCTTGGGGCATGATCAATAAAAATAATCGTTTGTCATGTATATTTTCTGTTATTTATGTATTTATTTTACATTTGCGAATTTACCAAAATTAGTGGGCAAAAACATCTACAACTCCAATGGCAAGATGGCAAAGCCGCAAAACAAAATGTGGTTTGTTTACAACTCCACATCAGTCACTGATGCTGTGACTTTAAGACACCAGCGCTTATAGAACAGGATGGAATGCCCAATTTTGAGTGGCCTAAATTTAATTTGATCGCAGCATTATGATGCACTTCAGAAAGATGAAAGAGACAGCCGACAGTCTCCACCAAGATCCCCACAATTATAGATAATGTGTCCTATTTCAAAGCAATTAGCTCAATCAGGCGTAACGAGCCACTTCGCTGCCAGTAAGTAACAATGCCTCACGGTCATTTAACCTCCAAAATGCCATGCAGACTTCAAGGTTTTCAGGCCTGCCTGGCGTCGAATTCATACTTTTTGACAGGTGCATGTCACTTCTCTTTTTGAAACGGAGGACCTTCACGAAAAACAGTTTTTTTACATGTGAGAAAAGGACAGTGCTATTTTAAATCAACAACAAAAAAACTGTTAAAAATAATCATAATGTTACACTATATATTGATTGCATAATTAAGGCATAGGCTAATGGCCTACAGCAATATTCAAATACAACTTACGTTTCAGGGCTTTAAACGTAGGCCATAGCTACTAAAACGGTTATTTTCCATCCAGTATCACAATTTGTCCAACCCTCTAGGATAGTTAATTACTTGTAGGCTACTCTGTGTACAATTATGTATTTATAAAAAATCTGGGGATACACATTTAGTTATAAAATGGTTATCCGCTGAGATAATTAAACGTTATTTGCTTTCATGACTTGTAAATAAAAAGCACTCGTGCCTAAACCCTGACAATAAACATGACACAGGCGACGTTATTTGACCACATTATTTGACTAGCCTGGAGTTGCGCTTTAACTCTTGCCCTCACCAGCTACCCAACAGCGCAAAAGCATAAAGGTGTGAACAAGTCATGTAAAATTATCAAATGAGAGGCTATAGACTACGTGGAGTGTAGTATGACACAGTATCCAAAGTAATCAGTAATCGCCTTCCAGGAGAAACACTGAAGACTCATTCATCTTCTCACCTTCCTCTGGTGACAGGGAAAAGCGTGTCCCCACGGTGATGGCAAAAATCTCTGGAGGTTAAGAAAAGTAGTTTCACTTCGGTTGTTGAAGACTCAGCGGGTTATCATATTGTTTGAATAGCAGTCATTCACAGAAATATTTAAATGACATCTCTCAGAACGCTTGGAAACGATAATAATTTGCAAAGCGACATCGCCAGGGAATCCAAGCGAATTCAGTCAAGGTGCTGTTTGGGTCGCCTGTCGTGTTTGCAACGAAGAGATCCGTTATGCGGCGTCTGTAATGGAAACCTTTCATTTAGTCCAAAGGATTGTAGCTAAGTAAAAAAGCAAAACAAAAAAAAATCACGCCTATGTTGTAACATTTATAATGAACCTAATGGGTATTTGTGAAGAAATGACAGTTATCGAGATGTAGGCTATTACTAACCTAGTTTTCTTTGGAGGAACGTGGACCCAATGCGCATCAGGCTCCTGTCAATGTCTCGGGATTTGCCATGTAATGAATATCCATTCCCAAAATGGCCCGGAGACAAAATAAAACAGTAAGTAATACAAATTAACAGTAAGTAATTGTGTAAAATACAAAATTTCATGAAATAAGCATTTGCATTTATTGAGGCGTTGATCTCTCTATCGCTCTGTCTGTCTCACAAGCACAAACACACTCGTGCACACACACACACACACACACACACACGCACACACACACACACACACACGCACACACACACACACACACACACAAACACACACACACACACTCACACACACACACACACACAAACCCCCTCTAACTGCATCGACGCGTATATCTCTCAAACTCTGACCTCTAGGTGACATTTAATGAATAATAATTTCAACATGTGAACGCAATCTGACACGCCCTTAATTTTTCTACCCTATCATCTGTACTTTTTAGATACAATTGCATGGGTCTCTGAAATCTTCAAAATCCAATTCTTCAATCAACGACATCTCAATTACCAGAGGTATTGGGGTGAAATTGAATTATCAGACGTTATTTCTCTCCCATCATTTAACAAAAATCATATAAATAAAATCATTTGCAAACCATTGGTCCGGCTAAAGTGATATAGGTCACGTAAATTGATTGATTAACCGACAAATCACAGAAAGTAGTTTTATAAGTGAATGGATTCTCAATCCATCGCCAGGGCCATGTTAATTGAGAACATTTGTCATTAAATATGTCTGAGTAATAAGCACATAGCAACCAATATTTGCACCAACAAATTATTGCAATAAGCAAGCAATAAATACAAATGTGCAGATAGATCTAAATAAATAAGAAAGCTTTCCATTATAATTTAGCTGCTGAATAAATAGCGATCTTAGAAACAATTACGGATAAATGATCACAAGGTTGTTTAAATTGATTTCTTTTTAGAAGCTATGTATGTCTATATTTATTCACCATTGATGTCCTATATCACATTTATTTACATTTTGATCAACTGTTCATTAGTTTGATCAACTTAGATTTAACCAAGTTACGATCACAATCAACTGCTCAGAAGAGCTCTCCTGTCCAAATTTGATGGTAATCTTCTGAATCAATCATCATAACCCTGTTTTCTGCATACTACCTGTTGTCTGTAACAACATAGAATCTTTCTTGAATGTGATGTGGTTGTGTTTATATCATATTATTTGACATTATATTAAAAGTACCCACTTTACTATTTTGTACAGTAACGTGATAATTCTGCAATTTTAAATCAGTGATGGAACATCCAAGATACCAATATATATCATTCTTCCTGAAATGTTGTTTTCTGCATCATTTGTTCTAAAGACATTACTCTTGGCCTTCACCTTAATCAAGATTGAGAGCAGCATTTGAGCTGCGGAAGATGTGATTGTTTTGAAGAAGATCACAATCAGCGTTGACACTAAATGCCACTATGAATTTACACCAGAAGTCATGTAACGTTCAACATGTACTCTTTCTTTTTCCCAGACATTTGATGTCCACGCTGAAGTATTGTCACATTAATTCCACCATGGCCTTCCAGTGACACTGTGTACTTTCAGACCGTTTTTGACAAAGCTCAGGCTTGCGTTTTGGGTTGGTCTCTCTCTCTATGCACTGGGCATGGAACAAGACATGAGCAAACAAAAACAACCAAAATATCAGAAAAGTGGGGGGGTGCTTGGGTGGTAACACTCATCCTCCCCTGTCCTCTTGATCCCCCAGTGTAGCAGTCTTGGCTCCAACATAATCTCCCAAGACTCAACAGTCTGCAGCCCAAGTTTATCCAGAGGGGGCTGAGGCTTCTAGCCCCATCGTCAACCCCTGTCTCCACTCCCTCCTTTCCCAACAGGAGAACTGTCAGTGACCCCTTGCTGACTCCACTGTCCCTAATCCTTTAAATGTGGGCAAAGCCTGAAATGATGAGGAGTTGGGCTTCACCACAGGTGATGTCCTCTACCTCTTCATGTTCCCCCATGGTCAACGGGATCAGGGTAAAGTCAAATAGATCCCATAGAAGTCTAATGGGAGAGAGAGGGGGCAAGAGGCAAACCCCACACAAAGTAGTCAGCTGCAGGATAACAGAGGAATTCTGACAAATCAGGGGTCCAAGTGAAATAGATGCTGCGGGAATATTCCTTCTGTTTCTTATTCTCTTCCTTGAAGTCCGTTTAAAAAGAGATTGAGAATAGGGAACTTGATTGTACACAAAAGGGAAATTAAATTAAAGTGTCTGGTTTTCATTCTGACTGTGAATGCTGCTTGAAAGTAGATGGTTGGACTGGGTACATTTGTTGCTCAGTGCCTTATTAAGGGATTAAGAAACCATTTAGAGCAATTATCTGCCCCAAACTGACCAAACTAACTTGTTTTGAGTAGGGCATTGTTGTCTGTTGGTGCAGTTCTACAAAAAGCGAGATGTTTGTATGGATTAAGACATGTGATGTGTAAGAACTGTTGTAATGGTAATAGCACATGTTATACATACTGTACATCAAGTAGAAAATTGGTGATTTTAACAGTTGATTTTTGTTTTTTTGTGATCCCAGCAACCTGGTTTCATGGCAACGTTTGATCTGGGATCATGGTATAATGTCTACAAAACAAAATACCCACCCATTTGCTGCACACACTAACCTTTTTAAAGGATTATATTTATATAGATGTTCATGCTGATTACAACCCATAGAGTCTGATGCTACCTCTCTCTAACACTATTTGTCTAGCACTGGCATAGTGCATCCCATGTATACACATATGCATGTGTACCCCACACACACACGACTCCCCAGTTCTAAGGTCACTTCGGCCTCACTGCACAACCACTACAGAACCCCCCTCCCCATCCAGGGAGACATATTTAATTTAATTAAGGCCTGTCAGCGCTATTGATTTTGGCACTTTCAATTACCGCCGCCTGTTTAAGAGGCTGGAAGGGCTCTGGATCTACTGATCTGTGACGAGGGAGTCCTATCAGTGCGGGACCACATGGACGGGAAGGCTCTTTGTCTCTCTTATGGGCTACCACTGTCTGCCACCCCTGCTGATATATGGCTGCCGCGCCAGCCCGGTTCCCCTCCTGCTCCTCATAATTAATTCCTCATTAGACAGTTTTTTATTGTTTAATTTGTGCAGGTCATAATCAAATTGGGCAGATTAATTGCTACAAAATCGAGAGGGGAAGGTTTGAAAAATAACCCTTCTTATTTGGCTTTGCGTTTTTGAACACCCCCTTTGGCTTTTCATATAGCCACGGGCTTAGTAAATTATAACTCCACAAGTATATTGCTCTTGCACTTTTTGAGTGATCCACAGTGGAAAGATGATCTGGCTGAAAACTGTTGCCTCGAAGCAGAAACACATTCAAATGTTTCTCAGTGATATATTTTCCCTTGCAGTCCTAATTGTAAAAGTCAACCTCACTAATTTTTGAGTTTATTTATGGCAGTGGCCTTTTGCTTATGGTTTGTTTGTGTGTTTGTGCTCAGTGATCAGTGATGGGAATCATAACATGTGGCCAGCTAGATGAGTTGACTTTTAGATGGCAGTATTACAGTATGAACTAAAACTGGGTGGATCATCTTATGCATGTTTGTGTGTGTGTGTGTGTGTGCATGCGTGTTTATGTATTCAACTTTAAACGTATGTAATGATAATGAGACATTTAGGCTAATCTCATATTTCGCAATGTTGAATCATAGAGGTGTTTTTACTGTCATTTAAATACTGTAATCTGACATTTCTTAAATCCATAGAGATTTTGGTTTTGAGTTTGATTCAATGAAAAGCAATGTGATTCAAGGTTGTTGAGAGGTGTTCCATGCCTTTCAGTTCCATTCAATTAAGTTGAAAGAAGCTATTTGTTTGACACATTTTTACTGCATACTTGTAATAGGTGACTGAAACACCAGTAGCCTTTAACACTTAATAAACCAATAATTTGCTTCGCTTTGCCCAGGCACCTTGTAAATGTTGGTTTTTAAGACAGATTTAAGTGAAAACAGAAAATGTATATTTCAGTCACTCCGCCTGCAAGAGAAAGTTTCACTGGCCACTCACTTACTGTAGTCACGCAAAGATAGTTTGCTAATTAACCAATTGTATTTATCTAAAATAGAAAGCCTTATGGAAATGATACAGTTATGCACAACCAATTATGCATTCAAAGTTAAGCATTACATGCCACATTGTGTCTAAAACCAGGCATAATCACATCAAATCTTTTCATAAAATGTTATCATAGGTAAATATATATTATTTTGTAAAAACCTTCCAAAAGTAAGTAAAATAATATACTATATTTTGTTTCAAATGCTAAATCAAATTCTATAAATTCTCCTTTCTGCGAAGATGAATGCAAATCAGTTGGCCAGAAATGTTCCTACGAAGGACATTTAAAAGTATGTTAAGGCTGACTGTTAAGTGCATGACAGACATTCCTCAACCTCTTTTTTACTCCTCAGAATGTTTTTGGACTTAATTCAAGGAAATGTTTGGACGTTATAGTCATTTGAAGGGGAATGGGGTGGAGTTGAACTTGCATCATGTTTCCATGACATCATTAAACGAGAGCGTTCATGTCAAAAGCAAGATAATTGCAGAGCTGTTGCGGTGCCACAATATACCTTTGCATTTATCGCGTCATTCAACAATTATGGTTCATTATCTTCCTGAGCTGCCAGGAACCAAAACAATGGATTCTCAGCAAACCCATGAGCTAATTGCTCACAGACATAAATAGATATTTGGAGCCTATTAAAGGGGCAAATACTTTGTTGTCAATGTTTGTCATTTCCAATAAGATTACCTCAAATACAATATCACAGTGAATTCTTTACTCATGATGGACAGATGACCACAGTGCTAAACACAGCTGAATTACAAATAATTCAGAACATTTTAAATAGCAGAGATACATGTGTATGCTTTTAAAGTTTAAAATGAATTACATTGTATGCAAACATGCACAGATATTTGAGATACATTGATGATTGTAGGATTTATATAATTATTTATGAACTTTTTATTCATGCATGGTCCTTTGCACAAAAAAGAAAAAACAAATTATAATTATAAACAATTATAATAATTATACTGTACATAGGACTGTTTGTCACCATAACCAAGCTATTTGGTTCCATGTGCAACAAATAATCCTTTTGTTTTAGTTTTGTTGTGTATGGAAATTTAAGGTCACCATTGCTGATAAAGTAATAGAGAAAATGCACAGACCTGATCTAACTTGGAGGTATTTGGCTCTAGTAAAATAGGTATAAATGAGTATGTTCTGGTTGTTAACTGTGAACACAATCTATCATTGCCAAGACAAACAGTATTATCCTGGAACCCCATAATTCTTACTGAAAATAATCCTCATAGTCGATAGGTAGGACAGCCAAGATATTATAAAGTACACCAACCTGGGTCCCTCTCATCCCACATGCTCTCTCTGTGCCTCAAAGGCCTTATAAGGCAAAAGTTGCTCTCTGAAAGAGATGGAAAGTCGTTCATGATTTATATTATCTTCCCATCCCCTCATTTAACATAATAAAGTGTGATTATTATCTCTGTCCAAAATGAGATCCCTGCATAAGAACACCGAACACCATGCCTTTTAGGCACACAACCTTTCTTTGAGTTACCTTTTAGGAATACTCAAGTTGGTTTGGTTCCTGAATAGATTTATGCAGTTAGTGTGCACTGATCAAATCTAATGTGAACTATATGCAAGTATTTTCTGCAAGTATATGATTATGACCATATGTTTTTTGTGAGACACCAGTTTTTTAAAATTAATTTAAACATTTTATTTGGTTTCACTACACGACTGTGCATGGCTTTAGTTGTTAATTGTTTACCAAAAGCTTTCTTGATTCCATTGTGCTATATTCAGTAAGGCAATATGTTGCTTTGAAGTGAGGCAATATGTGATCAGTTTATATTCTAAATATATAGTTTCAAAATAAATATTTGCCCTAATTAAAATAGTCATACAACACAGTGAACAAGAAAGTGTCTACGGCATTGTCGCTTTTTGCTTGACTTGCAAAACGAGTAATCATACATCAACAGTACTTTATCTGAAACAATAACCAACAGCACTTTAAGACACACACAAACTGTCTCTCTCTTTCTCGGTCTCAGTCTCGGTCTCAGTCTCTCTCTCTCTCTCTCACTCTCTCTCTCTCTCTCTCTCTCTCTCTCTCTCTCTCTCTCTCTCTCTCTCTCTCTCTCTCTCTCTCTCTCTCTCTCTCTCTCTCAGTCTTTCTCTCTCTCTCTCTCTCTCTCTCTCTCTCTCTCTCTCTCTCTCTCTCTCTCTCTCTCTCTCTCTCTCTCTCTCTCTCTCTCTCTCTCTCTCTCTCAGTCTTTCTCTCTCTCTCTCTCTCTCTCTCTCTCTCTCTCTCTCTCTCTCTCTCTCTCTCTCTCTCTCTCTCTCTCTCTCTCTCATTCTCTCTCTCTCTCTCTCTCTCTCTCAGTCTTTCTCTCTCTCTCAGTCTTTCTCTCATCCTTTCTTTCTCACATTCACAAACTTGCATAGTGGCTTACACAGGGGCCGTCGTGAAATGCAGGGTGGTGTTATCACGCGGGGGCTGCGATGGACGGCGCACTCCTTGCTGTGTGGTGGAGCCATGAAGGCTGCACAAACATCTCTTTAGGGGCCCCCTGCTCCTTGTTTAATGAAACATCACAGGGGCCTCACTTGTGGACGCACACAGTGAGAGAAGAGAGTCAGAGCTCAGTCTTGACAGACAGTGTCACAGGGGCCATGCCAATTATGTTTTCGGCATCACCCCCAACCCCTACACCAGCAATCTAGACAAAAAATAACAGAGGGAAAAACACACACATCCATCAACCCTCCAAACCAAACAACAAAATGGTATTGAGATGTACAGTATTTGGTTGTTATTGAAAAACTGGGATGCCTGTTTCAATTGATTCACAGCTCAATGGTTTTCTTTGGTTGGTCTTCACTTCAATGAGTTAAGTTGATATTACTCAAACTCAGTTTAAGTGCAAATTCCAGCTACGGTGAAGTGACACTAATAGACAGTAGTTGTATGCACTGAACTCATTATCACAAGCCTGAGTATAAATTGTTACACTTCCAAAGTGTCTTTCTGTACATGATGCAGCTCTAGACATCCCTCCATTCTCTTTTTTCCCTTGTTCCATGCTCTCCATTCAGTAACATATGTGTTATGTGAGACATACACAATCCCAGGAGTTGACTGATAGTCGAACCATTGCTCTCAGCCTTCAGAATGCCATACCTTTGCCAGTGGTTTGAAAGAGCCCATCATAAGAGGCTCTCCATCACATCCTCACTCAGGCAGAAGAGGCAGAGGCACCTCCAGAAGGGGTTGTGGGAGAGACTCATCCTCATCATGTATAATGTCATCAATGTGATTTAGATTTTCTTTTGTCAATATGTGATGTTTTTCTGATCATTTTCATTACTGTAATATCTAAACTGTTCATTTATTCCGCAACCCAAAAGGCTATGGAAGTGATGTAACATTTTCTTATGTTATATTTTTAAATGAAAAAATTATATAAAACATTTTTCAGATGCTTTTATCCAAAGTGAAACATAAGGTTTTGCGTGAAAACATGTTATATACATTACATTTTATTTGAGTATGGTGTGTTCTGCTGAGTTTATGAATAGTCAGTAAAAGTGTATGCATAGACAGGTATGATTAAACATTCCAATCTATGTTTTTGACACCTTACCTTTCATAGTATTTATCTGATATTTTATTCCCCATTTCTGTCAAGAAATCTTTTCATATGAGACCTAGAAAGGTAACATGGTACAGAATGTTTTGCTCCACCCACAATAACAGGCACCATGTCAACAACTAATACCTTAAGTCAGTACAAGATGTTATTTATGGAAAGGTGTTCATATTTCTGGAATTAAATATAATAGATTTGTTTTTTAATCCTCTCACCTTCTCCCACACAACCCAGCAGGAGTAGTCACTCAGCACACAATGAATGGTCCCCCAGACAATAGTAAATAAGGCCTGCAATTGAATGGTAGGGATAACTAAATGGGGGTGAGGAGACTCAAGATTATGTCTTTATTTGCATGTAACAGGATTAGCGCGCCCATGAAAGGGATGCACACAAAGTTACCAGATTAAAGGCAGTGTCAGTTTCTCCGCAAAATAATGTCCACTCCTTTGTCATATCATTGGACACTGAGGAGGCTCTGTTAAATCCTTTGCCTGAGACCAGGATAGCCTCAGTCTCCTTTACCGGTCTCAACGTCAAAATCCATTGGTGCTGCGGCATGCTACAGTAGCCTACTATGCACTGACTTCCTTAGTATCCTAACTTCCACCCCTGTTCTTTCTGAACTTTCTGTCCACCCCCAGGAACCCACAGCTCATTGGTCAATGAAAACACAATTAAAGGGAGACCACTAGCTTCTCAACTATGCACTAACAGGCTTAAGAGGAGAACATTGATCTAATTGCGTGTTATTGGCCTGAAGTTAATCCCCTCTTGGGTTGACAGTTCTAGAAGGTTTAGCCAGTGTGGGAGGCATGGTGGTTATGTGAATGGGTTTAAACTCAACAGTGTTCATAACAAAAACAAGAGTTGCACTTGACTCTTGAGGAGGTCTGAAAACCATTTAGAGATTATTTAAGTAATCTGACAATTCTATCAAGAGGCTACACTTTGATCATGTCCAGCTTGTGTCTTCAAACTCAGGGCCTCATTTACTAAGATTGCGACCGCATCTTAATCTGCGCCTTTGCCCAACCGCAAATAGCGCACGGTGTATTTCCGCATTTTGCGTGGTATTTATCAAACCAGATCCTCGTTGGGCAATCAGCGCCTTACTCCGCCCTTTAGTGTTAATTAACGCGCCGTTAAAAGACGAGAGAAATCGCCTGCATGTTACTGCCACCATGGGTGATTCGAGGAAAAGAAAAAGAAGGTTCAGCGAACAGGAGATAGAAATATTGGTTCACGAAGTTACAGCTAACATTAACATGTTACAAGGAAGAAATACACTTCTCCTCCCATCTCTTTGCGGCACACACCCACTTTCCCTTATACTCTCCCAGCAGCGGTAATCTGCGTTTTTACTGAAGTGCGCTGCCTTTGTAAATACGGTTTTATGTCTTTACCCGCTATTTTACGCCTGAAATGGGCGCAATCCTGTTAGTAAATGAGGCCCTCCGTGTTGAGTTTATTGTGCCAACCACACAGCTATGGGGATTCCCTTCAGGATATAATTTCAGAACTTTTGGGGGGAATGGAGTTCCAAATATTATTAAAGCTTGACCATGTAGTAGTAATTCTCATTAGATGGGCGTTTGGAAATTAATTGTTTCAATATGCTGTTTTGAGTGCATTAAATTGGATTAATAGACGATTATGCTGTCTGCCTTTGCCACATGATATGATTTTTCAACAGCTATCTTAAACAACACAAGCTGATATAAAACACTTTGCTTATTATTTGGTTTCTGAAATGGATTCCAGTCCTGGAGCTATCTTGTGATAGGATTGTATTTTACTTAAGTTCTACCATAATTGGAGCACCACTTTCGCTCCTTTGTACACATTATTAAGTTGTTAAATCTATCAAGTTCGAGGATAGGCAGTTAACCGCATAGCCACACGCACTGTTAATCCCCTTTTCAGTTATTTCAACTGGCAATTTGGCCCCTCTTTTTTCCCCCTAAGTTTTTCCCCCAAGGCGCAATACTTTTCAGCTGTGTGTATGGTCAGAGGTGTAATAGAGAAGATGGCTTAATAGCCCATGGTGTAAATAGAACCCAGACCATTGATCTACTAAGTGGGTGGGAACAGTTTTCTTAATTATTTACTTTAAAACAATCATGGAAACCATATATCTAATTCCAAACATACTTTTTTTCTTGTGAACCTGCCTTTCATTTAGTGTACAACTTCTACAAAAAGTTCTAGTTGGTATCCATTGAATCCCTGTTGATTCCCATTCACCTACCGGGCCTGTGGGTCCTCAAGCATTGTGGTGGCATATTTAAAGGTCCCATGGCATGCTGTTTTTGGATGCTTTTATATAGGCCTTAGTGGTCCCCTAATACTGTATCTGAAGTCTTTTTCCCGATATTCAGCCTTGGTGCAGAATTACAGCCACTACGAGCAGTCCCACAAAGAGCTTTCCTTAGGACGTGCCATTTCTGTGTCTGTAGCTTTAAATGCTATGAGGAGGAGAGAGGCGGGGCTAACTGCCATGCTTCGGTCATTTGCAAGCCCTGATGTCTCTTGAGGAAAAAACTGTATCGCGTAGCTCATTTTCTCATTGGCGGGCCAAATTCTCTGGGCGGACAAAGCATAGAAAGGGGAGGTAACCTCTCCCCTTATGACGACATAAGGGGAAAAGTTCCAGATAGGACCGTTTGAGATTTCATTTTCTGAAAGGCGGAGAAGAATACCCAGGGCTTGGTTTATACTTATCAACATTTCTAGCCACTGGTGGACCAAAGGCAGGCTAGGGGAACTCATATTAATGTTAAATAACCTCATAAAGTGAAATTTTCATGCCATGGGACCTTTAACTTAAAGCAAGCTACAGAAAAGTGGGTTAACCGTGGATGACACTGGAGTCAGCCCTTTGAATAAAGTCATTCAACTCTCAACCCACTATGCCTTATGTTTTGTTAATAGGTAGTTACGGAGGTTTATCAAATTAAGTGCTGTACTTGTGTACCAAGCCTTGTGGTGGCGTATCGTCGCCATCATCTTTGTATCGTTCTCTGTTTATGGGTCATAAAAAGGGAGTGAGTAAACTTTAAAAAAGTGTATTACCTAATTGGTGACTCCCAGGAAAATGTTTGGGTATGTGTCCACCAAGATAATATTGTAAAAGCTGTCTTGTTTTTGCCACCTAATTTCTACAGGATTTGAGTGTATTTTACATTGGTTTAAATTGATTTCAGTGTTATTTCCATGCTGTACTCCTGGGTAATTTTCTGAACTCAAAATGGTTCTACTTTTGCTAAAACACAGCACCCATCAATGTCACTTCAGTCCCAACTGACCAACCAGATCAAGGGATGGGTGGAACTACCCCCTCAAACAAGCACCTCTTTGTTCAATTACTGTCCTACATTGTTTTGTGATACTTTTCTTTGTGAATATTTTGTCTAGACAAATGAGCTACAGCTAAACTAAGTGATGTTTACATCCATGTTTATTCTGGGTCCTTGCCATAAGAAAAAAGCTGCTGCAGACAATGGCCAAGCTCGGCATTTTCTGAAAATAAATAAACGCTCCTGCTTGCTTTACTTAAAAGTTTAAATTAAGGAGAAATTAGGGATCTGTCAAAAATAAACGAATTGACAATGGCATCAAAAGACTGTAATATTGATTAATTTGTTTCAATTTATTTTAAGTCCTCGACACCACAGTGTGTATTTGGTTGGAATTCAGTCAATGAGTCGTGTGCTTTGGAACTAACATACTTAATCAAAAAAGCCACAGCAACCACCACTGGTGAATGTAGCTTCAAAGTGTGTTTAAAGAAAATCCACAAAGATCAGGACATGATGATACAAGAAAAGGAAACCACTCAAGTGACTGTAACGTGACAGTCACAATTAGTATTATCAGTGGCGTTGTTTTACATGAAAGAGTCTGTGGAAACTCCTCCGTCTTTGATCACGACTTGATCACCTGTCTAGTTATCTTGGCTCCTAATATACCAATACAGACAGTTTAGGGTAAAGACAGTGAATTGCCTGGCTCTACTGGGCCTCCCTTTCTTGCCATGAACCCACAGAGCATGCACAAAGCCTAAACAGGACCCAGGGCTCTTCCTGACACTGACAAAACACAGATTTTGCGGCGCTCATAAAAAAACAAGCAAATTGTGGTCTTGTGGTCTTCTAAATCACAGCCAAATACCACAAGGGGAATAAAGGTGGACTATATTTTTTGTCAGTTATTTTTATTATCTTAAAATTATGTAAGTGTGTGTCCAAGTGCTTCCATTTTTGCCTTGGAATGGTAATAATTCTTTACTTCATCATGGTTTTGTTAAAACCTTATTTTTCTTTTTCAAGCACTGAGTATTTTTTCCTAGTCCTTTTATTATAGTGTGACATAATTTGTATTTTAAGTACACATTGCATTTTTCCCTAATGCATTAGCAAAATGATCGTTTAAAACCTGCAAACTAAGTAATACTTAGTGTTATCACTGGATTAACAGAGTCATAAACTCCTTTTCCGCTTTCACAGGTCCGGAAGGAAAGTCCTTCCACTCAATTGAACCCAAACTTCATAGCCATATGGATCACATCACAGAGTTCCATTTCATTATAAGATTTGACTTGAGATTCAGGTTTCATGTTGAGTAGTTCATTGAATAGATCATTGGACAGTTAGTCAAGTTGATTGTAAACATGTCACCATTTGCTTAGGGCTACCTAAATACAGTATAAGAATGCACACCTAGTATTTATTAACATTGTTAAGCCTGGGATTTACATCTATAGGTTTTATTCATGTACAAATAGAATACAAGAACACAGGGAAGCATGACAACAATGATAAAGGTTAGGGCCTACTGTGGCAAAATAATCTGCCTAAGGCAGTATTCATGGCTCATTAAAGTAAAAGAGTAAAAACTATATTACCCCCAAATCAATAGAAAGGGATAATTAAAACTTTCATCAATTCAACGTCTTTGGACAGCTCTTTTCTTTGCCTTAAATTCCGTGACAAATTCCTCCCTCGTCATCCCCACTCTATCTTTTTCGTCAGTTTTTCTGTCCCCCCCCTCCACCCCATGAACTGGTGGTTGAGAGAAAGAGTGAGTGACGGGTAAAAGAAACAGAAAGGGGATGTACCCCTATGAGTGGAGCTAAGTTTTTTCTTACAGCAGTGATTACAGTTCCATTCCCTGACCCGTGAAAATAAGCAGCAATAAGAATGGGAGGGAGAGAGGCCCCCCAGACTTTGGTGGTGAGAGAGCGAGGGGGAGACAGAGTGGAAAAGAAAAAGTGAGACAGATAGAAAGAGGGAGAGACAGAGTGTGATAGTGAGAAAGAGAGACTCAATAAGAGCGAGACTTTGAGGGAGACAGAGAGCTGAAACTCCCCTATGGTATCTAAGCAATTACAATGACTCCCTTTCAAGCCGGGGCACCCATTGCTGTGACTTGATATGATTTTTATCAGATGCTGAAATGCTACATTACCAAGTGGACAGTAAATTATGTCTAAACCAATTATAGTGGGACCCCAAGCGAGCCAACGGCCACAGAAGGCTAAGTGGGAGGAGATAGAATGAAGCAGGGGTGTGGGGGGAGGGGCTGCCCACCCGTTTGTCTTGATTAAGGGAGTCTTGGGGCGCATGCTAGTCTGGAGATAAGGGAGCGTGTGCGTATGTGTGTGTGTGTGCTAGTGTCTGTGTGTTGAGGGGGGCGGACTGATCTGTATCCATCTTCTGATTCACACAGAATTATGTAAGCATTCACTAAAGGTGATAGCTTCGGTTTGGTAGAAGTAAAAAATCTATATAGAAATCTGATGGAAAATGTGTCAGTATATGCAATATATCAGATTAATGAAGTCACCAGATATTTTATCATTTGGCTCACCGGAAAAAAACGATTAAAATAGAAATAAAGGGGGGTTGGTGTAGCTCAGTGGAAGAGCATTTTTGTGCAGATCAAAAGGTCCCATGGTCAAATCACCCTGTACGTTGTTTTGGATAAAAGCGTCTGTAAAATGAAGAGTTAACCTTAACCTTAACGTTAAAACATTATTAGCTTGTGGTCTTTATTCCTATTTGACTTTTTGTCTGTTGACTGTAACCTGTATGTCTGTCCAATCCAAGGGGATGTAGGCCAACAGTATCTACTGTAGATCTGACTTCAAAGCAACATTAATGTTGGAGCCAGCGGAAAGGAATAACTTGGGGACATTAGCCTTCACAGCTTCTCAGATTGTATACGGCTACATCTTCCTTCGCTTGGCATGCTTTCATGCTCCTACGTTCATTCTCTGGTCTGCCTCTCTGAAGACTTGATGGTTTGACGGAAGTCCATAGCCTCTTTCTCGTCTGCTTTCCCATGTCTTATCTTTCTCATCATCGCTCGTAATTTTGTTTACCCTCATCCTCGCCATAAACATTGCTACGGGGCAAAGAAGTGATCGCCGTGTGGGATTGCTCTCTCTTCTCCTATCAACAAAAACAATGAAGATAAGGTTAGAGATGTACTCCAAGCCTCATGACATTTTTATAGGATGTAGTATTTCGCTGGACAAATTGTACAGCTTTGCCTTGTACCTTTTGTTCTGTACATTAAACGAGGTTCCACAGATTAGCTGATCGATTGGATACCATTTTATAATGTGTTAATTTAGCAGACTCTTATCAAAAGCACTGAGGTATTCAAACCTACAACCTCTAGATCTGCAGACGAACACTCTGCCACTGATCTATAGGTATTCATGTCTATTCATGGCAGAGAGCAAGACAAACAGACCAAGAACACACGTTTTTGTCCACACATATATTCGTAGACAGGGAATCATCTCATACAATCATTGCTTTTCCATGCTGCTTGGCGCAAAAGTTTGAATTCCATGTTGTTCCTGATGTGCTTCTCTGATGTTAGCATTTTTACTGAATGACCTTGTTCCTAATTTTAACAGATTTTCAGACAACCCAATTCTATGTTTGTGTAAGGACCAATTTATTACAGTGAATTAAACCGTCATGCATCCTGTTTGTGTGGAATTTAAAAGGATATGGTATAACCTCATCCTTTGAAAAGGCACATTCTGCCTTGTTGAAAATCACATCACTGAGCTTTAGTCCAAATATATTACATTTCCATGATTATGGCATCATCTATTTTATTGACCAAGAAGAACAAAACCATCAAATTTAACCAACATTACAGTAGCCTACAATACAAAGTGAAGTATTATTGTTCACCATGACTTAAATGATCCCACAAAGGAAAATCCCCTTTTGATGTTAACTCTCTGTTTTCCTATATCCGTTCCCACCCCATCACCACTCCTTCACTTCACTGTCATTCATCATATTCCCAGACACCAGAGACTCAGAGCCAGTGATATAACGTAGATGATAGAGTAGAAAGAGGAGGAACATTGTGATAAAGCGGAAGGAAGAGAGGACAGGTCCGCGGGGACTACTTTCTTTGTCCTCCAGGAATACTTTGTCCGCCAAACCCCTGCCCCCACAGTCCCATGATTCCCTATTGAGATATAATCAGGCATAATGTGGTTGTGGGGATTTTAGTAGTCACAAAGACAGGGACACATACAGCTCCGTCTCAACACAGCATACAGAAGAAAAAAAACTGGGGTATGCAGATTTTCAAGATGGGTATCACAATTTTTCATCTATCCTTTCCTCTCTTTCTTTTTTATTGGCAACAACTTACAGGGGTGTTATGCTGCTGGGTTGAGCTCAACTCCTGTGGGTGGGAGTGACAGTGTGCTATGTGATTGTGCTACGTCCCCTGCTTTTCATCAACAATTTACCACTTTGAAAAAGGCCCAATGACCAATGATCTGCAGACATCCATCCTCTGTAACATTATCTGGGCCAAGCTGATAAAATGCAGATGTGCCTCCCCTCTCAATGTGAATTTGTGACCCATTAAGCCACCCCCCCTCTCTCCACACACACATCCACATACTCAAGCTCACCCGCTCCCCACCCCCCTTCCTCACCCCTTTCCTTGGCATACACCAAGCGGCCCTTGTTCTTTTTTTGCATTGAACTTCCCTGAAGGCAGGTATGTGAACAGTATAACACTAACGAGCCACAATGGTGAATTTGTTCGACAAGCAGCACCACATTACCTAAATCCCTCCTTGGTCTCCTTCTCTTTCTCGCTCGTTTTCACACTTACTCACTTTTGCGATCAGCGGAACAGATTGCTCAGTCTTTAGTGCCTTGTGGGGAAACGGACAATGGGCAAATTGAACTTGGGCTCGTGACAGCTTGGTGTCAATTGATAAAAGAGGTATTTGTAACAAATAAATTGATAAAAGAGGTATGTGTAACAAATCAAATCAATTTAGGCTCCTCCATTTGGGTTTACATTAATCAGACAAATAAAAAGTACTAGGAAGAAGTCCAGAATAAACAATACATGATCATTTTTCACTGTGCAGCCAAATGTTGCATGTGTTTATTAACTACTGTTTGTGCATCTTTAATTTGGGACTTTATGAACTAACAAGCACTCCAAGAAGCCATGTTCTTGAAGGTATTGGGTCTTCAGTGAAATTTTAGAAAGAAAGTATGGATGGTCAATTTATTTTTGTAATTTTATGTAATTAGTTTGGACTGCTCAAACTTCTGTATGACCTCTGTTAAATATTAAGTGAACCACTCGAAATGTCTCAAGCTGTTCTGTACTCTAAACTCTAACCACATTGTTCAATTTGTAGTAAAGCAGTAGCACTCTTTAGTCTAACACTGGTTAGGCCCAAAAGTGCATTTTACATACTCTCAGATCTACCTCATTGCACCACTTCAATGTGAATAGAGAGTGTAAAGTCAAAGACTGGAACAACAGAAGAGAGCATTATGGATGAGTAGCCTCTGTGGAAAAAAAACTGTGACAGTTTAATTGGTTGAGTTAGTCATGATATTTAAATATCCTCTGTTAGTTAGCCAATGGCTAAAGTGTGTGCTACTGCTGGCCAGGAAACTGCAAACCTCTGCCCAGTTAGCTAGCTGGTAAGACACATTAGGATGCCCCTTCTGCCAGAAAATCCAAGTCCTGTGGCATAGCTGCCATCTTTGCCAAGCTAGCTCTGTCTTTGCTACATTAGAAACACTGAAATCCTTTTCATATTATCTGTCATTTTCAAGGTCTCCAACATAAACAGGTGTTCCACCTAGATGTGTGTATTTACTTATGTCAAACACGACACTCAACACACTTTTAACATTCCCCCTCTCCTCCTTTCCCTCATAACAGCCAGTGAACGTCTTGGCTCAATGGCCGTTGCATTTAGAGTGTTTCGAGGAGACAAATTACAGACATAAAGTTTGGCTCTTTGAAAGAGACCTTCTGTATGGCAGGTGCCTTGCAGGCGTTAACTTCCCTTTCCCCTCTCCACCACCTCAATGGCAAATCTACTTCATACAAGAGACCTATAGAAAAGTTTTCGAGCATTCACTTAGATCCTCGTTGAATAGTTAAAGCGGTTGTAAAATATGTTAGGATACACAAGGCTCAAGCTTGCAATAACTGGTGACGACAGTCAATTGAGGGCATGCGTGTTTATGTGTGTGTGTGTGTGTGTGTATGTGTGTGTGTGTATGTTTGAATGTGTGGGAGATGAGAAGAGTGCTTACTTGCATGTGAGAAGGAAAGAGAAAGAAGTGGATTTATGGAGTGTATATTATGTATTTGAGAGAAAGAGACAGAGGGAGAAGTTGATTCAGCATGTTTGAGAGTAGTAGGGTGAGCATGAAAGATTTGAAATAAATCAAGGAGAGAGAAAGTGAGAGATATATATTGAGCAATAGAACGTGACCAAAAGTACACAATAATCCTTGTGAGACTTAAAGACACAGACTTTGAGTTTTGGTCTGAATGTGACTGTGTGAGAATGTGGCTTGGCGTGAAGCCACTTACAACAGTTCCAGAAAGCACTGAAGAAAAGGAAGAGGGCGTCCACTTTTCTATCTGGCTCTCTCCTCTTCTTTCTATCTTTCACTCTCTCTCTCTTTCGGCCTCCCTCTATATAAATGCTGCCTGGCAGTTTAACGCATGGCTGGGAGCAATTTCCCACAATGTGTAAATTAGTCAATCTCCCAAGTCAGTAAAGTACTCTTTGATGGGGAGGACATTAATGAAGTGTACCATTAGGCCTCACATTTGTATTCTTAGGGGTTCTCTGTGCTTTTGATGTTGCTGGGGCCCCATGGCTGATTATCCACATGCCAGCGCTGCATGCCTGTGTTACTTAGAAGGGAAGGAGGAATTGAGTGAGAGACTATATTTCTTTCTTTCTCTCTCACTCGCCCTCTCTATCTCTATGTCTCTGTCTCTCTCTCTCTCCCCTCTCTCTCTCTTTGATGGCGAGGGGGACTGCATGGAGGGCAGTTTATTAGTGGGTCCAACAGAAGAGAGAGAGTGGGGGGGAGGGAGGGAGCATGAGGAAGGAGCCGGACTTTTCACTGACACTTCAAAGCCCTGTCTGGACTAAATTGCTGTGGACTGCTTCATTCAGAGTGTATGGGGTCTTCCTTTGCGGATGACAGTTGCATGGTGACAAAGTTCAATTGGCACTGGTAGAAGGGGTTGTCTGAGATCAAAGCAGGACCATTGTAATGGTTTTGTTCCGTGGAAAATCGTTTTTTGTCCTCTGCCTTTTCAAGCCTGGCTCTGGCTCCACTCGGGGTAAATGGGATTTTTTTAAACTCTTGTGTGGGTGGGTGGATGAGTGCAAGGGTGGGGAGGGGGGGACCTTCTTCAGACCCCCCCCCACAACTCCTTGCTTCAACAATGCAAGGACAGCTATGTGGTTATTACCCTTTTCATCAACTACATATAGCATCAAATTCTTATCAGGTTTAAGAAGTGAAATCACATCATTATTATTGTTTAAATTACCAGTACCAGTCAATAACAGACCTTTAAATATGCGAATTAACTTTTCCTCTCTTTCTGTTTCTCTCACACGCTCACTCACATTTACCAAATACACAGACTTGCTAAACATACATTGGCCGGGTTTCCCAGATTCGTTAAGAAGCTCTTAGCGCCAAGAGCTTCTTAGGAGCGTTCTAAGAACGTTCTAGAGCATTCTTAGAGCGCTCCTAAGAAGCTCTTAGCATTAAGAGCTTCTTAACGAATCTGGGAAACCCGGCCATTAACAGTACGAACAACTGCCCTGCATGAACACTTTTACTTACGTTTATTTATTGCGCACACTTACTCACTCAAACTCTCTGTCAAACATTCTCCAGCTCTCTTTTCCCTTCTCTCTCTTTCTCTCTCTCTATACCCTCGCAACGACACACCCCATGGGCTTGTCCATTCTGCCCCTTTAAGGCGCCATGAGAAGAAGCAGAGGCTCTAAAGGGCTTGTGCTGACCTCAAACAGAATAAACAAACAATCACAGTGCTACCAAGACAATCAAGAGCTATTTCAGACCCTTGACCCCCCCCCCACACACACACACACTCAGGCACCCCTCCTTCTCCCATCCATTTTCATATCATACACCTATGGAGCGGAAAGAGAGCAACAGTTTGAAAGAATTTCAGTGGAGATAATGGTTTACGTGTAATGCTTACTTTAATCCAACTGACATTGATGTTGGAAGTTTGGTTTATGGTAAAACTCAAGGTGGGCTTATACTGTATATATGTATATTACATGGAAGTGCTGCAAACAACTTGTTTCCCCCCCTGTGTTTCAGTAAACATTTTATTGATTAAATTGAATTACATTTGAAAGTACTGTGCTAGAAACCAAAAGTTCCCAAGGTCAAACCTTGTGAAATACAACTGTTTTCTAACCTTCTAATGCTACTGTTTCTTGTGCTCATGTAATCCTCAACCTAACTGTAACCATATCAGAATGATGCCCAACCTTAACCCAAAACTCAAGTTTAATATTTAACCATAATCCCAATCCTTTTATTATTATGCCTTAACCTAGTATGAATGCAACGGTTATTGTAATTACATGACTGTTGTGAAAACGTGATTCCTTTGAAAAAGTTAAGAAAATAAAAAGATTTCATATAAATAAACATTAATAAACAAATATTTTTTTAAATAGTTTTATACATTGCTATTAAGTCATCACCAAACGCATTGAAAGGGTTTAATTTGAGATTGTACCTGTTGGAATGTCGACATATTTTTATTGGCATCTTTATCTATATACATTACAATTATTACAATAATTACCCCACACATTTGGCAAGGAAGGTTCAGTCTGTGATAGTTTATTTTATATTAGAAAGAAGAGTAAAGTGTCTAAGTATTTCTGTGTGTTTGCATGCACGTGTGTGTGAGAGGAGCGTTTGGGTGGAGATGTGTCTTCACCCAATGTGAGTACTGTAGATATACTGATATTTTAGTAGCAAAGTACGTCAGACAGCGGGAGCTTGGTTTGTATGATTGACTATATACATTTCCTGCCAAATGTTTCACTTTTTTTTCTAGAGCTCAAAGAGAAAAGTGTTATTTCTTCAAAAGGCCCATTTGAGAAACCCCACAAGCCTGTAATTGCTAGGGAAAAGATTGGACTACCTGCCAAGCCAAACACTTGAGAGGGAATGTGAAATACTGTAAACAGTGTAGTAACCCACTCACTGTCAAGACCAGAGAGAAAGAGAGAGAGAGATAAAGAGAGAAAGTGAGAGAGAGTATGTTTTTTAATTTGATTTTGTAACCAACTACAAGAATAACCACCTAATCAAAGCAAATTAACAGCACTGCAGCATATTTGGAAAAAAAAAGTCTCACCCCCTTAGAGTTCTCTCAGCACTCCAAATTAAGTGTAGAAAGAAAAAGATCATGGCTCACGCATGCCTGTAAGTTTCTGTTCACTAAATTTAAATTGTCAAAGCATGTCTCTCTCTTCTGAGCTGTAAAAATAATTTATGATCGTCAGTAACCTTTTTTATGTGTTGACACAATATTTTTCTTGAACTGTCAAATAAAAGTTTGGGATTATTATTGTAGTGTGACCCCTTCTTTCCCGTCTTAATGACCCAAGGTACGTTCTTTTTGGGGGGAAGAACACATTAAAATCCAGTTTGGGTTTAGAGCAGCTCTGTAGTTCTGTGGGCTAACTTTCCTCCTCACTTCGTCTCTCTTTTTCCTTCCTCTCTAAAACCCGAAATCCCCCGACACCAATTAGAAGGCAAAAACGGAAATCTCCTACCAAACATGACATTTACAGGCCAAAACTCAAGACTTTTAACAGTCTCCCCCACCCTCTCTCAGATACATGTATACATGTGCGCTCTAGAATATAGATGTGTACACTCACACGCATGCACAGAAAGTACTGTCATCAAATTCAAAGTAAATTACAATTATAAATTTGTGACAGAAAGGGCTGATGTTCATGTGACATTTTCAAGGTACAATGATAGTACACTTGGTTGGATTATGTTTTTTTTTTGGAAATGTGTCCATTGACTCCATGCTTAATTGTTTATAGAAGGAGAGCCTCTTCTATAAATCGCATTATCTGAGTGAATTTGCATAGTTAATATTTATTCTCATCACAAAAATGTCCTACATGCATGTCCTCTTCAATATAATAGAATTCTACTATTTCATAAAACGCACTACCCCTCAAGCTTCAACTGGTTAAAACTTTCCACTACAGTTGAGTATGTCAAACAGTTTCTTAACAAAACAAATCACCATTGCATTATACTCTTGCCCCAGCATAATCAACCCTCCTTTCATTCCACTGTGACTCCTCCGTCCAGTCAGGCAGATTGCCGCCCTTAGCGCAGATCTGTCAGCATCTGCCAAATTACGACTAAATATGTCTGTATGACTACAATTTAATAAGTCCTGAGCTGCAGCATTAATTATGATCGAAAAACACATCGTTAGCTCACAGACCAGCATGCCCCCCCCCCCAACCCCAACAACCCACTCCAATTATTCCCCTCAGACTCCAGAATGTGCACAAAAACAGTCAGGTAATTACTGATAATTATATGAATTAGGGAGGCAGTCTCTCCTTTGCCAGTACCCTGGTGGTGCTGGTGTCAGCCACCCATAATATTTGAACAGCAGAATGCAAACATGTAGCTTTTCAGAGGCAAGCCCCTCACTCTCCCTCCTGCCCCCAACCCCTGGGTGGCAGCACCGGTTGGTGTCATTGGTGGGATGGTATGCCTGATGATATTTCCACATGAATAACCTGATAAGACAGCATTCTTTCTTGCGGAAGAAGGCTTATAATTGTATTGAAATACAAATGTTGCTTTGACATTTTTTGAAGGACTGTTAAAGGAAATGGGAGAGTTTGTTTTTCTCTTTTTCTTTTTTTTTTGGGTGGTGGGGGGGATCCTATTTTACTGATCACTATCTGCTGCTTTTACTTTCATGGTTGACAGAAAATAGATAAAATGCACCATTTACTGCCTCCTTTGGGGATGGGTTGGGGTGGGGGACTGAATGAAGCCAAGGAAGGGGCACTTGCCATCCACAGGTTTGGACAAATTGGACTGGTTTTCAGCTTTATTAATTAATCCTGAATGAATCCTCCTCCATAGGATATAATTTTTTCCCTTGTAATGTTCATAACGTTCATAACATTGATATTGACCTTAGGGTGAATTAAGTTAGCAGTTGGTATGGTTCAAAACAAGTACTACAACAATATACTACATGATACAGTCCATTATGCTACTGTATCCTCCACTGGGCTTTTTAAGGCATATTGCTATATTATTAGTCACTTAATAATTAATTGTGAGATTGATAGAAAAGTATTGAAAGTACATTAGGTCTAGCTTTGAGATACCAAGACTGCTTGCCATGGGGAGTGGCCACCATGTCTCTGCATGGTTTTGATAAAGCTCAAAATTTATGCTCCTCTGGCGTTTATGGGCCCCGGGCCGTCTCTGCATTGCTACTTAGCCCTGCCGCCACCTCCTGTCTGGACAAGTGACGAGGGGACAGACGCATATCTGTTACAGCCTACCCACCCCCATCCCCCCTCGCTCTCTCTAACTCCACCACCCTTCATCAAGCTAGCCCAACTGGTGACCCAAAACTGATAGCATGGCATTCCCACTTGCTCTGACCTCCTTTGAAAAATGATTGGTTGAGAGGGGGAGGTAAAGTGATGTCACAACAGTGTCCTCCTTGGTGATAGCTACACAGTGGATTCCTTCAGGGAGCAACTCTGGTGCCACTGTCATTTATGTCATCAGATAACCAGGAGACATCAGTTCTTTTATAAAGAAATGTTTGTAATTCATGGCTCATTGTTGAAACAGCAGTATGATTTTGTGAAGCAAAACAGACGGGATGTGGTATTTATTAGCTTTGGAAGTGGAAATATCGATACAGCTGTAACATACAGATACAATACAAATACAGTAAAATCTAAATGGCCAGGTGATGACCAACATCATCATGTGTTCTTTTTAATATTTATATAAAATAATTCAAAGTAAGTACATCAACATTAAATCTGAAAAATAGTTGCTGACACAAACTGGAAATGAAAGTACAAAAGGGTGAAAATTAAATCAATGTAAGACAACTTCGACTGAGCTTGTCAAATACAAAGCAAACAATGTAATGGAACCCAACAGTAACAGCAAACCCTGCCCTTATGGTTTACAAATAGTTTGGATTAATCGCCAATTTTATATTTTCACATAATTTGGCTGAAAATATTTGACTTGAAAAATGGCCTACGCATAAATGATCATGGCAGTAGGAAGTAATTTGATATGAATGTGTATGGTTTTATATGAAGACATTCCCACAAATGTTACTGTTGTTCATGGATTCTAAACCCTACTTAATAAATGTTTGCTCGACAAGCTTGATTGTAAATGTTATGAATGCAGTCGCAAGTTATATAGTAATGCATGAAAGGGAGAAGGCTGTGTGAATATCAATATTTAAGCATCTACATCTTGTCTATCACAAAGAAATACCCAGAAATATCTAAACAAACATCATTAGTACATCATTGTACTTTTATGTGAGCTCCATCTAGCAGAGTAGACATATGTTCCAGAAAGTCCGGGGAGAGAGGCTTCAGTCAGTGGAGTCAGGGCACAAGGGGCAGGGGGAAGCAGTGCTCCGCTGCGCTTGTCCCCCCTGGCTTATTGAATTACCTAAATGAGCTGAGGAGACTAGACTGGGGCTCTTAGTCGTTTGAAGTTTACAAATCATTCTGACTGCTCTGGGGCAAGGGCGGGGGCAGTGGTTCAGGGGTTGGGGGGTGGGGGCTTTTGATGTTTTAAATAAAAGCATCATGGAAACAAACAAACAAGGGAGAGAGGACAAGATGCCTAAACATGGTGTACAGGAACACCATGTTACCCATGGTAACTTGGGAATGATAATGGTTGAGAAACCACTTCCTGTGTATGACGGAAAAATTGCACAAGCTCACTGTTGTCTGTTGTCCACTATGTCTGAGTGGAACAAGTAAAGGAGTGAGAGAGATGGGAGAAAGATGGGAAATGAGTCAATGTGTAGGTGAGGAACTACTTTCAGTTTGTATTGTTTGTGGTGTCTTAGTGGTGAATGACACAGTGCTACAACCCCCACTTACTGCTTCTCTACTCAAGTGTTCTTGATGACATGTATGTTTGTTATGTATGAAACGAAAAGTGACAAACTACTTCCCTTAACAGCACTTAACATGCACTCCCAGATACTGCTAATACTACTACTATGAATGTTGCTATAATAGTGTAATGAGCTTACTGTGCCTGAAAAGCAAATACCTTAGCCAACTTCTTTGTTGATAAAAAAATAGACCAAACAAACATCCTATTGGTATCTATCATCCATTTCTTTTCCAACTTATATCTTAACTTCAGTTCACGAGTTCAGTAATCACACCATTGATTGAATAGATCGCTTTTATTGAAGCTGGGCTGGTAGCAAAGCCAAGCCTAATGCATTGTGGTACAGGCTGGTAGCAGAGCCGAGCCTGAGGCTGGTAGCAGAGCCGAGCCTTGAGTGGTTGGTGTAGGCTGGTAGCAGAGCCGAGCCTGAGGCGGTTGGTGTAGGCTGGTAGCAGGGCCGAGCCTGGTGCTGATGGAGGCCGGTAGCAGAGCCGGGCCTGGGTTCCTGGGAGGATGAGAGTGTGATTAGGGGATGCAGAGATGGTGGAAGTGATGTGGATGGTGCATGTATAGTTACCGGGGAGGTGATATGGATGGTTCATGAATAGTTACCGGGTATGGACTCGGGGTGTGGCGGAGAGTCCTTATGGGTCACGGCCGAGCAGCGGCTCAATCGGATCCCCCGGGGAGCCTGGATAGACAGGGAGAAGCAGAGAAAAGGGGAGGGAGGGTGACAAAAACATGCTAGCACAAGGATCAGAGCAACGGAAGACACTTTATACAAGCCTCGTAATTGATACGGGGAGTTTGGTCGCATTCTTCCATGCTTTCGCTAGGCTGATGCGTATGAAGTTGATTGGAGTTGGTGCGCATTCTTCCGTGCTTTTGCGATTTGCTTGATTGGAGTAGAGGAGGAGTCTTGGTGCGCTATCTTCCTCCCGAACTTTAGTTAGTTAATCTAACTCCCTTTATTGCAGAATGGGAAAAAATTACAAATATAATTGTCCCTGAAAAATAGCCCATTACCCTCAAATTCATGGATGATAACAACCAAATAAAACGGTTTCCTTTCTTGTATTTGATTAAGTAAAACCTGCTTGATGTTTGCACAATCAAGGGGCTCTTCGAAGCTATTAAGCAAAACGAACTACTTAAGGCGTGGAAATGCATGTCTGAAAACATCTATTTTCCCAATGGAAAAGCCTGAAATGTAATTAGTTACATAATCATGGCAAAAAGGTAGACTTTATTGAAAACACATTGTCCATACTTTGCATGTCCTCCTTTAGCCAACCAAGCTGTTCTGGGTCCCGTAATACAGTATTTAGTTTACCAAAAATATTTACTATTCTTTCTGTCTTTCCCATTTGCACTTGATTTTTGAGTTACATAAAGGTCAGCTCATTTATGTAAAACACATTTAAAAAAAAAACATGTTGATGACCTGAAAATGAAAAACGAGAATCTCAATTTGGAATACAGTACACCAGCAACTCAATCAACAACTGTCCAGGGACGTTAAGAATCCATTTCAACTCTGTGACCTGCTGGCTCTATATCTATCTAAATCAAAGTGAGCCCCTCCTCTGTTCTAATTGGACGACACAATGTCTGGGGTTTCTGAGATTGGGCAGAACTCACGGCAAATTACCTTTGACTTCCTGTTCAATCTTAGCAGGGCACTCGAGCCGTCAAGGAAGTTGTTGGACTTTTTAAAGTGTTTACTTAGGTTGGTCTCCTGTAACCATGACCCTGTTGTAATGAAGAATTATTTAGCATCTCTTCTAGAAAAACCTCTTTGGTGTGCATTCTACCAAGAGTAATGTTAGTGGTACTGTATAGAATTTTGTAATTGACCAGAACTGCCACTGATTTGAGAATTTCTAAAGCTTGAAAAGTTGATTCAAGCTTTATTGCTTAATAATGTATAATTATAGGGCTTGTTATACATTCAGATTTGTAATACGCTATGTAAGCTTGTGAAGTGTCACAATTGTGTCCCCCTTCCTTTATGGAGACAAGCAAAAACTTTACTTTTGTCCAAAATTATGAAAAGTAACAGTTAACTACCTATGGTACAACGCTAATAGGTTTTTATGTTAACATTTTTAGCCTCTTGAGCAAAACGTTACAAACGTCAACTACCAATTGCCTTCAGTAGATTTATAGAAAATGGAAACTGATGTTGCATCACAGTTATCATACCCAAATTATTTTAATTTTACTGTTATTAATCAACATTACACATTTACAACAAAAACAACCTAAAATATAGTTTGAACATTTATCTAAAATAGAATTAAGTCCTTGGTTGGCTTCATCTCAACATTTCTCACGCCAGTGTTTGTGTCATCGTTTCGGCTCTGGCAGTAGCTGCAGACCTCATGTCTCTCTCCTCCTGCCTGGAGAAACCAACGTACAAGGGACCAAGATTGGGAGTGACATCTGGCAGTTTGATAAAGTGGATTTGGTTTCTTGGGGGCAATTCCAAGCCGCTCTCCCTGGGCGCCAAGCCCCTCTCTGGTTAGTATATGACTTACATGTGTACAGAGGGGTAAAGGAGCGAACGACGTGTGTATATACGTATGTTTGGGAGGGTGTGTATGTGTGTATTGGTATGTGTAACTGAATGAGTGTGTCTGCATATGTGTACAGTATGCATGTGTGTATTTTGGAAGGGGGAAGCGTTTACTGCAAATGGAAACCAGCAGTCCCTCCGCCGTGTACATTAATGCAAGCCTTTCATCACCCGCTTCCCTAAAGCATCGCCTCTCCGCCCTCTAATTCACTTTAAACACACACATTAGTCTCATCAATAAAAACTAATGGATCTTTATGAAACAGAGGTTTATTTCCAATTTATCTAACGGAGGCTCAATTTCCCTCCAGACCACTCCAAGTCCCTTAAATTCCAATGGAATCCATCTTTCCACATTCACAACCATTGCCCCGAAGAGAGCACAACAAACTGCATGCAAACATGATATTCTGCTATGGCTATTGTCTCTTCCATAACTGATGTAACTCAAAATTACATTTGAAAAGGGGCAGTATTGCATTATGTGCAATTGTCTGTTGGTCATCCACCATATTTAGGTTGCTTATCCTTGGCAGCAACCTTTTAAGTAATACATTGTCATATCAGGTAGATTGGATCTGTGCTTGTATATTCAACAGCAAGCTCTGACAAACAAGAAGTCAGGTAGCAAACCAAAGCATGGTGTATACTGACAGTAGACTCTAGACCTCAATAATAAAGATGTATTTCACTACTATAGCCTTTATGCACTGACAGATACGACATTGCACCAATGACAGTTTTGCCGTGTGTTTTAAAACTTATTTTCCAGACATCGTAAACACTCTATAACAAAGAGTTCAAGAACAAACATCCGCAAAAACAGATGGACTAATTAACTAAATTCAGGAGTATAACAGATTATTTTACTTAATCAAGCCCCTAGATCTTTCCGTGACTCAGTAGACATGTTACAAACAGCATATTGTCCTCCTTGCCTGGAACGACTGATTTGATGAACATGTTGTGGGTTCCATGGTTTGCTTTAGGATTTTGCCACATCAAAGTTGAGGTGGAGGTCAACATTATAGGCCTACTGTGGCTATGAAAATATCTTGTGTGTTTTCCCACTATGGCTCACACGAACATGCAGTATTCTAAGTGTGCCACCATCAAAGGAATAGTCCACCCCCAAAAAAGTACAGATATTTTTTTCAGCACCAGGCTGAACCTCACTGAAAGTGACTGGTAAACTTGAGGTTGATCTGTCTTTAAGTTCATAAGTGCTGTCTCCAAAGTGTGTTGACAAAAACAGACTGTTAATTTTGTATTTCATAATGATCGGAAGAATACCAGGCTGCCATAGTGTTTCAAAAAGATGGACAGCCAATACACTGTCCTAAGGGTCAAACATTCACATTTAAATTTAGTCAAAGATTACCTTCTTATTCCAAACCCCATAAAATAAAGCAGCTTTCTTTTCTTTTAAACCTCAAATCTATTTTGTATAAGGAAATAACCTGTCATTCATCGCAAACTTTGTGAATATCTTGGACACTGTTATAATTGACTTTAGGACTTAAGCAAAGAGAGAACTAGGGGTACTGTAATTTGCAGCACCTTTAGCTTCTGTACCAGAAATCAGTAGCACACATAATCTTAATTTTTCATTGTGTGTGTGTCTGTGGTTTTTGTGGTGTGCAAATTGTTTGATATACTGTAACTGCAGGGTCAAAAATGACCCTAAGACAATCATTGTACCCTGGTTGTGAACAGCTTTCATGGAAATATGTACAATGGCAAGGTTTCCACTCTTCTAATGTTGGGGTCACTCTAAGAAAGGTAAACAAAGTTCAAGTCTATTTTAGGGTTTTTTCTCTGCTGTTAAACATAGTGGAGGGTCATTAAGGCCTCAGTGATATACATTCATACCAGTTAACTACCATTCAATGCCACAGCAGACATTTTTAGAGAGTGAATGTAACTGATCGTAAACAGATTGTTTGTAAACTGTTACTCTTCCCCTCCAATTCCAGAGAGTGGTAGATGCATGTAGGCTATCCACCAGTTTGCAAAAATCAATCTAGAACCACTAAAATACAAAAGTCATCAACGGTCATCAGAATAGTAACTAATTTTACCCTTATCATACATCATACATCTCAGATGTATGATAAGGGTAATTTAACTTTGAAAAGTTCCAGTTTCCGAGAAGTATCTGACCCATATAGTCAATCCCTTCATTTGACCAATTGAAGTGGGGCATGTTTACAGATTTGGAAAGATTCCTTTCTCTCAACGTGCACAGTGCTGTTCAGTTGGTAATGTTAGTGTGTTCATTTGAAGTGAAAAGATTTGAAAAGCCTTATACTTTCTTACAGTCCTGGCCATTCAAACATCAGATTATTCTAGATAATAATGCATTTTCTTTTGAAAATCAGGGACAGACAGAAGATGACAGAACGTAGCAAACTTTACATAGTACCACAAAAAAGCTGTCTTAACAAACTAAAATAAGTAATTTTGCTACCTAGATTGTGTGTTTTGTGTCTTTCAGCTCCTTTATCAACTCCACTCTGTCATCTCAATTCCACTGACTTCTCAGAGAATGGAACGATATGCTGGATCTCAAGTAGGGCCTTACCTCACCCGTGGCATTTGAAAGGAATTACAGGGTTTAAGTTCTCTCAACTTGACCCCGGTCCTAATTACTTGTAGGATAAGTCTTTTGGCTCCTTGTGGAGTGTTGTCCTAACCTCCACATGTCTGCTGTGTGTCCAAACACAAGAGAAAGGAAAACACGTTCTACAGGAACAGGGGCTTATCCACCGCTCCGCGTTCTCACAAGTCTCCCACGGTCTCCCAGGGGCCATCACACGTTAACCCAAGGTCTTCCCTCCATCAAAGGTCTGTAGTATGATGATATAATATAGTCAATAGTCGATATTATTTTATGTTTTATTAATTGTGAGAATGTCTCAATAAAAATTATTAGTTAATGTGCAAAAAGATGTTGAACATCTACCTCTCATCTACCGAACATCAATTTAAAACAGTCACTCAATTATCGTTTGTTCACTGTAGTCATTTAATACGTTAAACTATGCTCATGTTTTTAATACAGTGCTAACATTGATATTTATGGCTGTATATGAAACACATGGAAAATATATGTGTTTCAAACAAGTTGTAAATGCACAAAAACGTTATGTACCATGTCATCTAAACTAAGTACGAATTAGTTTGTCTTTTTGTCTAAAACATATTTAATAATTCTCAAAATATTGTATAAAACAACAATGTCACCAAAATGTCTTAGCATCTTTAAGTATAAGACATTATTGCTTTAATGAAGGTCAAATAACTATGAGTACTACATCCAACTCAAAATAAATATAATTATATACAATTTGTGACTGATCAGTCAACGTAACTGTACTTAGGTTTTCTATTCAAACAACACTTCAAATTCTCAATGTTTTTTTCTGATCATTTGATCTCCAAGGTGTTCAGGCTCCAGGACAAACCTTTCATCAGATAATCCCACTTCATATGATCATTTATCTTAAAGATAATTAAACTCTGTCATTATACTGGAGATAGGTAAACAATTATGTTGCCTATAAAGAACTTTAGTAAAGCAATAATACTCAAGGGACTTTACAAGTTAAGAAGAGTTTATGCTGTTATTCTCTAATAGCTTCCATATCCATCACCCTTCACCCCTATTAAAGTCTGATTGGACAGAGGATTTACTTTGGATTACATGGTGGTTTGAATAATAATGTCAAACATATGAAGAGATCTGAGTCCAAACATAGCTATCAATCCTTGTTAAGAGGGACATTGTATTCTTCTTTATACTATGCCTAACTATGCCAAATAGCGGCAGTTTTGTCAAATAATATGAAATGATCTCTGATGTGATTATATGATGATTTCTGAAATGAATAACCACAGCTTATGTCTTTCTATAGTTGATATGTGTGCAGTAAGTTGATGATGAGATGATTCATATTGCTATTCAATATGAATAGCAATGCTATTCACAAAAGACAATGAAAAGAAATTGAAGAAGTCTGTTTTCATTGCTTAGTCATCGGGACTGAGCTGTTTCAATATAATGTGCATTTTCAAGTTACACACTTTATGCTACTTCTTTTCATTTTTCTGCTTGCAAATGTTTGGATGGCAATTTGTAATCTGAACATTAATAAATGACTGTTCCACTTCTGTGCCCAAGCACCATGAGACTCAGGTATCTTGCTTTTAGAAGCATTATTTCACCTCATAGGCCAAGGTAAAACAACCATATTCATGGTTTAGGCTGAACATTTATCCAGTCATTACCCACATGAAATAATAACTCTTGGCTGGGGAAGTGTGTCCCAAAGCAAACAGACATAAAACAATTCAATTTTTATCTTTGCATCATATGACAACTCTGCTAGGGAGGTCTGATAGGGTTACAGTAAGTTAACATTACTTTGGCCCCCACACTAAGGCTAACAAACTGATCAGTAGATTAATGTTGGCCGCAGCTCAGCCACTTTTTTTTTTTTTACCACAGACTGTACTAATCTCAACACATTGAAACGTCAATGCAATGAAATCTCAACGCAGTGAAACGTCAATGCAATGAAACTAAGGGGTGATGACCATTTGTCTGCAACCACTTCTTCAGGATCCATGAGTGAGACTAGACATTTCAGGCCATAGATCAGTGCACTCTCGCGTTTGTTTACCCTTTATTGAAGCCAACGTTTTTGTTTTTTATATTAATATACTGTATTCATTTGGCAGACACTTTTATCCAATTGCTGTTATCAGATCCAAATAATCTCTGGCTAAATTCTTGAGGTGACAAATCTTGCAGTAGTGTTGTGATTCTTTGTGAGATTATGCACATTAAATGAATGAGCAGATATGTTTTAATACAAATGCGACCTGATCAATGAACAATGATCATGTTGCAAATAATCCACTAAAGTGGCTACATTTTGATGTTTTTATATGCTATTCTGACTGTGATTCTCCATCAGATGTCATGGGGTTGAACTTGAGGTTTGTTAGCTTTGTCAACAAGGTCTGAAAATATATAATTATGAACTCAATACAACCGACACGTGCCTGCTGAGGTTGTCATGATTAAATAGTGGGATGGGGCATTTGGCAAGATGGAGCAACAATTGTGGTAAAATTCCATGAATATTCATTATTATTTCTATTGACTATAAAGAGCCTGAAATGTGACACCCCAAGACAGTCCATAATGCAATGCAGTCATACTGGGTTGCAAGTACCAATTTGTTTTGTTTCAGTTGGTTGAAGCATTTAATGTGGGATTTGTGTAACATAACTATTGGGAGCCAACAATACACACATTAGGGCTCTAACCGTAGGAAAAGGACTCTCACCTTACAAGCAAATTAACTTACACAATCCCAGGGCACTGGGCTGTAGAATTCTCTGTTTAGAATGTCCACTCCTTTCTCAGCAGAAAGGAACAAAAAAGTGAAGCAGTTAACCATATTTTTGGATATTTCATAATTTACCAAGTAAAAAAATGGTTTTGTCAATTATGGAACAAGTTGTGAATGTTTTTCTTTCATTAGCGTGAGCCCTGTTGGTAGTAAAGTACAACTGGGATTCTGATCAGTGGATCTGTATCATACATACACTTCTTTAAATCAACAAGTACTTGGGTCAGGACAAATAGTCATGGTTTTATTAATTACAGTTCTGAATAACACAAAAGTAACTTTTTATGAGGACTATTCCAAATTGTTCTGTAGTTCATTGGAAATCTGCGTGCATGAGGTCTGTGATGTAGGCTACTGTGCCAGTTTACCATTTGAAGTCGGGAGGGCTACAATGTTTCTCATTATCGTCTCCCATCTAAGATCCTCATTGAAACACAGAAGTACACTCTTTGGCCTCCTTTTTTCATAACTACCCAATAAACAGTTAGCTTCCCACATTTACAATGTAATTTAGGGAGTTTTCAAATTCACAACAAATAGCACCTCAGCTTCAAATGACTGGAGATTGATGTCTTACCTGTGTATGCCTCAAATGTGGGTCAATTAGGCTGTGGTTCTAACAAGTAATAACAAGCACACAAAGTATGCAAAAAACACCTGTACAACCGATGTGTAAAATCCTGTTTTGAAAGTATTAAAGTAGGTGTTTTGATTGAAATGTCTCTTTACCAGTTATATATGTCAGCATCAATTCCACCTACTGTCTTGTTAGATCAAAACTGATGATATCTACTGTTTGAGCGTAGCCAGTCTGGCAGTGCTGGGCTTGCTGGCGTCTATGGCTTGCAAAGTGAGGAATAGACGGCTCTCCCCATGGTTGCACTTTGAGGCTGGTGCCAGAGTGTCTCACCCTTGCAGGTTAGTTTGGGAACACAATCCTACTGCAGGGGTTTCATAGGCAAAACAGCTGGTATTCTCTCACACATAGTCATGCAGAGTTCACCCACAGAGTGCACTGCATACTACAAATTAAATGTAGCATTACATTTTATGTGTAAATGTAAACTGTCATGTTTTGTATGTTTTTATAAATTTCCATTCCTTTAAAATCACCACTCTAAAACTATATATTTAAGAGTTTTATGTCAATGGTGGTCAGAGTGAATAGAAAGTTATTAATCTAGAAACTTCTAGATTATTATAAAATAGAATGGCGGTAATGTTATTTAGGCCTTATAACATAAAATACATGCAGACATAACACAAAGACACACCATGCCTGACTCAACAAAAACTACGGATGAGAAATGAACAGTTTACAACTTGAATTACAAAAGATACACAAAGTTTAGAAAGGTCAATTGCAAGGCCTTTCCATTCATCAAGAATAACCACTGATACAAAAATGAAGGTACGGATGGTAAATCTTAAAAGTGGGCCAAGAAACTTTCATCTCAAACATTGAAAACATGCCCTCACCATTTGTAAACTTGGTATGTGTCATTTTAATTATATAATATTAATATTAACAACATGTAAAGTCAATACACTGCATATTTAGCAATGGCTAGCAATGGCAAAATATAGTCATCCTTCTATATAATGACCAGCCCCATCATTATAAATGCAATGAAACTCTAGGAATAAGTTCCTAGCATTTTCACTTGGGAAGTACCGGTACAGTGCAGTGATCAATTGTTGGTTGTTGATTGTAGTGTTGCCATGTCTGGTGCTCACAAGACACTTTTCACCCAAACCATTCATGATTGTACATTTCAAGTTTCATTCTAAAACAAGCCCAGTGGGACAGTCAGTGACAGGCAATGTGTCTGATGGAACTACAGGGCTATCAGCAGCACTAACAAACACGGGTGTTCTTCATCAGAGCCTAAAGTTGGCAGTCAAACAGTGGCCTCCATCTATTTTAAATTGCAGGCACATGACAGCACGTAGTGGCATTATGAGACACCTGGGTGTACAAAGCAGGTAAATACTGAAGTGGAACCAGAACTTTAGAGGTTGCAAAAGGAGGGAACAATTGAACCGGTGTGTTTCTCAGAGTGGGTTGCACCCATTGTGTAAAAGCCTTAGAAGGCGGGGATTATAAGATTACTGTGAGCAAGGTATGAAAACTAGACAATTACCTGATGGAAAACAGAGGATTTAATTGCAGATTAAGTTCAAAAGTTGACTAAACTAGATCTGTCTCAAGTCTTCGGCAGTTGGTTTTATAAAAGGAAACAAGAAAGTACACTACCATAAACACAAATACACACGGGCTATTCCAGTACATTCACCTATCAAATGGAGTGTCACCCAGTCCAGAAATATTTTAGTTTACATTGAGAATGCTCCAAGGCATTATTCAGTTATGTACGGATGGATGGACGGACAGAAAGGTCTATGCATGAGGATTCCGCATGACAAAGGGGATATTTCAAGCATTGGGGTGGATCAGATGGTGGTACTCCCTGGCCCAGATTGCGGACCACCTTGGGCAAGATTTGTAGGCAACCAGGACCACATCAGTGTGACTTGTGAGTGCACTCAACAGCCCAATCTTAGGTCACAGCATCAGGACAAATTACTTTCATAACTAGTTGTGTTGGTGTTGGTTGGTTAAGCTAGCCTACTGTCTGGTGTGTCTTACATCATGATGAATTCTAAAAAGAGCATACTCTTGTAGAGTAAGCAAGTGACTGCAAACAGGGATGTGAATTGCAATTCATTTTCTAGGAACTGAAGTTTAATGTAATTTTTGGATTATTAAAGAATCCTCAAAAACTAGGGACCAAAGGAACATAATGGTTTCTGCAAAGTTATTATAAAAGATTGAATTGCCATTCTAGTGAAAGCTTGTCAGGTTGTCAACCAGCATTCAGAATGGAATAGGGCCATATAAATCAGAGAGGTCAGTCTGTTAATTGTGTTGGATGGTTCAACAAATACATTTAGCCAGACCAAAAGTTACAGTTTTAATACATATTACATGGAAAAGATGGCCCTGCCGAAAAAAAGGGTCATGACTTTCAACTTGAGCTATCCATGAGCTAGTTGTTATTAGCTAAACAGCATAATGGAAAGTAATTCCACATCAATTGCTCCATTTTCTCTAACAGCCAGACACATGCTGCATCAGGCCTGGTTGTGTAGCATTTTGTTTCTGTGGCAGATTGTAACCGCAGCATAAAATCTGTGTACAAATTATTGCACAAATTTGAGCAGACAGGTAGTAAAAAATCTGTTGAAGCATGAAAACATTTCCAGTTAGCATAGGAACAAACCTTTTGTGTGATGTGGATACATGGCAAGTCTCCTGCCACTGCAGTGATCGGTGCCACTAGGACCAACCTACAAGATGGAATTTAAATTTCCTGCAGGCGACCAGGACATCGATGTTGGGCAGAGGGGCCTACTGTAAGGGAAAAATAACTGGAAATGCGAAGAGACCCTGTTGAATTTCAGATGATCAAAAGAGGCCAACTACTGAACAGTCTAAACATTGAATTGTGTATTCATTTCACAGACTAGGAGGCAACATTAAGGTTACATTCACCAGTTAATGTAACCTTAATGTAAAGTGTTGCCAAACAGGAGTTAAAAGTAGCATACAGCAGTGTCTGTTGAGATGACAGAGTAGCACTGAAGTAATGAATAAATGGAAAATGAATTTAGAAATGTATTTATAAATGGTGTGACCAGGCAGGAGAATGAGTGTTTGCTGAGTCCTTAAGGTCATGGCTGGGCTACAGAAGCAAAGTCTTCAGGAAGAAAGCTTGGGGACAGAGATGGGATAGGTACAGTATGTTGAGAACATGAAGTTCAGTGCAAGTGACAGGTAGATCATGAATAGGAGTTGTCTGTCTTCTCCTCTTGAACTGTCTAACTAACTAGAACTCTCGATAGGCAGCCATAATTGGGATCAGCGCTATGCACAAGTATAAGTACAGTGTTGTTCTATCCAACTGACTATTAATTGTATACTGAGAGAGTCAACCGTTTAGTAACTACTGTAGGTTTGCCTTTGTAATGCTACAATTAAAAGTAAAGGCACGGGGTGGGGTGGCGAGCTGTGTACACCTACATGTAATACTGTACTACTGTACACCTACACTGGTAGTACATGTACAGTAACAGTACAAACGCCATACCCTGCAATACAGAAGTATGGAGGATATTTAAAACTCAGATTTTAATTTTACTACGATTGTTCATGTTTTCACTTTTGTTTCACACGTGTAATTAACTTATAATTCATATAGATAATTTATGGTAACATTTTGACTTATTTCATTTGTTTATCTTGGAAAATTTTGTTTAGTTTGATTAATGTATAATATTGACTAATACGTTTCTGGGGTGGGGCCCACGAAAAACCACATAGGTTTCTGGTCCACCTGCATGTTTTTTTTGTCTCTTCTCTTGTATCTTTATATTGTTTTAATCATTGTATAAATGCGAATAAACAAACAAACAAAAAAAACAAACAAGAATATTGGAAAATACATTTTGATCAAGCAAAAAATATCCTTTTTAATTCTAAATAATTGAAAGATTTCAATTTCAGTTCACCAAATTAAATGTTCTTGCTGTATCTGCTGTTGTTTAAAATGTTTACTAAAAAGATTGAATAAATGTCACCAATGTTTAAAAGGTGCAAAACTTGGTTGTTTAATGAGATCATTCTTGTATCCAAGTGATTTTTTACATTTTATTGTGAAGGTTAATGGATACATGCATATTTATACATTTACACATTCAATGACTTTACCCTTTGAGTTTATTCTGTGAACTCAGAGAAAAGCACTACACAAGTTTCATTTAGTAATTGTATTACAAAATCAGAACCACATAAATAAGGTTACCTCAAAAAAGAATAACCTCAAGGGAAAAAGGTGAGCTGGATTGAAATAATTAGCGCCCTCCTGTGTTCATTTCTAGCTACAGCCCATGCAGCACCGAAAGAAATGGGTTATTCTGTTAATTTTATTTGATTCCAATTAAATTTCCATATTCTTATTTTGTACAGAACTAAACCTGTTTTTTTTTTCAAGCTAAAACAAAGCCACACTCGCTCCTGTAAGTTTTTGTAATATTTTGTTTTAATATTTCAAATTACATAACATTTCCTTTAAAAAGATTACATTTGACCTCATAAGCAAAAGTTTAGTCTAATACGGTACAATATTCATGTAATGTACGACATATTCTCACTTGAAGTGTACACCCCAATATAAAATATATCATCACATTATGAAGCATGGAAACAGCTGGCAGATGCACTACAATGTAGTAATGCACTGTAATAACAGCTAGTTGAAGAGGTACATACTTTGGTAGTGAGCCCCATAAAACCAATGACTTCCTTTTCTCTTTGGCATTAATACCCTCAGGGCTTGCATTGAAGACTGTTGCTATCACATTTCACCATTTGGATTGAATTTGATCAAAAAGTTACTGAGTTACTCTGGCTGAACTGCCTCTATATTCCTCCTAGTCTAAATAACTACCAGAAATAGGTTGATTGTGAAAAACATATCAAAAGAGCATACATCTAATAAAATATATATGTTATGTTAACATTGGCACTTTTAATTGTGCACTGTGCAAAATTACACACAAAGCCCTTGTCCATTCTTCCTTGTAAAGCTCTGTGTCAAACTCAATAGTAAAAGTGTTTTTACATTAATAACTTCCAGTCTGTAAAATATTAAAGAAATGAAACCGTGAACATCAACCTTAAAACATGTGGCAAGTACATTAAAATAACAAATGTGTGGTTTTTGTTCTTGTATTTATTTGAGGCCCTTTTATATCTGTAACAGATTTTACCTGTACATGAGGTATTTTTATGTCAGGGCCATGAGTCATGCCTGACATACAAATGTTCACTTTTGCCATAAGGTTATTCTTAAAGTTAGGTTATATTACGTTATACATACTATAAATTAGGTGAAGTAGCTAGTGAACTTCATTACAGGGCAATGGCCCTACCATTGTCATTGTGAACTTTACCCGGTTCTTTCTCAGTCAAGGTCCCTGAGTTACCTGAGGAAACTTGGCATGGCAGCTGAGCACACAATGGACATTTAGAAAAGTTGGTGCCCATGGCTGAGAAACAATTATTGGGTTTGTGTTTATTACAATGGTGTACAAAGGGAATGAAAATTCCATAGCTAAGTGTTTTACCATAAAAAGGCTGGGAGCAAAATGAATGTAATTAAGACCATGGTTACCTCTAAATTTTGTAACAAAGCCATTTTACTGCCTTATCAGCAGTTTATTATTATGGGGGTACTTTTCTCAAAATCCTTCAAGAGCCTTTTCACAGACTGAGTTCATTTAGGAGTTGTTTATTATTTAAAATCTGTGTTATCAATCATGATGTGTTTTTGTCCAGATCTTCCTGAAAAACTTAGTTACAGTGCATTATCATAGTAAAGTAAATACATCATAGTCTGTACTCAAGATGTGAAGGGGCTTGTACTTTAAAGTACTGTCAATTTTAGTAATGAGAATTGTGAAAATAACTTTTTCTCTGTGAGGAAGACAAGATGAAAATCTAACCATGACTTTAAAACTTTCTCTCTAAAGAGAGAAATTTGTATGTCAACTCAAAAAATATTTTTGGGATCAAATGACTAAATCTCAAATAGCTGCCAAATTGAAACATTGCTTAGAAACACCCATTGTACAACATTTACATCCCATTCACCACATTGTAGTGTATTTCACATACACATGAATATACAGTATTTTGTCTTTATTGTTGCACATGACAAGTCCTCTGAAGTTTAATGTCACCCATGTAAAGTAATACATTTATAACTATCATTCTAAACTGTGTTATTCTGTGCTTCTTTCGTGACCACTGGTGTAATATTAGAAGCTTATCTTATGAGTGATGAGACAACTACAAACAGAGATGCATTGCTGCACATTGTGATGCCATCTGGAAATCCAACATCAAATTTAACAACAATTCAACAGACACTGTTTACATATTCCCTACTGGTTACAAAAACAGTTTTGCTGTGCCTCGTACATTTATAAGTGTATTATATTGACAACAAATTATCACTGTAATTTAGGGAAATTGCTATATTTTTAAATGATCACAGATAAATATGCATTTCAGTGAAATGTGTGTGTAGATGGGATGGTGTGTTGACAGTGTACAGATAAATTGAGGTGCAGATTAAGAACAAAAGCAAGCTTGACCAAATTATAAAGTCCTATGAAACATTTGTGAAACATTCTGAAAAAAAAATATTGAATGTGCTTAGTAACATTTCCATTTGTGTCTGTGATTCCATCCCATTGAAAACATCTCTGAGGTATTTATAAAGACTGTACAGTAACATTTCACTTTACATTTTGGTCCCTGAAATCTGATTTCCTACTTTGAAGCTACAATTCTTGTTCATATTCTATTTCTTCCTCTCCAGCAACATGTGTCCCTCATTACATCACGTCATGCCAAGGGACAATCAGTTTGTTGAAACACATTTCAGGATGAGAAGAAAAGGGGAGGAAAAAAGCTCAAGAGGGAAAGAAAATCTGAAAATGGAGCGCTGTCAGAGGTATGTGACAAGGGGCATTATTGAAACAGTAAAGGATACCTCTTCTTGCCCGTGGCGTTTGAAGGGTAACTGTTACAGAGGCTTGCCTGTAGCGCCTTCCCCTTGAAGTTAGCAATCCCCCTCTGTGCTAAGAACTGGACTGGGCGGGTTTGTGAGTGACAGCTTCAATAAGTGTAATTATAGTGGGCTGCTGGGACAAGGTGTACTGTCTGGCGACCCCACCCACTGTGGAGCCAGTGTGACGGTGTTAACTACGGTGTCAGGCCAAGGTAGTCATCAAACAAGGCACTACCGACCATTAGCAATCAACACATGCAAGGACAGATAGGGTCGTATAATCTCATATAAACTAATGTGCATAGCCTGCTTGGATTGTATTTACTGTTTTTTCAATCAATCAATTAATCAATCAATCAAGTAATCTACATATCTATCTATTATAAACAACCATGCACACACACACTCACACAATTGCAGTTGTTTTTTGTGGTTGTATTATATATTTTTTTACATTAATGCATTTACATAGACACACATTCATGATGTAAATGTAATAAACTGAGAGGAACAATGTTTGGTCAAATGGCCATCTCAAATTTTCCTTTTCCAACTGTGCACATATATTTCAGCATGGGTGTTAAGAGTTGTGGAATGCCAAAGGGCAGGGACTCACATTATCAAACAGGGCTGGGAATGTCTTATCCATAATTTACATCTCTCTTTCTCCCTCCCTCCCTCCCTTCCTCTCTCTCTCTCTCTCTCTCTCTCTCTCTCTCTCTCTGTTTTTGTGTGTGAAAGAGAGTGAGAACTGCACTGCAGGGTTTTTAGAGCCTCTCATGATTATCTTGTGCTCTATGTTGTGAAACAACTCAATCTGCCTTCCTCAGTCAACTGTATGCTTAAACAATGTTGTTCTGTGCACAGATGTCAGATCGTCTGTCAGCTTCCATTGTACAGAGGACTTTATAGGATCCTTTCCTTATAACATTCCTACTGCAACTTTCTGTAGTCTTTAAAACTAGAAATTACAAAGCATCTGAGTGTGTCTCAGTATGCATTTGCTTGGCAGTCAAGCACTACAAGTAGACAACAAGAACATCAACGTATGTTTATATATCTGATTTTTCTAGTTCGGCATGTTTACATGAGCGATGCATGTAATTGTATGCATGCATAGCATTCTCTTCCACTCACTGTACATTAGCCCCACATGATTCTCTACTTCCTGACTAAATTCAGAATTATCACAGATTATCTATGCTCTGTCCTTTTTATTATTCAGTTTTTACTATGTATTTAGGCTATCAGTGTCATGGCCCTGGGCCTTGCCAATTTAAGTTTGATGGGGTAGTGCTATCTTTAACCAGCTAAGATCTAAGGCAAACTAGCCTGTTATGATCAAAACTGGCTAAAAAGTAGTTTAATGACTCAAGGCATTTTGGAATATTGTAATGGTTTCTGATTGTCACAATAATAAGGCAATCAGGTTGATTCATTATCATGATTTGCTTGGCTGCAATCGCATTTATATTTCCTTTTTTATATTATGGATATTGGTCCACTTTTATTGGTCAAATATATAGAGAGAGTGGCTTTTGTTAATTTGCACGATAACTGTTGCTGTAAATTGCTATAATGTTGATCAATTACAAATAAGGGAAGAGAAGAAATTCTATAAGTTTTGCAAAAGGACCGAGTCCAAAATCTACAGCTCTAAGACAAGTTCATAGACAATTTGATTTATAGAAGGAGTACACTTGCTTTTAAACTTCTGAATCAACAACAGAACAACCAACACACTTGAACGTCCTCTTAAGACATGGAGGGCCACTGGGAGGCTCATTCCACAGTGGAGCCAGTGCTGTTTAGAGACCTGTATTGTCTGCTCCTCTTTGGTCAGTTTAATATCAGCTTTAGGCTATAGATTTTCCCCCATGCAGCTTCACCAATTACTGGAATATCCCCCTTCCTCCTTTTTACTCCCACCCTTCTCCTAGTCTCCTCATGCTGCTCGCAACACCACTTTGTTGTGTCTGTTCTCCTCTCCTGCATAGTCAGTCTTTCCCCTTTTCCTAGTACCTTAAACCCTGTCAGTCTTAGTCTTTCTCCCTCTGTCTGTCTGTCTGTCTGTCTCTCTCTCTCTCTCTCTCTCTCTCTCTCTCTCTCTCTCTCTCTCTCTCTCTCTCTCTCTCTCTCTCTCTCTCTCTCTCTCTCTCTCTCTCTCTCTCCTTCAGTCTGTCTATTGTTATCTCTCTCTCTCCCTCTCTCGTTTTCTGGTCAATAATCTCTTTTAAAAAAACATTCAAAACATTCCTTTTCCTCCCTCACATGGGTGTTGGATATCCCATTGGATGATCTTGAGGAAGATACCCAGTAAACTGAGTTCCTGTCCATGTATACTATTTGTGTTTGTCCATATGTGCTCACAAGCTAGTTTGTGTGTATACATTAAAGCTTTGATCAAATCCCGCGACGAGCCTTAAAACTTCAGTCAAGGCTGCATCCTGATATCCCAGTGGGACTGGTTGGAGGGGATAATCTGCACCACTAGGAACACAGTTTTTTAGAGGTTCCACATGTGCCTTGGCACCAGACAGATGGACGGCAGGGGAGGCTCCTTATTTACAGCAACATTCCTGTAGCGTTGTCACGCAGTTTTATTAGCGTTAGCCTAGCCTTAGGCCCTGTCATTAGAACTCACTCTTCGAGAACCGTTCCCATGCTTGTCTGCCCATTAGCTCACAGATGGTTAACCACAAGTAACCACCAATAAGGTCATAGAATCATTGTCATAATGTACTTAATCAATATGGGTACTTCGAACAAAACATCCAGTTTACTTTACTCTTAGTGTGGAGTTCTTTATGTTTATTCCTTTTCATTAAATATTTTGAGGAATTTTTTGGTATCTTTTTGTGATACCGTTTTTTATATAACTTATTATATAAACTTTGGAAAGTTTAGCAAAGTTGACAATATCAAAATCCACAAAGAAAAAGGATTGCTAAAAGGTCTGTGATGTGTTGAACAGGCAGGGCAACTAAAACCCCTACAGTTTGCGTTTCCATTGTGAGAAATGTCAACCTTCTCTTTAACCCATAGACCTGAGTTTACAAACGTGATTCATTTGAGCAATCATTCTAATAACAGTAAATCCACAATAATTGAGGTCTTACAATTTGGATAAAGTGACTTTTATTACAAAAACCTTCCAGGTGACTCAGGGGTTGAAATGAAAAGCAGATCATTTGATTGTTTCCATAGGAAATTTTGCCTTCTTTGTTTTGATCTGCACGGTCAAAGTTGGCTGCCTACTGAAATGATCTTCGATCAATTGTCATGACAGGAATTGTTTTGTGAACATCAGCAAATTTTGATACAACTAACTGTAAAGGACTTTAACCATTTAGAACTGTAATCTGTAAGAGTAAAAAAAATTACACAAACATGATGTGACTTTTCAATTTGTTATTGTATATGTGCCTATTACTATCTTATGATACTGTTACATTTGTGTCTTCATCCATTACAATGGTTCGTCCTCCAGTATTGATTGATTGAATGATGGTGCTTGAAGACTAGGGTTCTTTTATCTATTTTAACCTTTATACACTGTACAAACCAGTCACTTGATATGGTGAAATATACATTGGCAAATTGATTACTACAGCTACAATAGTAAATGCAATGTTTGTATTAATTGAAAATCTTAGTCTGCATCAAGGGACTATTCAGGGAGGGAGAGTATGCCTTTGAAAGATACTCGCAAGAAGATATTCTCAGAGTGTGTTATAACTAACACTGCAACACCCTTCTTCCTTAATGACTTCAGAACTTCACAACACAATAGATGAAAGAGGACTGAGAATTACTTACTGTATTCCTTTGTGCCTAATCAATTTCTGCCCCATAGAAATAATGTTGTCTATTGTAATATCTTATTGGTAGTCAAATCCCAGTGTACACATTTGCACAATAATGTATGCCTTTGTATCAAAAAGGGTACTATGAGGTCATTACAAGGTGTTTGCGAGGTCTTGTGGTTGCTACAATACCTTGCTCTTTACGAGACTTTAACCTTAAAGAGAAGATTTCTATTTTTATTTTATTTTTATGGTTTACTGATTTGGCTTATCAATTTTATTTTGACCTACTAGAGGCCTTATATATACCATGTGAGTACACTTGTAAGCTTAGTAAGTGCTTGCAATTTACTGGACAATCAAGCAACAAATATGAACTGTTGTTAGAACACCAGTGCACTCGCTTGTACAAGATTTGTTTGCAACAAAAAAGCCCTTTGGAAATAGTTATTTTTCACTAAGTTCACTAACCAGCATGTAACAATTAAATTGTATGTACATTTTTTGACATCAATCTCCAAATGGTTCCAGGATATGATAATGTATTGTTATATTTTGGGGCCTTATGCAGCAATTCTTTTTTTTTTTTATGAATGAAAGTGGTGAGAATATAAAGACTTCTCACGTACTGAAGATTTAAAGACAGATAGATAGCACAGTATGTTTAGTCACATATTTCACATGAAACAAATCCTTATTTCACCAGGGAAGTACAAAGCATCATACGCAAAGTATATACTTATTGTGTAAATATGAGCAATGTGTGTCTAAGTGGCCATGCGTTTCAAGAGAACAGGAATGAATGTACATTTTGAATGAGACGTCAAATCCACTTTCTTGTTTCTAAGAAAGAAGAATGTCTCTTCAGAATACTGATACATAACCATTCACCAAAATAGCCTGCTCACACGTCACCAAGTAATTGCCTGCTAATTCACATTTTTACAGTGTCTTATTGCTACCTTAACAACATTGTGACTACCTCCCAGTTAGCATGTCGGCTCACCCTTAGCCATCTGTCTCTCCACAGAGAGCTTTGCAATGTATGGAGTGAAAGAGGGCTGCAGTCAGGGACTGCAGGAGTGCCAGGAGATCAAATCCACATCAGTGGACGTGGCTGTGAGAGAACGACAAACAGTCAAAACAAAACCTGATCTCAGGGGCAATTACCAGTGTTTGCCTAATCTTTGGAACGTGCTGTCAAGAGCCAGGTCAATTACACTGTTTGACTCTTGATTTTTAGCAAGGGCTGGGTTGGGGGTAGAATAGGGAGTGGGGATTATGACTCATTAGGACTTCACAGTTTTGTGTTTGGAGACTTGGAGGAGCGGGGGTGTGGGAGGTGTGTGTGTGTGTGTGGGGGGGGGGGGCTGCGCCCCTCAACACTCTCACAGACACAAACCCAGACACACCACTGAAGAGGATAGTGGGTGAAATGTGATTATGTGAGTGTGTGCGATATAGAACTGGGACCACACTTTGTTGAGTTGCAATGGAATAATATTTTTTCAACAATTCATAGGTAACTGAATAATTATTTTAGTTCTATATTTACATAGGGAGAGAGCATTGTATGTGACCTAACCTGAGCAATAAATATACATATGAAAATACTGGCAGGTAGAGCCACATTAATTATATTTTTTCAAGAGATGTTTGTTATCTCAGATGTCATTAAGGTAATTTAAAACCCCAACCACCAACCAGCTTTTTACTCTGTAATTAAGATGTCGTGACACCAGGTTTAAGTCAAACCTGATTCCACACCACATTTAAATGACAGTGTAAAAATCCCTTCAAGGCTATGTGAATGACTTTATCGGGATAGTTAGTATTGGTAATTACCTACAAGTAATTACCCCTAATTCCTATTATTACTGTCTTCTTGGTTACACATATCACCTGGGGGCATGCACTTTGTTCCCGGCTAACTTTATGCTTGCTTTGAATGCATGGGCATAGTGCCAAAGTATGTTTGAAGGAACAATGAACTGTGTTAAGTTTTGCTCTGTCTTGAGGATTGCGCTGTCATGTTTTCTCTTTTCCTCTCTCTTCCTCTCTTCCTGTCTTTTCCTCTCAGTTGATGCTTACACACACACACATACACACACATACACATGACATATTATGACTAAGCAGAGAGTTAGAAAAGACTTCCTGCTGACAAGTTCAGTCAATCAGGATGTCCCTGCCCAGTGGGAGGTGGCTAACTAGGGGGAGCATCAAAGAATGACTAAATGAGTTTGCCATGATGACACCACCATTCCTCCACATCAGAAATAAGCAGAAAAAGGTATTCGTAAACGTTTTGTAAACAAACTTAATGTTTAATGCCAACAATATTTGTGTATTAAAAAAGCTTTAGAAAGATGGGTTTAGATGTGGAAATCAGATATACCGGTACAAAACTGAAATGTAAAGACTGTGCTACTTTGTGTGTAAAGTTAAGCAACAGAGAAGACAAATTAAAGGTTTTCCAAACAAGCACACGTCACATACTATTTGACAATTTCTTCCTGCCTCTTCAAAATGGTCACAGTGAATGATTTGCAAGCAATTAAATGTGTTTGTGCTAAACCTCCCCCCATACTGTTCCGCTATACTTCATTCATCACTCATGTTTAAGAAACATATATCATTTCTCCATTTAACAATGGTCTCCCTTGCTACGCAGCTGTCTTCACTGTGCACTTTATTGTTAACCCTTTTCATTACTTTGACAGCAAAACTACAGTAATAGCCATCCAGTTGACTTTACACAAACCACCATTCTCAAACCCATATAACACTCAACTCCAAGGGCCTCTGTTGCATAGCTTCCACATGACGCTAGCAAGAAAGTGAAACTGCAGTCTAATGGAAAATAGTCCCATATTTGTTGATGACAACGTATTTTTGTTTGTGTTTCATGCATATTCATAAAGGGACATTAAAGTTTTTTTTTAAGTTCCACTTGCCAAACTTGAGACTTCTTGTCTCAGGCTTTTCTCAGTAATTTACTAGCTTGTATTTTCTGTTATTTGCTCATTTTAATAATAAATTGTTTATGAGGGTCCTTATATTGATTTTATAAACCTTCATGTAAGGGTTTATTACACTTTTAAACACATTTGAAATAGGATTTAGTAGCCACATGGTTTACTTGGTTGACTTACAGCAACAGCTCTCATCAAACCACAAGCAGTACTATGACAACACATGCCCCTCTTCTACTCTAACAAGCTCAAACCATCTAGACATGCACGTAAACATTGGCTTAGACATTCGCTTGGAGCGCGAGTTCCCCCTTTCTGTTCCATTGTGAGTCCCCAACCCCCTTCTATTCATTCATCCAAATGCAGCCCCCCTCATAACTTTGGGAGAAGGAGGTTAAGTCCAGGCTGCATCTCCTCTCCATCACTGTCCTGGCGGCCTCCACAAAGTGCAGGGACGGGGGTATGAGTACCCATTATGCCGTGTCCGTGCCTGCCGCTCAAAGCCACCCCTTCCTAATTGCCCTCAGAGAGGGCTGATAATGGGCCGACTTTGAAGTGAGAATGGCACCTAATGAGAGGGAGAGGGGTAGAAGAAGGGGGGAGAAGAAGAAAGGGGGGGGGGGGCAAGGATCAGGTGTCACCAGACAGCTCATGAGAAAAAGCACGGAAAGGAATAGGGGAGCAAGGCAAGTTTTTGGGTGGTGGCGGGGGGTGCCTTTGTCACTCCCTCTGTGCTTACAGGAGCACGAAGGAGTCAGAGACGGGGCTCCGAGACGCACTCCCTGCATGGGGCTGCTCCATCCATCTCTGCTCACCCCCCCACGCTCACCCCCACCCCTGTCTCCAGCAAGACGCCTGTCTCCCCCCAATGGTAGTTAGCTGCACCTCCTCTCTCTCCCTCTCTTAACCCTCCCTCCCAATCTTTCTCTTTTTTTTTCTCTGCCCTCTTCATCTCTCTCTCTCTCTCTGTGTAAAAAACTGTTTGAAAGCGTCTTGAAGAGGGTGGCCCTCACCACCACTAGGAAACTGTAGTTCCCATGCTTTTGATGTGCCTGTGATTCTTTACGCTGCCTTGCATACTTTCAAATGGTCCTGTGTAGGCTCAAAGGCTGCTGATTTGCATACAAGCATTTTATCTTTTTGCTGGGCATTCTTTTGACATGGTCTTTGATCCTTGAGTAGTAGTTACTTTTCTTTACTTTTGCCAAATGCACACTGTGAGATTGTCATTGTTAGCTTATTTTACGCTTCATATTTTTTTATATAAAACATTTATATGTATTCATTTTCACAACTTCCTTTAGGTACATGGATAAATGAATTACATTTACATTTAGTCATTTAGCAGACGCTCTTATCCAGAGAATTAGATAGATTGTGTTGAATATCTAGACATTTTTTGCTTGTTCTTAGGTGTTTTCGCCCTGTTTTTCCAACAAAATCAGGACAAGTTTGTAGGTTGGATAGAAGTGATATAGAAATTGTTTAAAACTGAATGTTAGCCAACAATATCAGTTGTATAAAAGATGGTAAAGAAAGAGATCCATCAGTCTCCTTTTCAGCACAGAAAACGTGGCATTTCGAGAGTCTGTACCGCGACCTAGCCACATTACTCCATAAAACACAATCTGTTCAGATAATAATAGACTCACTTAGCTATAATCTGTCTTTGAAAGGAAAAAAAGCCCTTTGGCCTTTATTCCTGGCACAAACAAGTTGTGTTTTCGCATGGCCTGCCATTTAAAAGGCTTTCTTTTGCACAAAGACCAGAGCCACTGGTGTTTTAAATAACAATGCTTTTGAGTATCGGTTGGTATTTACTACCAGAGCTTTGCAGTGCATTAAGCTTGAGACTGATTGTTGATCTGTTTGACTGTACTAATTGCCTGGAAAGCAATTGGGGGGCGATACAATACAGAAGCACAACAGTGATCAGATAAGTGACCGTTCAAAGAGAGCAGAGAGGGGAAACATTATAGTGACTGTTGACGTAAATATGCAGGAATGTCTAGAATCTGGGGTTGAGCTAGGTATCATGTTCAAAGAGCTGTGAGAGGGAATTCCATGAAATAGTGAGACCGTTTATTATCTGTTATTGACCCGAGGCTGTTTTATTAAACGCCTTCCTAATGATTCTCAATGGGCTAAACATGAACGAATGTCAGATAACTGACATGAAATGCCTTGAAGAGCTGCACTTCCAGTAAATGGACCACCTGACTAAAGAGCTGAAATGACATTAAATGACATTTGTTAACTTAATAAGCCATGTCTTTTAGCCAGGTGATGCTAGCTGTATTGTTACCTCAGTGTTACAGTTTCTCATTGATTGAACTACAGTACATCCACCAGGTGAGGGGTGGGCAGACAGTGTCAAGTCATTTTGGAAGGGCAGCGTGAGAAGAATAAATATTTTTACGTTTGTAAACAGTCAACCCAGTTGTATGTTTCCAATATGGTGACTTTACAATGAAAAAGCATGGGAATTAGTCAGTCCATCCATCCATCCATCATCTTCCGCTTGTCCGGGGGTCGGGTCGCGGGGGCAGCAACCTAAGCAGGGAGGCCCAGACTTTCCTCTCCCCGGCCACTTCCACCAGCTCTTCCTGGGGGACCCCGAGGCGTTCCCAGGCCAGCCGAGAGACATAGTCCCTCCAGCGTGTCCTGGGTCTTCCCCGGGGCCTCTTCCCAGTGGGACGTGCCCAGAACACCTCACCAGGGAGGCGTCCAGGAGGCATCCTTATCAGATGCCCGAGCCACCTCAACTGGCCCCTCTCGACGCGGAGGAGCAGCGGTTCTACTCTGAGCCCCTCCCGGATGACCGTGCTTCTCACCCTATCTCTAAGGGAAAGCCCGGACACCCTGCGGAGAAAACTCATTTTGGCCGCTTGTATTCGCGATCTCGTTCTTTCGGTCACTACCCACAGTTCGTGACCATAGGTGAGGGTAGGAACGTAGATCGACTGGTAAATAGAGAGCTTCGCCTTTCGACTCAGCTCCTTCTTCACCACAACGGACCGATGCAGAGCCCGCATCACTGCGGACGCCGCACCGATCCGCCTGTCGATCTCGCGCTCCATCCTTCCCTCACCTGTGAACAAGACCCCGAGATACTTGAACTCCTCCGCTTGGGACAAGATCTCCTCCCCGACCCGGAGATTGCACTCCACCTTTTTCCGGTCGATAACCATGGCCTACCCTCACCTATGGAATTAGTCAGTTCAGTGAAAAAATGTTTTACCTTGGTGAGTACACAGTGTCATTCACATGTACATTAGTCAATCTCAGTGTCAATACATGTATCATTCTTTGGGTCCATAAACATTTCATCTTCTCAATCATACCATTCAGTTTTTACCCATTATCAATACATACCAAATGTTGTGTTGTCTCTGGTGAACCTGTAGGGATACATTGACAATGTCGGGGGGAAAACTAAAGTTTAGGCTTGGAAGAAATGGGAGGAAAAGGGATTTACTGTATCATTACACCTTACCAGGGAAATAAAGGGTATATCAACATGCTGTGGAGTAGCTGAGCATCCACACTTTATTTGAGAGTGCCTGTCAATAATTTGTATTCAATTTTTTTAATTGAAGCCAATCTTTTGTCAAATTAATCCTGTTTGTCATATTCAAGCATTCACAAACTATAGGACCCTGTCACCAAAAGAGCTGTCTCACCAAAACATGAAGGGAGGGAAATGGCAACCAGAGAGACCTGGTTTCATCCAACCATGGCTTTCTAGTCTACTTAGTAATCAAGACAAGCTGTGGAAAAGACTTGGCCAAGATTTTAAAAAGCCTCTCCAAGCTGAAAGATGAGGAGGAATAGCAAAAAAAAATATGTTTCAAGAAAAGTTTAATTTTTTTGTCCTGGACAAGCTGAAAAGTAACCATTCCCGGGATGTTAAAGTGAAAGCTTCACCACAGGTCTAGATAGTAAGTGTACATCAATTAGTCTTTCCCTGACGTTAGCTTTTTTGAAAACAGAGAAGTCTCTCATCAGATTCTAGGTCAGAAATATCCCAAATTGACTTTGTAACATACAATAAGAGAAGAGGGAGAGGAAGGCACACAAAAATCTATGTGAAAGACAAAAAGGCGAGTTCCAAAACGGTCATGGTTGAAACCAATATTCACAGTGAATTTCCGGCCACAGTGCCATGTCTAAGTCCCCTGATTATTTTCTGGTTCAGGGGTTGCTTCATTTCAAAGTCTTCTCATGGCCCACGTCTATATAGTATTGTTAAGGGAACTATATTTCAACAGAAAAACATGCAGAGAGTGCTACATAAAATAAGAAGTGACTGTAAATCACACAGGATCTGCAGTGTTTAGTTATGATATAGTACAAACCACTGTTCCACAATCTCAAGCCCCTATACTAACATATACTGGTATTTGCTGAGTGTGTTTTTATTTCAATACAATATGTTTTAATTCTACCCTTTCTTGCAAATATTAAAATGTAAAAAAGAGTATGGGATCTTTTTTTTCATAGAAGAAGACTAAAAAAGGAAGATACACATGCACACCCAAAATAGCATTCCTCCAATACTGACTTGACCTGATTATTACTCATAATGAAAGAAAAAATATTTTCCAGATATGGAAGTTACTATGGTTTGTCTAGTAAAGATGAGCGCTCGGTAAACAGTTTGGGTTTTTGAAAAGTTACAGTAGCATAAGATTTAGGTTATTATTGGATAGTGACTTTTGGGGTTGCTTATTCCATGTAAACTTGAAGATAACATAATTGGCAACTCTGAACTTAAAGTGTCAGAAGAAAAGAAAAAGAGGACATCACAATAAATGTTCATGCCATTAATTGACCATGTATTTGCCACCATTGTATGGTGGCAAAGTCATTTTCTCCTCAGATCCCACAAGTACTTTTCAAATTACAATCACTTTGCTATTGGACTAGCAACTAACTGACCTTCTCCGATTACTGTCTTTCATGAACAACTGTGGCATGAGACAGAGCAAATCTCAGATAGATGTGCCACAGTAAATTGTCACTAGATGAGGTACTTTTAACGAACATTATATGGTTCCAGTCACGTATCTGGGTCCATCAAGTTGTTCCCAAAGCACTGACCTTGTTCTAAGCCCGGGGTTAAAAATGAGATAAACCACATAAATGCAAATTAGTGGCCTATCATTTGTTTAAAGGAAGTGCCATTGTCTGCTATTGTTTTGGGCATTATGATGCAAAGAATATTCCGGTGACTTCCCAGTCTTAAGTCAGTAAGTCAGTTTTACTGCACTGTAAGTTTGTTTTGTCTGGCTGGACGCTAAACACATTGTTAAACCCATGCGTAATGCCACCAAGCCCCCTGTAAATTTAAATGGCTTTACAATAATTTATTTTCAAGCTATTTTTTCCTTTTCTGACTATTGTGTCAATGTGAAAATTAGAAAAAATCTGTTAAATCAAGACACTCATGTTTTGATTTAACCATTTATTGATGATCAGAGACATGGAAATTTCAGAGACACAAAAAAAAACCTGATGGACAGTAACATACAGACAAAAAGAAGAAGATGGGGATAGTGGAGGGCAGAAGCAGCACAGAATCATACAACAACCGGGGTTGAGTACACATGTATCCATGCAACATATATTATATTGCCGTGTAATTGGTCATGGTTCTATGGGGTTGAAGTAACACAGGTGTAGTTGATGAGGGAGATCACCAGCACTACCTGAGTGCTATACCTGAACTAGGCTTTGCTCATGAGCTGGACTTGGTCATCACTTGGGCACTGCACATTAGCTGCTGCCGCAGTCAACTGGACAAAGACTGTGGTTTGACACTTGAAAAAGTGAGTTGGCCTTCAGAGAAGCTTATGTTTCATGAGACTGCAAAGAGGTTATACATTTTAGAATTTCAAGTACTAGTGAAAAAAACACATGCACAAAAAACTGTGGTATCCTATCTAACTGTTGACTCAGATTGCAATGTTTTCACAATATTTAGGATAAAAAATGCTTTCTACCACTTTTGAGATACATTTGAAAAGAAGATGGGTGCAGAAATAATTGTCCCTTTGAAGATGAGATATGATTATGATGTTTGTAGATAAATTACTATACTGAGGGGACAGGTATGTACCATATGTCAGAATTAAGTGTTCAATTACCTTTTTGCATTATGCCTTCTCAGGACAGCTGGTGTGCACCAACATACAGTACAGTATCCTCAAGGTCTACTGATAATTATATGGACTATGACTGAGTACGTTGCTATTGAAGATGTCAGGTTGCTATTTTCCTATGGTTGTCTGATGAAAGCTATAATTTGGGACTTCAAACGTCATATTATGTTGGAATGTGAATAAGGAACTTGCAAAAGATCATGCAATTTTCTATTGGGCTTTAACCACAAAGAGGATCCCCTTTCCATTGATGGTGCAATGCTGTCCAGTTTTGAAGACGTACCGCTGTTAAGAATCCTTTTTTACAACAACCTTTTTAAAATACAATTGTAACAAGGATAGTTAGTTGCAGCTTGGCCATAACATTTTCCATAATAAATTCTGCTGGATTTTGATCATTCATTTTCAATTACCATTATTATATATTTTCAATTTAAGTCATTTCTCAAAATCAACAAGTAGTGAGGGGTATTATAAAACGAATTCAGAGAACAAGAAAGTCAAATTTGATTATTTTTTTAAATATTTTCTATCTATTGCAACCTACATACAATGTATTGTTCAATAAAGATAAAAAGAGAATGGCGTTTTTGTTTAAAAAATATATATTCATATATAAATAAAAATTACAGTACATATTCATTTACAATCATGAAAACTATTATAATTTCCAGATGTGCATTTTTGGTGGCATCAATAAATAGCATACAGTTAAAGGAGTAGCTGCTTCTATAATTTGGTAATTTGTAATGTAAATGTAATTCTGTACTTCTTTTAAAGACAAAAAAATTAAGAAACATAAACTGAGTGTATACGGTAGCCTATTTGTAATGACCATCATTACAAATAGGCTATTTTTATTTTAAATTAAGTATTTGTAGCAACAACTTTGTTATAGAAAATCCAAGTTGGGATTGCAACATTGATGTTCTGTGGTTACACTGTTCCAAAAGTAGCTAAGCATCACGTCCTTTCCATGCTAATTTTGCATGTTCATGAACTAGCATGCAAAGATTATGATTTGTGTGCTAAACCGGCTCATAGCTGTTATCTCAGGAGAAGAATTATTGAAATACTCTCAGACATGGAAACAATGGGAATATGCAAGACAATCTGTCAGCACCCAAGCTTTCATGACACATGCACAAAACATATAAGGTAGCCTGATTCACTTTAATATTGAGTGATGTTATTTATAATAACTTTTGTTTCATTCATCACCATAGAAAATCATTCAAAATACACTATGATTGTATTGGGAGTTTACAATCTACTTTTATTTGTAAATGTGTGAGTTGTAATGTACTGAGTCCTGTGCCCAACACCTTTAGGACAGTAGTATAATGAGTCTCTATTCTTTCTTTTGTGTAATTTTAGCAGTATGTGACAGGACTAAAGTAGAGTCATGATTTAAAGTTTCAATGTACAAACACCAGTAAAGTCCTATCAGACAATGGAACAGGGTGTAGACAGAACTGTGCTGGGACCAATAGTTTGTTTATAAGCATTGAAGGTGTGGAATTATCAAACTAAAAAGGCCTTTTTACCCTGTCAGGTCATAATTCCTACCTCAGATAATTGTGTAGCTTTACATTTACTAAGAGTATTTGCAATTGACTCAAATGGACATTCACCTTCTGAAAATATACTTTAAATTGCATTTCAGTCCAAAATGTGTTTTTGTTTTACTCCAATTACTCATCTACAATATTGATACAAAGTATGAAACAACAAATGATACATCCAAAACACCCCTCAAATGATTCTTTTTTTTCCATTCCAAACAGTCAGAAGAAGGATATAGCTTCTGGCCTGAGAGATAAGAGCCTTTGATACAACCAAGTGACATCAAACAGTCAATGGATGAGTCCTCTGAAGATAAGATGGTCAGAACTGTCAGGCCAGATAATCATCCAAACAAAGAGAAAGTGGAGATTAAGGGGTTCCTTTTTAGGAAGTTAAGTGGACTGCCCAGAGGGCATGCAACAACATGACTCATCTGTCAGAGAGGTAGTAGATACCATCACATACGTATTCCCCCCTCCCTGTCAAAAGAGATTTTTCTTCTCTGAAGATCTATCTGAAGTATTATACGTTTAGGTTTAAGCTATTTAGACATATTAATTATTCAATTTCACAAAAGCTTTAAATCATTTATTTCTAAACAATGTATATATTTTAAATATATATTTTAATATATGTTTTTGTGTGGAAACAATATTTGTACATTATACTGAAAGTAACTAATTTAAGGTATATTTAATGGAATCACCTCACTTCATTTCTATGGTATTTTTGAATGTAATACATTTATTAGGTGCTAGAATTCTTGGTTATAATAATATAGTGACACATTTGCTTCCAATAGCCAGTCTTGTCACAGTTCTATGGCAATAAACTCTATTCATGAAGGTTCTACTATTTTTACAGGCAAGAGTTTGCATGGGGAAAAATCGACTGACATAAACATTCAGAAAGCTGAGTCTGCAGAAGAGGAGACCACTGTAACATCTGGTGCTACACTAACAAAGGAAATGAGCAAACCACACACCAAATACATTTTTATTCAACACTTTGGGCCCCTCTGAATAGGCATCTAAAAGCCAACACAAGTGAAATGCAAATAAACAGGTTTTATAAGACATATATGTAAAGTCAGGTGGCTGAGCGGTTAGGGAATCGGGCTAGTAATCTGAAGGTTGCCAGTTCGATTTCCGGCCGTGCCAAATGACGTTGTGTCCTTGGGCAAGGCACTTCACCCTACTTGCCTCTGGGAATGTCCCTGTACTTACTGTAAGTCGCTCTGGATAAGAGTGTCTGCTAAATGACTAAATTTAAAATGGCTACATTAGTCTGGACAGAATATCATTTTAGCCTTACTTATCTTGGCAAACTTGACAGTTTTAGTGTTGTAGCTTATATGTATGTTGGTGAATACTCCAAATGACAAGAGCAAATATTTGTTAACCTTTTAACTTTACATTTTAAATTGAGAACTCTAGATGAAAATGCCATCAGTAGCCAGAATGCTATCGTGCCATTTCTTCAAAGTTTGTAATAGGCCTAATACTCTTCAATTCAATAGGTACAGTTCTAAATCGTGTTTTCATAGAGCATACACAGGGATTTTAGTTATACGCTTAACGGAAATAAAAAATATTTGGTAATAAAAAGATAATTAATGTTAAAAGGCACATATTAGAAGGTCATACTAATGCTATTATTCATACTGTTCCATTGTCTTCACAAAATAATGAACAGACTTTGACTGCAATTTCCACTTATATGACACATTTGCATAGCCTGGTCCTAACCAGACCCTCGTACATTTCATTTGTACAGAGGGTCTGGGATCGCTCCATTGACAAGCATTAACTTCCTTGAAGGCGGGTACTCTGTTGAAGTTTAAAACTATTGGATCTGCCCAGAGCCACTCTGATCTGCCATAACCAATCGCTAGCGTTCGCCTTAGCCAACTCCTTCACCACGGAGCTAGCTGCCGTAGCTGGAAAATCAAACTTTTCCCGAACCCCGTGGGGAGGAGGGAAAACATCATGACCACCAACAAAACTCAGCAAGGATTGTTCTTGCTCTGGCTTTAACTTATGGATATTCGGCAGCGTTGCCACAACCGCAGAATAGCTTTGCTCGCATCTTTCTCCGCCGCCATTACTGAACTACAACTCAAACTAGTGCACGACATCAACGTCATCGTTCTCAGCCACTCCCTCTGTTCGCTGATTGGACCTACAAAAAATGTGTTTCTGAAAACCGACTGATGCACTGAAATCCCAGACCTAGTACACAAAATCCAAATTGAGCGGAAGTACGTAGGAGGGCAGAGCCAGGCTAACATTTGCACACCATTTGATGCAATGTAAAATCAGTTCACATTAGGCCAATAAACGCTGCATTAATCTTCTCTCATATATTTGTTGGTATCGTTTTGATGACCCAATTCTCCATTGAAACGTCATTAATCAATCATTGTCTATGCAATGTTGATCTGCGAATTTACTCTTAAAATGTAATCATAATTAGCACTACAGTAGCATATAAATACACTTTGAAGGATTCAAAATCTATGTGTCTATTCCAATATGTAATGATAGTATTCAATGACACAAATCTGTGTTCTAGAAAGAGTGGTCTGGAGTCGCAGAGGTCCGATAATATCAGCTTTAATGCAGCAGTTGGAAATCAACAAGTACAGAGCTCTGGGGTTGTCTACGTTTCCCTACCCGCAACAGAGTTTGGGCTGGTTCACGAAGTCCAACTGGCTATCTGTCCCTCCCCAGCATATATTTATACAGTGCAATTGAAACACAAGTATCAAAAAAGGGTTGAGCTTGTTCTCTCGTGCATCAGGGAGTTGTTCTTGCCTACGCGTCCCACCTGCTCGGGTGCCGTCTCCACCCGGTTTCAAGGTTGTTTCTGAAAATGAAGAGATAGAGACACAAAGAACAGCCTGCTTCCCACACTCAGTGTGAGACCCAATGTTTAAGCCTGGGCACACTTCTAAGTTCATAACTTTAATAAGCACAATGCATAACTTTAATTCAAGGTTGTTTCTGAAAACGAAGAGAGAGACACAAAGAACAGCCTGCTTCCCACACTCAGTGTGAGACCCAATGTTTAAGCCTGGGCACACTTCTAAGTTCATAACTTTAATAAGCACAATGCATAACTTTAATGAGCACAATATATTATTTAACATGTATATTTTAATAAATAATCAATTGATTGTTGTTAATGACTTGTTATTAATATTCGTTAGGCTAATTGTTGCATATTCCCATTTTAGTCGAGGTTGCAACATATGTCTATGGTTGCAACGCTTCTCTTCTCAGTGCTCTTGTACGTGAGGTGTGTCGCACGAGTATGACGTTTTTCTGTGGTGACGTGTCTTTGTTGACAGTGGAGCTCAGGAAACTTTGCTAGCTAGCATATCTCACTACTTAGACATGGCTGTTGATATAACTCTGCTTTTTAAAGCCAGTGTGAAAACTGTCAAAACAAGGAACAAGGCCATTGGAGTTGGGATTGAATCTCCGAAAGACGACATATTCAAGAGGAGCAAAACGAAGAATGGATTTTCTCCCAAAGCGAAGGAAGTGGTGAGTCTTCTCACAATTTCGTTAGAGCTAGCTAACTCTACTGTCTGTAGCTAGCTCTAACGCCAGTCTTACTAGCTGGCTACAAGTACTGAGTCCTAAACTTCTACATTTACTTAACTACTACTCACGCCAGTATAGTTATATTCTTTACTATTCAATCTTTGTGGGTGCTAAAATGTGCTCATAGTACCAGCTACTACTACGAGTATCTTCCACACCGCAGGTTGCTAGATCATTAGCCCTAGATGGCCAACTTTGTTTCATTCTGGACTCGAGAAGTCAGTATCTAGCGACAGCTAAACCTTTCATTCAATGTAGTCACTATCTACTCTAAACCTTGTCTTGCTACCCTAGATTCTGATAATTTAACATAATATTGTTGCCTAGTCATCTGATGAATGTTATATTGTTGTGTAACTACAACAAATGAACGCCAGTTGGTCTACCAGCTCTCTAAACAGATGAAGCCTAGCCACCGAGCTGTATACATTTGTAATCAGCCTCCTGTTTGAAGCTAATCCATCATCAGAACAGTCACAGCGTTGACGAAAAGGTCACTCCATCTACATTAAATTTAGGCTTGTATGAAGCTGAATTTAACCAGTTTATTGCGTTCATGTTAAGTAATTTTCCCTATACATTTCTGGAAAGTTTCCACTAATTCAATGGAGACAGAATTAATCAAACAGAACCTGTCTTGTCTGCCTGCTTTACAGTTGCCTTCGGATATACTGGTGCAAAGTGCCTTGATGCAATCAGTGAATATGTCAGTGAAACACAAATATTGTGTCCTTGAACTATAGATAGTGCATAGTCCCCGTGATAAAATTGGTGGCACACACACAGATTCCTGTTAGGGCACAGTGCCCACAATAATGTGGTCTGTGACACACATATATTTCATTGCGAATGCCTTTGTTAATTCCATTAGTTCATCGTGGTACTGCACTCCATTGGATTATAAAATGGACACCTGCAAAATATTAACTTTGCAGAGTGCCTGGATTTCGAGATATTCAAAGGAAACTCGCTACGGACTAATCAGAGTGAAGGGGCTGGGATTCGAAGAGAGCAAGCCAAACTGGAGGCGAATTATTTTTTCATTATTGGGTGTGCTCACGCCTTTGGCGAGCACAACCATTGTTCTCTCACATATATATTATAATTGTGAGAATGCTGTTAATAGTGAGAATGCTGCATTCTCACTATTGTTTTTCAACTTCTTAGTTCTTCCGCTGTTTTTTGTCCTTTAAGTAGTCCTGCATACCTTCACCGATTCCTACAATTTTTGTATCAAAACGTTCAGCTCCTTCGGGAGATGTGTGCTATGACTTTTTTCATTTCTCACTTTTTAATAACATTTATACTTTTTAATACATTAAGGTTTTTGTGCAAATTATTCTCCCATTAAAAGTAATGGTAAATCCTTTCAAATCATTAAAAAGCTTCCTCCTCTTTCAAACGTAACTACTTCAGCATACTTTTAGCTAGAGACACCATTCAACCTTTAAAATGTTCACAAGACATTCAGCTATTCCCAAGTGATTCAGTTTTTTCAAATATTCAGCCAATTTTGAATTATGACAGTTTGAAATACATTAAAATGTTTGCTCCTTCTTGATTTTTATGAATGAGCAGCAAGCAGAGTGGCACACTCTGCTGCCTGCTCTTTTTCTGATATTTGTTGGAATGCTGCTTCAGCATTCCAAGTATTGTTCTTTGAATCTTTAATCAACTTATTATTTTTCTTATATTTCTTCCGTGGCACCTTTCAGCGCCTTCAAGTCTTCAGCTATTAAAACCGTTCAGCTATCAAAAAATTCTGCAGTTTCAGGCCATGGGTGCTATGACTTTTCAGCTTTGTACTTCTTATGCTTGAATTAATATAAATCAATATTCATAATATTTTTTACATGGGTTTCCAATGGAGTTTCCTTTCAAATCTTCTCAAACTTCTTCAACTTCCAAATCCTTCTTCTTCCTCAATCTTTCAGCTAGAGCCACCATTTAAACTGTAAAATGTTGACAAAACCCTAAACAATTTTTAAATAATTCAGCTTTTTGATATCTATTCAACTTTTTTCAATATCACTGATTATGTTTCATGACTTTTTCAAACCGTTTCTGAGATTTACATGGCTGTGTACGTGAAAGCCTAGAGTGCAGACTGAAACGCTTAAGGCCTTTGCACACTGAGTCCGAAATTCGTATCTGAAATGTTCGCACATTAAAAAATAAATACGACCACGTTATGTCAATCGCGCTTACACACTGCCTCCGAAACTTTCGTCCGTCAAAAAAAAGTTAGGATCGGGTTCGATTTTCTGCGTATTCGCATCCATAGCCAGCATTTTTATAGTTTTTTGGGCAATTCAGAGCCACCGAATGTTGAGGCTGACGATTGCGAAAAAACACATACGAAAATTTCGCACTCAGTGTGCAAGGGCCTTTAGAGTGGATGGGAGCTTCGGATGTTGTTGAAAAAATATTTCTAGTTTGCCAACATTGCCACAATTTTCGCTCTTCATGCTTTGTTTTTGGATCAATAGATAGCTAATTTTGTGCTGGTCGTAGACAGTGGTCTGTTGAATCCAACAGACGTACACATTTGTTCACAGCCCCACGAAAGCGAGACAAAGTCCAACTCTCGCCCCATAGAGACCAATGCAAATCTGGTGACAACATCGTCAGAGAAAGCAAAAAGAACAAGATTTTGAAACTGCCGGTAGAGTCGTATTTCGGACATCTCTGGTTTCGGCAGAGTCTGGGGTCTTGGAAAATATCCTTATTTTTGGGATTGGACGTATAGTTTTGCGTGTAGGTTAACTTGTTTGAGGTGTGGATTCTAGCTACATTTGTTATTCTCTGCCCTCAGCGCGTTAGCAATCATAGCTGCACCATCACCGTGGCAACGACAGACACGCACCACTCAGTCTCTCACACAGGTGATTGGTATTAGCTGATTAGTGGAGTCACAAGACAGAGGCTGTTTATCAATCCACGTTTTTTTCTGTTCTTGTGTTCTTGCAAACTCGTTTGACGTCATCTTTCATTGCCCAAGTACAGTTCCAATCCAAAGAACACAAGTCACCAAGAACGCCCAAAATACCCGGAAATGTTCCTGATCCGCGCCTTTTATCAAGGATGCATTGGATGGTGACTTGACCAGCGAGAACGCTTCTGATTTCCCAGAAGTCCTTGCGGACTTGCAAGACCATTCTTGCAAGGACGCTTGCAAGAACGTTTTTGTGGCAAAAAATGCCTTCAGTCAACGAAGGGTACTCAGTGCTAGCTACGTCACCACGTCAGCAGACGTTAGCAACGACGCATGGATTGATGTGCTGTTGCACAGCGAGTATCGTATTGTGCCGTGGTGTACTAGCAGCATCATACATGTACATGTAAGCAAATCAAGACTTGCATGTACAGTAAGTAATGTCACATTAAAGAATGTATGTAAAGTTTAAACTCAAGCTTGTGTGGTGCGTCGCTGGCTTCAGTGCCACAGCCTAAACTTTGTCAAAACAAATGTTCTCATTTCCGGCGCTTTCAAACAATCCCCTCACTCAGTGAAGTTTGGCTAGCCACCGCAACGAGCTTGCTCGTAGCAAACTTTTTTTGAATTAGCCATAAATAGATGTAAAGCTTATTTACGTTGTTGGGGGCATATTTTCAGTTAGCAGATGGTACTGTTTGAATCGCGATTCCATCTGAAATACTGCCGGTGACAACGTTGTTACGTTAGCATCGACGCATGGATACAACGTGCATAGATGTGCTGTTGCACAGCGAGTATCGTATTGTGCCGTGGTGTACTAGCAGCATCATACATGTACATTTAAGCAAATCAAGACTTGCATGTACAGTAAGTAATGTCACATTAAAGAATGTATTTAAACTCAAGCTTGTGTGGTGCGTCGCTGGCTTCAGTGCCACAGCCTAAACTTTATGTCAAAAGAAACATTCTCATTTCCGGCGCTTAAAAACAATCCCTTCACTCAGTGAAGTTTGGCTAGCCTTCTTTTGAATTAGCCATTTCTCCCTAAATAGATTATTTACGTTTTTGGGGGCATATTTTCAGTTAGCAGATGGTACTGTTTGAATCGCGATTCCATCTGAAATACTGCCGGTGACAACGTTGTTACAGTAGCTTGTTTCAAAGGGGGTTCGCTTGTTTCAAAGGGGGTTCTTGAGTAGGCTAAATGCTTGAAAATATCACTAGATGGGAAAAAACTTAAGGCGACGGACCCACCTGCAACCGACGAAAGCGAGCACACCCTACAATTTCCCCAGAAATTGTACCCTCTCTAGTTGGGTGTGCTTTGCCTTCGGCAAGGGCACAACCTTTGTTCTCTCACATATATTATTATTATTCTTTTTGCCCCCCTAAAACTCAGTCAATATTTGGACTACATAGACAACCTAGGTGTCAAAAGTTTTGTCTTGGTAGCGATTGAGTTTCTTGTATTTGTATTTACGTTCCGTTGCACGGTTTAAGTAGAAATTACGTTTTTGTGGCGAAAAGTGAAGCTAACGGTGGCTAACTTGCTAGCCACAGTCACTGACAGTAGCGTCAGTGACGTCACTAACGTCACGAAAACTCGCATGACCATAGATATATATAGGGTAGATGCACTCTCGGGAAACTTCCAGGTTCTGAACTGGTTGCAGTTCCACTCTAGTTCCATATGAGGTCGCTAACGGTCGAGTGCAGAATGAATGGAGGTCTATGGAGCTATACCCCTCAAAATCCACTTTTCTCAGGATATAATTTTTTGTCTAGTAATTTGAATTCTGAATTCGAAAAAAATACACACCGCTGGGTGATAGTTTTTTTAAAAGTCGCCTTTCTGTTCTAAAAAGCCTTTTAAAATGTCATTGACGTCATACACATTGTACGGCCTGAGATACTGCTTGACGGCAAGCTCTGGTTACTTCCACTTTTCTCTCGAGGCATCGACAACACAGCTGACAGGTTAGGCTCTCCCTGTCAATACACATGCTAGAAAGAGTTTTGGTTTGATAATGTTGTTGCTAATGTTGCTAATGCTCTGACATTCTGGTTCTGTTTCGGATGCCATCAAGCGGGATCTCTGGTTGTAGTCAGTCCTTCACTAACCAATCAGAATTCGTTAGCAGAATGCTAGCGTGTTATGGGCAACAACGACTTACACTGTAAGAAATCGAAAGGACATAAGTACTCGTTCATTCAACTTTAGACCTGTAATCCATGTTGAACATGCAAAAACTACAATCAAATCTGATATTTCTCAACGACAATCAGGTGAAAGAGACAAATTTAGCCGTTTAGCTCCATAGACTCCCATTCATTCTGCACTCGACCTCGATCACTCCCAGTGGAACTCTGGTGGAACTGCAACAAAATTCGGTACAATGGGCCTTAATAGGGAGTGGCCAGGCTCTCCTTAAACAGGCTCTGGTAGATGTCTCGTCCGCGTTGCAGGACAACGGAGTCGAACGTCCGCACATGGCAGCCATCTTACTACAGAAAATCGGTTGCTCAATATTAAACCGATTTTTAAACGGTTTGGTTTGTTATCATACGTTGATAACAAACCTCAATATTCAAACGATTTTTAAACGGTTTGGTTTGATATTGAGCAAGTTATGGTCATTTAAAAAGCACATGTAGCACCAACACAATGTTATGGGTGAGCGAGTTGACTGTAGCAAGATTGCCATGTGCGGACGTTCTAGACTCCGCCGTAAGACATCTAGTCTTGAGATATATCTATGCGCGTGACTATCTCTAGCAGAACATTAGTTTAGCAGCTCGTTAACTTCTGGGAGATGGCTAGGCTAACTGCTTTACTGCAAGGCAGCTGCAGAAACGCCACAAGCAAAGAGGCCTGGGTGATAACTATTTGCTCATTTTACTTAGTCAGGGTTTTACCTGGGTCAAAATGGGTCTTCGATGCTCAAAAAAAAATAAAAAATAATAATAATATATATATTCTTTTTTTCTCTTTTATCTAATCAATGTATTTATTCTCAGGTGTTTTGCATCTCCCCCCCACCCCCACCCCCCACCCTCGACATGTGCAATTTAGCTAGCAGGGGAAGAATACAAACAACGAAAATCGCCAGTTAACTTGATTTAAATTTGCAAGAACTATAGACTTATACAATAACAGGCTTAGATGAACTGACAACATAAGATATACGACTTACAGTTCTCAAGGACGCGCACACGCAATCTCAACTGCGGTGTGAAGCGCGTGTCCGTGCAATTCTCCGACATGCACTCTAACAATCACTGCTGATAGACGGCCTAAAATTTTGTACAGCCTGATTTCTGATACCGTGGCGGCAGAAATTTAGCCATAGTGGAAACACTATATATTATCATTCCAGGTTAAGAATACCAATGGAGGCTGCGTTGGAAATCGTAAATCAAACTTTTGTCAGCATTTTGAGTGGAAATTGGTGGCCAAGCTGCGAAGCCACCTTAAGTGTTTCTACCTTTTCTTCTTCTTATTATTATTATTATTGGGTGTGCTCACGACTTCGGCGAGCACAACCATTGTTCTCTCACATATATATTTATTATTTATTTTTATTGTTTATTTTCGCCCCCCTAAGGATCAGTCAATATTTGGACTACATAGACAACGCCTGTGTCAAAATGTTCGTCTTGATCTCGATTGCGTTGCTTGTATTTTTATTTACGTTCCGTTGCACGGTTTAGGAGGTTACAACGTTTTTGTGGCAAAAAGTGCCTTTAGTCAACGAAGGGTACTCAGTGCTAGCTACGTCAACACGTCAGCACATGTTAGCAACGACGCATAGATTGATGTGCAGTTGCACAGCGAGTATCGTGCTGTGGTGTACTAGCAGCACTTGTACATTTAAGCAAATCAAGACTTGCATGTACAGTAAGTAATGTCACATTAAATAATGTATTTAAACTCAAGCTTGCGTGGTGCATCGCTGTCTTCAATGCCACAGCCTAAACTTTATGTAAAAAAAAAAAAACATTCTCATTTATGGCGCTTTCAAACAATCCCCTCATGACGTTTGGCTAGCAACAGCAGCTAGCTTGTACGTAGCAAACTTCTTTTGAATTAGCCATTTCCCCCTAAATTAATGTCAAACTTGTTTACGTTTTTGGGGGCATATTTTCAGTTAGCAGACAGTACTGTTTGAATCGCGATTCCATCTGAAATACTGCCGGTGACAACGTTGTTACAGTAGCTTGTTTCAAAGGGGGTTCTTGAGTAGGCTAAATGCTTGAAAATATCACTAAATGGGAAAAACTTAAGGGGACAAACCCACCTGCAACTAACGCAAGCGAGCACACCCTACAATTTCCCCAGAAATTGTACCCTCTCTAGTTATTATTGGTGGCCAAGCCGCGAAGCGGCGCAGCCACCTCAAGTGTTTCTACCTTTTCTTATAATTGGGTGTGCTCAAGCCTTCGGCGAGAGCACAACCTTTGTTCTCTCACATATATATTTATTATTGGGTGTGCTTTGCCTTCGGCAAGGGCACAACCTTTGTTCTCTCACATATATATTATTATTATTATTATTATTATTATTCTTTTTGCCCCCCCTAAAACTCAGTCAATATTTGGCCTACATAGACAAAGTAGGTGTCAAAAGTTTCGTCTTGGTAGCGATTGAGTTGCTTCTATTGGAATTTACGTTCCGTTGCATGGTTTAGGCTGAAGTTAAGTTTTTGTGGCGAAAAGTTAAGCTAACGGTGGCTAATTTGCTGGCCACAGTCACTGACGTTACTAACGTCACTAACGTCACGAAAACACGCGTGACTACCTGTAGCAGAACATTCGTTTCGCATCTGTTAACTTGGGGGATAGCTAGGCTAACTATAGCTTTACTGCAAGGCAGCTGCAGAAACGCCACAAGCAAAGAGGCCAGGGTGATAACTATTTACTCATTTTACTTTTTGATGTGAAACACAATTGTGAAATGTAATGTACAATATTAGCTGATATTATTAAGGAAGTAGGCCCACATCTACTTTCGGAAACGGTAGTCTACTATTTCACTGAAGCATTAGCATCATGACATTAGCCTCTGTTTCCCGGGCAACACATACTACAGTGGTCTATGATGCATCTGTTTTCAATCGTTAAAATAAACATTCCTCACAAATACATTTTCGTTGTAGGATTTATTATGACATTACATTACAAGTAAACGATTTGTTGGTGAAATTATCATTACCTGTGGTTTCAAACCAGTGTTGCTCACTGCAACGCTGTAGCTTACGCGAGACACTACAAAAACATCTACAGTACACAGCTGTTTAGGAAATCAAACGGCGACAGAACATGTTCGGCACTCCCCTTACTTAAATCAAAAGTCTCTGACCACTAACCTGAACTTCATTGCCACAGCCTAAACTTTGTCAATCTGTTCATGAAAATAATAAATTTCAGCCTAAACCGTACAACGGAACGTTACATCAAATTCAACCAACGCAATCGCTACCAAGACCAACACAGCAGTAGTCTAGTACTGTACCGTAGTAGAATTTACCGGGGCAGCTTCTCCACACAGGGCTATATCGCATTTTGCGTTGTTACTGACAATGATCGCTACCAGTGAGCTTTTTATGAATGAGCGATTTTCCACTAAATAAATGTCAAGCTTATTTACGTTTTTGGGGGCATTTTTCAGTTAGCAGATGGTAATGTTTGAATCGCGATTCCATCTTTACTGCCGGTAACATAGTAGAATAATCTTCAAAGGGGGTTCTTTATTAATGAATGAATGCAATATGAGTAGGCTAAATGCCTGAAAATATCACGAGAAGGGAAAACTTAAAAGGACGTTTAAGTCATAGAGATTAGGTCAATTTTTACACCGGTCTGCCAAATTTATTCGTTGATTCAGCTATGAGGCTGCCTCTTGCAGGGGAAATGAGAAGACGTCATATTTCATTCTACACTTAACTCGTATTTTGAGTTGTAAATGAGCAGCAAAAAAAAGATGCTTTTAAATCTATGTAATCTTTATAAATAATAAGTAGGCCCTATGCATTTTTATATAAAATATACAGAAATATTAGTTGTAAAAATGTCATTAAAAAACAGACCCCTGTGCAACCGACGCAAGAAAGCACACCCTACAATTTCCCCAGAAATTGTACCCTCTATAGTTATTATTATTATACATCTGCCATGGGAGTCTATGGCAGCCCCTAGAACCACATGGTCAGAAGTTGTGAAATTTGGCACACTCTTTGGGACCAGTCCCCTCATCAATTTCACCAAGTTTCATGTCTCCCATTCTAACCATCTAGCGCCACCAATGGGTCAAAGTTGAAGGTGCTTTTACACACGTTACCTTTGAACCATATGCCGCATTTTCCAAAATGAGGTATCATTGGATTCCCTGGATCAAGACAAGTTCAACGCACTCTATGACGTCATACCCAGTCATATAGATTCTCCGCCATTTTGAATGTTAAGGAAAAGCGTTTTTTCGCTACTCCTCCTACAATTCTTGACGAATCTTCTTCAAAATTGCCACAGATGATCTTCAGACCAAGCCTCACAAAAGTTATCCCCTGGAGCTTTGATTTTCGCAACCGTTTGTTAGTTACAGCAATCAAATTGATGTGGCTGAATTGATGTGGCCGCCATTTTGAATATAATGTTTTTTTCGCTACGTCTCCTATAAAGTTTGTCCAATCTTCACCAAATTTGGCACAGATCATCTTCAGACCAAGCCTCACAAAATACATCACATGTTTTTTGATTATCTAAACCTTTTGACTGGAACAGTCAATCAAAGTCGTCAACCAAGCCACCATAAAAGAAGTGAGGTCATATCTCAGCACCTCTTTACTGCATTGACACCAAATTTGGTATAAGGACTAGGGACCCTGTTCTAAAGAGGTCCAAAATAGGTCATGCCATTTCACCTCTAGGTGGCGCTGCAATAATCAAAAATTTGGCACCATTTATCTTCAGATCAAGCCTCACAAACCTTTTCACATTCCGGTAAAGCTGATCAAAGTCGGCGATGAAGATCATATCTCAGGAAATATTCGCTGAATTGACAACAAACTTGGTACTGGTGCTCGGGACCCTGTTTCAAAGAGGTCCACAAAAGGTTGTGTCATCTAACCTCTAGGGGGCGATCCCGTGTCTGACACATATTAAATTGTGATACCAGCTGAATTGATGTGGCTGCCATTTTGAATGAATGAATAAAACGTTTTGGGTGAATACCAAATATTCACCTAATTTGGCACAGATTATCTTCAGACCACAATCACCTTGACATGTCAAAATAGAACTGAATTACAGCTGTTTAAACTTGAGACAAATCTGACAACCGCTTGCCACAGGAAAAATTCTGTATATTTTTACGCAGTCACTGAAATCTGATTTCCAGCACTGAGAATAGCTCACTAGGATAAATTGGTGTCCTGGGTTAGGGCCAAAATTTTCTCTATGCAGAAAAAACCCTGTTAGTGATATGACACACAATTGTGATGTGTAATGTACAATATAAGCTGATATTATTAAGGAAGTACATCTACTTTCGGAAACAGTAGTCTACTATTTCACTGAAGCATTAGCATGGTGACATTAGCCTCTGTTGCCCGGGCAACACATACTACAGCGGTCTATGATGCATCGGTTTTCAATCGTTAAAATAAACATTCCTCACAAATGCATTTTCGTTGTAGGATTTATTATGACATTAGAGTACAAGTTAACAATTTGTGGGTGAAATTATCATTACCTGTGGTTTCAAACCAGTGTAGCTCATTGCAACGCTGTAGGCTACAGCCTGTAGCCCACGTGAAACACTCGTAGCTAGCTAACAAAAACATCTCCACAGCTGTTTACAGTAGGAAGTCAAACGGCGACAGAACATGTTCGGCACTACCCTTACTTAAATCAAAAGTCTTTCAATAGGTGAAACTATCTGACCTGTGACTACTAACCTGAACTCCATTGCCACAGCCTAAACGTTGTCCATCTGTTCATGAAAATAATTAATTTCAGCCTAAACCGTACAACGGAACGTTACATCGAATTCAACCAACGCAATCGCTACCAAGACAACACAGTCTAGTACTGTACTGTAGTTGTACAATTTACCGGGGCAGCTTCTCCACACAGGGCTATATCGCATTTTGCGTTGTTTCTGGCAATGATCGCTACCATTGAGCTTTTTATGAATGAGGGATTTCCCCTTAATAAATGTCAAGCTTATTTATGTTTTTGGGGGCATATTTTCAGTTAGCAGATGGTACTGTTTGAAACGCGATTCCATCTGCCGGTAACATCGTTGTTAGAATAAACTTCAAAGGCGGTTCTTTATTAATGAATGAATGCATTCTTTAGGCTAAATGCCTGAAAATATCACAAGGGAAAAACTTAAAATTACGTTTAAGTCATAGAGACTAGGTCCATTTTTACACCAGTCTGCCAAATGTATTCGTTTTGGTTCAACTATGAGGCTGCTGATCACCGTTCCCTCTTGCAGGGCTACAGAGGTTGGTTGGCACACAGCATTTTTTGGTCGTTTTGAAGGTCACAGAAACAAAATTGTAACATCAAAATGTTTGCTTTCTCGACCTGCACTCATCTACTATGTTAAAACATCTGAAAATCACAAACTGTTTTGGTGAGGGTAACATTTCACTTTTATAGTATCAAAAGTAAAAAAGTGGTCTGTGGACTAAATTTATTATAAAACTGTGTCAGCTAAAGATATATATATATATTTTTTACATGTAGTTAATAGACATAGGAATCAGCTACATTTTCATTTAAAATTGGAAAGTTTGTAATGAGTAATGGTAGCTAGCCAACATCATTTAATCACAAAGTTGGGTTAAATTTGAGCGGGGTTGGTTGGCACAGTGATTTTGAAGATATAGGAATTTAATCAAAAAGTGGCAAGACATGTATTATAGGTGTGATGGGGGAGAGGGGCTACTAGGAGGGCTACTGTTAGGCTACTGTTGGGGTTATTGTCCCTTTTAAATGTTGTTTAATAAGAACATTGTCGTCAACATTCCGTTCTTCAGTCTTTTTTGCCTAATCCTGAGGATTAGGGATAGGGTTAATACATACATTCCTTCTAATGAATTGCATAAAACATGTTATTGAATGATTAATTGGTTAAACTATTTTATTAAATGTTCAAATTGTTTCTATTGCTTGCTTCATTTTGTGTAACTATAGCATTTTAACATTGTGCCAACCAACCCCGTGATGGGGCTGGTTGGCACAAATGCACAACATGACTTTATCACAAATTACCACATTTTAGAAAATATTTGTGTACTTTTAAACATATTATATATTAATTATAGCTTCGACCATAACGTTTAATTTGCTGCTGGTTAGAATATTCTAACATAAATGATGCCAAAAAAATATGGCAGACAGTGAAAAGTGTGCCAACCAACCCCGGTCTCCCCTACATTTGTGCAAAGCGTTACATTTATTATTGAATCATCCAAACAAATGAACCTCGCGCCATATTTACTATTGAAAGGAAAAGTAAGTTGATCGTGTTATTCGTAGTTGTTGTTGATTTTGAGAATTCTGATTGGTTTGCATGGCTTTATCCTTCTCGTTACACTGCCGCCTACAGGTTTGGCATAGTTATGATAGCGCTCGGGGGCGTATTTATGCGGGTTAATGTAAACAGAAACATTTTTGAAAACGGATCTTGTGTGTACGACGTTATTTTTGAAAAACGGAGGGGCAGAAATATTCGTTTCTGTAAATACCCGGCTATGTGTAAAGGCCGATATATGCTTCTGCGTTTTTCAAAAAACGGACACATGGCAACGCCCTCGTCTCCGTGGAACGCCCTCTACGAGCTCTCCGTCAGCCATCGGATAGCCTCGGACACCTTGACGTGCACCTCCTGAATTTTCTTACTGTCCGTCGTAATTTCAGAGAGCTACGGAGACCCCCATGGCTGTGATTGGTCAGTATTAAGAACCGCTTGCGTCAGGGGCGGGGTTGCCGTAATAAACAGGACGAACAGAATCCTTTGACCGCCATTGCTGTAAGTTTTTAGAATTCATATTTCAGCTAAACAGTACATGTAAATCAGCATCTGAATTAAAATGTGACGAGAAATGGGCAGTGTAGTTGCTGAAAATGTGCGTATTTTATTGATAAAACGGCTAATTTGTAAATTTGCTCCGACTTCTCGATAACCTAGGTAATTAAACACTCGACAACGACTTACAAAAAAACGTTGCGCCACCTACTCTTCTGGCGGTGAATCGTTTTCAGCACCCACAGCCTACGGAGAACCATAAACAAAGTCTATCCGTCCGTATCCATGCGTAACCGTGCGCCCGCCCATCCGTAAACGGCGACGCAGAAGCATATTTCGGCCTTCAACGTGGCCTTAGTATTTTGAGTTGTGAATGAGCAGAAAAAATTATGCTTTTAAATCTATGTAATCTTTATAAATAATAAGTAGGTTATGCATTTTTTATATAAAATATACAGAAATATAAAAAAAAAACGGACCCCTCTGCAACCAACGCAAGCAAGCACACCCTACAATTTCCCCAGAAATTGTACCCTCTCTAGTTTAATGTTGAAATGCTTATCCAAACAATGTCAATCGCGGCACTGCACTCCATTGGATTATAAAGAGGACACATGCAGAAAATGAACTTTGCAGAGTGCCCGGTTCTTGAGCTGATCGTGGGAAACTAAACCCATTCTAATTTGTACACACACAGATTCCTGGCATTATAAGAGAGATTGTAATTTCCATGTTAAATGCTGACACATTAATCATTAACTTTTAGTACGTGAATACAAAATGCAGTAATTTACTGCTAAGGCTACAGGTGATGTAAGAAAGAACTAGCCTACCCATCTGATGGAATCATGCACAATGAGTGCAGTGAATTCCAAGACCTTAATTAAAGGGGTCATTGACTGATTTTATAGGGTATTTCACACTGTTCCTTAAGGTCTCCGAATAGGGTATACACATTGGTTGGGCTGAAAATGGCCCGGGTGCTGTTCTATGTACCCTAATGCAACCCTGTGAAATAGCCCTAGAATGAAACTAGAGGTTTTCTCCCTTTTATGGTATGCTCATGATGCACGCTGATTGGTTGGTTTACAACGAGCGAAGCTGCAGAGCAAAGACGCAACATAGCCAAACATGCATCGTGAATTGTATATTTACATGACAACACAGGTTATTTATGTGTCTGAAACGGTCAGTAAAATGAAAAAACGTTAGCCCCATTGACAATAAACTAAATCACACATTCTACCTATGCTAGATACAGGAGACGTTAGCATTGCTAATAACTATTAGCGACAAAATCATACTTACAGCTTGCGATTGTGATGAGAATACAGTCGGAACAGCACATATTTTCAGCAACAGCAGCTTAGCAAATCCTGCTTTAAATTGTCCAAGGTTTTCAAAACTGTCTTTGGTGAAATGGTTCGAGCAAATTAATAATTGAGTGTCGAACTTCACAGGGATCTTCTCATAAACAAACATAAGGCATGCCCGTCATGTGTTTGGTTCCTTGGGAAGACTATGAAAAGTGTTAGCATTCCCTGTACAGCCTCGAACACTGCATTTACGACCTTGTTCCATTTTCAATATCCTTGAAAAACTTTCAAACTTCCTTCTTTGTAATTCACGTGGAAGCGTGAGCGCAGCTAAACTAGTGTCTTAACTTAACTAAATTTTGGGGTGTGACAAAAGGTACAGACCAGAGACAAAAAAGGTTCAAGCCTTTTTGGAAACCGACCGTTTTCCAGCGGCAGTTTGTGAGATATGCATAGGAAAGAGGTGTCAATGGACTTTGAGGTTCACTGTATGTCCATTTTACCCACCGAACTGTCGTTACTCAACTATGACAAGGTAAACTCGGTTTTTCAGGCAATAACCCCTTTAAAGATCACTGGTATGAAACATTTGCATATTAGCCTAAACAATTATCTTAAAGGTGTTGAATTTAGGAGAGATGGGCTTCTTCAAACCACTAGTTTATAGAATAAGTAGCCAAATAAAGCTTGACGGCTGTGAAATGTAGGGCTAGGATTCAAATTGAGGAACTAGGCCTACTTGTCCCAAGGGCTTTAGTGCTTTAAATCCATTCAGTCATCTAGCTCAGCAAAACCATGCTTTTGTTACTTTCTGTGCATCCTTGTTAAGTTGATATTGGAAGTAGTGGTTTAATAAAAAGGTGATGCTGATTCAAGGAAACTTAAACCTCGTCTGTGGTGGCTGCCCTTGGCTCTCCCCCCCCCCCCCCCCCCACCCCCGTGCTACAGATATCATCAGCAACTGTCTCGGTAAACCAACATTGGAAGAAATTGAAATTGGAAGTTTGGAATGTCGTGGCTGTGTACAGTTATGTTGTGGCTTTCATCCGACTATTCAACCCCCCATATTTCTCTCTGCGCAACGCACAAGGTTGCATTTTAGTTTTTTGCAAGAGCCCTCTCTTTGCATGTATGATTCCATAAACATGCTGCAATAACATTTTCTTTCGGCTCTCAAACAATTTCTCTGGGAAAGCCGATCCTTCCCAAGAGCCAGTGATTAAAGGTGGAAGATCAAAACACAGAAAATATTAAATTAGGTCCCCAGTAACAATGTTGACGGCCTGCACATAATGTACAACAGATGTGTGCCCTTCAAGACATGCAGGGCTCTCCTATTTTTCAAAGACGTTCCTCAAAAAGAGATAAAAATGGGAAAAGTTGATGAATTCTTTCTTCATTCAAAATATTAGAAACTTTGACATCTTTTGAAGCTAAGAAGTTAACTTACAAAAAGGCTATACAGGTTTGGTTGGGTTGGTAGAAATAATTTGTTCTCCTAGGGGTCAGTTTGGGGTGCTGTGATCTCAGTTTCAATGCTCACAACAGCATCCACAGCCATATCAAGTTTCAATTAGAGGCGGTTGCTTCAAAATATTTAAATATTGTGTCGAAAATAATGTTGGCCTCTGCATTTCTGCAGTCATACTGGCTGTTCCCAGAAGGTATCCCTCAAAGGTGCGGCAGTCAGCCAGCACTTTACTAAAATGGAGGGGTAGGGAGATTTATTTGGAAATGATAATCTGGTATATTCTCATACCTTTATCATAGATTTTGAAACACAGAGTAAGTCTGATGACGTGTTTGAATTCCTGTCTATTGAGCCCAGATATTCTGAGATGAGAGGGAACCCAGGGATTCTGCAAACTAAACACTTTTGTTCAGCATCCCCACTTTTTTTGCCAGTATAGTTGAATTTTGAAGAAGCAATGAGAATGTTCGTGCGACTGTACTTTCACATAATTTATTCACTTTTTTTGCCAGTATAGTTGAATTTTGAAGAAGCAATGAGAATGTTCGTGCGACTGTACTTTCACATAATTTATATATTTATAATTTTTTGGCCCTAATTACTTGACAGATATGTAGGGGTGTGACGATACAATCAGCTTGAGACGAGACAATACATGGTATTGGGTCAGGTCCGGCTCCACCCAATCAGGAGCTTGGCCCACCTTGGCCACACCCCCCATAACAACCAATCACAAAATTGGTGCGGTGTTCAAAAGTGTTTCCCCTAGGATTTTTTCAGTGGGGGCGGTAGACCTATATTTTGCCTCCCATTCATTTTCAATGGAAGTCACGTGACAGGCCCCGCAAGGCAGTGTGAGATACCTGGCAGCGCAAGCAGGTTGCCGAGCAAGAGAAGCGAACCCTATTCTATGCATTTATTAGGGCATTTGTGGACGAGCATTGTCAGGATGTTGCCAGTAAAAACAAAACTAGCCAGAATAACACAGCTAGCACAGTAAATGCTAATCCCAGCACCACACGGAGCAAAGAGCAAATAGGCTAATTTAGTCGCTGCCTGTGGATCTAGTGTACTCATCATCAGGCGATCAGGTGTAAATAGACAACATTGCGCAAACTTTAGTCGCAACTTTAAGGTGACGAACAAGAAGCGAATTGCCTGTGAAAATTGATGCATTTTTTGGATATATATTTTGGCACTTTTAGGGGGGCGGGGAGTTGTTTTGGGGGGGCGGGCCGCCAAAACAATGGTAGGGGAAACACTGGATCAATTCAGCTCGTTAGTCTCCAGTGATGGGTTTTTTGATTCCTTTCAGAGAATCGAATCATTTGATTCCATTCACCAAAAATATTTGTTCGCTGATTTGTGAACGAAATCTGGTGATTCTCTCGTTCACAAATTATTCGTTCTTATATTGGATTCGTTCAGTGATTCCTCCCTGCAGCCGAAGTCTGTGTGGTATGCCCACTGAGACTACACTAAAACATAATTACATTAAATCTTATTCTGGAAAATAATTTAGTTACACCACTGACCAAGTCCTTGGAAAATTTAGTGTGAAAATAATTTCATATTAATTACTTATTGCCCAGGTGTTAACCCAGGTGTTAATGCCACTTCTGGTCGGAGGATACTGTAGGCTACCGTATATTCCAAACTATAAATCACACTTTTTCATAGTTTGACTGGTCCTGCGACTTATAGTCAGGTGCGACTTGTTTATATTAATGGATAACTTACATTGAACTTCGGTTTTAGCAGAAGTCAATGGTGTGTAACATAGCGAAAATTAGCATTAAAGCTAGCGTTACGTACGGCGAACATTATCACAAAATATTGTTTTAAAATGAATAAATTAGCTGGCTAGAACCACATTTATGCCATAAACATACACATACAAGGAGAGAGAATTTTTCAGTTTCATTTAGCGGACTTTTAGCTATGTTAAACACTATTGACCTAAACTAAAACCGAAGTTCAAGTAAGTCATACATATAAATGCAATACATCCTCCAACCAGTGGTGGAAAGATACCACCAGAGAATGTTTAATAAGGGGAGAACTGCCACTTTTGGAAAACTTCCGGCTTCTGAACTGGTTGCAGTTCCACTTGAGGTTCCATATGAGGGCGCTCACAGGCAAGTGCAGAATGAATGGAGGTCTATGTAGCTATACCCCTCAAAATCCAATTTTCTCGGGATATAATTTTTTGTCTAGGAATTTGAATGTTGCATTTGAAAGGGGAGGCAAAGAAAATACACACTGCTGGGTGTTTGGTTTTTTAGCTTTTTTGTTCTAAAAAGCCTTTTAGAATGTCAATGACGTCATACAATCAGAATTCTTTAGCAAAATGCTAGCATGTTATGGGTAACAATGACTCACCCTGTAAGAAATCGAAAGGACATAAGTACTTGTTCATTCAACTTTTGACCTATAATCCATGTTTAACTTGCAAAAACTACAATCAAATCTGAGATTTCTCAATGACAATTAGGCAAAAGAGACAAATTTTGCCGTCTAGCTCCATAGACTCCCATTCATTTTGCACTCACCCGCGATCACCCCCAGTGGAACTCTGGTGAAACTGCAACCAAATTCGGTACAATGGGGCTTAATAGGGAGTGGACAGGCTCTCCGTAGACGGGCTCACTCATGTACAAATCACATTGGCTTACATATATAAATGCAGTACATCTTCCAACCAGCGGTGGCACTAACACCTGGCTACACCTGAAAAGGGGCCTGAGGAGAGAGTTCTGGTTAAGAGGGGCCTGATGAGGGAGCCCTGCAATTGGACCCTTCTCGATTCATTCATCGATTTGCTAAAGAGATCCAGTGATTCTCGTTCGCAAACAAGAATTACTTAATAAATCATTGAACAATTCTCTCGTTCTCGTTCGGGAACAAAAATCTTGGAACGAATCACTGAACGATTCTCTCCAAGGCTCGTCCTATTCTACCCGTTTGGTTAATACTCGCTGCCATCGTTGGTTTGATCAGTTTGTTGCAGGGTCACGGTCAATCAGAGTCAGAGGAGGGCGGGTCTCTTGGCGGAGAGTCAATTTGAAAGAATGGCGCAGGCAGCTCCAGATACCCCCCCCCCCGCGTTATAAGAAGTACACTTATAAAAGGAAGTAGGCTTGACATGCTCCAATACTGCACACTACTACTTCTGGTCCACTGATGTTATCATGTTCATGATGTTCATGATGTTCATGGAAGATCCTTTGCAAGTCTCCTGCACTATATATATATTTTTCCCAATATACCTTTTTGAGTATCAAAGCATTTGTTTAATTTAAAGTTAATAAGTTGTGGATCTGTTAATTTAATAAGTTAATAAAATATGGTTCACATCTCACAAGTTCCTACAAAAGCCTGTTTTTTGTGGTCTCACTGTCGACTTTGTTGGCCTATGTTTATTATTGTCATAGCTGTGTATTCAGCTACGATATGACCACTTGAGTTGTGATACAGAGAGACTGAGTGCATCTGTTCAGTCTCTATAGTACTCTGAGTACTATATTGCTTTTCTAAAACAATTTTATAGTCAACTAATTAACATTTAAACACGCAGTTATTGATAAAAAAAATGTTTATTTCGCCATTGTTTCTCCGCAACAAAAACAATAGTTCCATTGTCAATGTCTTGGTTGCCACGTAACCAACATTCCAGATGAGTGTTAGCCATGTTAGTGTTAGCCAACTTAGCCATGTTTTAAAACAGTCAACGGACCACGACGTTTGCTTCACCGTATTAGCTTCATGTCGGCTCCTTTCAATTGAGTCAAGATCATCTGCGCTGATGGAGACACACCTGGACACAGATGCGCTCTCCTCCTGCTTGAATGTATTAGGCCTATCTTGTTTGTCGTCATCAGACGATTCATAGATTAAATCAAATGCTATTTTGGGAAAATCGATCTCCATATTTGTTTTCCGATAGGCGTACTCATAGATATATATAAAGACTAGATGTCTTACGGCGGAGTCTAGAACGTCCGCACATGGCGGCCATCTTGCTACAGTCAACTCGCTCACCCATAACATTGTGTTGGTGCTACATGTACTTTTTAAATTACCATAACTTGCTCAATTTTCAACCGATTTTGAAACGGTTTGGTTTGTTATCAACGTCAGAGATGTCGTTATGCCACTGCATACTTATGAATAAGTATGTTTTTTTTTTTTTTTTTTTTTTATAGAAGTATGCAGTGGCCGGTTAATTTTCTACCGGCCAATCAGCGAACAGAGGGAGTGGCTGAGAACGATGACGTTGATGTTGTGCGCTAGTTTGTGTTGTAGTTCCGTAATGGCGGCGAAGAAAGATGCGAGCGAAGCCATTCGGTCCGATGTAGCAACGCTGCCGAATATCCATAAGTAAAGCCGGAGCAAGAACAAGTTTTGCTGAGTTTTGTTGGTGGCCATGATGTTGTGGCCCTCCTCCCCACGGGGTTCGGGAAAAGCTTGATTTTCCAGCTACGGCAGCTAGCTCTGTTACAGTAGTGGTGAAGGAATTGGCTAAGGCAACGCTAGCGATTGGTTATGGCAGATCAGAGTGGCTCTGGGCAGATCCAATAGTTTTAAACTTCAACAGAGTACCCGTCTACAAGGAAGTAGTGCATGTCGCAGAATAGCACAGACACGCGCTTCACACCGCAGTTGAGATTGTGTGTGTGTGTCCTTGAGAACTGTAAGTCGTATAACTTATGTTGCCAGTTCATTTAAGCCTGTTATTGTATTAGTCTATAGTTCTTGCAAATTTTAATTAAGTTAACTGGTGATTTTCGTTGTTTGTATTCCACTTCTAGCTAAATTGCACGTCTGTTGATTCGATAGTGATTGCTGCCCATTGCTCACATTTGTATTTTAGGTGCATTATTATGCTGAAGTTGTTTAATAAATAGTGGATTTATTGTTATTATTTGCTACAGAATGCTTACCCTATCAAGATCAAATGAAGCAGACAGTGTACATGCTTTCGAGTACCTTAATCAATAGGCTAGGCTACTGACCATTTACAATAAGTTGTTACGTCAATTATTAATTGGCAGCATTTATGCCATTTAGAACATACTTTATGAGTGGAAGGTGTCTTTAAGTAGCCTAACCTTATTGCTTTAGGGGAAATAGGACGAAAATATGACATTAGCTATTAGGCTTTTACATTAACCTGCTCCGAAATATAGGGTTAGAACTTTGCTTTGGCGCGGGGGGGGGGGGTTCAGACAGACCTGCCCCCACTGCTAAAAAAAAATCCTAGAGGAAACATTGTGTTAGTTCATTTGCAATCACATACAGGCTTTAAGGTATACAATGTAGGGGTCAGGGCTTAAAGTATTCCTCATAGAGCCACTGCCGTGCATTCAAACTTACCACAACGTTGCCGGGAGCAACTTTTACAGCTGACACACCGTTGTCTATGACTGACCGTGTCTGCAGAAGTAAATGTTAACCACAACAAGCAACAAATGAACAAATAATGAAGAGAAAAAAAATGAAAAAAAGATATCGGCAAATCGGTTTTGAAAATGACCGATACCGATAACCATAAAATGCTTAATAACGGCGCCGATAATCGACCACGCCGATAATCGGTCGACCCCTGATACAATGTATTCTAGATTTCACTGTTTTCTGTAGTCTGTAACGCTGATGCAGGGCTCTCAAGTCTCATGCAACACCTTATATTTCTCATGCTGAGAAGTAAGGGGTAACTTTTCCTGCTATTTTAGCGAATGGTGAGTTTTGTAAAGAAATACAAACAGGTTGCACCGTAACAATTATTTGCACTCACACCAATGCTCCCAAAGATATTTTGAGGTTGCAAAGACACAATTTCGGGAGCATATGCGACCAAAATAAAGCTCTGTATTTTGACAACACAAAAAGAATACAAAAAAGCACTTGGCCTTTTCTGTTGAAAAAGTATTATTGTCTATTAGTATTTGTTATTATAAACACTCAGTTGTTATTGAGTGTTTGCAGCAAACAACTTCATTATACATTTTTTATAAGTTGTTTGGTGTGACTTCTTTTCAGTACATCTGGGCCTACACTGGGAATATTTGTTATACAGTAGCTAGGTAGTTATGTTTGTTTAAATATGTTCAATATAGTCTCAATCAAGTGTGTGGCACATCATTTTTGGAGATTTCTGAGCATTTTATTGCCAGCAAACGATAGCAGTTGATGCAGCTTGTTGATTGGTCAATCTGGCGCTTTGTCAATTTTCCTCGCAAATCCTTGAGAAGTAGCAAAATGTACTGAACTGACTGGGGCAAAAATAAAATACAAAAACTGTGTGATTGAGACGTAAACACCATAATAGCGTCAACATGTGGCATGACTCTCTTAAGTTAAACATATTTTGCCTTGCAACCTTGAAAATAGATAGACAATGATCAGAGCTGAAGGACCCAAACAGCTGTTGGCCAGTCATTATCAATGTTTTAAGCTAAAGAAAGATCTATCCAAACCCCCAAAATCTCCTGGCTACGCCCTTATTTATTTTCCACCTCATAATAATTCCCACTGATGGTTTGTTTGTGCTCTGTATAGGCTGCAGGGTAGGGAGAAAGTTAGGAGCTAAAGTGGGGGTCCTTGATTATGATGATGAGATTAGATGTAGCCCGGCAGACTGTCTCCTCCTGCCTCACTAAGATCTTTCATACACACACACACACACACATGCACACATACACCTTCAATCAGGCACAATATACACACTCACATTCTTACAGCCGGCAGCAAGCACAGGGCCACCCCTTTCCTCATTGTTTGGGTATTACTCGCTCTTTAGAGTCTTAGGTTACAAGAGCAATTGATCCCCATGACCCCCTGCAAACCCTTGAGGTTGCAGTGGGAATTTGAGCCCCTGTGTATACACAGGAGATGACTCAAGCCCCTACAGCAGCACTCTTGAATTTTCTTCTTTCCTATACACCTTTTATTAGCCGGTGGGCCCCAATAATGTGAAGCTACTGCCGCCTGTTGGTGGTAGAGATATGTTGCGAAGAGTTGGATGGAGAGGGGGGTCTCATTGCAATGAGCTTTGGACCTGTACCTAATAACGATTTTATGAAAATATTGCACTTGTATACAGTATATGCAAGAAATTATAGCGTATTTGCTTTTGGCAACATTGTGAGGCAATAGTGTGTCATTGTACTGAAAAAATTATATTGCCTTTTCAATCAGTTTTACAGTCTACAAAAGTATAATAATTAGAGCCTGTGAACTGCGTTTACGTCATTTGAGATGGTGTTAGTCTTGAGCCCAAAAAGACGCTGTTCTGACAATACAATGTTCCTCATACATTTCAACCATGTGAAAAGCTCTCAAACCTCCAGGAGCTCAAGTGCTCAGAACAACGATTAACATTTTGACCTCTAATGATTGTATTATTACAAGAGTTCACCTGAGGGCAAAGCCCCACCTCACTCAGCCTTTCACTTGCAACATATAGCAACTCTGTACCTCTATTTGCTTTCGAAGAGAGGAGATACACTTCACGTTAGTTGCAGCATTCTTTTTATTTCAAATAAAATCAATTGTTATTTGTATATTTGAGAAACAAATTTGAGAAAAAAAAATTAAGAAACCTTGGTATCAATTCAGTGATGGGTCCCCTCCTCCAGAGATGGTGAGTGAACGCAGAGAGGTGCAGAACACAGGCAAAACATACATCAGGAGTAGAAAAACAAAAAGTGCCAGTGGATGTTGAAATACAAAATTCAACTCCGGTCAGAGTTGTCGAATGTCAGTTTAAGCAGTGGTAGCCACAGGGCTGGAGGCGTGTGATCGGCGCAGCATCATAGGGCAGCCGGTAGATGGATGGACTGGAAGGCACCAGGAACTCCCTGTTGTCTGTCAAAGGGGACCGATATTCACTGTCAACTAGGGCTGTCCCCGACTAAGATTTTCTTTGGTCGACCAAGACTCGACTAAAACGTCTGAAAATCGACTAATCGAAATTTGAAACGCTTTTTTTTCACACAAAAAATCTGAATTAATGGCTGCTGTTCATTGCAGATTCAGCCGCTAATAGCCTACTAATCATAAGACTCGTATCACCAGTCCTGTTGTAACCGAATGTATCTCTTACAATGTACTACAAATTTAAAATATTGTTTGTTTAACATGCAAATCAGAGCGCGCTTATCACTGCCTGAACTTGCAGCATGCGAACTTACGTAGAAGCTGAGTGGGGAACGGTGCAACAGAGAAAGATTTTGTTGTCTTGGCCGGAGAAGATAATGTCATTCGATTTGGATGTGATTCTTATAATAGGCATATTCATTTTTCAACCCAGCGCGTTAGCATGAGCGAAGTAGGGCTAGGCCAACTTACGTTTTTCAGGTGGTAGGCTACATCATATTCGACGTCGAACTATGAAACATAAACCGTTGTTGGCAGAGTTTGCATTCAACGTTTTTCGAGTCACCCGGTACTTTGTAAATGTAAATGTACTTTAATGAAATGCTGCCATAACACAGATTTCTTTGCCATTTTGACTAATAACACCGACAAAGTAGGCTATGGCAGAGTTTGTAGTTCGGCAGCCAATTGTGCTTGTGCCGTGTGCAAAATACCAAACCAAAACAAAGCGCAGATTAACGAAAGGGAAAACAGTAACACCTTTTCTTTTAAATTATATATTTTTAGAGTTGCTTTATTTGTCTTAAATAATATAATCTACAATTTATGTAGAACATTTCGTTAATTCAGCAATGATGACACAAGCGGGAATCAGATCTCACACTGCCATACGGCAGCTCGACTAAAAAAATCTTAGTCGACCAAGAGCATATCAACCAGAAAATCTACTAGTCGACTGAGCGGGGACAGCCCTACTGTCAACTAGGTCCAACGTTGGCAGACGGCCAACCAGGCAGATGTTGACAGCTCAATGTTGACAGCTTATTTATCTTCATGTCTACTCAAGTAAAAAAAAATCACCTTTCACCTTTGTCTCATGTTAGACCAAGAACCATTCTTGTCTCTTTTCATTCCTGTATATTTAGACATGCCATCTGAGGCCTGAGACTAGGTCGTGGTATGTCAATTTGTCAATTATGTTAATTAGTAGCAAAACAAAACAGACGAGGTTGGAGACAGCGGTGGTTATGTTACCAAAATTATCTTGGGTGCTATGAGCCACAATCAAACTCCTTGTGTCATTGTTTCAATCCCTGGCTTTCCTGGATTCTGTCTCCCTCTATTTTCTTTCTTCCTAAAACTTAGCCTGTGTGTGTGCCCTCACTCACATGTCTATCCTTCCAGCACCACTCTGTGGACAGGGATACAATTTTGTATTTTTCAACCAAATTACAGGAGCAAATATTGGATGGAATCAAGCTTCCTGTTGGGCTACTTATGCACACATATTCTTGGACATTTTACCTGTGGTAAATAGTCAACCGATTATGAATTTCAGATTTATTTAAGATTCCTCAGTCAGAGACCTATATAGAGGACTTCAACATTTTATTTACATAAGTTATTTGACAAGGAAATTGCCTGTTTGATTTAGGTATGTCCTGTAGTTAAATTAACGTTAAAAAGCAAACATTCTAAATTCAAACGTTTATACTGGCCTTTTGAAAGACATTAGAGAAAATTACTTTTTTTCCTGAGCCAGCGACTTTCTTTAGCTTTCTTAAGCTTTGTTGACAGATCCAGGCCTTAGAAGAGGAACCAACTCCTAGCAGAAACTGCATAGAGAGGGACACACACATAAGCACAATGATGAACCAGACACATACTGAATGTAATTAATATTTTCCCTTCATTTTGGCAGATCTCAAACATTACCAAGCTGAAAGACTTTCTTCTCCAGCACAGGAAAGACTATGTGAATGCAGGAAGGTGAGTTGTAAAACTTACAACTGGTGCAAAGTCAATACTGGCATTCATTTGACTAGCACAGTACAATTCTCTGTTTGCCTAACATGAAAACTAGCATCTTACATAGGTGTAAGATGTAACTTATTGAAACATATTTGCATAAATAGTTTTTCATTTTACCAACATTTCCACTTCAACTCCACTCTCCCAATAGCGAGTTGCAAGCTGTTGCCTAGCTGACCTAGTTAAAATGTCACCCTTAAGGGTTTCCCAGACCAGAAGCTAGAAGTGACGGGACAGGTTATTTACTGCTCCTAAGTGTACTTTTGAGAGATTGGATTACTGACACCAATTACCAGACATCCATTTCTAGCATAGAGAGACATTAGGCTTTCATTCAACTATGGAGACAGTACTATACTCAATGTATCTTTCCGAGTCTTTGAATGAGTTGACTGTGTGTCTGTTCACAGTCTCATCTCATCAGACCTGACATGTATGACGGACAATGAGCGAGACCAGATTGACCAGGATGCCCAGATCTTCATGAGGACCTGCTCGGAGGCCATCAAGCAGCTACGCACTGAAGGTGTGTGCAAGGGAGCGTGTGAACACACTTTATCTTTCACAACAAATTGTCTCTTGCCTACATGACTTCCATCATGCAGGGCCCTTAAAATTGGATGTGTTCACTATGCACTCGATAAAAAATCAGGAACAAGTTTTGGAGGGTGTTATATTGTACTGACAATCATGGTTGATGAAAGGAGCCAGAGTCAATCAGTGTTTTCTTCCCCCTACAGCCGATAAGCAGGTGTTGTCAGCCCAGATAAAGGAGCACAGAAGGGGGGTTCTAGACCTCATCGAGATGTATTTAAAAGGTGAGTTTTCCATTGATAGGTCAGCCTTTTCCACTCCTTTTCCATCTAAATGGTCTGGTCAAAAATATGATCCTCAAGAAAAGAAAAAAAGTGATTATGGACTTTGGTTTTCCCAATGGGGCCCCTAGATTTTACTGTTCAGAGTATGTAGTCAGGGGAACATCTGGATCATGGAGATGGTCTAGATTAGACATACTTGCCATGCCCCCTGTATTCTTGTTATGTTGTGTTCATTTCAAGTAGATGTACTAACTAGTGCTTTACTTAACATAGACCAATGGTGACAAGTGTCTGGATATGTTTGATGGCAGAATAGATTTCATACCAATATATTATTCTGAAGAGATGATCAGCACCCCTACAACAAGTTAACCCAATGTTGGTTGTAATTGTTTTTAGAAGTGTGTAAGCTGTACTCTGAGCAGAGGGCCATAAGGGTGAAGAGAGTCGTGGACAAGAAGAGACTGTAAGTATCTCTGGAACTGTAAATACTACATTCATATAGATTAATCATTGTTATTCATTCACATATGTGTATATCAAATGTGTATAGCAAAGTAGGGAAGGGAACTGCTGTTGGATTTTTATTAATGGGCCATAGTGTTACAAAAAGTGAACATATTTCACGTGGCCAAAGCACTGGGACTACTTCAGTTGGTAGTTAAATTAAAATCATTGTGGCATAGCTTTTAATAGCTTTTTAAGCCTTAACGTTTTACTTTTAATATACTCGAATGATACATTTACTGTAATGAACGTAGCACATTTAATTCACTCAACGCATAGCCCAAAACGACAACTGTGACGTGGTTCCAGGTCAAGACTTGAGCCGGAGCACCACAGCAAGGCGGAGAAAGGTGTGCAGCAGCAGATGGAGCACACAGAGGAGAAGACGGCCAAGGAGGAGAGCACCGGTGAGAGAAGAGAGGGGTGGGGGTAGGGAGGAACAAGGTCAGGTGAAGGCTGCTCCATGGAGTCACAAGCTGGCTGTTAATGGCTGATTCTGTCTTAGTCAGTTGCAATTTACTGGTAAACTGTCCAGGTAGAAAGGTAAGTTCAAGACAGCCACATCAGCCATGTATTGTTCAACTTTTCACAAGAAAGAGACTTGGTGAATCACTTTCTTGGTGAGGAGTGTGAAGTCACTGACCTTCTATTTCTGTTTCCCCATAGAGAGAAGTGTGACCGAGGTGCCAGAGAGCAGCATCAACCCATGGGAGGAGGGCAGGGTGGAGGACGAACTCTCACCTGAGGAGATCCAAATGGTACAGATGCACTCATAGGAATAAAAAAAAAATTGGCTACCCATTTATTGAGTACATTAAGTTCAAATGTAGAAATGCATCCACCCCTACACACTAACTGTACTGTAGTTGATTCCAGTTTTAAGTTATTAGTTAGTTAGTTGATTAGTTAAGTAATTTACTGAATGTGTTTCACACTTCCGTCTTACTCTTTGTCTGTCTCTCACTGTCTAGTTTGAACATGAGAACCAGAGGCTGGTGAGTGAGATGAGCAACCTGGTGGATGAAGTGAGGTTAGTTTTGTACCCTATAAGGTCTATTCCCCTTACAAGTCGTCTTATTTTGTTTACTGTAACGCAAGAGCTGTAGAGCCTAATGTGGCACAGTTTTTTGTTTTTGTTTGAAGTATCCATCTGGTATACTTTTATGGAAATATGCAATCTCTGAATTATCCACAACAACCTCCCTTGACATCCACTTCCATAAATATGTTTCGATTTTGTGTTTATAGGTGTAGGGAAACTGTTAATGATCCACAATGTGTAAATTGTCTTTCAAACACGTCCAAGGTGTGTGACCGGTTCCCTGCTTCTATCCTCCAGGCAAATAGAGGGTAAAGTTGTTGAAATATCACGTCTTCAGGAGATATTTGCAGAGAAGGTGCTTCAACAAGTAAGTTCTACCATTGTACCGTCCTCTGAAAGCCATTTAAAATGTAATTGAAAGTAAATTTTCCATATCAACCCTCTTTTCTTTTTCTTTTTTTTTACAGGAAACTGAAATAGATAGTATCCACCAGCTGGTGGTTGGCGCCACAGAGAATGTCAAAGAAGGAAATGAAGATATTAGAGAGGTAATTGAACAGCTTTACCTACATTTTAGCAGACAGACCTTGCAAATACTGAAATGCAGCAGTTGAAACATCAGTCGCACATCCACTGCAACAGATGAAAAGAGCAGTGTCCTATTTCAGGAAAGTTGTTCTGTTGGAAACAATCCCTTGTTTGCTAGCTCATCTTAGATTTTAATTAGTTTTTTTGCCTATGCACATATGCAACACAACATGTGTAAGTTAAAATCAAACATTATGATATTTAGCGTGCAGAGTGGTTGTTGGTTTTTATTCTGAATTTTAAAAACGCAGACATAATTGTTAACCAAACCATTGTAAAACGCTGTATTGAAGACTGACTTGTCACTACTGAGCAAGTGCCTTATGTATGTAATGTAATTTCATGTTTGAATTCCATATTTAGGCCATCCAAAACAACGCCGGCTTTCGTGTTTGGATCCTCTTCTTCCTTGTAATGTGCTCGTTCTCTTTGCTTTTCCTGGATTGGTACGACAGTTAACCCATATACTGCTGACAGAGCTCCCTGCAGGAAAGGACATCACCATGGGACTCACCCTGGTTGGCCCTCACATTGAAATACTGATACAATTGGACTAAATGGAAGGTTTAAGAGGCTACAATACTGAATCTAGAACAGCTTGTGCTAATTAATAGCTAACAATTTTGATATGACTGGAACTAACTGTCCAGGACTGTCCTTTCAGTGCACTCAATGACAAACACACAAACTTTCACCCACCAGAGGGCGACATGGAAGCACTTCCTGTAGAGGGAAGAATGGTGCTGGCCAAATATAATGTGCTCTCATCTTGCGCTGAGCATATGTCCAATCTGTAATCAAGACCACTACCATGCTTTAAACAGTTACAACAACAGTTACTGTTTTGCTGCAAATGAAATCATAGTGTATGGTCTTTAATGACACTCTGAATAACACGGTAATGGTTACATCTGGGTTACCATTTGAGATCCGTTAAATTCTTTTATTTATTAAATGCACATGAGTGTACTATGTAGACTTTTGCTGTTTTAGAAATAATTTAAATAAATCTCACCACACATGCTGTACAAAACCATTGTAGATATTATGTGTATTTCTTTAAATAATGAAAACTTGTTTTGCCGCCAAGGGCAGATTCAAAATTCTCTACAGTACAACTTTTGCTTCCAATCTATGATTCAAGAGGGGTTGTCAGTTTTCCAGAATGATAGCCATTGTACAATGGCTGCAACACAAATTTATAGGATTTATGTTTTGACATTGCTCTTGTTATTAACATTTTGCACTGCATGGGCTATTTTCTTTTATATTATGTGGTCCCCTAAACCAATAAAACAAAATACAGTTCATCAATGAAATTGTCCACTTTTCTTTTTTATTACATACCCCATATTACAGCATGAGACCCACACATTCACTAGCTGATAGATAATACAGACTGAGCTTTCCTCATCATTTGCTGTCAAATCAAAAGTATGTGGATTACATAAAGATCTGTGGAAATGTGGGCTCAGGCAGCATCTATGTTCCAGAAAACATGCTTAGAAAGGAGGGGGGGGGGGGGATTCATGAGATTATGTTTCTGACATGTTTCCGAACCAGTGAAAGCAGTGCAGTTCTTCCAAATATTACTTTGATTAAGACTAGTGAAACAGGGTTGTTTAAAAAGCTATTATTTAATCTATCTTTAGACTGAAATTAAAGCATTACTGACACACCAAGGCTCAGGAAAGTTGAATTCACATTTTCTTGTTGGAATATAATTTTACATTCAGGATTCAGAAAATATGAAGAGGAAATGAAAGGTGGACATTTTAATGTTTTCCTTCTTTGTAACAGATCATGTCCTCAGATTTTCATTATTAAACAAAATTACACATTCCGCACCAACAAAAGGCGCTACTTAAAAACAGTAAGACATGTAAAAGCAATAGAGCGTGAAACTGCAGTACTTCTCAGCAATGTTACGTGACTTCTGGACTTCCACTACATGCTTCACTCTGCCTGGTATATAATACATAGCCTTCTACGGTGACAGCTACGTAAATCATCCAAAAGCACTGTACAATTATTTTCACGAGCATAGACAACAACATAACATTAACGTTATGCCGTGAAATAGAGTGACTGCGTCTGAAGGTCTACTTTGTTGCCAATTTGAGAGCTAATTTCCCTGACACAGATTGATCCATTAAATTAGGTTTTATTAGTGCTGGACTAGTCCTAACTCTTGCACAGAAAACCAAACCATTATGTGGAATTAATTTAGTGTGTAGGAACAAAAATATGTAAAGGCCAATTGGCTGTTGTTATTGTTGGTAAAACAACTTTTTCTAAACAGCAATAGTGTTTTTACACCTTTTACTGCCAAACCCCAAATATGACATTTAAAAGGACACCCATGATATAATGTGACTATAATCTTAAATATATCTGAGTATACTCAGTTTATACTACAGTCTGCAATGTAATTTTTAAGTACTTTCTACTAAACGTTGAATGGGAGTAAATTAATGAAAAATGAGGCCTATTCCCAGATATCATAGGAAAAATCTGGCATGCTCTGACTTCTGATATGTAGTACTTGGTATTAAGGTATTAAATACTGTTAAAGATGTTTTGTGTGGAATGCAGTAGCTTAAAGTCATGCGTGCATGTGTATATGCAGACACAATGTTTGACAGTCATTTCACAATTTGAGAGTTGCTCTGTTACATATGTGTATGTACAAAGGTGTGTCTGCGATCGTGTCCATGTCAGTATATTTGTGTACCAGTGGCGAGTTGTTTCTTTGTGTAAGTGTCTGCCACTTTTGAAAATAATAATAAATAACCACAAATGCTACAGCATTCAAACAAACCAGAAATCCACCCAAGTGATGTCCCTGCACTGCCCGAAATAGCCAAATTCAATATGACTACACTTCCCACTTGAAATAATTCTGTAGTTCTCAAACACAACACAGTAAAGGTTTTTTAACGATTAAAACAGTGCCGCAGCTAAGGACCTGTCATTAAACCCCCTCAAATAAGATCCATGATGACCAGATTTGGGGTTTGCTTGAATTGCACCACATTATCTTTTAAATGGTTGAGTCAGAACCCAGATCCCCCTCCCTCTCCTAGGCCAGCTTCTGGGTGGTCTCTGTCTCCTGTTGGGTGAACTTCTCCTCGGACATGACGGTCATCCAGGGAGACACAGACCTGGTGATGGTCTGCTTTGCCATGTTGTAGTGGTTGATGATGGTGAAGAGACGGCCACGTCCGCTTGGGCCCTGAGGGGGGTAGTAGCCATACATCCCCGCTGGCATGCACCGGCCTTGCTGCTGTGGGGAAGGGGGAAGGGAAAGGGGTGGACAGAAATAACAGGAGAGTGGGAGAGAGTGATTAAAAAATGTTGCCCCTAATTGCCCCTAATGTGGTAACTGATTAAAAAAAATTGTACGCGCTGTGATATATTGTTTTTATTATTGTTGCTTGTTTTTTCTACAGGTACACTTGCACTTATAGCGGTTCATGTTGTTTAATTGTAACTTGTTTAACTACATGCTCTTATGGTTCTTCCCTTTGGCACTTACTTTGGTTGTTCACAATGTGTGCTTCATGTTTTGGCTACTCGCAATGTTTTTGTGGCTATCTTGTTGTTATTATCAGTGACCTATGCACTTTGTAAAGCTCTCTCTTGGAAGTCGCTTTGGATAAAAGCGTCTGCTAAATGAATAAATGTAAATGTACAGTTATATCGTTATTATTGGTAGGTTATTACATTATTTGCTGTTGAACGTTGTTATTTTTCTCAAACTTTTTAATAACATAATTCTATAATGTATAACAATCACTATTTCCAAGTGTCACACTTCCACATCACTATAGACCATTATAGTGATGACTAGACCACTAATAGACCATTTTTTATATACAGTTGTTGCAGAAAATATCAGAAAACTTACACAAATATTTCTCCCAGAAAACACAATTTTTTTGGTGAAAATACACATACAGTGGAAACTGAAAAATGCATCTAATCTTATTCCACAAAGAAATGGCCTGTAATATAATTAGCACCATTTAGAAATACTTAGAATTTCGAGGTGATTCTTCTTTTCTTATATTGCAGTGGACTGCAATATGACACCAAGCTAATTATTTATTTTTATGCCACTGTGTGCATTGTAAACAGACACAAGATTGCAGCCAAGCTAATAGCAATGCTAATATCATCTTAGCACTACAAGTTAGTTAAATTAGTAATATAAAAGGAAAGGAGAGCTTTTGGGAATGTGGGTTAGAGAGAATGACGATTGACAAATTAAGGTACAGGGACCAGATGAAGGCCTTCAAAATATTTTAGTTCGAAAAAGAGAAACATGGGCAAACACATTGTAACTATGATGCTACTAATTGTTACAGTATAACGCTTTCTGCTTCTAGATAAGACAAGACAAAAATATGAGAATAAAGAGAAGGCTAAACAAGAGAGTACTTGTAGGGTGGTGTAGCATAGTATGGCTATTCAGTTACAGGAGATACTTACTGTGTACACAAAGCCCTCGGGGCAAGGTTGTTCATACTGGTAGACTTTGTAGACCACCAGAAACACCACACAGACCAGGAAGGCCAACGCACAAATCACCAACAGAGTGACCTGAGGAGACAAAAAAGATGTCAGGCTTTACTCAATAAATGTAGAAATTCTGATAAAACCCAAAGTAGTTTATGTTTAAATGAAATTATGCATTTGTAAGAAGTTCACATTATTTAGAACTACAATCAGTAGGCTAATTTATTAGCATTTTGGTCACACTGCTCTCAATGTAAAACCACAAAAAAAGTATATGGTAAAAGTTACTTTAAGAGGTCAAATCTCTCCCATCAAACAGTGGATTTAGAAGTGTCTAGAGAGGAGTGCAGGTAAGAGAAATCTGTAACATGTTGCAATCTCTAAATTTCACTGCATAGAGATACTTGAGTAATGACTAATGGTCTGTGAAGGAATAGAGGAGTGAGGGACGAAAGGCGAGTGAGGTGTTGGTGGCTGTCCTACTTAGTTTCTCTGATGAGGCTCAATCTTAGTTCCCAAGACGCACACACAGATTTGTATTTGATGTTCATGAGTAAGCGTAGATTTGGTTCTACTGTGTAAATCCAGATCATCTATTGATGTATTATAGATATGGCTAGAATTTAAATGGACATCTGAATTTCAGACCTCAGAACATTCAGTATACTTCAGTATTTGTAAAATACTGCCAGAGGCAGCCATCAGGTGACAGTGCAACATTAAGTCTCAATCTTGCAGACAACAATCAATTGAATAAATCCAAAGTCTAATAGGAAAGGTGCAAAATTGTAAAGTAAATTAACCAATTCTGTCTCTTACTGTCTGTTATTGAAAGCACATTAATCTATTATGATTTTTCCCCCCTTTTAAATCATGTATAGTGTTTTTACAATGGCCGACATTCTTTGACGGGAGCAAATTGATGGGACTGATCAAATGACTGAGGATTATCAAAAAGTGGCAAACCATACATCATTTTGAATGCATGAACATGTATGATCCATAAATGTATTCATCTGTTGTCTACTGTTTAATTTACCAGGCCAATTTACCCATCCCCCTCTTCCGACCCTTTCAACACAATCACGGCCCTTATTGACACAACCACTTACCCCATGACCATATGTTGCAAAAATCTAAACACCTTTGAGGTGATCTATAAGCATCATATCTGCCTCAGTCTCAGGGACGTTACAGGAAGTGATAAAGTGGCGAGCATTGAGGGGGCATTGCCATGGCAGCAGCAGCTGAATTAATGAAGGATTGGGGCGGGGTTAAATGACTCACAATGTATTTCTTCTCCCAGGATAGCACCACTAACAGGGGAATGGGAAGAAGGAGAAGTGGGGAGGGGGAGCAAAGCAGACAGAAACACCCCTGACTCTTAGCGATACAGCTTAAAATATTGTAGACGGTTGTTACAGTATTATGACAATCCTGATAAGGTGCTCTGTCTGAACGAGTGCCAGGCGGAATTTGTATTCATGTGCCCATTGCAGTATTTAAGAGATTATGTAGTCGCTTAAAATGATCATACAGGTACAGCTAACAGAACGATGGTCAGTTAAATGAATGCTACTCTGTCACTTTACTGTATACAGCCCTACTGTACTCTTTTATTTAGACTTTGACTTTATATTTTATATTGTACAGTTTTGTCAGTATTTTGTTGTACATTTTTTTTTAAATATTGTATAAGGACTGCACGCACCTTTTTAAGATTCTTATATGTTTATTAACTGTATGCACCTGCCGACCAAAGTAAATTCCTTGTTTGTGTACACTTACTTTCCGATTGAACTTGATTCTGTTTCTGATTTAGGTTTTCTACTTTCTATGAGCTTCATGTGTGTCTTACCTTGAGTCGTTCAGAGACACCTTCAATGATGCTTATTGAGAACTCTGCTATTTTCGGGGGGCGCAGCTTGCCTTTCTTGTGCTCCCCATCATAGTCTGTTTTGGTCTTTACCACCACCTGTAAGGAACATATCACAGGTGTCAGAGGAAATAAAACATTGTCATTACTTTATTAAGTGCTTTACATAGGTGATTGTTTTTACAGTGTCTACTATTTGGCCTTTTTTTAGCTTTGTTACACTGAATCCTTAAGACTAATCAACTATAATGTTTTAAGTATTTGAGTCTAAATACCCTTGGTTTTTATGATGTTTCAAAAGTGTCACCTATACATTGAATTCAGAATTCAGCAAATTTGCACCACATTTTATTTAATTGGAAGCCACATGGCCATTTAAATACTTATATTTCAGTTTTTGAACCATAAAAAACACATTCCATAGCATTGTTGCTATTTAGTGTCCATACATGTAGACACTCCTTTCTAATGTACAGTATACAGTATACTACTTGTACTCTCCAAAAATGTCATACATGTGGTTTCAGTTTCAAGCACTAAATAAAATACATCAAGAGTTTAACTCCTAACCCTTTCTCAATGTGTATTGGTGTCAGTGTATACAAGGGTGGGGGGGAATGTTGTGAAATCTTCAGCAATCCATGTCTTTGTTATCTCCCTTCTATCTTGGGATCTAAAAAACGTTCTGTAAAAACCAGCCTTTATATGTTTTTTACCCCAATGGTACTGTATCTATTGGCTAAACTACACGTCTATCTTCCTATCCACACACAGGGTACTAAAGAGTTCCACCAAACGTTAATTTGGTACCAATAACACAACATACTATTCTATAGCTATACACACCGAGAAACCATGATATATGCTACATTTGTCTGCTGTATGAGAGGGGATAATATACTGTAACTAAACAAATAAAATAAAGGCATAGCTAAACGTATGTATAGTGTTTCCAGATGTTTTCCCTGATGACACATTGATTGACTTGCGCACTATATTGGCACCATGGAAAATAATTTACAAAACATTTCAACCATGTATGTTTCCCTTGGCCCCTTGGTCTTACTGTTCTTACCTATTAATTTAAAAGGACAGGAAAGAAGGACCCTTCACTGACCATGCAGCATGCATTGTGTTCTTAACGTAGTAATTTGATTAGCTTACCTTTTCTGGTGGAGGGAACTGCAGTTGACTAGCATCCAACGGTGTTATGAGAGGAATTGTGTCGAATCCATCTTCGGAAACGGCCTTTGCGTTATTCTTGTCACTAAAATTATTTCCCAGTTTTACCATTTTCCAAGACGATTGCGATGCCTGTTCAGAAGATATCCGCAAAATGTGACTGTCTGACGACCTGTGTCGTTTAAATATTGAATGCCATGATTGTTTCCGTATTTAGCTTTTGGTGCAATTCTTCTGAATACATTATCGAAACACAATATATCACATCTGATTATCTCTAAAGATAGATCTGTAAAGATATATGAATTTGGCATATTTCTTTTAAGAAAATAATTATACGCTATCCATAAAGCGCAGTAAATAATTGCTTTCCATTAGCGGTCCACGCAGATATAAAACACATACATTTAAATGAAAGACGCCTGCACTTTCGAAAACAAACTTAGTCTAGAGCTTACCTTTTCACGTTATTTCGTTATTCCGAGTGGATTTCTTAGACTGTTGTTAAGGAAAGGGTAGACAGTCAGTGAAGGTGTGACGCAGCCGATTTACGAGGTGGATACACAATATGGCCAAGGTCTGTGCACTGCAAGGCTACGTAGCAACATCACATCCATACTAAACATGACAAGAGGCTGCACGTTCCAATTTTGAAAAATCATACCCAACAACTTTGATTTTACTTTTTGTTTTATAACAATCAATACAATGCTGTTCATAATGGCAGAAAGAAACTTGTTGAAGAATTGAGTAGATATGCTGATACAGTTGAAAAGGACCATTCTCAACTTAATTGCTGTGGCCCAGACTCACAGTCCTGTGGTTGTGCATTATAACAAGGCTTTTACAGAACACATTTAGGTTGAGCTTTTGGGTGATTAGTGGTCAGCCTTTGCCTCAACTGTGCTGTGAACCTTGAGAACCTTCCCATGGCATGAATTTCATCATGCATGTCTTTCAGCTTGTTGCCAAGCTACAGTGCCATGGAGAAGAGGGGAGAGCTCAAGCGCAAAGGACAAAAAGAAATAACTTGTGTCTGCTAAATAGGATGGACTACTTACAACCGGGAATAACAAAAAATGCAATCAGTCTGCACATTGCCAACACAACATTTTCATTATCTTAAAATGCTATTTATGGTATTGGGATTTTTTTAAATGTTTGTATTTATTATTAGATGAGAAATGAAGGGCCTCAGCAGCAACAAGCTCTGTCATGGCAGGGGATAGATGGATGACAGTCTAGAGTATTGCATGTATATAAAAAGCTGGTACCATTAAACAATAAAAGCTTTGAGGTAGCTTAGTTAGACCTCCCTGCCCCCCTCCCTCTTGCCCCCCTTTTCCGTCCCTGTCTCTTCTTCCTAAACCAGTACTTCAAATGTCAATATAAAATGTATGAGTTTGGCATGCATATTTATTTAATTCATTCATCATACAAAACCCCCTTAATTCACTTCACGTCTGGATATACATACAGCTGGTCTACTCATGCTGTCATGTCCTGGTATTCTAATGCACCCATAACAATGTGTATGCCACTGCCACGGCAGAAATTTTCAGACCTCGCCTACAATCACAGTCTTTCTCTCAGGGAAACGTATCACCTAACTTGTCCACTTGGCATGTTCTCTTCTTTGTCCTTTCTGTAACCGCAAGGTTACAGAACCCCCTGTACCTGAACCCTACAGAACCCTCCACCCCCTGTACATGTTTGCAGTGGTGTGTGGGTATTACCGTTGTATTGCGACAACTTTACCGCATACAAAAACAAAGTGAAGCATCAAGAAAATCATTTTTATTTGTTTTTGTATTGGGTAAAATTGGGTAAACACAACGATGGTTCGTTATGAACCTTTGGGTCATGTGACCCGAAGGCAGCACAAGGGTTAATATCACTTTATGGCTCATCTCTCCATGGGCCCAGACCACCATCCAAGCTGTTCACAACTAGTAACCCTGTGCCATGTCAGCCTGCCCCAACGCTGACAGCTAAATCTCCTGTCTGCCTCTCCGTCGAGACGCCCAAGGCCATAAGCAAACCTATGGCAACGCAGCAGGGATGGCCTCGTACCACAGCCGTGCCACCAGCTAAAATGCCTCCTTGAGGACTACATGGAGAAAGTAGGCGTGTTCATTCTTGAGCCCTTCCCAGTTGCTGACTCTGGAAACAACTCCAACCTCATGTCTATGGACTATTTCACAATGTGGCCCGAGACTAATGGGGTGCAATAGGATCGCCATTTGCCCCCGTTTCTGTGGTCCTACCGGACTGCTGTACCCAAGCCAACTCTGGAGGGTGGCAGAAGAGGACCTACACCACCCGGTGCTGGGCCTTCATACCTGGGAACAAAGTCAGGGTGTGTTGTCCCACCCGGAAGAAGGGGGTGTCCCCCAAGCTTTGCAGCCACTGGCAGGGGTCTGGCGAGGTTATGAGGTGGTGTACCGTCTGGCTGGGGGCTCGTGGTGGTGCTGCACCAGGACAGACTTTCGTCATACTGTCCAATTTCTCCACTGGCTGTTTGGGAGGTGGTCAACAGCAGCACCCCAAACACTGCATATTGTGACTCTCTTCCAGCTGCACCTCCTGAAAGCTTCGGAAGACCCACTCACAAGTGATGGCACCCAGGACATTTGAAGGACCATGTGTTGGGTGATGGGGTGGTCAAGGACGACTGACCCCTCAGGTGGGGCTATGTAGCGACCGGAGGAGACAGTCACACCATTGGTTGACAGTCTGCACTGATTAGCATATGGGTTTATGAGGCTGTTAAGGTTCATGTCACTTAATTGTGTAAATCTGCCTCTGTTTGATTGCTTCAAGCTAGTTCCTCACAATTTACAGTATTTACAAAGATTTTCTTAAAGTAAATATGAAATTATATGAACAAGTATGATTATGAATTTGATTTGAGAAGTGGTGTGATTTCAGTGATAAAATGTCACGCCAATGCTACAGGGAGAAGAAAGCATTAGACTGTAGTTATGTTTGATCAGGGTTGATCAATGTGAGCCCTCTGTTGAGAGTCTGAGGGCTCATTTGAATAAGATCTTGTCAAAGGATGAATATCCAACGTCTTTCACTGTAAGGATTGTGAGACTGAGTCTGCGTGATTTAAGTCAGAGTTTGCAATGAGAATTGTGTTTTGGAATTTCTTGGTTAACAGTGCTGATGATGCTTGCAATCGTCTATCCATCCTGTTCCTTGGGAAACTCAGGTTATCGTCTTAGGGGGATACTTTAATGGTGGTGTGAACACAGTTATCTTAAGGGATGTATCTAAAGCAGATCTCATAGCTCAGTCAGAATTCATGAAGTTAAAGACTAAGACATTTATAAACTAAGCTTGGGGACTTGGAATGGTATCCAAGCTAGCAACATCTCTGATGAGCAGCAATCAATTCAGACTACTCTTTAATATTTTTTTATAGTACGATAATAAAGTATGAGCATGAAGACTCCTGTTTCCACTTACAAGTACACAAACCTGAATGGGAAATACAAAGTCTTCTTAACCTGTAAGCCTCAAATCATCAAGAATGTATATATTCTGACAGTTGTCTTTTTCTTTCCAGCACCTATGATAGAACCACAGAAGGTATGTCAAGTAGCAGTGAAGGTAGACCCAAACGCAAGAGACACAAGCATAATTGAATTGAACCAAAAAAGTGTTTATTAATCAAAGTATTCAGGAACACAGGGAACTACTCACACATCAAGACAAGGATCAGACAAAGACAAACCAAGGAAGAAACCATAAATACATACAAGGACCAAACCAGAGACAGGTGAAATTAATCCAATCAATGAGCAAACCAAAACTAACACACAGACACGGAGAACACACAGGGAAAACATTAGGACACGGACGTGACACTATCCCTATCTGCGCCATCCTACCCCATAAATCAGAGCTCCAACTTCCCAAGAATTACTAAGGTTTGATCTAGTGGCAATATAAGTCAATCAACAGTGTAACAATATTAAAGAAATACACTTATCTAACATGGATCAAGATCATTAAAGATGAAAAAGGAAGAAGATGCCAATGCCAGGGAAGAAAACAACACAGGCCTTATGTGTGTCTGCCTCTGTATTCTCCTTACCACTGTATGTTTGTTACCTGTGCTATGTTTGTATGTGTATCATGTCTGTATGGAATGGGTGGAACCCTCCAAATACACCATTAATGAAACAGCCATAAAGAGGTTGTTAAAGAGAAATGCCAGTTGGTTGACCTGTAAAACAGGCTGTGTGTCTGTGTAGTGTGACAACCTGAGCGCAGAGGCAGGAGAAGCCCTGGTCAGCACCAAGGCCAGCACCTGAAACAGCACCCTGGATAGCTTTGTACAGCACATTGCAGGGCCCACTTGCTGACCTTTCCAGCACACACTCTAACTGTACATCACTTCTTGGAAAACTAGGAGGGGCAGGGTTACCACGTTACAGCTTAACTTGGAAACTACAGGTCAACTGTACTCTCCACAGCTGCAATTACACTGGCAACTGCCCTGTTTCAAAAGTATTCCCTGCCAAACCAAGATGTCACATTACCTCAGGGTAGTCAGATGGCTGAGCGGTTAAGGTATCGGGCTATTAATCAGAAGGTTGCCGGTTCGATTCCTGGCCATGCTAAAATTACGTTGTGTCCTTGGGCAAGGCATTTCACCCTGTACTTACTGTAAGTCGCTCTGGATAAGAGCGTCTGCTAAATGTAATGTAAATGTAGGGAAACACCAGTCAGAACTGTCAAACAAGATCACAGGCAGAGAAGATCACAAGAAAGTTATAAGGAAAGGTTTTTAAGATACAAAAGGGACTCTGTGTAATAAGGTTTTAGTCGTTATAATGAGAAATTTCAATGAAAGCAATTTCAGAAATTGCATCAAGTTTCTAAAAGCAGTAATTCATACACAAATACCTGAGAACAATATTATAAACATTACTGAAAATGATATAATGGCAATGCACATATATCGATATATAATCCTCAGTGACGAAACATATACATTACTTATGGGTATATAAAATAAGATTTAATATTACAACATTGTGTTCCATTTACTGTAGTGGTAGACAGAGGTGCCAGAAATGACCAGATATGACCATTAATGTCAAAAAATAAATGCTACTGCAACATTATTACATTAGGAGTGCTCTGTAAAACAAAAAGTGCAGGCTACACTGTACAATTAGGATGCACCTCTATGAACATCACCCACATTTCACTCCATATCATTATCATTTTGCAGTGTTTTCATTGCCAAACCCCACAGTGTCACACTAGAGAAAAACTGCCCTTCGTGGGTCCTATTGTGTGCACCAATGGTCCTGTTTGCCACTGGTTGTCCACAGGTATTGTCCGGTTCAGGTAAGTAATGCTTCCCCATCCCTCCTCGAGTCACTGGACCCGCCTGCATCAACCCTACTGCTCCATTTTCCAAATAAGGACCATAGATGCCATCTTGAGGTAGATGAGGTTTGGACAACTTTAGAAGTTCCGGTGGGTGTTGGGGGGGGGAAGGGAGGCACTTGTCCTGCTGAGAGGAAGAGAGGAGGTGATGGGGGACAAAGGACTGCAGTTCTGGGAGAGTGTTTGAGGTAGGTGGGGCGCCACGGTGCATGCTGAGATCTGGAGATTCGACATGTGTTGGTGATGGTGAGGACTTGTCCAGTGCCGGGTGGGACATAATTCCGGGGAAAGGCTGCTCGGTGGTAGTGGTACGCAGTTTGCTATGACGGGCCAGTTTGGGGAATAGAGGACCGTTTGAACAACCTGGATTTTTGTAGACCGCAACGGCTGGGCTGGAATCTGTGGTCCCTTTGCAGTGCATACTGTGTCTCCTCAGAAGCGCAGAACGAGTGAAGCTCTTGCTGCATGAACAGATGTAGGGCCTCTCCCCAGTGTGTGACCGCACGTGTCGCTGCAAGTCACCTGAGCCGATAAAGCGCTTCCCTGTAGAGCATGTTAAAGTATTGGTTTTGTAAATGTAACCCTGTAAACGCAAGTCAAAATATACAACCGGCTGCTCACACTGATCACAGAAAGATGCAGCTTCATTTAACTTGATCACTGAGTTTAATTACGAGCTCTTGGTTTCCTAACATTGGATTCCCAATTCCAATCCAACCAAACCTGATATTCTATATTCTATACAGTGTTCAAAGAAAGAAAGAAAGAAAGTTTGCATTCTGAGACTAAAGAAAGACTAAACAAGGCCTGCATACGGGTAAATAACTAGAGTTCTACACACCCTAAACAGACACCACCGATGGTATATATGGACTGGTACATACCACAGGTATCACAGTGATGTGGCTTCTCTCCAGAGTGTCGGACCTTGTGTTTCAACAGCTTCCTCTGCATGTTGAAAGATTTTCCACACTGGTCACATGTGAACGTCTTATCTGTAGTGTGGGTCTTCTTATGCTCCTTCAAGTTGCTGAAGTTGCTGAATCCTGAGCAAGACAGTCCGGAATGCATTGCATTTCAAGACATTTACAGTACGCTTGGAAAATATTTAGATCCCCTCATTTCAAAAAATTATTTTGTGTGTGTGCGTTCATGTATGGCCCCCTTTTCCAAGCTCAATAAGAGAAATGCATGGAATGTTTAGAAAAATGTTCGCAAAGAGAGGCCAGTTTACACAGTTTGGTTACTACCATCCCAGGTGAGATCCTATGTTACTTTATACAATACAAAATATTTTTATTAATCATGATATGCTTTTTTACTTTCATGTTGTTGTAAGATTCATATTCATATTTATATTTGGTGTTAATGCCAGTTCTGCATACAAAAACAAGACTATACAAGACATAATTAAATGTAATAAACAAGTGTTGATTGATTTAGTGTGATACCATATCAAATCTTTCCTCGTTGGGAATTCAAAATATTGAGTTGAATGGATAAGACCTTCTGACGCTTTAAATTAGCAGCTGGACAGAAAATAATGACTTAAGTAAATGAGTGGTTAAGAAGGTATATTCTTTTGTACCCTTTATTGACTTATTCATGAGGGTACTCAAGGACTTAAGTGCGAATTTAAGTCAAATAGGATAACGATCAAAACTCTTGAGCTTAGTAAAAAAAACAGGGTACATCCTTTACAGTACTATCAAGGCCTCCCTAGTTGAGATATTTTGCTGCTCTGATCTGTAATCACACAGGGCTCACTGAATTGATAGCTACACATCAGAGATGTGGTCAGGATTTTCGGTGTCAAAGTCACTCATGACAAAAGGCACCCGTACTGCAGTTTACACTAGGTTTTATGACAGATATTCCAACACATCTTTTTTGCACTCACCATGTCCACATATATCACACAGATGTGGCCTATCTCCTGTGTGCACCACCATGTGTCGCTGGACATCACCCGAGGCAGCAAAACTGTCATAACAATATGACACTCAATAATTATAAAATAATTATGATAATCATCATTAGATTTAAATTCTGCAGAGGTAACAGCAAAAAAAGACAAAAATATTGAATAAGAATGATTCTGAATCCAGTGTCACAGCACAAAGAGACAACATACCACTGAATGCAGTACAACAACTTCACCTACAACAACTTGGGTGCTAAACAAGTGACTTTACCTTTTCCCACATAGTTCACAGATGTACGGTTTCTCTCCAGAGTGTCGCCGCAAATGTGTTTGCAAGTTACCTGCCTGTTAAACAATATGCAGAGGAAATTCCAGTCAACATTTTAGGTATATGCATCCTTTTGTATTGACTCCATAAGAATTGACAGAAACTGCCATGTCCACTGTGTCTTTCTTAATATTACACACTATCAACAATATTTTTTGCAAAAGAGAGCAATAAATTATTACCTGTGAAAAGTTTTTCCCGCACATATTACACTGAAATGGCTTTTCACCTGTCAAAACAACAATGAAAAAAATGATGACCTCCTCATAACGCCAATACAGCATGTTTTTCACTACTAAATTGATCTTTGGGTAATCACAAAAGCTTAAAGGACACTGTCCAGCAGCATTACTCTGGTATTTGGTGGTAAGCCAATGTATGACTGTGATGTACCTGTATGAGACCGCTTGTGGAGCTCAAGGTTGCTCGGGTGTTTAAAGATCTTCCCACAGACAATACAGCAGTACTGCTTATGTCCTGCCATTTCAGCAACGTCATTGACAGCTTTTGAATTAGGCTCATCTTGGTCAGCAGTTGGGGAACTAGAAACTTGAGTGTTTATCACTGACTCCAACAACACTTTACCTTCTACAGCGAGGCAGTCGACACTGACCTCTGGAAGTTCGTTATGGGCCAATGGATTATCTTGCTTCTCTTTGGTGCTGAAAACTGGCTCAGAGATTGGTTCGACACACATCTCTTCTAGGGCCTTCTGGGACCGCAGATAATTATATTTCTTCAGGTACACAGCCTTTTTCGGCCGTACTAGCTTGTTGACTGCAGAGTCCGTTCCTTCAGAGTTAGGAGTGGCTAAAGTTTCTAAAGAGGGCACGCTCAAATTAAAACTCTTTTCAATTTGCGTTGGAGGACATGGAGGGTTTGACTGAACTGTATTCCCAGAACAGACAGGAATACTCCCAGGTTGGGTGACCCCAAATTCTAACTGCTGCACTTCGAGGACCACCAGAGGACCTTGGCCTTCAGTGTTGGCCCTCGGTTTGTACTGCTTGTTATAAAAGTTGCGTAGCTTGTACCCATGGACCAGTTGCTTCTCTGGAGTGGCCTGAGCATTTCCTGTTGTCTCGGTAGCAGTACCCTGAGGCACTGTGATAGGCAGTCTCTTGTTATGGTCAATATCACCACTGCCATAAACTGACTTTTGGGCTTCCGTAGAAGGGCAATGGATGTCTACATCTTGAGAAAGACCTGTTTCAAGGAGGCAGTCATGATCAGAGGTGAGGACGCTGGACAGAGAGAACGATGGGGTCTCCACACCTGGAAGAGAGGGTTTAAGGTATGTGCTGCACATGTTCTGTACGTTGGGGACCTGCAAGAACTGGGCAATATCCAATAAGGCCTTCACATTGTCTTGATTGACATCCAGGTGGGAGGTATACATGTAATCCAGTATCTGACCGATTCCCCCGACATCTTGGATGACCAACTGGAATACGTCATTTTTCTGACTTGGCGAATTTTGGAACAAGGACCTGAAAGGCAACAAAAATTTTAATCTGATCTCACAATTTAGCCTTTGCTAAATCCAGTAGTTTGTAGACTAAATAAAACATTTGGCTATTGTGCGTTAGTTGAACGACTATGTCATTTGAAAGAATGCTAGAATGGCCAGCTACTTCAATATCATACATTAGAATTATATTTATGGTTTCTGATATACTTATAAGCACCTGAAATAGGAACTAAATGCAGCCAGGACGTTTTTGTGGGCCTTGAAGCATACTCCTTTGACCACCAGCATGCAGTCACAGAGTAATCCCTGTATCCTTTGCTCTTGCAATTGCTGGAGGAGGTATGAGCTGTGGCTAGACAATGTGTCCATGTTTTCTCATCAGCTGACCACACGAATTCGGCCCATCAATGTAACTAAGGGACAGAGAAAAAACAGTCTGTGCAATGACCGTTCTGGGTCCAACATGTCCTCAGGTAATGTTACTGAATGACATAAGTAGTAATATGCTGACAATTTATTGCATGTCTGCTTATCATTTATCTATGTAGCATATAACAAATATAAAAGTGAAGCTAAAACTTAACATCCCTGTTTGTAATACCGCTGAGACTCATACTATTTGCTTAAAGACCACCCATGACAAAATTGGAGTAAAACACTGTTGGTAGGTTTTACGACAACACCATACAGAACAAATAGCATTTGTGCAATTATTGCAAAGCTATGATAACAACATATTGAATCAATGTTGTTAAGTTACTTTGAAATCAATGGTTAATAAAATACTTTTTGGGCTGGTTTGTATAGCTTACCTTTTGGATGATCGGTCACTTTCTGATTCTAAAAAGCTACATCATTTGCGCGAAAACTTCGCCGACGCACTAGAAAACATCAACTGAATGTACGAAAAACATCAACACAATAGAGATCAGCATAAACATGAATCTACGTACATATATATATTTACGTGTTTATATCAACACAATACCAAAACGATCTTCCGTCTCCTAACCCGGAACAGAAATTCTTTTTTGCGGAAGGTAAATAACGTTACACTTCCTTAAAATACGCATGTCGTGTGTTCATTGAAAAGTTTTGGTGGTCGACGTATCGGAATCTCCAATATTTTTTTATAGCTAGCTGTGTGTATACAGCATAATGCATTAATATAGCTTAGATTTTTGTACTTACATTTTTAAAAACCGGCACAATACTTAAGACAAATTAACAAGGCTACGTTAGTTTATGGGAAGCTATCCGCCGCATCCGTCTAAGCAGTGCCGCATGTTGCACTGATACTTATTTTAAGCGGTTCTTACAATCGAATTAAAGATTGTTGTCTGGCTTGTTTGTAGTGCTGTCGGGAAGAGGAAAGTAACTCAGACCATGGTTTTCTTTACGTGCAATGCATGTGGCGAATCTCTGAAGAAAGCTCAAGTCGATAAACATGTGAACATGTGCCGTGGTTGCCAAATGTTATCATGCATAGATTGCGGGAAAGACTTCTGGTAAATGGAATACAATGTTGTATTTCACACGCGACATGTTGATTTTTACCTAGCTATGTTCATCTTGAAGCGTTAACCACCATACACATACCCAGGCTGGGAATATCATATGCTTGGTCAGACAGGCAGTTTACACTAACTAGAAGTTAGTGTTAGTAGCAGCAGTTAATGTGCATCGTAAGAAATGTGAAACTGGCGTAAGTTTTTTTTTTGCGATTATTTTCAAACAGGGGAGAAGACTACAAGAACCACATCAAATGCATCACTGAGGATCAGAAGTATGGAGGCAAAGGCTTTGAGGCCAAGTCAAATAAAGGGGAATTTAAACAGCAACAATGGATTCAGGTAGATAAGATTTAACGTCGCACTTCAGTCGCCAACTGTAGCCTACAACAGTTGCCTATAGGTGATAGTTGTTTAGGAAGGTATCATTGACTCTCCTAAATAAGATATGAATTTGAGGATGTGTACTAAGGTGTATGTTGAATGAAAAGTGTGCCTTTAAACCAACACATCAATTATTATATTCGTATTGTGACATTGTGCACACCATGATATTCCTGCAGTTGTTAGTATAACTTAGTCAAGAACTACTTAGGAATGTGATGTGCTTCTAATTAAACTGGTAATTAGTTCATGGGTATTTGTGGTAGACAATTTTACATTTGGTAAATTACTTATTTTGTTTTGTCTCAGAGAATCCATGAATCCATGAATAAACAAGGAGTCAGCGCCATGCTGAAAGACGTTCTTAACCAAGTCAGTTCGTATGACAATGTTCCACGAAAAAAAGCAAAGTTTCAGGTTGGTTGTTTCACGCTTCCTGTTAGACATTATTAGCAGCAAAACATTGATTTGTCATTTATCAACAACACAAATATCAGCTTGTTAAAGTTTTGGGGTTGCAAATGTTCTTTTCCTCAGAACTGGATGAAAAATAGTTTAAAGATTTACAACCCTACTCTACATGCCCAAGTGTGGGACATCTTTTCAGCAACTACCGACAATGTAAGTATGACAATCTCTTCAGGGAGTCTGTCATTTTTATTAAAACCACCAAGCAATATATGCTTAAAGATTATCATAAGGATCTCCAAAGTCCAAACTGATCTGATTACAGTAAGGGGCTAAGATAAGAGGGACTATGAAAGATAATTCTGTCTTTAATGAATGCCATCAGCCTCCTGAAGTCCCTAAGAAAACGGAGGAACCAAAGCATCCTGTGTCCGAAAACAAGGCAGACACCAATGGAAGTCAACCAACCTACCAAAATGGAGCACAAGAGGAGCTGGCTCCTGACAAGAAGAAGCTGAACAAGCGAGAGCGCAAGGAGGCAAGACAGAAGAAGAGCGGGAAAATCAAGAAAGGTCAGGAAAATGATGGTTCAAAGGATCAGCAGGAGGAGGCCAACAAAGGAAAGACCAAGAAAAGAAAGAGAAGCTCTGCGGAGGAGGGTGGAGAGGAGAACGGGTACACTGGAGAACGGAAATCTACTAAGAAACAGAAGAAAACCAAGGATAGTTGTGAAGGTGCCGTTTACAATAGTTTCAACCAGTCTTTACATTTACATTTAGTCATTTAACAGATGCTCTTATCTAGAGTGACTTACAGTAAGTACAGGGACATTACCAGTACTTATTTGTGTGATATTTAATTTGATCTGATTTTTGGCAGGTGACAGTAACTCTTCCATGTGGGTGAGACAGTGACGTCCTGTTTGAGTTGGGAGTCAAAATTGCCTCATCTGATTGGAGTAGCTGTGCCTAATGGAAGCAATGGAATGAGCGTGTTTTAGCGTGTTTTTTTTCTTCTTTTCATCTCTTCAACAGATAACCAAAACACAGAGGTTGCTGTGGAACCGACAGAGCAATCTCAGAGTGAAGCAGGTTCTAAAGGTACCCTTCCTCCAAAAATGCAATATAGACTTTAAGTTTTGAATAAATCTGTCATGGTCTTATTGTTATAAACGAGGTGTTCTTTGTAGCCCATTAGATGTGTGAAGAAGTGTAGAAGTGAAATATTGGTACAGTTTTGAGTAGGGCCATGACACTAGGCATGCTTTTTGCACACAGAACATAAGCTGATATGGCTTTTCCTGTTGGTAGCCTGTACCAATTTATTTTAGGTAAAAATGTGCATTCTAACATAAAATGTAAATAGGATATAGACATCTCTGTAGTATAAAAATATTTCAGTTGCGCCCTCGTATCTCACCAAGTAGGACAAGTTCCTTATGGGCAGAGGCCTTAAAAGGCTGCAGGCCGGGTTTGATTCCGGTTTTGGAAATTTCTCCATGTATTTGCCTCTCTCCCCCATACATCTCCCCGTCTTGTCTCTCTTTCTGTCCAATGAAGCTGAGAAAGGCAAAAAATGTTCAGATCTCAGCTCAAAACAAAACATAAATTGGTAGATCTGTAAGCAGGCCTTGTATCCACTAAGGGGCAGTATTATTACATGTTCTTACACCTGATGGGACAAGTTTTATACAACCACAATGATCCATGATATGTTTGACTCCAAGGTAAATTCAATTGGAAGGGAACAATCAAGGCAGTCCTCAGACAATCACCACAGGAGGGTCTCTCTGTGAAGAAACTCAGGAAGAAGGTACATGTAATTTCCCCTTACACACACCAATACAAATGTATTGTTAATCACACTAACTTCATACTGGGTTTCACACAGTGGTGAGACAAAAGTTGGTGAATGCTTTAAAATGTATTGGATCCCTGCATTTGTTGTAAAATAGGATCTGGACAAACTCCCTTTGTACAATCTCTGCTTAGAATCTGGTTCAGTAATAAGTATTACTAGTAATACACATAATTTTATTTGGCGGTATGGTTCAGCTTCATGACAGCTATCTGCCTGAGAAACCCAACCCAAGTCATCAGTTGCAGAGCTAAGATATCCATAATTCACTTTCAATACAGATTAGCAAAGATGGAGCCATGGGTGGAGAAAGAGGTGGTCATGGGAACAACGAAAATTATAAGTATTTGTAACGCACTTACTTAGCGGTAATCTCAGTATTTCTGGTCTTAAATAGATCACTGTTTTAACGTTGGTGAGGATGACTGGATGAGTGAATATGACCAATATTGCTCACCGGCCCCTCTTGCTTGAACCAGCTTTGTTTCGCTTGTCTAAAATAGGTTAAAAATAAATATTTAATGCCTATGAAATTACCACAACTTTCACTGTAATTCTTTAAAAAAAATTGGATGAACCTTGGGATTTGGTAGCTTCTAACATGTCTAGTTTCCACTACTATCAATAATGAATGGTTTCCCTCAATTATTGCAAGCTGTCTGGGCCCTGAGTCAGCAAAACAGGCTGAAACGTTTATAATATTCCCAACCCCGTGCTGTTGGAACAAGATTTTTGCGACTGAGTGTACTCTTAGGTATTTCCCCCAAACACAATGGTCTTTTAAACCTGAACTAGAGAGGTACAATTTCTGGGGAAATTGTGGGGTGTGCTTTTTTGTACGCCCTTCGACTGGTTTGCTCCTGCGATTCCCACACAGCAGAAGTCTAGTAGTTAGCTAGATCTACAATTTACCGGGGCTAGGTCTGAATCTAGGAGCAAAACGGAAGAAACAGCTACCAGCTGTAGATATATGCAGGTAGCAACGCTAGTGCTAAATAAGTATTTAGCTGGTCGGCTCCATGACGCCGGGTAAGTAGGGCTCGTGAGATTGCACACCAAAAGAACGAAGGGGAACCCACTTGTCTAGAACCCACTTGTCTAGCAGATTAAGACATGTTCGTAGGTATCTAGCGTAAAGTAGCCTCAACTGGCCTAGACTTTTAGCAACGGTACTCAGGGCCAGGTTAAGGTCATCTGGGGCCCGGGGAAGAAGCCTCCCGAGCCCCCCCGCCCGCCCGCCAAAGATTTTATTATTATTACTATTATTTTTATCAATATATATTAGAGAGAGAGAGAGGGATTGGTAATTAAATTATGACAGACATAATGTAAAAAATAAATTTATCAGTCTGTGATAGGCCTACATTGTAACAGGTACCCATTGGAACATGCAGTCTAGCGTGCACACACACAGCCCAGCGAACACGTAGGCCTATATACAAACAAGTCGATTGAACAATTTAATTATCAGGTTGTGGCCGCCTACTGAAAAGAACATGGGCTAATCAGTGTGGGACTAGTTTAAGTCCACTTGCCTACTTTTTTTGAAGGCAAAGTCACGAATCACATCGTTGAAGTCAATTTGGCGAAGCAGGTCAAACTCTGTTGACATCAGTCAAGAAGTTCAATCTTGTCTCCGTCATGGTCGTCCGAAGACGGTTTTTTATAAGTCCCAGCTTCGAAAACGATCTTTCACCGGTAGCATTTGACACAGGGAGGGTCAGATAAGTCCTCAATACAATATCCACGTTGGGAAAAGCACATTGTAGCTGCTGTTCTTTTAGGAGCCTCATCATATTACTGGGTGAGAGATCGGTGGTCATGTTCCTACACAATGAAACAAACTGGACAAGCTCATCTTCAATTTCGGGCTGCAGGTCTGTGCTGTAAGTCTGTACGAGATTGCGAGAGGCTGTGCGCATCTCAATAGTGGACAGGGTATGCAGATTAGTCAAGAACCCAAATTGACCGGAGAGTTCTCCATAGGCATTGCATCTCTGGCGCAGCATGCTCACTAGAGTGTCAATGATTACATAAAACACCAGTGAGGATGTGATCATCCGGGGTGCCTGCTTCATCGGCTCTCTTCTTTCGTGTCACTTGGCGCGTTGTTTCTGACCTGTACTGTTTGGTAAGACATGTGCTTGACGGCCAGTTCCAGTTCTTCAAAGCTGTTGCGCAAATCCTGAACGAAATCAATCAGTGATCGAATCAAGGCTACAGCCTTCACGAGATCCAAGTCCGGCGTTTGAAGGATTGTGCTTGTCGTCTGGAACCTCTGCAGGATTTTGTTCCAAAATATGCTCAAGAAAGCATTCTCTAGTCTGTTCATTTTTTTGACAAGGGATTTTGCTTCATCTTTAGTGTCAGCACTCTGATCATTTGACAAGCTGCTCAAGACGTCATGTATATTTCGATAGTTAATGGAAAGCGCTTTAGTGGCCTGTGCGTGGGAAGCCCACCTTGTGCATGACAGTGACTTTAATGTCTCCATGTGATTGTTTTCATTTGGTTCAAGTCCATCCATTAAAACCTTCCATCGCCGTGGAGATCCTGAGAAAAAATTGTAGCAGGATTGCACAAATCTGAAAAATGAGGTTGCCTCTGCACAGCAGTCAACACTGTTCATTCCAACTAGATTAAATTAGTGCGCTGTGCAGGGTATCCAGTTTGCCAAGGGGTTTACCTCTTGAATTTGCCCTTGTAGACTCCTGACATATTAGATGCGTTATCACAACATTGTCCCCTACAGTTTTTGATGTCAAGGTCAGTTTCGTTGAGAATCTGTGAGACTGATCCAAAAAGCGCTTCGCCAGTGTGGCTGAAAATGGGAACGAATGCCAAAAACCTCTCAAACACTTCGCCCTGTTCTGACACATAGCGGACCACAAACGACAGCTAATCAATGTGAGCCAAAGCTGGGGTAGAATCAACAATCATTGCGAAGTACTTTGATCTCTGTACTTGGCTAATGATTTCTGCTTGCACGCGTTTACCCATTAGTGCTATGAAATCCTCACAAATTGTATTAGAGAGATAGGAGGTTGTCCCCTTCCCCTTGTTCCCATATTTCTTAATGTGTTCTGCTAAGAAAGGGTCAAACTTGCTGAGAAGCTCTAGTATCCCGAGGTAATTGCCATTACGTGGTGATCCGAAAGTCTCCTCACTTCCCCGGAATGAAAGACCGCGCTCTGACAGAAACCTAGTCACCTCAACCACTCGCTTAAGAACCTGTCGCCAATAGCTCTCCTCATCTTTGCACTGCTGGATTAATTCACAGTCAATTCCCTGGGCCTGTGTTCGTGTCAGACAGACCAGGACAGCGTTTCTATGCGACTGGCTTTTCTCATGCTCCTCCACACGGAAGCTATGCTTCCAGTCGGAAAAACCGGAGCAAGAAAAAGATGTAGTAGTCCCACTGAAGAGCCGACAGAAAAAGCAAAACACATTCCCTGTCGATGGAGAATAAACTAGCCAGTCCCTAGGAACAAGCTCTCATTACACATTTTACGGGTGAATAGTTATTTGCTCAGGTATCTTTTTACATTTAGCGCTGTAAATCATCTGTCACTGGCCCCCAACATGCAATGTCAGTAGAAACTATTTCTTCAGGCCTGCTAGGAGAACATGTCACTAAGTCAGATGATCTGTCACCTAAAACATCAAGAGCCCTTGATGTGCCTGGTTCGCATGCCTCCTCTTCCAGCAGCACCGAAACTTCGGCAGGAGCAGGGGGGGGGGGTGTCGGGGCCAATAGCGGTAACAACGTTGTCACTGTCACAGTAGTAGGCCTGCTATTTTGATCATCATCAGGGGGGCAATCGATACTTTTGAAAAAAGTTGAACGTTTTGGGGTTTTACTTAAAACATCTGCCTGTCGCTCTCTCTTTTGCTGATTTTAATTTTTCTTTTTTTAGCCCCACTTTCATATTTTCTTATCGTTTCATGCGAAGCCATTGTCTCCAGGGCCAGGTTAAGGTCAACTTGTCTTGCATGCTTTGATACCGGCAACGACATGTGACGCAGCGTGTCACTGACTCTAAGAGAACGTGGACTTCACTACGGGTGGGTAAATGCATCAAAAATATGATAATTATTTTTTAAATCGCCCGCGCCGGGGCCCCCTAGTGGCCGGGGCCCGGGGCAGCAGCCCTTCCTGCCCATTGCAGAAACGCGGCCATGATGGTACTAATGCTGAGGGCTCGTTGATATCGCTGTCTGACTTACTAGAAGGTAGTATCTATGCGTCGTTGATGACGTTGTGACGTTAGGCTAGCACTGAGTTCCCTTTGGCCACACAAGGCACTTTTTGCCACAAAAACTGAATTGAAACCTAAACCGTGCAACGGAACGTAAATCCCAATAGAAGCAACGCAATCGCTAACAAGACGAACCTTTTTACACGGGCGTTGTCTATGTAGTCCAAATATTGAGGGATCCTTAGCGGTGGGAAAAGAATAAAAAGAAATATAGCTGCAAGCAGCGATGCGGGTTCCTCCGCAAAATGGCAAAATATTATAAACATGTACACTGTAGAAGATCGAGACTTGGACAACAAGAGAGCAAAACTACTTCATGTTTGGCCAACAATAATAGGCTGAACGGGGATTTGAACTCATGAGCATAAAGTTACTAGTCAGTCTCTCTAGCCTCCTTGCGAGAATAGCCTGTGACAGTACAGCAGCCGACTCTCTGGTCCCATTAAACTACACAACATGCACAATCAGGGTGACCAACAAGATTATATTAACTAACAAACAATAACATTACAAACATCTAACTGAACGAACACAACAACTGAAATCCCTTGCACGGCTGTTGTAACCAACTATTTTCCACAAGTCTTTGCGTTTTTTGATATGCCGCACTGCATGCTGGGTACCCAAGGGTGCTGACGCTGATTATCTAGCTGTGCTCCGACTGCGTGATATGAGTATTCGTTTTTGGTCAGCTTTGGGACAAAGGTTAAGAAACGGTTGACATTTCAAGGTGAAATTGCGCATGGTATTTCAGAATGATGTCTGCCTGTTTAACTAAACAAGTAATCAAAATTATGACAGGCCAAAAGACTGTGCCTCGAAACGAACCTGTGGCCTTATGCTTTGCAGTACAACGCTTCAACCCATTGAGCTACCCGCAAGGCTGAGAAATTCTGATCAGTTTCTGTCCCCCGAAAAAAGATGTATATCCTGTAGCATGGCTTGTTCGATTCGGCCAAAGCTTAAACAGCTGTAATTCAATGATATTTTGACATATCAAGGTGAAATTGCGCATGGTACTTTAGAACGATGTCATCCTGTTTAACTAAACATGTATTCAAATTAAGATAGACTCAGTGTTGCTGGATTTGAACCTACGACCTTGTACTTTGCAGGTCACCGTTCCAGCTCGTTGAGCTATTCTCAGTGTTGAGTATTGGCATGTTCAGTTACTATACAAAAAAAAGCTGTTTCTCCAATGGCGAGCATTGTCAGATTTGGTCCAAGTTCAAACAGCTGTAATTCAGTCATATTTTGACATATCAAGGTGAAATTGTTTATGGTACTTCATGGGCGTGTCACCTTAAAGCCTATTAAGTTTGAACCATCCTTCAAAAATAAATTTGATTTAGTGACACAAACATATTGAGGCAATGTGGACATTTACATAAATACACCCCTTTCAGCTATTTAGTATTTTATTCAATTGCTATAAGTAACGTTTTTAAATACGTCAATGATACATATCTGTACAAAATCTCAAGTTAATTAGACCTTTGGTTCAAGAGAAGAGGAATTTTGAAGTTTTTCCCAAATTATCACTCTACAGGAAAATCGATCAGGCGGACCTTATGGGTCCTTGAGGCTTTTTTGTTCGCCATGAGAAATAAGGCATGCACACCAAGTTTCAGAAGAATTTGAGCAATGGGGTGGAAATGCTATCACTTTGAAAATCGGACATTTGGGCGTCGCCTGTGGCGCCCCCATGATCTGATGTGGGCCAGTCTGTGTTTGGGCCGTAGTTGTGGCATGTTGTATCAATATGCCAAATTTCAAAACTTTTTACCAATGTGTTCATGAGATAAATTACTAGAATAATAATAATAATAAATATAGCTGCAAGCAGCGATGCGGGTTCCTCCGCAAAATGGCAAAATATTATAAACATGTACACTGCAGAAGATCGAGTTGGACAACAAGGGAGCAAAACTACTTCATGTTTGGCCAACAACAGGCTGAATGGGGATTTGAACTCATGAGCATAAGGTTACAAATCAGTCTCTCTATCCTCTCTGCTACACACCAACTGTTGAGATTGTATGAATAGAAAGGGCAGAGTATTAGCTTTGGTCAGCTTTTGGACAAAGGTTAAGAAACGGTTGACATTTCAAGGTGAAGTTGCATGAAATTGTGCATGGTATTTCAGAATGATGTCATCCTGTTTAACTAAACAGATAATCAAAATTGACAGGCCAAAAGATAATGGCTGGATTCAGTGTTGAATATTGTCATGTTCAGTTACTGTATAAAAAAGTAAGCTGTTTCTCCAGTGGTAAGCGTTGTTAGATTCAGCCTAAGTTGAAACTGCTTGTACATTTCCTATAAAAACGGGACAATGGGATGACTGGATTGCTGCTGTAAAGAATAACTTTGTCATCGTTTTTTTAAACAGGTTGTTTGGAGTGCCATAACTTGTCATGGAAGGGAATTTTAAATCATGCCTAGCATCAGTGGGAATGTGTCCTGGCTTAGGTTACTGAAATGAATTTGTGCAACAGGCAAGGGATCCACCTGATCAATGAATTTACTTCATTAGAGATAACCATTAGAGTTATCTCTACCATGCGTAGACTACAAGTAGCTAGCTACTGTGGTGAACCTGGCTTGTTTTGCAGTGGTTTACACAGTCTCGCTAAACAGATGATCACAGTGTTGTGATGGGCTCAAATAAACACGCATTGCTATGTTTTTACAACCAGAGGATTGATTGGAAGACTAGAAACCGTTTTGTCAGAATAAAAAAATTACAAATATGCCTCTGACTGGTTTTGAACCTACAACCCTTTGCTTACCAGCACAACATCTCAGCCAATTGAGCCATTCCCAGACATGGATTACACAAAACTGGATAATAAAAAAAAGCTGTTTCTCCAATGGCGAGCGTTGTCAGATTTGGTCGAAGTTCAAACAGCTGTAATTCAGTCATGTTTCGACATATCAAGGTGAAACTTTGCATGGTACTTCAGAATTGGAGCAATGGGGTGGAAATGCCATCACTTTGAAAATCGGACATTTGGGCGTGGCCTGTGGCGCCCCCTATGGTCCGATGTGGCCCATATTTGGTGTGGGGGTACCCACTTGGATGTAGTATCAATGTGCCTAATTAGAACATTTATGACAAGGGACTTTTTGAGATATTGGGGCGCAAGGAGAAGAAAAATAAGAAGAAGAATACCAACAATAACAATAGGAGAAAAATAATAATAATAATAAGAATACCAACAATAACAATAGGTTCCCTCCTACCGGAGGAACCTAATAATACCAACAAACACAATATGGTCCTCCTGATAGAGGAACCCTAATAATATATATGTGAGAGAACAATGGCTGTGCTCGCCGAAGGCTTGAGCACACCCAACTAGATTTTGATCCTTCATTAATGCATCAGAGTTGTCATGTGCATTTGTGCACATGCACACAGGGTGAGGATCCTTTAAAAGCTAAGAATGTCCACCAACCACACCACTGCACATGGGCAAGTTATGTAAAAAATAATTTTATATAAACTTTTTTATATAAAAAAGTTCGGAAACGTTATCTCGGTCGATTATTTCTCCACTTTAATAATACCACTTGGTATTGTATTTTATACCGTTGGAAAGCCTGATTAATCACCTTTACAATGAGGTACAACTTGTAAGGCTCGTGCATTCGTGGAATAAGCAACACAGCTAACGGTGCGTTTACACTGCAGCGACACGATGCGAGCGACAACATGTTTTCCAATCATTTTCAATGGAGCCAGGCGAATCGCTTGCGTGGTGCATTGTGGGTAGCGACGCGACGCGATCGAGTTGAGATTTTCTCAACTTTATGCAAATGAGGAGCGATTTTCGCTAGCGATGGCCAATGGCAGTGTTTTCTTGTTTCTCGTAAAGTAGCAACCATGGTAAACATTTCTAGCTTTCAGTTTTTAAGATGGAGGAGAAACTAATCGCCTGTGTGGCTGCATATCCAGTCCTGTACGATACGTCTCTGTATTTGTACAAAGACATTAATAAAAAGATTGAGGCCAGGCGCAGGTTTGCCGACGTTGTCGGTGCTCCTGGTGTTTTTTTTGTACTTTGTACTCTCGAACAAAGTTACGTTCCAGGGAGTTCCAGCCGGGCTACTACTATAAACCCGGCTGGAACTCCCTGGTCGTATCGACAGATTAGCAGAGACTTTGAGTACTATAATAAATCGTTTTTACACATGTCAACGTGTATGTCTATTAAACAGTTTTGTATTTTGTATACAAGTTGTATTTTGATCGATGTTGCGAGTACGTAAACCCAAGTCTGCACACTTGGCCATGACAACTACAACAGTGACTTTAGAGAACTACAATTCTACATTAATCTGTTTGATACGCCCCCGCGCGTGGTGAACTGTGGGAAGGCGAGCGATGGCAAGCGATTTGCGTCGCTGCAGTGTAAACGCACTGTAATCGTGTGGGTACATCTCGTTTGGAGTTGCTTGGTGGATTGGATGATTGCAGTCTCCCACAGTAATAAGGAAAAAACAACACATATTGGCCATTTTTACACTTTATTCATTTTACACTGTCAGGGACCTCAGTAGCGTGTGGAAGATCCATATGCAGCCACAACAGCTTGGCACCTCCTCCTCATGGGATCTGCTTGGGTGTGCTGTACGTGGCAGAGTGACCAACGCAAACATGTTGGCTGACTTGCGACAAATCCTGGTTGAGGAATGGGATGCCATCCCACAGCAGTGTGTGACCAGGCTGGTGACCAGCATGAGGAGGAGGTGCCAAGCTGTTGTGGCTGCGTATGGATCTTCCACACGCTACTGAGGTCCCTGACAGTGTAAAATGAATAGTGTAAAAATATGCCAATATGTGTTGTTTTTTTCCTTATTACTGTGCCTTATTATTCTTTATTATTACGGTGGGAGAGTGCAATCATCCAATCCACCAAGCAACTCAAAACGAGAGTGAATACCAACAGAAGAATATTGCAGGGTATTTTGGCACATTATTTTGGGCCGCTACCCACACAGTTAGCTGTGTTGCTAATTTCATGAATGCACGATCCTTACAAGTTGTACCTCGTTGTAAAGGTGACTAATCAGGCTTTCCAACGATATAAAATACAATACCAATTGGTATTATTGAAGGGGAGGAATAATCGACCGAAATAACGTTTCCAAACTTTTTTTGAGGAGTTTATATATAATTTAAACAACAGTTTATAGTTCCCAGAGTCGGAGGAGAATGTGGTACCACTGGAAAGATGCTCGCAGGTGCAATCCTGTGACTAACGCCTATGGGATGTGACAACCATTTATGTTTGACTGGAAGTGTATTCATTACTCAAGCAGATGTATTACATAAATCCAATCAGTTGAGGATTTTATACAATAATAAGTTTCACACTTACAGAAGTGTGAATTATATTTAGCATACATTAGCCTAAATATGCGGTTCTAGATGTAGCAATGTGTTTTGGATGTTGAATGTCTCCATATACACTCACCGGCCACTTTATTAGGTACACCTGTTCAATTGGTTGTTGACACAAATAGCTAATCAGCCAATCCCATGGCAGCAACTCAATGCATTTAGGCATGTAGACTTGGTCAAGACAACTTGCTGAAGTTCAAACCGAGCATCAGAATGGGGAAGAAAGGGGATTTAAATGAATGTGGCATAGTTGTTGGTTCCAGACAGGCTGGTCTGAGTATTTCAGAAACTGCTGATTTACTGGGATTTTCACGCACAACCATGTCTAGGGTTTACAGAGAATGTTCAGAAAAAGAGAAAATATCCAATGAGCGCAAGTTGTGTGGATGAAAATTCCTTGTTGATGTCAGAGGAGAATGGGCAGACTGGTTTAAGATGATAGAAAGGCAACAGTAACTCAAATAACCACTCGTTACAACCAAGGTATGCAGAATACCGTCTCTGAAAGCACAATACGTCGAACCTTGAAGCAGATGGGCTACAGCAGCAGAAGACCACACCGGGTGCCACTCCTGTCAGCTAAGAACAGGAAACTGAGGCTACAATTCGCACAGGCTCACCAAAATTGGACAATAGAAGATTGGAAAAACGTTGCCTGGTCTGATGAGTCGCAATTTCAGCTGTGACATTGATGGTAGGGTTAGAATTTTGCGTAAACAACATAAAAGCATGGATCCATCCTGCCATGTATCAACGGTTCAGGCTGGTGGTGTAATGGTGTGGGGGATATTTTCTTGGCACGCTTTGGGCCCCTTAGTACCAATTACATTACATTTATGCATTTAGCAGACGCTTTTATCCAAAGCGACTTCCAAGAGAGAGCTTTACAAAAGAGCATAGGTCACTGTTCATAACAATGAGATAGACCCAAACATTGCGAGCAGCCAAATCATGAAGCATACATTGTGGAAAACCAAATAAGTGCCAAAGGGAAGAACCATAAGAGCATGCAGTTAAACAAGTTACAATTGAACAACATGAAACTCCCCACAAGAGTGCAAAAGTGTACCTGTAGAAAAAAACAATCAACAGTAAAATATTTCACAGCGAGTACAAGAATTTGAAACCGTTACAACTAACCAATAATTTGAAACCGTTACAACTAACCAACAAGAGCAACAAGTCTCTCAATACGAGTCATTGTGATCCTGGAGGAAACTAACATCAGGGCCAGCCAAGCATTCCCAAGTGCCGTTGTACTCCCGGAACAAGTGCGTCTTGAGCCTTTTCTTGAAGGTGGGAAGACAGTCAGTGTCCCTGATGGAGGTGGGGAGTTGATTCCACCATTGGGGGGCCAGACAGGAGAAGAGCTTGTGTTGGGACCGGGCGCTCTTGAGCGGTGGGACCACCAGACGGTTGTCAGAAGAAGACCGTAGGTGGCGGGGGGGTGTAAGGCTGGAGCATTGTTTAAAGCAACAGCCTACCTGAGTATTGTTGCTGACCACGTCCATCCCTTTATGACCACAGTGTACCCATCTGCTGATGGCTACTTCCAGTAGGATAATGCACCATGTCACAAAGCTCAAATCATCTCGAACTGTTTTCTTGAAGATGACAATGAGTTCACTGTACTCCAATGGCCTCCACAGTCACCAGATCTCAATCCAATAGTGCATCTTTGGGATGTGGTGGAACGGAAGATTCGCATTATGGCTGTGCAGCCAACAAATCTGCAGGAACTGCATTATGCTATCATGTCAATATGGACCAAAATATCGGAGGAATGTTTACAACACCTTGTTGAAAGTATGCCAAGAATTAAGGCAGTTCTGAAGGCAAAAGGGAGTCCAACCCGGTAGTAGCGAGGTGTACCTAATAAAGTGGCCAGTGTGTGTGTGTGTGTATATACATACATATTTGTTTTAACCCTTGTGCTGCCTTCGGGTCACATGACCCAAAGGTTCATAACGAACCACCGTTGTGTTTACCCAATTTTACCCAATACAAAAACAAATAAAAATTATTTTCTTTTAACCATTGCAATGTGGGGGGTCTGAGACAGCCCGACAGTTAAAAGAAAATGCTTCACTTTGTTTTTGTAGGAGGTAAATCTGTCGCAATACGACGGTGGGTCACAATGACTGATGGGTCAGAATGACCCGAAGATAACACAAGGGTTAAATCTACATCGGCAAGCTTCCATCTCAGCCTCGTGAATTTTGTCTCAATCTCTGCCTAGTTACTCATCGTTTCACACAGCCTGTATATCAATCCGCATTTCTTTCCATTCCACTTCTTTCCATTCTTCTCATTTGACGTCCTCTTTCAAGGCCAAGTACGGTTTCCATACCAAAGAAAGCAATTGACCGAGAATGCAAACCAATTCCCCTTTTATTGAGGATGCATGGGTTGGTGATGGGTTCCCTCTGGGGATGTCAGATGTATCCCCAGAGGGAATACAATTTGACATCCCAGAAGTCATTGCATTTCATCCGTCTTCACAATCTTTCAAGACCATTCTTGTTAAGAATGTTCTTCACGTTCTTCGGACTGATAAATGACTGCACCACATTTTGTACCGTCAAACACCTGATTTGAACACCTGGTTATAGGCAACAGCAACTTACTCAATTCTGGAATTATTTACTCAAATTTGATATACAAGATACCAAATTCTTGTAAATATGTGCATTGCACCACTGCCTTAGCTGGCACCCCAGAGACTTTGTGGTTCCTTGTTGGCGCCCCTGTATTGCAGAAAGCTATATTTTGGTCAATGCTACAAAAACTACACCTGACTGTCATTATGCTGTTCGTAACACCTGGCATTGTTCTCATCATTTTGATAATTTACCTGATTCGCATCATCTTATTTTTCACAGGTTTTGGCAGCGTACTACGCATGCATCGGAGAAAAGAACTTCAAATCGGAAGAGGAAGTGTGCGCAATCTTCAACAAGAAGATTAGTAACAATCCCAAGTTTCGAGTTTTGAAAGACAAAGTTCGACTTATCAACTAGTCTGTTCAGTGCCAGAACTTGTCATATATGTAATGTTTGTAAAGATAAACCATCTTTATTATGAAATGCAGGATGAGTCAATTAATTCCAGAGAGATGAAAACTTTCACACTTGACAAATAACTAGACAACCTTGCAACTAGACACCTTGCACCTGCTGCTAATACTACCCGTACCCTGTATTTGATAGAACTAGTGCAATGAATGATCCATGGCTCCATCGCTCTGCCAATCGCAGGTTAGCTTAATTAAGAATGTGCTTTCTCTCGTCCATTTCCCTATTTCACAGTTCGCTGAATAACCTTGTCAGTTAGCCTGTAAATGGTAAACTGGCTATACAATTCATTAGTCATGGGGGTCGCTTGCTAGCAAACATTAGCTGTTGAAAGCCAGACCATGTTGTATATCTAGGTAGTTTACGCTAGCTTGATAGATATAAAGCTAACCTGTGCTTTTACTTTTCTTGACGGCCTCATACAACCAGAAACCTATCCTTGACTCTTTTGCCGCCATTTTGCTTTTTCAGTTGCTAGTTTCTTTGAATCTTGTTGCTGTGTTTACAACAAACTAGTACAATGCCTGAGATGCAGCTAGTAATTAAAATGTTGGTTAGTTTATTCTGTGTTATTATTGGAGTTTGTGCGCTTGTGCTCCTTTCCCTGGAAGAATCCTTCATTGGTCATCGCAAGCGTTATGCAACTCTTTTTTTCTACATATACTGTACAGACTAATAAGTACTATTATACACCTTTTTTATTTCTTATTTGTCAGCAAGAGTGCCACTTAGCACAAATTATCCTCAAATGTGTCACCAGTGGATAATATGGCAGTTGTGGAGCGCACTAGCTCTGTTTCACATTCCAACCCCACATCGAGGCTGGGAAATGGTACCTTATCTGCTAGATTGGATTTTGAAGGGGTTTGTGAAGGAGAGAGGGAAAAGGGGTAGAGGTGCACCTGAGGTGAATTTGACTCTCACACGGGACGGGGGCTAATGCACATTCCTCGGCACCCCGAACAGGGTTCACTTGGCCAGGTACACAGAAGCTCCATAGATTTAAGACACTGGTGTCAGCCGCAGGTGAAGTTTTAATGCTGTCTGATTTTCCACTGCTAGAATGAGCAGCCTTTTTCAACCCCCCCACTAACACACACACGACATGCACACTCAAACACACTAGATGGGACATACTGAAGGAAATCTCCTCAGCTTTATGAACCTCTGCTAATCCTGTGGAGTTTAACACTGATCCTCATTCAGCCTAGTGCTTACCTGTAACTGTAGATTGCATACTATTGGTATTAGTAAACCTGTTTGTCAAGCCTGCACGCATTACCATGGTGTTTTCAGGCCCATAAAGAGGTTCAAATTACCTTTATGATGATGGTTATTAGATGTTCCCTGTATTATTCACATTTTTCCACCTTAACATTTGGTTGAGTGGTCTGTTGATTGTGCATATGCTAATGCTGATAGTAATTCCAAATTGGGAACAGCAAGTCCATATTTGGCAAGTCCAAATCAATAATACCCAAAGCTATTTACAATGGAAGGTTGAAAGACGACAGGTTTGCTAACACAAACTAAAATTTACTTCAAAATTGAAACTCGGGCCGTGCTATATAAACAGAATGCATCTCTCGCAAGTAGAATCAACTAAAGGCATATGATAAGCATAAGCATCTTCTGTTCATGGAAATGTTTCTGACATTTTCCTGTCAATCACAAAACTTATTGAATCTCCTGATTTCAACATCAGAGACTGTGGTCTGGTTATATTGCTTATGTGGGCCTTTGTGGGAGTTGGGCTAGGAATATTGGTCCATAGTACTTATATTTAACAGTCCACCCACACGCAGCTTCTGGCATCACCAGAACATTTGGTCACTGATGAGAAAATATTCCACAGTGATCAGCCATAGCCATGTAAGCCCTATCTAGACTGTTTTGATCTACAGCCGTGGACAAAAATATTGGGAGCGACATACATTTTGTGTTTGCAAAGCTTGCTGGGCCTTGGCATAAAATGACTGCTAACATAATTTCAGTAAATCATATCATTAGCACAGGGTAAAGTGTGAACTAGTTCTAGCCAGGTGAAATCACTATCATTCTGATTGGATTTTAAGAGCAGATTGACTGCTGTAAAAGAGGGGACTATTTGCATATGTAGAACATTTTCACCCCAAAAAACCTTAAAAAAATATTAAATGTTCCTTATTGTATTCCAGTATTCTATAGAAACATGTGAAAACATTTTCCTCAAATACTGAACCAGCAAACTTTGCAAAACACAACATTTGTCATTGACAAAACTTATGGCCACGACTGTAGACATGGCCACTTGAATCATTATCACTTTCCTTACTCCTTCTGTTGATTCAAGATCATGAATTGTTAATCCTTTTTGGCATTTGTTGAGTTGCCAAGTTGTCTAAAAAGTATTATGTTTGGAAGCAAAAATATACTGTACACATAGTATATACATACATATAGTATACATATATGTATACATATAGTTCACCAATTGGTGTTCTCCCAACTGTGGGCCTGTCATGTGATGTAACAAAAGTAAAATCTTCTGTAACCTGAAGTCTGGAGGTGTGTTATGGTGATCATTTTAGTGAGTAATTAGGTATTATGATTGGATTAAACCAGTAACCCATAATTGAAGAGAGGAGATCCGGCTACGCCTCGTACCTACTGTATCATGGCAGCATGTTCCCCCATGTTCTTGGTAACTCACATTCTTTGTTGCATTATTGCTTCATAGCAAGAAGGGTAAGGCAAGCAAAGAACACAGAGCCTCCCCACTAAAGCAAATGTGTTTCCCAAGTGACAAAAGCTCTGTTAATTCACTGTTAAGATCACTATGTTTCCTAATGTTTGGGGAGATCACCAACTGAAACCCAACTCTCATATTATCCACTGAGAATGAATTATTTGTTGACCAAGCACAGGGTGTTTATTGATGAGTCTTACCCATGTCTCAAAAAAAAAAGTAGCTGTGCTCATGCCTTAATGTGTTAATATATCTAAATGTCTTTCTTTTTAATTGTGCTGTAAATGAAAATAAAAACATTTGCTAAAGCTTAGTAGCCAATATGACATACATCTGAGTGAAACACATTTGATTTAACCGTAGACACTTTCTTTAAATCCAGAAAAGCTCATACAGTATTATAATCTATATTTAGCATATTTTACTATTAATTTGGCTGGCTTGGTGTACAAACAAACATCCAATATTCAGGTGTAACATTTTTGCCGTATTAATGATGTAGTCATATTTGGTACTAGCTGAACTGGAAGTCTGACAGCATCACTGTGTTTAGTGTCTCTGTGAGATACTAGACTCTCCCTGTGTATCAATACCCATACTACTAAACTATTTCGTATGCCAGAAAAATATTATTATGTCCCAACATAGTATATCAAATACAGTAGCCTATGCCAAATATACCAGGATGTCCTATTGTATCCAGTATGTCCGACAGTATGTCTCTGATCAGGTCAGCCTTTGCTAATATATATAGTAGGCCTATATTTGAATTTTTAAGGTAAAATGAAGCACAATTTTTTTCTTCAACAATATGGACATTTTGCGCTACAAACAGACGGTCATCTGAGCTGGCGGGTCAAAGTTCACGGTGCAATGTTATGGCAAAATAGAATGTCTGAATTGTATGCATAGGTAGGCCAACTGCATGCAACAGTAGGCCTACATACTTTGTAAGGGAAGCAAAGCATGTATTAATTAAAAAAGAAAAAATATGCAATTTGACATCTCAAGCGCGACCACTACCAGCTACACCAGCGAAAAGCACGTTTATGGGGAGTCAGGTGGCTGAGCGGTGAGGGAGTCGGGCTAGTAATCTGAAGGTTGCCGGTTTGATTCCCCGGCCGTGCAAAATGACGTTGTGTCCTTGGGCAAGGCACTTCACCCTACTTGCTTCGGGGGGAATGTCCCTGTACTTACTGTAAGTCGCTCTGGATAAGAGCGTCTGCTAAATGACTAAATGTAATGTAAATGTTTATAAAGGACAAAACTTTGTCCAAACTTTGGACCAATTGTAGGCCTACCTTCCAATTATGGCGAAAAGCGGACCACCTCGTCTGCTTACAGGTTATCTAAATTATGTCTTTGACGTAAGCAAAAATTCGAATTGGTTTCAAAATTCAGCAAAATAATTCTGAATTTGAAGAAATTTTTTATTTTCTACGAAAAGCGAGTATTTTGAGCCAGGTTCAAGAACAGAAAAAATACTGAGGAACATCGTTCTGCATAGGCTATTTTGACTTGAGTTCATAAACTCACCGGAGTGCCAAAACGGAAATGCAATACCACAATTATCCACGAGGGCCTTTGCTTCAAGCCGAGGAGCGAGGGGTGGGGTCTTGAGTTGGAGACAGTGCATGATTGGACTGCTGAATAATACATCCATGGTTCAGTTAGGCTACATTTGAGTGAGGTTATTATTATTATTGTTTGCTCTCTGTCCTTATTTGATGTTGAGTAATTAAAGTCAGGAAATGTATATGGTCTTGCTATCAATGAATATGAAAAGTATCCTACAGATGTTAGTCTTTTAAACCCTAACCATAACCCTACATAATATATACGATGTTATGTATGCTGTACGCATGATGTGTCCCAAATAACTTGTTTGTTTTGAATTAAAGTAGAATAATTTGGCAGTTTGTTTAGTTTTAAAGCTGTTGGTGCAGCCATAGACATAATAAAGAATAGACGCCCCATTGGCTGCTGGGCGCGAGAAATGCGGCCGCCATCTTGGAAAGGGCAAATTCGTAGTTGCTTAGCAGCAGAATAAACAAGATTCCACACCACTGTGCAGCATATTCATGCTCTAATCGGCGAATTATATTAAATAGGGCTCAGGAGATTACTTTTCACAAGTAATACTTAACATTACAGTACTATTTGTTGCATTTTGTGAATAGAATCTTACCAGAGTTGAGAAATTAGGAGCAAGAATCTTTGATATTACTGTACTGAAATTGTAGCTAGCAAGCTAGCCTAGCCCTATGTTTACTGCACCGGCCGGTGTACACCGGGCTATGAACTGAGACTTGATAAGTCATATTCCATAACACTGACTTAGATGACACAACTGACACAAGAATGCTATTGTAGAAATAAAACAAATATTACTGGTATAACATTGGCCAGCGAATTTTACACAAGTGGCACCGACTGTACTGTAGGTATCAGGGCAGTCGCTACTTGTACACTCCAAAATCTTCCGTTTTCATTTTGAAGGTTTCCCAAGGACACAGATTTGAGGAAGTGGGAAGTAGCTTTGCGGAGACAAGGATTCACTGCAAGTGGTTCTTCAGTGCTATGCAGTCAGCATTTTCAACAGGGCGATTTAGATAGGACCGGGCAGATTGTCAGACTCCGAGATGGCGTTATTCCATCAGTATTCAGCTTCCCGGTTCACCTCCAAAGAGTAGGTGTATCATCATAATGCTATTAGCATTCATACATGTTAATATTCTATTATCAATCACAGGGCAGGGTAAGATACGTATCCCTTTATATTGTATTCATTCTTCATTATTCGCTTCTTCATTTTAGTTGGAAAAGGGCAGGGCTACGACAAACCCACTATGAATATTAAAATACGCCTAAACAGGTATATATATATATCATAGCTACATGTATGACCTTTGCAGCAACAACAAAAAAACGTGTGAAAATCAGTTCGGTATTCAGTGCGGTATGATTAATTAAATGCGCTAACAGTTCATTGCCCCAACCAAACTGATTACACTGAGTGGAGCGAGTGCCCTTTCCAAGATGGCGGCCCCACGGCTCGTCAGCGCCAGTAGGCAGTAGCGTTCGATGCGGCGTCTATTCTTTATTATGTCTATGGGTGCAGCTGTAAAAACTGTCCCTTGAAATGTGCGTAATTCGTCAGGGACAAAAAGCAGGAAGGGCACAGTAGGCTAGCTCTCTACCATCAGCTAACAGAAAACGTATCCAGCTTATTAGATCATAAGTTGACTATAAAACAAATCAGCCTTTTATCCAATATGCTTGACGACAGTGAGCTTGTTACTCTGCGAAATAGATTTAAGAGCAATGCTGAAGTTCTAATGCAAGGAGTTTCGGCGGTTGACAACAATGAAAAGAGTAAGTTCTCAGTCAAGACTAGCGCGGTGCGTCCCAACTACAGTACTACAGTACAGCTACCATACTATTTAGTACCATAAACATAATCTAAATAGTCCTAGTATGGGTATTGGTATACACCGTAGGACTCATACTACGTATATAGTTAGGCTACTAGCTGACTAGTCGCTAGTAGCAATATACTGTACCTTTCCCACGTATATAGCAAGGCTACAGCGTGTCTAGGTATTGTATTATGCCATTAGCTGATAGCTAACGTAAACTAGCCCCAAGATGAAGTCAGTAATTAAGTATTCGTGTCGAAACAAAAAAAATATGGCTTGGTGTTGCACTTGCACAGTGTGCAACATTTGGCTGACAATTATGCAGTGAGCAAAGAGGTTTAGTAGACGGATTTGACAGTGGACAATTGTCTTGTCTGAAAGCTCTAACTGGGCTTCCTGCCGCTGATTCTTGATTGTTTTGACTGTGTGCAAACGCTGTGTCAGCACTGCAGGCAACATGATATCTAGTCTGGTTGCAAACTCAAGCCTTTTGCACTGTAACCATGATTCAGTCAGTTGCCAGTTGCCAGTGTAAACTGATATTGCACACAAGACCGCAGACTGAACATTGGCCGGATATTTGGGCTATGATTCTCTCCCCTCCCCCCCCCCCAAGCTGATATCCTTGTATTTATACTTTTTAATTTTAAGGTATTAATTGTCTTATTGAACACCATCTCAGAGCAGCCTGCAACAGTAGCTGCCAACAAGTTGTCATAAGATAAATTCCAGATTAGAAACTTGCAGTTGCAGATACCAGTTGCATTAAAATTAAGATTTTGTCCATGCTTAAGGGCATCAAGTTCATCCTGAACCTGAATTCCCACCTGGACAGACCTTGTACCTCAACCACTTCACCAGCCAACTGCTGTCTATGATACATTTAATCAACTGCTCAACTACTAGTCTTAATTATAGAGATTAAAACCTCTCTAAGAAGTAATCTTATAGCCACAAGAACCCTATTAGTTTCATCTTGAAAGCTCTTTAAACCTGAAAAGTGACGATTAAACATATTACGACTGAAAATTATTATAATATGTTTTAAGTTCAATACTTTTTTGTTGTAATTGTAACCCTTTAATGTCATCTTACTTGGAATTAGTGGCAGCTCTTTCCTTCTGTGAACTGAGGAGCCATTCAGCAAATCAGAAAAACGAGAGTCTATCTGATATGCCATGACCTCAACTAGCCTTATCCAATATAATGGATTTCACCTAGACTATTGTAGATGAAGTGTTACTTCAAAGTGACAAAAATATCAGTAAAAAAAGTTTGACTATGATCATTGCACAGTATGAGACCTCACCTGGCAACGATGCAATTGTTATTACTGCATGAAAAAAAAAAGAAACTTAGTATTATTCTACACATTTCTGTAGGTCAAGAAGAAAATGATGTAAAACCCTTACCTCGTATCAACCGCCACTCTGTCTTCTGGATAGTGGCGTCTGTTTGCCTGACTTATTATGTGGACTTCCTCAGAGTCATTGTGGAGAACAAGGACATTAAAAGGTGATCATTTGTCCAGCTATTGTTGGCCTCTGTTAATGTCTTCCATATCTTTTTTTTCCACTGAATTCCATTTGACAGCTTCAAAGGTATTGTGGGATATTAACTCAGTTCTTCATTCAAGGAACATATTTCTGTTTGTTTTCAGCTGGTGGTTCAATGTTGGCCTGGTTCTGTTTGGAGTATGTCTGTCCTTGGCTACTTTCTCCATCGTGTATCTCGAGTGGTACAAGGGGATACAGCACTATGACCAGGTGTACCCTGCCATTGCCCCAACAACAACCGCATCCTTCATTGCAGCATCATGCAGGCAAGAGACTCCAGACTTACCATATAATACTGTTGGAGCAAGTTAAACCTCTGCATTGTTTGACATAGGATCACCTCAATAATTCCACCACTAGCCACCATGCATATCTGTAGTTTTTATCTGAAAGCTAACCAAGACAAAAACTAAACTTCAATTAAGACTGCTTGACCGAGCACTATTAGATGATTGGCAGAATCAGAATTGCCACTCCATACTGGAATTACAGGTAGTAATGATTGATTGCCCTCACTCACTCATTCTTATTTTGCTCCCCACAGTTTTAATATTGCACTCTGGCCTGTGTGGTCATTCCTCACTCCCATAATCCTGTTCACCCAATTCATGGGAGTGGTGATGCTGATATCCATGCTTGGTTGAAAAGTAAGATGTAAAACACGTTTGTAATGCAATTTATAATATTTATTGAAACTTTCATGCAGCACATGTATTTCAGATGTTTAAATACAGTAAAGACAAAGCTAACTTCATTTAATCAAACAGTCTAAAATAGAAAACACATGAAGTATTTATATGTCTATTTGTTTTATTTTTTTAAATTCAGCACCAATCTACAACACTATTGTCAGTAACCACGTTTTGCTCTTAAGTATTGAGGATTGTTTTTGTACTGAAACGGGATACAACCTGAGCTACCATTCAAACTTCATATGTTTCTAACTGTCTCAACCTATTATTAAATATGGATTTTTTGGGAAATACATATTTCAGCTGTTGTGTTATTCCATTATCTCAAATTCTGTCAAATCACTTTTGACTGATGTTTGTAAAACTTACTTGTGTAACAGACGTGGTCTTGCAAGCTACGTCAGAGGTATCGGGCCTATGTTCATCCCGCACTGGGTTCGAACCTGCCACCTCTGACATTCCAAGCACCACCACTACCAACTACGCCAACAAAAAGCTAGCAATTCATTGACGCGGGTGGCCTGTTACATACCTGAGGAGTGAGTTTCACCAATACACACCGGCTACACTTGCAAAGAAGGCATTTTGAAGAATTGTTTTTTTTTTTCTTGAAACCCAAACTGCAGAGCAAATGCTTGACTAGTGTACCAAGGCCTGTATTTATCTACTGTATTTGTGAGAAGGCCTAGTATCAACAAATCATTTTTACAACACCTCATGCTAAAACTTGCTGACCTTTTACGTCAGGGCTTTTATCATCATTTGAATGTGTCTAAAAGTTTACAGAATTTCTCATGGAAGTTAATTAAATTGGTTTTTTTTATAAGGGAATACAGTATCTCCAGGCGGCCTTGTTGGTTTCAGTCTTGCTAGTAGGCTTATATAAGGCAACCTCCTATTTGTAATGTTTTGGCTGTTAGCTAATGACTACTCTTAAGTATTAGCCTACTCTCATACGCATTTTATATTTAGTGTTTGAATGTAGGCATTTACAACTACATTGGCAGCATAAACGAATATGGAACAAACACGTTAATAAAGTTGTCATCGAGATCCGATCGTGCCTTGTACAAGAAGAAAGTCTCTCAAAACATGTTTACAATGGTGCTAGTTTATATGAAACAGACGCGAACAAAAGACACATCAATCGAATCGTTCAGAGGCATTAGTCAGGCAGTTGGAATTAACAAACTGCGACGCAATGATTTTGCCTATAATGTCTCGCTGAAGCACTAGCCTATTTAAAACAAGTGATAAACAACCGATAACCAATCGACACGCATGATGCGCTTTGATGGCTCTTGCCTCTGGTTCAAACCAGTCATTGTCTGTGGACAATAAGTGTACTGTAGGCCTCTGTGACCAAGATTGGGCGTATGTATGAATGGTATTGTGTAGCCTATCATTGTTCTGTTTTTGCTCGATCTCTATCCGAGGGTAGGCCTACTCATGGATCATTCTTTCAAGACCATGTAATGGCGTATAAAAGGTTTCCGGTGGCAATATCTGAGACAATTAAACATGCCTTTATTAATTATAGGCTAGCCTACTTTGCTTAGCAATATCAGAGGTGGCTCTTTAAAATAAAAGGATTTGGCATGTTGAGTTGGCCTAAATGCGTGAAAGTTGGGATACACTTGAGAACAGATCTTGGTCATGGGGTATCCGGTCAGGTTTTCCCTGGAAGAGGGTATTGAAATATAATGGAACCCATTGTAAGGCCTTAAGCCTATCAATTTCACTAATTGTATTGCACTCTAATTCAACACACATCTATATTGCATTTGGTCATTTCCATCAATAGTATAGGATGTTTTGATGAACAAATTGTGAGGCATGCAGATGCGATATTATAGTGTTTAAAAATAGCGAGTTTGACAGTGTAACTTGAGGCTATTATTCAGAAATTGTATTGTATTAGACAGCAATGGAATTTGAATTTAACAATAGCGTATCGTTACACTGGGATAGGTCATTCCCTCATGGATTTGAGCAGATCGTCACCTTTTAGAGACGTCGGAATTGTGTGTCCATATACTCTCAAACTCTGAATAGGTAACTGAAGGAAAGTACATCGCCATGCTTCCAAATCCTGGCCTTTGTTCCCCAAAAAATAAGAATGGTGCTTTTGAACTTATTGTATAATTTTCAGGTCAGGTATATCTTCTACGGTAACTGATAGGATACCACCATAAAATCGATGAATAGAAATGTAAATGTCACTTATACAAAAGAACTAAAAATGCACCACGAGACTATGCTAATTTCACTCTTAGCCAAGTCATATAAAGAGGGCCAGATGTTGCCATAGACAAACATTTCAATGAAGCTGTCGACGCAGAGAGACCGATTCTACCCAGTCCTCAGCAAGGCGGTGTACTAAAAGAGCCATTGTGGATTGAACCATTGAAATTTGATTCGGGTTTTTTTCACTCTTGAAAAAATAGCTCTTACCATGATAAAGCACATGGATTAAAATATCTGCTGACTGTTGGACATAGAGCTTCTAAGCATTGGAGGACAGTGCACTTAACTTCAACTCCACATGTAGCCTATATCATCGTCTATTTAATTAAATAATTTATTTTATTTTAATTATATAGGCTACTGGGTAAAACGGATTCCACCCTGATGGGGACAGATATTCTTAGTTGGCTACTGCTTTGAAAAGAATGATGGTCTCTAACTGGTCTGTAAGATATTGGATAAGATATTGGATATTTAGCAGTGACGTTTTTTTTTATTGTGTAGGCTAGATTGAATTCATGTTTGGACCCAGTCAACAAAATTTACTAGAACCATGGCAAGTCAAGGAGGACAACGGTTTGGGGTCTCCATGTCTGAAACTCAATATGTAAATTTTCAGTGACATAACAAGCGGTATATAGACCTAGGACGCGAGAAAGTAATTTCAGCTAAATGGCCAACAAGATACCAAAACGATATTAAACACTGTGACGCTCTAAAGAAAAATATATTTAATAACCGACTCTGTAAGCATTTAATTGGCATGTAGTTAGAGGAGTTTACCTATCCACCTAATTTGCATCCTATCCACCGGCTTGTTGCAACAGGTAGCCTAACGCACTTTGCCTTTCCTAAATGCACTTATAGCGCACAGTGCTAACAATTACGCTACTCTTTTCGTACGTTGGAAGGTTAAGGAACCATGGAGGAGGACGGTGGTCTGGATATTATGTGTTTGAATAAATATTGTAACAGTTCCTCGTCATCTTCCAGTTCGGGGCGAGAAAATAAATTTTTTACCAAGTTAAAAGTTAGCTTGACAGAGGACTACCCAAGAAAGAACGCGGAGATCCTCAGCGGTCAGTACGGGACTAACTTGTTTTTAGTCGGCTTATCGTTGATGCTGGCGATAGCATACGAAGGAGCATCAGTGAAGGAAGAGCACCTGCTGTCGTTTATTACGACCCTCATGATCCTGCAACTGGTATGGATGATGTGGTACGTCGTAGTGCGAGACAGACGAAATAATGTACCGGTGGACAAAGATGTACACGCGACTACCTGTTGGGTAAGAGGTAAGTAGGCCTACAGTAGGCTATATACAATTATGCTGTCAATATTTAGTCGTCACTGTAATAGGATACTGAATATTTGGAGTAATCTAAATCTATCAAAAAAAAATCAATCAATTCTTCAAAGTTTTTGCGTGTTTCTATAATAACCAATCATTATTAATTGGTAGGTGGATTAACTGTTCTGGCTCTCCTGGCTTTGATAATGGATGCCTTCCGTATTGGCTATTATGTGGGCTACCACACGTGCATATCGGAGGTGCATGGAGTATACCCCGTCATTCACGCAACTCACACCATAGCACAAGTAAGACCATATTCCCCATTTAATTAGAAAGAATTGTGTCTGTATTGTTGTTCAGAATAGTGTGGTATTTGTTTCTCAGGCTTTAAAGTTTCATGAACGCCATAATCCTGTCAATGTCCATGTTGGTGTATTGTTTAACACAGGTTACTTTTATACTTTTACTTTCAGCTGAAGAGTTGTTGGGATTTAAAGTTTTTAAACCATGTTGGCTGATTTGTTCAGTTCTCTGGTGTTATCTTTTAGGTGCATTTCCTTTGGTTTCACATCAAAGACGTCATCAAAACTTTTGAGACCTTTGAAAGGTATGCGGAATATGATAACCTTTCACATAAAAAATAAAATACACAATACATTTCCAATGACACAAAATATGTATATTTCCTGCCTAGGTTTGGTGTCATCCATGCAGTCTTTACCAACCTCCTCCTCTGGTGCAACGGTGTGATGTCAGAGTCAGAGCACTTCCTGAGCGACCACATTAGAAGAGTCTCAGCCATGGACCCTCTAAACCTTACCATAGGTAAGGGCCATGGGGTCGATTGCTGGCTTGTATCTAGAAGAAAAGTACAATAGTCCACTTGAGAGCTCACTTCAATCGAGTAAAGAAAGGTTTTGGAGCTGGGGGGATGGGGAGGGGGGGCAGTGGGGGTTAGGTAGGCAGTCCGGCAGGTCTTGTTTGTGTCGAACGCCTCTCTCTTAGGTTTCACATGATGCACTCGACCGCTAGCCCCTACCCACTCCCCTTCTCCACCCACTCCCCCTCTTGGCACCCCCAGCTCAACCTCAGACGGCTTTGTCTCCGCCCTGGTGCTCCCAAGGGCACTGCAATTACAGTAACTGATACATCTTAAGCCAGGGGTGGAGGGGCTTGAGAAGGGGGGACATCTTAAGCCAGGGGGAGGCTGGAGGGGGGTTGGTCGTCTTCACTGGTTCCCCCTCATATCCGGACGACTGTGAGGCTGGCTGCACCCCGGCTGTTGTTCCCTTTTTAATTAAAGGGAGCAGGACCGTGGTGGTGCCCTTTGGAGGGGGTTGCTGGTTGTGGTGTTGGGTGTGGAAGATATGGCAAAGTAGATGGTTGAGGCCTTAGTTGATTCAAAGTGTTTTTCAGGAGTGCCTCACCAGTTAAAACTATTTGAATACAGTGCACTTGAAAGAAGCAAGCACATCAGTATTTTGGGGAATAGCTGAAGAAAGTATGTGTCATTGTCCAAAAGGATATTTGACTGTGTATGTTTACTTTACTTACAGGCGTTGTGAACACTGCCTGTTTATGAACAATGAGACTATTGAGAAAGAGGGAAAACATATAAAACTTCTAAAATAGCTAGGACATGAAGCAGAAAAGAACTTCTTCAGTTCGAAGATTTGATAAAATTACTGTTTATTCATTTTTACTTCTGTGACTGATCATTTTTATGCATCGTATACAGACTGGTTGAGTGTCTAATAAATCAGCAATACTGATTTAGTACCGCATTACTGCATTACTTCAGGACTACAATTTTGTTGGGAAGACATTCATGGTCAAAGTCTGTTTGCAGACTGTAATAACTTATATGACTGCTCATTTAAAAAATTCTGATGGATACAGTATTGGATTCTAAATGTTGGGTTGTTGTGTTTTTTTTTTTTTTAGTTTCAGTGCATTCCGAACCTAATTGCAACTGCACCACCAGCTCCTGCGGCATATTTTCCAACAGCCTGTACTATCTGTACCCATTTAATATCGAGTATCACATATTTGTCTCCGCCATGCTCTTTGTCATGTGGAAGAACATAGGACGCAATATCGACCTCATGTACAATCGGAAGAGGCCAGCGACGAAGACCCAAGGCCTGGTGATAGGCCCCCTTCTAGGCCTGCTCGCGCTGGCCAGCACCATTGTGGTGCTGGTGATGTACATCATCCACATAGAGGAATCAATTTATACCCGGGAGTCAGCTGTGTCCATGTTCTACTGTTACGGCATAGTTATTCTGGTGTTCATGTGCTCAGCCGGGGTAGTGGGTCTGGTCATCTACAGAGACGATCAAACCCCCATGGACACGTCCAAGAACCCATCGAGGCAGCTGGACATGGAGCTCCTCTTCAGTTCCTCCGTGGGCTCCTGGCTCATGTCGTGGTGCAGCGTGGTGGCCGTGTCGGCCTCCAGCAGCAGTCTCCCTTACCGCTGGACCAACCTGATGTACTCTCTCCTGATAATCCTGGAGAAGTACATACAAAACCTCTTCATCATCGAGTCCCTGTACCGCCAGAGGGAGGATTTCGAGAGGGAAGATCCCGAACTGCCAACTGCTCCAGAGATCTTCTCGGTCACCTCCTCTCTGACGCCGTCCTACAATGGTATCATCAACCAGGCATACGAAACTCCAGACAAGAGTTGTGTGACCTTGGAGAACGAGCAGGAGGAGAATGGACAGGTATACGGGTGCCCGCGGAAACAATCGGAAGTGACCCTTCCCGTAGTTACCGAAGTTGTGGAGACCCCAAACAGGAAGAGGCAGATTCTAAAAAACATTTCAGTCTTCCTCCTCATGTGCAACGTCTCAGTAAGTTCACTCACATAGAATGTTCTGATATTTAGCTTTTATCTACTGGTATTGGATTACTACATACCATACTTTACCATAAATAGTTAAATACTACTTCCTGCTCTATTCTGATAGACGTTTGTTCAGGTAAATACACTTCTCCACCTATAGCTAACAAGACCATAAAGACACAAAGTTTACACTGCACCAGAGGTATATTTCATTTATAAAATACACATACAAAAGATCATATGTTCAGAGTTGTGTTTGGATTATTATCTTAGTAAATCAGTTCAATGATTAGCTTATAACAAGTTGAAAGCAATGTTCGGAAGTTTTGAAACTTGACTGATATTTGACAGCCATTGTGCATGCCAAGTTTGCAAAGTGTCCTAAGGCTCCAGTTCAGCTCCAACTGCAGAAGAGTTAATTTGTCTCCACCCCTCCCCCACTCCCTTTTCCTTGCTGGTGTTTTTTTGGACATTAGAGCAATCTAATGCATATAGGGGAACCAGTGTTCAAGGGGGCAGAAGAAAATGCCACCACACAGCTCTGGTTGTCAAACATGGTTTAGCAATGTTGTTCACAACATTGAGATGGCTACCTTATATACAGTCGTTCTACACTCGGATACATTAGATTAGATTTGTCATTCAAAAATCATGACTTATCATGACTCCTGTCAACCTACTTTAAAGTTAGAACACATCCATTTGAATTAAAAGATAACTGTTTTTCTTATAGGCTTTGTAGTCCTTTTCAAATGTATTGCCCATTCTAACTTTCCTTTGTCCCTCATCAAGCTATGGATCCTCCCTGCCTTTGGCTGCCGACCCCAATATGATAACGGACTGGAGCAGGAGATATATGGCTTCACCATATGGATCACAGTTCTCAATTTTGCCATACCCATGAACCTCTTCTACCGCATGCACTCCGTGGCCTCCCTCTTCGAAGTGTTCCGGAGAGTGTGACCAGGGTAGAGCCAGCTAAGCCTCACACACGAGACAACAAGCACAAAAACACTTGTCACCTTAGGCTGCAAAGAAGGCCTTTTGCAAACACAGGTCACTCGTTCAGGAGATGTTGTGGTCACACTAACACTCTTAAGTCGGGGAGACCAAATCAGATCTCTACTGTTTAAAAGGAGATATTCACACTAATATTGCATCATTATAACTGTACTGTATGCAACCTATAGTAAAGCAACAAATGACTTTTACAGTGAGATACCCTCCATTGGAAAGTGTCTTTAAATGTGAGTTTATCTAAATGTTAGGGTTTTTCCTTTTGTATTTAGTGACGGTTTACTACTTTATACTACATGTTATGACATTTTACAAATACTTAAAGTATATTACGCCCTCTGTAAGATTGTGCCTTCCAGGAAATAGTGTGGTGAATCCACCAAACTTGAATTCCATCTCAGTAAACAAGATTCTAACATCTTGGAATTGAGTTACAAACCAAACATCATGATCAAGTTGCCAAACATCTCTCACTTTGATTATTTTATGTTCTAACAATTGTACTGTGAAGATGGCATGTCACTGCAAAAGCCTTTTTAGTTTCCCTTTTGTGTTTGTTTGTATGAAATGTACATGGATAATGTTCTCATAATGATTATGCACAGGATACACAACACACTGTGGTATGGAACACTTGAACTACAAGGCTGGTACGAGTCTTAGGACAACACTATATTTGTACTATAGTTCTCAGAATCTTTCAGTATAGCGTGTATTAGCTGACTTGATCAATCATAGGATTTCATTCTATGGGTTGCTGATTGCCCAACATTCAGTTGAGAAAGGTACCATTAAACCTAATGGAACATTGGCATTTATGTTCAATATTTAATTTGTGTAGGCCTTATACTCATTATTTTGGCTTCATCTCTCTATACTGGTTTATAATCATTCCAATGGCCAATCTTTCCTATGTCCTTTACAGTTACCAGATAAGAATATAACGTTTACTCAACACCATTGTGTTGAGAGGCTTAACTTGACAAAAATATTGGAAATGGTCCTACACGTATTTCATAAATATTCAATCAAATAATGAGTTGTAATGAGCAAACAAACTGACACTATTTTTGGCACTTTCTCTTCGATATGTTTAATGTAATGGTTATAATCCTATGTTATTTTTTCCTAAATATATTTTGCCATAGTGCATTTAAACTACATTTACCCAAAAAGCATTGTCTACCTTTTTCGTAATCTGGTGTACGATGTGCTTGCAGACTCAACCTCCCTCAGTTTATATGAATGTTTAATACTCAACGCTGGTGAAGGGACTCTTCAGTCGAGCACACAGGGACAGGATTTTTTCGGCTCAAATGTATATTTTGTTGACAAATAAATGAGAACATTTTACAAAATACACGTTATGTTTTCTTCCCCTAGATTTGTAGCGTGTCCTGCAATGGAACTACTGTTAAATAACTGCAATTACATGGCTGAAAGAAATTGGTTAGCATTTGATTTAAAAGTTAATAGTAACAAATGTTGTGTTTATTGACTGTGTTTTGCGGTAGTATGTACCAGCTTGTGCTCTGTAGCAACTCATTTTAAAGTTAGTTATCTAAAACGCATATCTTCAAAATGACTGCTAATATGAACACTGATTACAAAGGGAAAAGTTAAGTAAGGCTATGGACATCCTATTCTCTATTTCATGCATAAATACATCAAACTTTGGAAACCTATAAAGCTTGTGCTATTTGAATTACAATATCAATAGCCTTTCTGTATACAGAAACGCAGAAAATTGAAACATAGCTTTCCTATGGAAGATTACAAATTAAGTAATGCCGAGTCATGGCGTGATGTGAGAACTGTGAGACTGCAGTGAGGTCATTTCCCCAGCATTGTATTAAGATTAAAGTAAATCTGCATTTTGTCCCTTTTCAATGATGGGATGGCATACTTTTGAACTGAATACAATATGTCCTTGGGAATTGTAAAGACTACACACCCTTTTTAATATGGCATTGAATCTTACTTTTTCTATCTGAATGCATCTTTTAGTTAAAGATAAAGGCTATGTAGGTATGACGTACTACTTAGTTAGCCTATGTATATACATTTACTTCAATACAAAATCTGAGGTGGGTTGCTGCACTTGTGTTTGTCTGCTCTATAGCGGAAATGTAGTTTGTTTTGTCCAGGCACATGGACTGAGATGAGCTTTGTGAATGTATTGCTATAGATATGTACAGTATATACATCATGTTAAATATGCAGTTTAAAAAGGGAATAGTTATTTTTTCTATAACTATAGCACATGGAATCATGTAGTATGAGAGAAAGTGTCAAACTAATAAAAAAATAGAGATTCTTCAAAGTAGCCACCCTTTACCTGGATGACAGTTTTGCACACTCTTGGCATTCTGTCTGCCTTTTTCATGAGGTATAGTCACCTGCAATGCAGTTAACAGGTGTGCCTTTAAAAAAGTTATTTTGTTGAATTTCATTCCTGTTTGAGACAACCAGTTGTGTTGTGACCAGGCAGGGTTAGTATACAGAGCCCTATTTGGTCAGATTACCAGCCTCAGAAGTTTTCAAGTTTAAGTAACAAATTTGTCTCAGCAGAAACTGTTCAAAGGACACTTTGAACAGTAGCAAGTAGTAGGCTACTTCACCTCACCTTCGTGACTAGCGAGGTGAAGTAGCCTACTACTTGCTACATGCTAATTTCTTGTTAGTTACTGCATCCATTCAGCGTGTAAGTGTAGTACCAACCCTTTCTGTTTTGAGTTAATGTAATGTGTTTTTGAGTTAATGTAATGTTGTTTCCCATTTGGGGGAGCGTGTCCTTGTATTGGGGGGAGGTGAGCAAGTCATCCTATTTTGGGGGAGTTGACTCGTATTTGGGGGGAGTGTTTTCATTTGGGGGATGCACTCATGTTAGTGGGTGTGATTTGCACTTCAGGGCCACCGTAATTATCCCTTACTTGTTTCAGCAATGTCAACAGTCTGAAGACTCCAGTCTAAAATCCATCATTTTACTAACCTGTCACATGGTGGCGCCAAATATTCTGTTTGAAGCAGCAACCCTGTCGCTTGGCATGTAGGCCTTCGCCTTGCCAAATAAAAATAAACAAAAAATGTTGTTCAACTGTATTATTGTTCAGCCTCTTGTAGTTTTAAAATCATGATAATATTATTTGGATTTGCATGCTGCAGCCTAGACGTTTGCGTGTCCTTTAGGGGATAAATAAAGTTCCATCTAATCTAGTGTGGGTGGATGTTGACCTACTTGATTACCCAATTGCATTGGATCATTATGAATATGATATTGATTTTAATTAGTCGTTGTAGTGAATATGTATAACAGTGCAGCAGTTGCATTTGAGATATTCGTAGCCTAAAGGCAATTTAACATTTACAGACCTACTTTTACATAATCTGGGAGGTTGATCACGTGTATGGCTCGTAGATTTAAATTAATTGTGCGACTAGGCGAAGTAAAAGTCGGTCAAAAGATTAGATCACCATGGGCACAAGGGTACAGAGAGATACATTTTGATAGGATTTTTACATGGCAGCCTAGATACTCGAGAGAATTGGGCACAGGACACCAAGAGATTATTTTTGATCGGGCGTCAAAACGATTTGACAAACATGTATAAATGTCTAAAAATAAGAATGACGTTGAACCGGAAACTGTAAAAGGAAAAGCAGCTATTTTCGCAACACATAACGAGTTGTTGCGTTTTCACATGCAAGGACACAGCGCGGTTGTGACTCACCTATTTTGTGATGTTGCCTGCATCATGCTGCAGTGGCTCAATAGGATAGGCTATATATTTTACGATGAAACCGTCCTGCTCACTTTTTATGAAATAATTGGCCAGTGACATACATTTTTGTCATGCACCACCGGAAAATAGAATAGGCTATACTAGGTGATGTAAAGAACTAATCGAAATAACAATCCATCCAACCGTGACAGTGTCAGAAGTCATATTTAACATAATAGCACAGCATTTAAGACCTTTTCGGCTCATAAAAGGGGAGGCTGCACAAACAGGGTTCTCCGGTGCGTGTTTTCAGTACCATGGACAGCTCGTCGGAGAGCCGACGCTTCTGCAGCGTCTAACAAAGTGCTACAACATTATATCCATTTTTCTTAGTTTCAACACAATTAAAGTCAATGACTGCATTTCAAATATAGATTCATGGATGATAATGTACAGGCCAGCCTTCCGTGTGCAAAATCACTCATGGAATATATGTTGTGAATAGGTAATTTGGTTATATATGATAGGCTATAGGCCTATGTAGCCTATAAGCGCCCTCTGAATTGAGTTCGCCCGGGCGTTGATGAGTGTTCTGAATACCCAACACTTCAAACTCCTGATTGAGGTTGTAAATATGGTGTAGTGTAGCCTACGCAACCTCTATAGGTGTAGTAGAGATGTTTCCATCCACGCGTGCTTCCAGAATTAAAAGCATAATGGTGTACGCATGTATGTGCGTGTTCGCTCAGGGGACTCCCTCCTCCCTCAGAGCGCTAAGGAACTCAAAATAGCTCAGACCAACAATTTCATTGCAGCTGTCTTACTTTGGCTAGGCAGGTCAGACTGCACGCGTAACATCATGCAGATGACAATGAGCTATGCTCTTCACCGCTTTGGCGCACCGAACAATCGGTTTGGCTCCGTACTAGCGCGTAAAATGTAAAATGCACGTGAATTCCTTTGTTTCAGCTTTGAGTATGGCAGTTGAGTGAAATCGCGACTTGGTTATTTTATAATTCCTGCGTCTTACCACGCGCACAGAGTAGATTGATGACCTGATTGTTCTCTTCAGAAGCCAGATGGAGAATCCCGCAAAATACCTCTCATCGGTGCATGAGAGCCACTCCGTCCCGTTGCCTTTCGAAGAGATCATGTGGAACGCAACTGAATCTGAAGCGACGTCCGACGGCAGAAGGGAGTTGATCATCCGGACAGTGACTGGATGTTTGCTCTCCCTCCTAATTTTATGGACACTGCTGGGGAACATTATGGTATGCACTGCCGTGCTCCGATTTCGGCACCTACGAACTAAAGTAACCAATACTTTCATAGTTTCCTTAGCAGTGTCGGATTTATTTGTTGCAGTTCTGGTCATGCCATGGAAAGCGGTAGCCGAAGTTGCGGGATATTGGCCGTTTGGTACTTTTTGCAATGTATGGGTGGCGTTTGACATTATGTGCTCAACTGCGTCCATTCTCAACCTCTGTATAATCAGCGTGGATAGATACTGGGCCATATCGAGTCCTTTCCGATACGAGAGAAAAATGACTCAACGAGTTGCCTTTGTTATGATAAGCGTCACGTGGACTTTGTCTGTACTCATTTCATTCATACCTGTCCAACTAAACTGGCATAAAGCCAGTGACGACGATATAATTGGAGAGCTCAATTCATCCACTGTTAAAGCAGTGGAGGAAAATTGTGATTCGAGCCTCAATAGAGAATACGCTATATCTTCGTCTTTGATAAGTTTCTATATCCCTGTAGCAATTATGATTGTGACATACACGAGAATCTATCGGATTGCTCAAATACAAATAAGAAGGATCGCTTCCCTTGAGCGTGCAGCGGAACACGCGCAAAGTTGCAGGACCACCAGACTGGAGTGCCAACACCACAATACATTGAAAACATCGATTAGAAGGGAAACCAAAGTTTTGAAAACTCTATCGATTATAATGGGTGTCTTTGTGTGTTGCTGGTTACCTTTCTTTATCTTAAATTGCATAGTCCCATTTTGCGACAGACCCTCGACTGACCTAAACGCTGGTCTACCGTGCGTCAGTGAGACCACATTTGATGTCTTTGTGTGGTTTGGCTGGACTAATTCATCTCTGAACCCTATAATCTACGCTTTCAACGCAGAGTTCAGGAAGGCGTTTGCCAGCCTTTTAGGTTGTCGTAATTTTTGTTCAGGCACACCCGTGGAAACTGTTAATATTAGCAACGAGATGGTCTCATACAACCAAGATACCCTCATTCATAAAGAAATCGTGAACGCCTATGTCAATATGATTCCAAACGTAGTGGAATGCATTGACCACGAGGACACATTTGATAGAATATCGCAACTTTCTCACAATAATGAAAATGCCACAGATTCTATTTGTGACCTGGACGACTGTGAAGCAGACATCAGTCTTGACAGAATGACACCTTTCACTCCAAATGGATTACATTAAAACGGCGTCACCTCGTGCGTAAAAGGATGTATTTCTTCAAACAAGATTATTGAGATGTGATGTTGTTGTTCCATGCTGAAAAGTGACATGTATTGGTGTCTAATAGCATAAGAAAATTATGTTTCTTTTGTTTTAATGTTATAGCGTCTATATATTTGAAGCTGAAGAATTTAATTCAATTTATCTTGTTCACTTGACTCGTCAATGCGCTGTATATCAGATCATCCATTTGACAGGTGGAGAGTATAACTTTGTACGATTCTAGTGTCACTTTTGTAGAAGATTGACTTCAGATTCAAAAATAATCGCTTGCTGCTTATTCGTATCCTGCCCGTGGTCTTGTTGACTGAGGGATGAAAGCCTTAAAGGCAGTGCAACCACGCCATTTCATTACCATGCAGTTGTTTAAAAGCCTTATTTTCTTGAAGAGTTCAGTGTAAGTTTGACTCGCGGTAAGGAGGAATGTTTCAAGACCACTTAACGTTGAATTTATTTTGTTCAAGAGCTCTCTCTCTCACGCACGCATATTTTGTCATTTGAGCCATTTTGCACGCAACAGATCAGAAGGTCAAAATGAAGATGTATTGGCTACTGTACAAATTGGAGTTACATCTGTAACAGTTCCATTTCTGAACCAACTGTCTCCAGACTCATTATTAAAATAATTCTAAACGTTCAAGATGAGACATATTTTCTGAGCAGTGAAGTTAAATAGCCTACCCACTTCACTTAATGTCCACTTTTTTAATACTGTTCAGATGACATTATATGAATGTATACTGTCCTTCAAACAGTGACGTGTGTCATCAGTGTTAAATAAAATGCTCTTGCAGAAATAAGAATATATTTGGGTGTTCGGTATTAATCTGCATAAGGAAGTCTGGAAATCTATGTGGGCAAAGAGCTCTGAAAAATGGTGCTTCTGTAAAACTGCAGAATTATTTTTGCATGTAGCTGGTTTGATGATGATCCAAGGCTGATTGTTTTAAAGATCAATAAGTCTAAGATGGTCAGATATTTAATGTTTAGGACAGACATCAGAAATAATATTCAACCATTAGATATTTGAAATCAATTATGTTTTGATGTAATGTCAAGAGGAGGTTTCTGCAGACAGTCACTCTTGACACGTCTTGTGTTTTGGGTGCATGCATGAGAAAACTATTAATGTCTGGTTTTGATACAAGGCTTTTGCAGCATTTGCCTTTTGAGATGTTTTTTTGTGTGACTACATGACAAACACAGCTGTGTCCACCTGGCTATGTCACTGTCAATGTAAATTAAGATGGCTGTCATGAGGTTCAGGAATAAAAATCCACAGTTTTTATCTTGGAAATTGCAGAAATCCTGGCTATTCCAAAATCAAGGTTTTGTTTAAGAAAGAAATGGGTGTAACCAATTTGGAAGACTTTATTGAGCATGGACACGCTGATGAGCCTAATGCCACACACTGGCCGTAAAATATATGAAAAGTGCTATAGTGAAAAGTGCTATAGTTTCTGACAGGTCCATCTGATATGTAAGACAATACCCTACTGTATGCATTCTAACCCCATCGTCAAACTCAAAGGAAAAATAAAGAAAAATGTGTTACTGTCCAAGAACCTATGGCACTCACTGCTAACAACCTTAGTGGTAGATTAGGATAAAACACCATTCATACTATAGTCCAATAAAAACCGCAGGATGTAGATTTAGTTCAAGTCTACCACACACACATACAAGCAATACTTTCACATTTGTAATCCCAAAGAAAGACCAAAATTACAGGTCATAATAAAATAAGAGTACCTAAAAGAGCAAGGACAGTTCTGGATTTCTAAGTTTCATGGTCATATTAGACAAAGATGGGCCTACCAGAGTGACGGAAATAGGATAGTATGGTGAAACAAAGAAAACGCAAGTATGGTTTTGGCTGGAACTGGCAAAATGTTCTTCCCGAATGACGTGATTTTGGAAATCAGCAGCAGGATTAATTGACCGTGTACAGATCATTTTCATGAATTTGGTGCTTCTAAAATCATTGGATGTCATGCATCAAGTTACTAATTGAGCCCCAATTGACTGCAAAATCAACCAAAGACCTGTTTCTCACCCAATACAAATGTAGGCCAAGTAAATTGCCAGATTTCAATCCAGCTGGTCATGTTTTTTACAAAATGCATTCAAAATCTGGGGCAAAAGCCCAATGAAACAAGTAATATTACTCTACTGAATATTTTCTTTACTGTCCAGTAATACCTTTGTAATGGTAGGGGACTACTAGACTGGCTCTGCCCTCCTACGTACTTCCGCTCAACTTTCATTGTGGTTCTGTACTGCGTCTGGGCTTGAGGTATATTGGTCAGATGTCTCTGGTAAACTTTTTACCGGTCCAATCAGCGAACAGAGGGAGTGGCTGAGAACGACGTTGATGTCGTGCGCTAGTTTGAGTTGTAGTTACGTAATGGCGGCGGAGAAAGATGCGAGCGAAGCCTTTCGGTCCGTTGTGGCAACGCTGCCGAATATCCAGAAGTTAAAGCCAGAGCAAGAACAATCTTTGATCCCCACGGGGTTCGTTTGATTTTCCAGCTAGCTCCGTTAGTGGTCAAATCAAAATCAAATCAATTTTTTTTGTATAGCCCTTTTTACACGCAAGCATGTCACAGAGGGCTTCACATACGCCCATAGAACTGCCCCTCAACCAACCTAAACCATCAAGGAAGACAAGGAAAAACTCCCAGAAAAACTCCCAACAGGAGAAAAAATGGAAGAAACCTTGGGAGGAGCAATTCAGAGAGGGATCCCCTCCTCCAGAGACGGTTGGTGAGAGAGAGGAGCAGAACACAGGCTAAACATAGTCATACAGTGTCAATGGGTTTTGAAATACCAAAATCCATTGTTCAACTTTATAGATGTAGGACAGGACCGGGAGACTTGCGACCAGGTCCAGCGTTGGCCGACCGACGACCAGGCAGGTGCTGACAGCTCAAACCCCCCACACCACAAGGGATGTGTGTGGGAGGGGGGGGGGCAGAGAGAGGAGAGCAGGGATTAGAGAATGCCAGGAGCAGCTAACAGTTACAGTCATAATAGAATGAGATCCCCACCGGTCAAGTGTGGACTGGTGCAGCAATTTAACAGAGCAAAAAAGGGGTATTTGATGCAGCCCCACACACCAAGACAGCGACAGCCCCCCTCGGTTGGAACATGAAATCTGTTCCAGGGGAAAGAACTCTAAAATAAGTTATACTTATAGAATAAGGATGAAAACAACCCGTCCCCCGTTGCCTCCAACTAGTAACAGAAACAATAACAGTAACAATATACAGCAACGGAAACTATAACAGTGACAATATACAGTAACAGATTTACTTTATTTGTAACATCTAGATGTAACATCCAGATGGGGCAATGTGAACATATAAGCTATAATTACAATTTAAAAGTTACATGTGATACACACATAGGCAAACACACACCCCAGATTTACATAGAAGTAAATACACACATACTTACCTTTAACAATCGTAGAATTGACTAAACAATAAAGTTTTTAACCTAATTTTGAATGTCGAAACAGTGTCAGCCTCCTTAATTGAGACAGGTAATTTGTTCCAGAGAAGAGGTGCTCTATATGAGAACGCCCTACCTCTAGCTGTTTTTTTCTTAATTTTGGGAACCACCAGATAGCCGGCATCTTGAGATCTAAGTGTCCTTGCGGGGCAATAGGGTGCAAGGAGACCGGAGAGGTACAGTGGTGCCAATCCATGCAGAGATTTGTAGGTTAGTAGTAGAACTTTGAAGTCAGCTCTGGCTTGGATAGGGAGCCAGTGTAAAGAGACAAGAGTAGATGTTATGTGATCAAACTTTCTTGTTCTAGTCAATAGTCTAGCAGCAGCATTTTGCACCCACTGTAAATTTTTTAGGTAGGTAATTGGGAGGCCAGAGAACAACACATTGCAGTAGTCCTATCGGGACGTAACAAATGCATGTATTAGTTTTTCCGCATCATCCTTTGAGAGGAATTTTGGCAATATTACGTAGATGGAAAAATGCAGTTATGGTAATTTGCTTAATATGGTACTCAAACGAAAGGTCTGGGTCCATTGTGACTCCTAAATTTTTTACCAGCTGGCTTTGAGAGACTTTGACGCCGTCTAGGTCTAAGGTCAGATTGGATAAATTATTTCTGTAGGGTTAGGACCGAAAATTTGAACCTCGGTTTTATCCGAATTAAGAAGGAAATTTGCAGTCATCCAAGTTCTTAACCCAGAAACACATTTTTCCATAGCATGTGGAAATTCTCCAGACTTTATAGACATATATAGCTGAGTATCATCTGCATAAAAGTGAAAATTTACCCCAGAGCTTCTAATTATGTTTCCTAAAGGCAACATATAGAGTGAAAATAACAGAGGGCCTAGAACTGAACCCTGCGGTACTCCGTATTTTACAGTGGAGCTCCTGGATGAGCAGCCATCATAGTGGACATATTGTGATCCATCAGATAGATACGATCTAAACCACTTAAGTGACGTACCAGAAATCCCAACATAGTTCTCCATATGTTCCAGGAGAATCTCATGATCCACAGTGTCAAAAGCTGCACTTAGGTCTAGAAGAACCAGGACAGAGATAGAGCCCGTGTCAGAGGCTAATAATAGATCATTGACTACCTTGGCTAATGCAGTTTCAGTGCTGTGGTGGAGACGAAATCCAGACTGGAGAGGTTCATAAAGCTGATTTGAGGAGAGGTGTTCAGTGAGCTGTTGTGCCACAGCCTTTTCTAAAATTTTGGAGAGAAATGGCAAATTTGAAATTGGCCTGTAATTGCTAAGACAACCTGGATCCAGGTTTGTTTTTTTAAGAAGGGGCTTAATAATAGCTTGTTTGAAATCGTTGGGGACTTGGCCAGTTACAATAGATTCATTAATAATACTAAGCATGGGTGGTCCAATAATAGGGAGAAGTTCCCTACGGAGTTTGGCAGGGAGGCGATCGAGAAGGCAGCTAGTGGGTTTCGAGGAGTCTACCCGCTCGATGAACGCTTCCATAGAAATAGGGTTAAAGTGAGTTAGAGCCTCAACATGCAGCATGCTTGGTATAGAGGAAAGTTCAGTGTTGATGGCCACTCCTCCAGGACTAGTCTGTAGTTTGTCCCTTATTGCATAGATTTTTTTGGTCAAAGAAGTCTAAGAAATCATTGGGAGAGAGATCTGAACTAACACAGAGTGTACTTTTATTAGTGAGTTTTGCAACAGTATCAAATAGGAACTTAGTGTTGTGCTTGTTCTTACTAATCAACTTAGAGAAATATTCTGATCTGGACCTGATGAGGACTTGCTTGTACTCCATTTGGCTGTCCTTCCAGGCCAGGCGGAAAACCTCCAATTTAGTGGTACGCCACTTATGTTCTAGTTTTCTAGTGGACCTCTTGAGAGTGCGGGTTTCCTCTGAATACCATGGAGCCAATTTTCTTGTCTTTTCTTTTCCTTGGTTTGAGTGGGGCAACAGAGTCTAGGGATAGCTGAAGAACCAAATTCAGATCCCTCGTTTTAGCATTTAATGATTTATTTGGGACGTCAAGTGCTTCTAGTGCAGCGGGTAGAATACTAGCCAGTTCCAGAGCTGTGTTTGGGGTTATGCAGCGTCTAGTAGAAATATTCTGAGTGCCTCCAAGGCTCTGGCAGAGGTCCATTTTGAAGGTAACTAGGCAGTGGTCTGATAATATAGGATTGTGGGGGTGGACAATAACGTCACTAATCTTGATTAGTGACATGAGAACTAGATCCAATGTATGCGAGTGAAGATGGGTAGGTTTGGAAACCACCTGAGTGAGACCTGTGGAATACATTAGAGCAGTAAAGGCCTTACTTAAAGGATCCTTTGGGTCATCCACATGAATGTTAAAATCACCCACAATTAAGATGTTATCAGTATATGTCACAAGGTCAGCATTAAAATCAGCAAATTCCTCCAGGAAGAGGGAATACGGGCCGGGGGGCCGGTATAGAGTAACTATACAAAATGAGGGAGGGGGGGCAGGAGTAGTAGCATTATTCCTTTTTAAAATAGTTGGTGGTTTCATGCAAATTATTTCAAATTATTTAAAGGTGTTTACAGATTTTAGGCTGAGGTTGAAGCTAGCTTCATATATCATAGCAACAGCACCACCTTTCTTTGATACACGAGGAACGTGTGAGTACGCAAAATCCGGAGGCGATGCTTCATTCAGGGGGGAATATTCGTCAGGTTTTAACCAGGTTTCGGTGAGTCCAATCAAGTCCAGGCTGCATTCGGACATCAGATCATTAATCAAAACGGCCTTTGTGGATAGAGATCTGATGTTTAGGAGCCCAACATTCCAGTATGGGTTTTTGGCAGCTTTAGACGTAGATAATTCTTCTGAAAAGGTGGCACTGTCATCAGAAAACTTAGTAGGAAGAGCAACGGGGGAGCAAGGCTGAATACATATTCAATTGGTATAATTCCTAATAATTGAAGGCCGAAATTTTGAAAAAGGGCGGAGGACCGACACCGTCTCAATGGAAAAAACGACATCAGCAACCACACTGGCTACACTACAAGCTAGGCTATCGGGCCCCCAACAGCTCACAACATACCAATCAACAAACCTATCAGACTCTCTAAGAGACTGTGGCCCGGCTTGTTCTAGTGAGTGTCAGGCCTGCTCTAAAATAGCTTCAATATTCCTAGACAATAGAAAAGCACCTCTCCAGCTCGGATGGAGCCCGTCACTTTTCAACAAGCCAGGTTTGGCCCAGAAACTAGACCAATTATCTACAAATCCTAAACCCTGTTCTGAGCAGAAGCGAGCCAACCAACGGTTAAGAGAGACAAGTCTGCTGTAGATCTCGTCAGTCCCCCTAACAGGTAGTGGTGAAGGAGTTGGCTAAGGCGAACGCTAGCGATTGGTTATGCCAGATCCAGAGTGGCTCTGGGCAGATAAAATAGTTTTAAACTTCAACAGAGTACCCGCCTTCAAGGAAGTTAACGCTTGTCAATGGATCGAGACAATGTACAAATGCAATGTACGAGAGTCTGGTTAGGACCAGGCTAGGGGACTACCGTCAGGGCCGGATTAACACATTTCTGTGCCCTGGGCAACAAGGCTCAAGCCCCCCCCCCCCCCCCCCGTGTTTGATGTGATGCTAGTTACTGATTTCTTAAATTAATGCGAACACGCAACGTGCGCGAGCACTTTTTTGGGGCCTTTTTGTCTTTTAATTTTTCAGCCCCATGTACCTTGCGTTTCTTAGCCTGGTTTAGCCAAGGAGCTCTCCACCTTTATTACTAATTTAAAAACTATTTGATAAATCGAATATAAAAGCATCATAGAATGTAAAGTAATTTCAATTTAGCTTGCACCTAAGTTAAAACATATTTGAGTGTGCTAACATTAGCAATAACGTCAGCTAGTTTGAGGTGTATGCATAGGCTAACCATTAAATTAGCAGCACATTTCCCATATTTAACAATGATTAAACATGGGCTTACCTGAAAGTGATGCACGGCCACCATCTCACAGTCTCTTTCTTTCTTTTTTTCTTCCCCTGACTCCTGTTATCTTTTTAAGACCATTTTAGAAAAGTTGGAGCCCTACTCACAGCGCGTAGTGCGCGTTATGGGAGCGGCGGCACTGGCTACTACACAAACACTGTTTTTGACGTGATTTGACATACTATTTTGATCGAACGAGTTGCAATAAAGTACTCTCATTAAGGAAAGTTAGGACTGCGTTCATAACGTGATATAACATTTTAGTTGACATTGTCCAGGGCCCCTTAGATGTCATGTGCCCCTGGGCAAGTACCCGGTTGCCCTAATAGCACTGTGTTTATATATCTAAGTATAAAACGCACTTAAACAAACAACGTTACCGTTGCGCCGACTAACGTTCAGCTGACTAACGCTCATGATCGATAACCGGACACACTGTCTTAGCGGACAGCTTGGAAAGCCATCTAACTAGACAACATTCCAAATCAGGGTGAACACTCAAATTATCTAAACTATAGACCCTAGCATTACACATCAAAACAGAACGAAAACAACAATAGAACTCCAAACAATGCTTATTTAACTAAACTAATCCCCTTAATTTAGTAGCTTTTCAGCTTGCCGCAGGGCATTCTGGGTACCAAGAGCAATGCACGAGTATAGGCGCTTACAGCATTGTGTAACACACTTCGGTTGTGGATAGTATGTCCAGAAATAAAGCCAAGTCACTCATTAAGTGGCAGAATCCATTGTTATGTCTACAAAATTATTTTAGATATAGTTAGTAAATTTAGCTAGCTTGCAAATCCTGAGGATAGCCTACTGTAGCAGACCTTTCTATGTGACAACGGACAAGGGAGTTTTGTCCCTCAGGAGTTGCCATAGGCTTGATGCTGAAAGCATTATGTGAAATTCAGTGAGGGCTGTTCGAATGGCGATATCAAGAAGAGCAGTGGTAAAATACAAGTTATGAAAAGAGACCGCGTCCGTGTCTTATTGTCCAAACGATCATATACAATTATATCTAAAACGAATTTACATAGAGCTCGGTTACACTACCAAAGTTGAATTAGTAATGTTGTTAGCGATGCTAGCGTTATTTTGCTAGCTAGCCTATAACATTTCACTGGGTCTTGCAGCTGTTTGATTAAAGATCCTGTAAAGTGGAATTGAAAACGAGTTTTAAGTTAATCACACCACAGAAGAATGTGTTGTTAACTATCCAAATTCGAATGAAAAAAACACCCGACAAGTATGTTAAATTATGCTTTGAAATCGTGAGAAAATCAGCAGTCTTCTCTGCTTGAGACTGTGGGGGGCGTGTCGCCTGAAGGAGCTGAAGCTCCGCCCCCTCGCTGGAAGGCTCCGCCTGTCTCAAGTACCTACGACCCAGATAATTTATTTGTTCAATTAGTGAAACATACAGATGCATGAAGCTTGTTCCCCTGAGTTGTAACACAGGAGTAAAAATGGACATCAGAGACAGCAGACGGTGAGCTCTCCAACTAGGCTACTTCGAGCACATAGCTACCATTTCACCAAAATTAGGGTGACCAGACGTCCTCTACCTGGACCTCTTTTCGAGACCTAAAAACTGTGTCAGGTGTTGGACCGAATTCTCACTCCCCCACAGAATCCCACTCCCCTACGCGTGAACGCGCACTGCCTTCCTAGCGTATTGCTAGTTGTAGTTTGACGAACCGAGGCGATTTTTACAAGCCTAGGTTCCCTCGTCTTAGGCTTTGAGGAAACTGTCAGTAGGCTATTTAATTCATGTTTCATCAAAATATAAGTTATGTTGTGGTGCACTTGAGTATGGCGTGAATTTAGTGCCAGGAGAGTGAGCTCTGTAAAAACGATTTGTAACTTGCAAAAAAGATTTGTGTCTCTGTAGAAAATGATTTGTGTACTTGCAAAAAAAGTTTTGTGTCTCCGTAGAAGAAGGAAAGATTTGTGTACTTGCAAAAAAGATTTGTAACTTGCAAAAAATTAAATATCCGAATACATATTTACATTAAAAAACTATTCAACTTACTACGACTCTTATCCATTAATTTATACTGTTAAGAGTGTGCTAACCGAATAATCTTTAAATGTTGGATTAAAGATACATGCCCATGGATATTTTGACATACTTACCAAATGACTCGCCATTGAAATCATCAGCATTCTAGTTTTGTTCTTATTCGCTGACGTTCTTTGTGTGATAGACAGACGAAAATGTCCAATGATACTAGACACAGAAATGGCTATATTTGATTGGCTTAGATGGTTTTGGGAGCATTGTTCCCGCCTTCTTCTACGGAGACACAAAACTTTTTTTTACAAGTACACAAATCTTTTTCTTCTATGGAGACACAACTTGTTTTTACAAGTACACAAATCTTTTTCTTCTACGGAGACACAAAACTTATTTTTACAAGTACACAAATCTTTTTCTTCTGCGGAGACACAAAACTTTTTTTTACAAGTACACAAATCTTTTTCTTCTACGGAGACACAAAACTTTTTTTTACAAGTACACAAATCTTTTTTGCAAGTTACAAATCTTTTTTGCAAGTACACAAATCTTGCCTTCTTCTACGGAGTACTACGAAGTACACGAATCATTTTCTACAGAGACACAAATCCTTTTTGCAAGTTACAAATCGTTTTTACAGAGCTCGCTCTCCTGGCACTAATTTCACGCCATACTTGAGAGCCTATACGATTTGTATGTCGTGCTACTCGTAAAAACCGAATGATTGTCTCAAGAAAATACTTTGGAGCTGCACTTGAAAAACGATGTTGATGTCGACCCTTACAAAAAAGAAGTATATTAAAGTATACTATAAGTATACTAAAATATAGTACACTTTTAGTTCACTTTTGATATACTTTTAAGAAGTATGCTTTCAAAATAGTTCACTTTGGATATACTTTTAAGGAGTATACTTAGAAAATAGTTCACTTTTGATATACTTTTAAGAAGTATACTTAGATAATAGTTCACTTTTGATGTACTTTTAAGTATGCTTTCAAAATAGTTCACTTTTGATATACTTTTAAGAAGTATGCTTCGAAACAGAAAATTGTATACATTTCTTCTGGAGTAAGATGTACGTTTTCTATTATTATACAGCAAAAACAGTCAAAATATTTTTTAAGTAGGCCTACTTTACAGGTTAAACTCTTTAGATCCATCTCATTCTAATTATTCATGTCTAGGAAAATCTATTATGCATTGCACATTGAATCTTTTTTCGTACTGAAGCTGTAACCTTAATTACTGCCAAAACATTTTGAAGCCCTATACTCTTATACTAATAATTATCAATTGGAGTATTAATGGAAAAAACGAAAAAGCTACTTGAGAAAGAAGCAGACAGAAGGGTTGCATTGTGCATTTGAAGGTTATACTGTCAAACTGACTGAAGAACGAAATAAGGACGTGAAAAAATGAAGATAGCGTGGCTCATTGGCTGGTCAATTCCCATGATGCAAGGCGGTAAATAATGTAAAAATTTGCAAATAAGTTTGCCGTTTGTTCGAAATACAAATGTAACTTCATGAATTTCGTTTTTTTTATGTGTCTGCTTAGAATGTAGTGTTTTGTTGCGTGGTAATTGGGTGTGCTCAAGCCTTCGGCGAGAGCACAACCTTTGTTCTCTCACATATATATTTATTTATTATTATTTATTGTTTATTTTCGCCCCCCTAAAACTCAGTCAATATTTGGCCTACATAGACAACGTAGGTGTCAAAAGTTTCGTCTTGGTAGCGATTGAGTTGCTTGTATTGGAATTTACGTTCCGTTGCATGGTTTAGGCTGAAGTTAAGTTTTTGTGGCGAAAAGTGAAGCTAACGGTGGCTAATTTGCTAGCCACAGTCACTGACGTTACTAACGTCACTACGTCACTAACGTCACGAAAACACGCGTGACTACCTTTGGCAGAACATTCGTTTCGCATCTGTTAACTTGGGGGATAGCTAGGCTAACTATAGCTTTACTGCAAGGCAGCTGCAGAAACGCCACAAGCAAAGAGGCCAGGGTGATAACTATTTACTCATTTTACTTTGTGATATGACACACAATTGTGATGTGTAATGTACAGTATAAGCTGATATTATTAAGGAAGTACATCTACTTTCGGAAACAGTAGTCTACTATTTCACTGAAGTATTAGCATCATGACATTAGCCTGTGTTGCCCGGGCAACACATACTACAGTGGTCTATGATGTAGCGTTATCTGTTTTCAATCGTTAAAATAAACATTCCTCACATATACATTTTCGTTGTAGGATTTATTATGACATTAGATTACAAGTAAACGATTTGTGAGTGAAATTATCATTACCTGTGGTTTCAATCCAGTGTATCACTGCAACGCTGTAGCCTACGCGAGACACTACAAAAACATCTACACAGCTGTAGGAAGTCAAACGGCGACAGAACATGTTCGGCACTCCCCTTACTTAAATCAAAAGTCTATCTAACTACTAACCTGAACTTCATTGCCACAGCCTAAACTTTGTCAATCTGTTCATGAAAAATAATTAATTTCAGCCTAAACCGTACAACGGAACGTTAAATCCAATTCAACCAACGCAATCGCTACCGAGACTAACACAGCAGTAGTCTAGTACTGTACCGTAGTAGTACAATTTACCGGGGCAGCTTCTCCACACAGGGCTATATCACATTTTGCGTTGTTACTGACAATGATCGCTACCAGTGAGCTTTTTATGAATGAGCGATTTTCCACTAAATAAATGTCAAGCTTATTTACGTTTTTGGGGGCATATTTTCAGTTAGCAGATGGTACTGTTTGAATCGCGATTCCATCTTCTACTGCCGGTAACGTCGTAGAATAATCTTCAAAGGGGGTTCTTTATTCATGAATGAATGCAATATGAGTAGGCTAAATGCCTGAAAATATCACGAGAAGGGAAAACTTAAAAGGACGTTTAAGTCTTAGAGATTAGGTCAATTTGTACACCGGTCTGCCAAATTTATTCGTTTTGATTCAACGATGAGGCTGCCTCTTGCAGGGGAAATGAGAAGACATCTATTTCATTCTACACTTCACTCGTATTTTCAGTTGTAAATGAGCAGCAAAAAAAAATGCTTTTAAATCTATGTAATCTTTATAAATAATAAGTATGCATTTTTATATAAAATACAGAAATATCAGTTGTAAAAATGTCATTAAAAAACGGACCCCTGTCCAACCGACGCAAGCAAGCACACCCTACAATTTCCCCAGAAATTGTACCCTCTCTAGTTGTCATTGTTGTGCCGGTTTACCATTGTAACCATGAGTTAAATGAGTGTTACGTTTCATAAAAGGAGCTGGATTATTTCAACATGAGTGTATACACAATAATTAGCTTCTTACAGCTAAGGATCTGTGGTGTCACTTGGCGAAGGCCCTCGTTCTCTTAGTGACGTGTGAAGGGCCCCTAAACATTTAAATATATTAGTAAATCAGAGTAAATTGACATTTATTAAGTTTACTTCTTGACGTACTTACAGTAATTCAAAGTGCAATTGAAAGTATTGAAAAGTATACTTTGAGGTACTTTAGGAAGTATACTTCATGAACTGAAAGTGCACTACACAGGTTATTTTAGAGTATTCCAAAGTATACTTTGAAGTCCCATCCCATCATCTTCCGCTTATCCGGGGGTCGGGTCGCGGGGGCAGCAACCTAAGCAGGGAGGCCCAGACTTCCCTCTCCCCGGCCACTTCCACCAGCTCTTCCTGGGGGACCCCGAGGCGTTCCCAGGCCAGCCGAGAGACATAGTCCCTCCAGCGTGTCCTGGGTCCTTCCTCGGGGCCTCTTCCCAGTGGGACATGCCCAGAACACCTCACCAGGGAGGCGTCCAGGAGGCATCCTTATCAGATGCCCGAGCCACCTCAACTGGCCCCTCTCGACGCGGAAGAGCAGCGGTTCTACTCTGAGCCCCTCCCGGATGACTGAGATTCTCACCCTATCTCTAAGGGAGAGCCCGGACACCCTGCGGAGAAAACTCATTTCGGCCGCTTGTATTCGCAATCTCGTTCTTTCGGTCACTACCCACAGTTCGTGACCATAGGTGAGGGTAGGAACGTAGATCGACTGGTAAATAGAGAGCTTCGCCTTTCGACTCAGCTCCTTCTTCACCACGACGGACCGATGCAGAGCCCGCATCACTGCGGACGCCGCATTGATCCGCCTGTCGATCTCATGCTCCATCCTTCCCTCACTCGTGAACAAGACCCCGAGATACTTGAACTCCTCTGCTTGGGACAAGATCTCCTCCCCGACCCGGAGATTGCACTCCACCCTTTTCCGGTCGATAACCATGGCCTCAGATTTGGAGGTGCTGATTCCCATCCCAGCCGCTTCGCATTCGGTTGCGAACCGCTCCAGTGAAGGTCACGGCCCGATGAAGCCAACAGGACCACATCATCTGCAAAAAGCAGCGACCCGATCCTGAGGTCACTGAACCGGACCCCCTCAACGCCCTGGCTGCGCCTAGAAATTCTGTCCATATAAGTTATGAACAGAATCGGTGACAAAGGGCAGCCCTGGCGGAGTCCAACCCTCACCGGGAATAAGTTCGACTTACTACCGGCAATGCGGACCAAACTCTGGCACCGGTCGTACAGGGACCGAACAGCCCCGATCAGGGAGTCCGGTACCCCGTACTCCCGGAGCACCCCCCACATGAGCCCCCGAGGGACACGGTCGAACACCTTTTCCAAATCCACAAAACATGTGTAGACTGGTTGGGCGAACTCCCATGCACCCTCCAGAACCCTGCCGAGGGTATAGAGCTGGTCCACAGTTCCACGGCTAGGACAAAAAACACATTGCTCCTCCTGAATCCGAGGTTCGACAATCCGACGGACCCTCCTCTCCAGAACCCCTGAATAGACGTTCCCAGGGAGGCTGAGGAGTGTGATCCCCCTAAAGTTGGAGCACACCTTCCGGTCCCCCTTTTTAAAGAGGGGAACCACCACCCCTGTCTGCCAGTCCAGAGGCACTGTCCCCGATGTCCACGCGATGTTGCAGAGTCGTGTCAACCAAGACAGCCCTACAACATCCAGAGCCTTAAGGAACTCCGGGCGGACCTCATCCACCCCAGGGGCCCTGCCACCGCGGAACTTTTCAACCACCTCGGCGACCTCAGCCCCAGAGATAGAAAGGCCCCCCCCAATGTCCCCAGACTCTGCCTCCACGTCGGAACGCGTGTTGGTGGGATTAAGGAGGTCTTCAAAGTATTCCTTCCACCGATCCAGGACGTCCCCCATCAAGGTCAGCAGCGCACCATCCCCACCATATACAGCGTTGACAGTGCACTGCTTCCCCCTCCTGAGTCGCCGGATGGTGGTCCAGAACCTTTTCGAAGCCGTTCGGAAGTCATTCTCCATGGCCTCGCCAAACTCCTCCCACGCCCGGGTTTTTGCCTCCGCGACAAAGCCGCTTTCCGCTTCGCCTGCCGGTACACATCAGCTGCCTCTGGAGTCCTACCAGCCAACAAAGTCCGATAGGCCTCCTTCTTCAGCATGACGGCTTCCCTCACCTCCAGCGTCCACCACCGGGTCCGAGGGTTACCGCCGCGACATGCACCGACCGCCTTGCGTCCGCAGCTCCGGTCAGCCACATCAACAATGGAGGCCCGGAACATGGCCCATTCGGACTCAATGTCCCCGGCCTCCCCCGAGACATGATTGAAGCTCTCCCGGAGGTGGGAGTTGAAGCTCCTTCTGACAGGGGATTCCGCCAGCTGTTCCCAGCAGACCCTCACATTACGTTTGGGCCTGCCAGGCCTGACCGGCGTCTTCCCCCACCATCGTAGCCAACTCACCACCAGGTGGTGATCAGTTGACAGCTCCGCCCCTCTCCTCACCCGAGTGTCCAAGACATTCGGCCTCAGATCCGACGACACGACTACAAAGTCTATCATCGAACTGAGACCTCGGGTGTCCTGGTGCCAAGTGCACATATGGACACCCTTATGTTTGAACATGGTGTTCGTTATGGACAAGCCGTGTCTAGCACAGAAGTCCAACAACAAAACACCGCTCGGGTTCAGATCGGGGGGGCCGTTCCTCCCAATCACGCCCCTCCAGGTCTCACTGTCATTGCCCACATGAGCATTGAAGTCCCCCAGGAGGACGAGGGCATAAGTTTGCTAGCCCCCATCCCTTCCTCCCCTCGACTACAGATCACGTCACACATGATCGTGTATTTTCATTGGCTAGACAAAGTACTGTTAAGCTAGCGTTGAAATACACTCATATGCTAACCCATATAGTAGCAGTACGATGACAACACAGACACACTTGTCAGAGTAAAGATCGTCGCCCAAGCGTCGCCCGAGTGTCGCCGAGTGGTCTTTCGGCCAAAGTAACTTTCCTATATTATTTAGACATGTAAACGTCCATATATGTTCATGAAATTTGACACGTAGATTGTTTGGTATGCCTAAAATAATGCTACTTTCACTTTGCTGGCGATCGCAAAAGAAAATTCTGGCAAAAAGACCGGAAACTGAGTGTCCAAACCCCGTTCGGGTTTGGACAATAGGAGTTTACGGCGGTTGGGATTGGACACAGTGACGTTAATACCAATCACTTGTGTAAGAGACTAGTGATGGGAAGTTCGGATCATTTTACTGATTCGGTTCTTTGAATCTCGTTCAGTAAAATTAACGGATCTTTTTTTCGAGTCATTCGTTCATTTCAACGGGGGGGGGGGCTATCCGTCCACTGCAAACACGTGTCATATTCTCATGTAGGTTAGTGCATGACATGTGCACCAGCAGATACTATTTTAAAAGAAATTCCTGCATTAAAATAATGTATCATGACAGTTTGTATGATTTGGTCATTTATTATCACACTAGCATTTAATTATCACGGCAAGCAATTACACTGCACTAAACTGTAAGTGTAAATGTAAAGTGAAAATAACAAAACCAGTCAGTATGATGACTTGAGCAAATATTATTCACGTCTTACTAAAACAGCGGCCACACGAAAGGGAATGAGGAAACTGTTTCCTCTACTAAAAAATACAATGCGGGTCACGTGAAAAAAGGATCCAAAGACTCGTAGAAAGACCGAGTCGGGAAATGAACGAATAGTTTGTTTCCTCTAGCTACCAGTACAGAGCCTGTGCAGGTCACATGAAAAAGGATCCAAAGACTCGTAGAAAAACCGAGTCAGGAAATGAACAAATCGTTTGTTTCCTCTAGCTACCACTACAGAGCCTATGCAGGTCACGTGAAAAATGATCCAAAGACTCGTAGAAAGACCGAGTCGGGAAATGAACGAATCGTTCCCTCTAGTGTTTCCTCTAGCTACCACTACAGAGCCTATGCAGGTCACGTGAAAAATGATCCAAAGACTCGTACCCGAAGACCGAGTCGGAAATGATCGAATCATTTCTGTTTACTTGGACGAGCCTATGCAACAGTCCCGATGCGCGGCCACGAGAAAATGAACGAATCACTCTTTGAGAGGACTCGTTACTCCCGAGTCCTTGTAAGGACGAATCGTTCACGAACGACACATCACTATAAGAGACTGAGTGGCGTGTCTGTGTGGTTGCCACGGTGACGGTGCAGCTATGATTGCTAACGCGCTGAGGGCGAGAGAATAACAGAAATTTACCTAGAATCCACACCTCAAACAAGTTAACCTACACGCAAAACTATACGTCCAATCCCAAAAATAAATATAGCTGCAAGCAGCAATGGAGGGGCCAAGCAGTCCAGAGCAGGACATGGCCTCCATAGCACTTGTGCAACAATTAAGTCACAACAACCTGTTGCACTCATGCAACACACCAAGTTTGGTTGAAATATATGTTTGCGTTCAAGAGTACTGAGAGTTTAAAGTTTTTTTTCTGGTATAACACTGCAGGCCTCCTCTGCTCCTCATGGGAACGATGGAACCCAAGTCTGGTGACAATCGCGCAAATGGTTGCTGAGATATGCTCTTGCGCCTCGTTTGGTGGCTTTGCCACCGCTTTTGATCGTCTCTACCGAACAAACGTTTTTGAAAATTGAAAATTCATCTGATTCCTTTTGTGAAACTAGGTCTAATGATCATCTTTGCCAAATTTGGTAAACATTGGACAAAAATTGGGGCGTGCAAAAGGTTTTTACACTTTTCCATAAAATCCAAAATGGCGGCCACGTCCATTCGAAGTTTATGAAAAGTTATTAATAGTCAGGCTTGATATCTCACAAGACATCAACAGACAAAGAAATTACTTTATTAAGGTAAAAACTTAAACAGTTATTAGCCAAAACACGTTTATGCTTCCGGCCACGCCCCCTTTTAGTCACATGACACAATTCTTGGAGGACATCCTTAGAATAAAGTTCCGAGTAGGCGTACCAACTTTGGTGTCACTGCCTCAAAGAACTGCTGAGATATGGTTTCACTTCCTGTTTGGCGGCTTTTCTGCAGAATTTGATTGGCTGTACCGGAAAAACGGTTGTGAGGATCAAAATTATTTTCGATAACTTTTGTGAGGCTTGGTCTGAAGATCATATCTGGTAATTTTGAAGAAGATTTGACAAAATTTCTAGGAGGAGTAGGCTTTCAAAGGTTTTTGATAAAACCGGAAATAACGGAAAATCTATCAACCGGAAATTGACGCCATGGTGTGCATTGAATTCGGCTTGATCCAGGGAATCCAATGGTACCTCATTTTTGAAAATGGGTCATACATAAAATCATGTCATACTTTATCATTATATCCTGGCCATGGATGCATTAATCATTGCTGCCTTTCAAAGATGTCAGGTAAAAAGCAATTAATTAATTAATTTTGAGGGGGGGCTGGGAGAGGGGAAATGTCACTCTTGCCTGTCTTCAAAACTTGAGAGCCCTGCAACTGTCTACGACCAACACTTAGCTATCTATTGATCCAAAAATGAAGCATGAAGAGTGAAAATTGTGGTAATGCTGGCAAAATAGAAATACTTTTTGAAGCTCTCACATACACACCCATGTAAATCTGTAAGAAACGGTTTGAAAAACTCATGAAACATAATCAGTGATATTAAAAAAAGTTGAATAGATATCAAAAAGCTGAATAAAAAAAATAAATGTTTAGGGTTTTTTCAACATTTTAAAGTTTAAATGGTGGCTGTAGCTGAAGGATTGAGGAAGAAGAAGGATTTGAAAGTTGAAGAAGTTTAAGAGGATTGAGAGGATAAAAAAAAAAACTCAATTGGAAAACCATGTTAAAAATGTTATGAATATTGATTTATATTACTTCAAGCATAAGAGGTACAAATCTGAAAAGTCATAGCACCCATGGCCTGAAACTGCTGAATTTTGTGATAGCTGAACGGTTTTAATATTGTTGGAATGCTGCTTCAGCATTCCAACAAAGCATTCCAACAAAGCATAACAACAATAAGTATGCAGAATAACAATAGTGTTTTTGCTTGCAGAAAACACACTAATAATAAGTATGCAGAATAACAATAGTGTTTTTGCTTGCAGCAAACACACTAATAATTCATCTTTCAAGTAATAAGCCCCCGTTCAAGTGTTGAGCATTACATTAGCTGCTAGTCTGTAGAGATCTTGAGACTAAGCCACTTTTTTGTTCTAAAACCGGACTATAAGCCGCTTCAAAATATAAGCCGCACAAGCACAAGAAAACTGTAAAATCGGAGTACAAGCTGCTTTGAACCTAGAAATGGATCATTTGTAAATTATTGTCCACAGGCCCCTTTTGATTGCTTGCACAAGAGGAAAATAATCCAAAATGTTTGCTAAATGTCAAATACGAAATCTGCAATGTGCAAATAATATGCCTGTGCAATGAAGTGAAGCATAACTGACCATTGCTAAACCCTTTCCTTATAGTTGTTTTTGCTTTCTCAGATAACAAACGTTATATACATTTTCATTAGGGATGTGCATCTCCATCACTGAGGACGATGCGATACACATCTCGATGCACTGCCAACGATCCGATACATTAAAGATACATAAAAGCAACTACTAATGCGATACGATACGATTCACCCCTATTGCGATGCAGTGCGATTCGACACAATGCGATTCAATGTGATGCGATACAAAATAATATGATGCTATGCAATTTAATATGGTACATAATGATTTATTTCTTTGTCAGACAGAAAATCATCAATTAAATAAACAAGTGAAAGTTTTACTTCACATATTAAACAAAGTCTCTGACAAAAGATAAAATAACATCAGGCCTGGACCTTGCCTTAAACCACTCCTTCTTTCCTGTTGTATGTGTTCTTTGAATGTAAAAAAGGGTAAACTATTACTGGCAGTCACAAGCTGCTGTAAACACTGTCATAACACCACACACGAAATTGAACTCATACGACCTACTTTAAGGTTTTTCTCAATGACTCAGCTATCTCTCGTCTTTGTCGTACACAACAGGGATTTGTTTCTCGGAGAATAGCGTCCTATTTTTGCTAGGGGTACCGGTGGAGCTAGCCACTGACTGTAGCCATAGCTGAATCCGAGGCGGAGGCAGATGTCTCCACACAAATACCATGTAGCCTCTTCAGGTGACTACCTAAATTAGCCGTGCTGCCTACTTTATAGCAGCACGACATATCTTGCCAATTGCATGGGTCTTGTCAAATTGCCCATCTTTATTGTAAAATCCGAAGTGTTGCCAAACCTTGGATTTATTGCAATTCGTAGGAACGTGTAACTCTTCCTCCGCCATGATAACACTCGCCCGAACACGCCTCCAACTCGCGCGAAACTTGGCCGAGAGACTTGACGAGAATCGGCCACTGACAGCAGTGAGTGGAGATGAGAGCGCGCGTAAGAAACAGTTAGAGAGGAGGAATCTATCTAAATATAAAATGATTGGTCACAAATCATTGGTCACATTTCTAAATACTAAAGGTGTTAGCCTACACACTATTCGATATAAATACATCGGATTATACCGACGCAAAAATTTTAGAAACGATGCATCGCGATTTCATCTCACATTGTATCCGGTGCACACTTTTTTGATCCGGGCAATCGCATCGTGAGCTTTTATGCCGATGCACCGATGCGAACCGGTGAATCTTCCCATCCCTAATTTTCATAGTGTTAAACTTCTTTTGAATAGTGTGAAAAGAAGAGATCACAGTAGATCAAGCGGGACACTAGATAACACTTTCAGGGCATGTACTTTTTGTAAACAGAGAGTTTCACCACTCATCCACTGTGAATGCAATGTTTCTAAACTGCAGTGTCAAATTATTATAGAAAATATAAAAACGCTTGTCATTTTATGGGGATTCACCCTAGCCCAAATGTCAGGGCCACATTTTTCATACAAATACACTGTATGCTCAGATGAAAACCAGTTGGAATCTGCTTATTTCTCTGTTTTGTTTTCACTGATGTACGTTTACTGCCTCTTGTGTACTTTTCCCTTGCCAATAATGGGAGTGCTTACAATGAAGCTTTCTACCATTGAGTCCCAAGGGAGGAATCCGAAAAGATGTATCAACAACATTTAATAAAAACCAGAGAGCTATGCGTATATCACCCTCCACTTCTCCTCCCCTCTCGGATTTGAGAAGATATTAAAGGTAAGCTTGGCCTTGATGTTCCATAAAGACAGAAGAAGAAGGAAGTGGAGGCAGGCTCAGGGGGAATATAACCTTCTGTCAGTACACATCCATCAACATCTTTCCTCTCTCTCTTCTGTCTCTTTCTCTGCCCTACCCCCATCTCTAACGCTCCCCCCCCCATCTCTCACCCCCCCCTTTTCTCTGTCCGTTTCTCTTTACTATATAAATCCTAACCCAAGACATGCTTATGTTCATCTTTGTCTTTCTCTGCAGATTTCTTTCTTTCAGGACAACATAAAATTGCTTCTCGTTTACAGAAGAGGTATTGCAAGATGGAAGAAATAGGCTTAATTCTAGAATCGTGGTTAAGCAGTTAACTGTTCCTTGTGGAAAACAAATGGTATGTCTCGTTTGTCAGTTACCTACCACATACAATTTGAATATTCTCCAGTGGTATTCAATCAACCACATCCTGAATTGTTCCCTACAGTCGTTTCTCCATTCTTGCTAGTCAAAGACTATTTTCATATAAAGACATTGCGATGCATGTCCTTGATCACATTTCATCAGATGTTGACACTTGTTCATTTAATTCTTTATTGTCAAAATGTATATGGCCCAAAATGGGATTGGGGTGTTTTATTCACACAGCTTTTTTCTTTATAATACATTTAACTATTCTATAGTTATTATAGTAGTAGATATTCTAGTTATGGATATTCATATTTATTTCAGTTCAGATAACAGATCAATGTCAATTTCTTAAACTGAAGTTCCTGATCCAAAGTGAACCTATTTAATGGTGAAATGCCACATAATAAAAAAAAAAGATCCTGTCTGTTCCAGTCATTATGGTGTTATTAAGAAATATATTATGTGTGATTGTTTTTTATAGATCTATCCACACATGACCTGCACACACAACACGCACTGCATCCCCAAACATCCCTTTTTAGGTGCCACCACGTTTAAACAAGAAAAGGATCGTTTTGTGTTGTTTTGTTTCTTTGAATTTCCTCAGAGTGAGTTTTGTGTGGGGGGAGTGCTCAGCAACAAAAGTATAAGGTGGCCCAGTTGAAGAAAGTGAAAAGACACCTCAACATGAAACACAGAGAGCAATAAGAAAAAACGGTTTTCTTCCAGAATAGAGTGGAACGCTCTTCAAAAAGTTTATATATTGAGTGGGTCACGTTACTTATGCCTTCACTGTAAGCGTTAGGCTAGGTGCCATGGCACACAACATTTAAACCTTACTGAGACACCTAACAGTTTTAGGAAAAGGTATGGAAGAAAGTTATGATATTTCCCTAATACTCTAAAGGAGGTTATATTTAATAATTTCATTTCAGAAAGCCTAAGGATGGAATTTATGATTTTTAATTGTTATGTATAAATGTAAATAGTGACTATTATTGGAATGGCAGAAGTTTGTCTCTGGCATGGTTTCCGTGCCAGTGTGTAAACATTTCCAGACTTCTCTACTCATTAAGTTACAGATCCAAAGATGTGACCGTTATATAGTCTTGTAATGAACTTGTTTTCTATAGGAAAATATATTGATTGGGGAAAAAAGACAATTTGGTTAATAGAGGAAAGCCTTATACTGTACAAATGTTCCTTAACCTTTTAGGATAAAGGTTTTTTTGACACTCTGAAGTTATTTCCCCTGTTGTCAGGACCCCTGTCAGTCCTACTGGTGTTGAGTAATAGAAGCTTGAACACAAGGAAAGTGAAAGTTTATATTTCCGCCTATATTTTGTTTTGAAAACAGAGGCCTGAAGAGGCCTAGAGGTTTCACTACGACTGAGAGCAATCAGGATGTTTAATATAAATCATGCATATACTGTAGGCATAAGCATTTTCATTCATTGCATTCACGTTTTTCGCGTTGCAATTTTAATATTCTGCGCAATTAGACTTCTGTAATCAGTAACTATTTGTTCCATACATCATCATTATGAAACACCTTTACCACTATTTGGAAGCACCAACACATCCTGGCATATATTAAATCTCAAAATGTACTGTACATGTAGGTTTAAAGAAAAAAACTGTGGGGTCCAAAATGGGAATTGTTGTACTATTCTATAATAACCAGTGTTGGGGTAATGCGTTACAAAGTTACAAAGTAACGCGTTACTGTAATCAGATTACATTTGTCTGTAACGCAGTAATGTAACGCATTACTGTTGATAACTTAAGTAATCGCATTACAGTTACTAATTAAAGAATATATTGTGCTTAGTAAAGTTATGCATTGTGCTTATTAAAGTTCTGTCTTATGAACTTAGAAGTGTGCTCAGGCTTAAACATTGGGTCTCACACTGAGTGTGGGAAGCAGGCTGTTCTTTGTGTCTCTATCTCTGCATTTTCAGAAACAACCTTGAAACCGGGTGGAGACGGCACCCGAGCAGGTGGGACGCGTAGGCAAGAACAACTCCCTGATGCACGAGAGAACAAGCTCAACCCTCTTTTCATACTTGTGTTTTAATTGCACTGTATATTATATGCTGGGGCAGGGAAAGATAGCCAGTTGGACTTCGTGAACCAGCCCAAACTCTGTTGCGGGTAGGGAAACGTAGACAACCCCAGTGCTCTGTACTTGTTGATTTCCAACTGCTGCATTAAAGCTGATATTATTGGACCTCTGCGACTCCAGACCACTCTTTCTAGAACACAGATTTGTGTCATTGAATACTATCATTACATATTGGAATAGACACAAAGATTTTGAATCCTTCATAATACAAAAATGTATTGCGTTACTTGCATTACTTGCATTACTGCGATCTGCATATCGGTAGGAGAAAAAAACAACAAATCAAACTTCCCTTTACAGTAGCCTACGTGTGTTTGCGTAACATTCGTCACTTGACTTAGCCCCAGAGTTCAGGAGGCGAAAGAAGATTGGCAGAGCCGCTTAGGACGTCTTTTGAGGGATGGAGGTATGCACATTACTTCGTATTAGTTGCGCGAAAGGACAAACACGTAACTGTACAATGTAGCCTACATTGTGCCCACGCCAAAAACACCTCTCCATCGCCGTGAACACAAGCTCTAATCTGTCAAAGCATCTTCAACGGCAACATGGTAACTCAAAACTAGTAGCTAAAGATCCCCGGACCCTGAGTGACACTGACGCCGATAAAAGGTTGCCTTTGCCATTGTTGCCGACACCAGCCAAGCAACCACGACTCGACTTTCAACAGCAGGTTACCAAAGCAGAGATAAACAGACTTGTAGCAGCATACATAGTAGAGGAAATGTTTCCATTTAAAGTTTTAAGCATTATTAGGGTTCCTCCGTCAGGAGGACCCTATTGTGTTTGTTGGTATTATTAGGTTCCTCCGGTAGGAGGGAACCTATTGTTATTGTTGGTATTCTTATTATTAGGTTCCTCCGGTAGGAGGGAACCTATTGTTATTGTTGGTATTCTTATTATTAGGTTCCTCCGGTAGGAGGGAACCTATTGTTATTGTTGGTATTCTTATTATTATTTTTCTTCTCCTTGCGCCCCAATATCTCAAAAAGTCCCTTGTCATAAATTTTCTAATTTGGCACATTGATACTACATCCAAGTGGGTACCCCCACACCAAATATGGGCCACATCGGACCATAGGGGGCGCCACAGGCCACGCCCAAAAGTCCAATTTTTAAAGTGATGGCATTTCCACCCCATTGCTCCAATTCTTCTGAAACTTGGTGTGCATGCCTCAATTTTCATGAGGAACAAAAAAGCCTCAAGGACCCATAAGGTCCGCCATGATGGATTTTCCTGTACTGTGATAATTTGGGAAAACCTTCAAAATTCCTCTTCTCTTGAACCAAAGGTGAAATTGACTTGAAATTTGGTAGAGATATGTATCATTGACGTATTTAAAAACGTTACTTAAGGCAATTGAATCAAGTAAAAAATGGCTGAAATGGGTGTATTTATGTAAATGTCCACATTGCCTCAATACGTTTGTGTCATTAAATCAAATGTATTTTTGAAGGATGGTTCAAACTTAATAGGCTTTAAGGTGAGATGCCCCTGAAGTACCATGCAAAGTTTCACCTTGATATGTCGAAATATGACTGAATTACAGCTGTTTGAACTTCGACCAAATCTGACAATGCTCGCCATTGGAGAAACAGCTTTTTTTATTATCCAGTTTTGTGTATTCCATGCCTGGGAATGGCTCAATTGGCTGAGATGTTGTGCTGGTAATCAAGGTTCAATACCAGTCAGAGGCATAGTTTTTAATTTTTTATTCTGACCAAACGGTTTCTAGTCTCCCGATAAATCCTCCGGTTGTAAAACATAGCAATGCGTGTTTATTTAAGCCCATTACAACACTCCGATCATCTGTTTAGTGAGACTGTGTAAACCACTGCAAAACAAGCCTGGTTCACCACAGTAGCTAGCTACTTGTAGTCTACGCATGGTAGAGATAACTCTAATGGTTTTCTCTAATGAAGTAAATTGATTGTTCAGGTGGATCCCTTGCCTGTTGCACAAATTCATTTCAGTAACCTAAGCCAGGACACATCCCCACTGATGCTAGGCATGATTTGAAATTCCCTTCCATGACAAGTTATGGCACTCCAAACAACCTTTAAAAAAAACTATGAGTAAGTTATTATTTACAGCAGCAGCCCAGTCATCCTGTTGTCCCGTCTTTATAGCAAATGTACAAGCAGTTTCAACTTTGGCTGAATCTAACGCTTACCACAGGAGAAACACCTTACTTTTTTATACAGTAACTGAACATGACAATATTCAACACTGAGAATAGCTCAATGGGCTGGCATGGTGACCTGTAAAGCATGAGGTAGTTGGTTGGAATCCAGCCATTATCTTTTGGCCTGTCATAATTTTGATTATCTGTTTAGTTAAACAGGATGACATCATTCTGAAATACCATGCACAATTTCATGCAATTTCAACTTGAAATGTCAACTGTTTCTTAACCTTTGTCCCAAAGCTGACCAAAGCTAATACTCTGCCCACTCTATTCATACAATCTCAACAGTTGGTGTGTAGCAGAGAGGATAGAGAGACTGACTTGTAACCTTATGCTCGTGAGTTCAAATCCCCATTCAGCCTGTTGTTGGCCAAACATGAAGTAGTTTTGCTCCCTTGTAGTCCAACTCTCGATCTTCTACAGTGTACATGTTTATAATATTTTGCCATTTTGCAGAGGAACCCGCATCGCTGCTTGCAGATATATTTATTATTATTTTTCTTCTCCTTGCGCCCCAATATCTCAAAAAGTCCCTTGTCATAAATTTTCTAATTTGGCACATTGATACTACATCCAAGTGGGTACCCCCACACCAAATATGGGCCACATCGGACAATAGGGGGCGCCACAGGCCACGCCCAAATGTCCGATTTTCAAAGTGATGGCATTTCCACCCCATTGCTCCAATTCTTCTGAAACTTGGTGTGCATGCCTCATTTTCCATGAGGAACAAAAAAGCCTCAAGGACCCATAAGGTCCGCCATGATGGATTTTCCTGTACTGTGATAATTTGGGAAAACCTTCAGAATTCCTCTTCTCTTGAACCAAAGGTGAAATTGACTTGAAATTTGGTACAGATATGTATCATTGACGTATTTAAAAACGTTACTTAAGGCAATTGAATCAAGTACAAAATGGCTGAAATGGGTGTATTTATGTAAATGTCCACATTGCCTCAATACGTTTGTGTCATTAAATCAAATGTATTTTTGAAGGATGGTTCAAACTTAATAGGCTTTAAGGTGAGATGCCCCTGAAGTACCATGCAAAGTTTCACCTTGATATGTCGAAATATGACTGAATTACAGCTGTTTGAACTTCGACCAAATCTGACAATGCTCGCCATTGGAGAAACAGCTTTTTTTATTATCCAGTTTTGTGTAATCCATGTCTGGGAATGGCTCAATTGGCTGAGATGTTGTGCTGGTAAGCAAAGGGTTGTAGGTTCAAAACCAGTCAGAGGCATATTTGTAAAAATTTATTCTGACACAACGGTTTCTAGTCTTCCAATCAATCCTCTGGTTGTAAAAACATAGCAATGCGTGTTTATTTGAGCCCATCACAACACTCTGATCATCTGTTTAGCGAGACTGTGTAAACCACTGCAAAACAAGCCAGGTTCACCACAGTAGCTAGCTACTTGTAGTCTACGCATGGTAGAGATAACTCTAATGGTTATCTCTAATGAAGTAAATTCATTGTTTAGGTGGATCCCTTGCCTGTTGCACAAATTCATTTCAGTAACCTAAGCCAGGACACATTCCCACTGATGCTAGGCATGATTTAAAATTCCCTTCCATGACAAGTTATGGCACTCCAAACAACCTGTTTAAAAAAACGATGACAAAGTTATTCTTTACAGCAGCAATCCAGTCATCCCATTGTCCCGTTTTTATAGGAAATGTACAAGCAGTTTCAACTTAGGCTGAATCTAACAACGCTTACCACTGGAGAAACAGCTTACTTTTTTATACAGTAACTGAACATGACAATATTCAACACTGAGAATAGCTCAATGGGCTGGCATGGTGACCTGTAAAGTATAAGGTAGTTGGTTGGAATCCAGCCATTATCTTTTGGCCTGTCATAATTTTGATTATCTGTTTAGTTAAACAGGATGACATCATTCTGAAATACCATGCACAATTTCATGCAACTTCACCTTGAAATGTCAACCGTTTCTTAACCTTTGTCCAAAAGCTGACCAAAGCTAATACTCTGCCCTTTCTATTCATACAATCTCAACAGTTGGTGTGTAGCAGAGAGGATAGAGAGACTGATTTGTAACCTTATGCTCATGAGTTCAAATCCCCATTCAGCCTGTTGTTGGCCAAACATGAAGTAGTTTTGCTCCCTTGTTGTCCAACTCTCGATCTTCTGCAGTGTACATGTTTATAATATTTTGCCATTTTGCGGAGGAACCCGCATCGCTGCTTGCAGCTATATTTATTATTATTTTTCTTCTCCTTGCGCCCCAATATCTCAAAAAGTCCCTTGTCATAAATTTTCTAATTTGGCACATTGATACTACATCCAAGTGGGTACCCCCACACCAAATATGGGCCACATCGGAACATAGGGGGCGCCACAGGCCACGCCCAAATGTCCGATTTTCAAAGTGATGGCATTTCCACCCCATTGCTCCAATTCTTCTTAAACTTGGTGTGCATGCCTCATTTTTCATGAGGAACAAAAAAGCCTCAAGGACCCATAAGGTCCGCCATGATGGATTTTCCTGTACTGTGATAATTTGGGAAAACCTTCAAAATTCCTCTTCTCTTGAACCAAAGGTGAAATTGACTTGAAATTTGGTACAGATATGTATCATTGACGTATTTAAAAACGTTACTTAAGGCAATTGAATCAAGTACAAAATGGCTGAAATGGGTGTATTTATGTAAATGTCCACATTGCCTCAATATGTTTGTGTCACTAAATCAAATTTATTTTTGAAGGATGGTTCAAACTTAATAGGCTTTAAGGTGAGATGCCCCTGAAGTACCATGCAAAGTTTCACTTTGATATGTCGAAATATGACTGAATTACAGATGTTTGAACTTCGACCAAATCTGACAATGCTCGCCATAGGAGAAACAGCTTTTTTTATTATCCAGTTTTGTGTAATCCATGTCTGGGAATGGCTCAATTGGCTGGTAAGCAAATGGTTGTAGGTTCAAAACCAGTCAAAAGCATAGTTTTTAATTTTTTATTCTGGCAAAACGGTTTCTAGTCTTCCGATCAATCCTCCGGTTGTAAAAACATAGCAATGCGTGTTTATTTGAGCCCATCACAACACTCTGATCATCTGTTTAGCGAGACTGTGTAAACCACTGCAAAACAAGCCAGGTTCACCACAGTAGCTAGCTACTTGTAGTCTACGCATGGTAGAGATAACTCTAATGGTTGTCTCTAATGAAGTCAATTGATTGTTCAGGTGGATCCCTTGCCTGTTGCACAAATTCATTTCAGTAACCTAAGCCAGGACACATTCCCACTGATGCTAGGCATGATTTAAAATTCCCTTCCATGACAAGTTATGGCACTCCAAACAACCTGTTAAAAAAAACCGATGAGAAAGTTATTCTTTACAGCAGCAACCCAGTCATCCCGTTTTTATAGGAAATGTACATGCAGTTTCAACTTAGGCTGAATCTAACAACACTTACCACAGGAGAAACAGCTTACTTTTTTATACAGTAACTGAACATGACAATATTCAACACTGAGAATAGGGCTGGGATGGTGACCTGTAAAGTATAAGGTTGTAGGTTGGAATCCAGCCATAGTCTTTTGGCCTGTCATAATTTTGATTATCTGTTTAGTTCAACAGGATGACATCTTTCTGAAGTACCACAAACAATTTCACCTTGGTATGTCAAAATATGATTGAATTAAAGCTGTTTCAACGTTGGCTGAATCTAACAACGCTTAGCACAGGAGAAACAGCTTACTTTTTTATACAGTAACTGAACATGACAATATTCAACACTGAGAATAGCTCAATGGGCTGGCATGGTGACCTGTAAAGTATAAGGTAGTTGGTTGGAATCCAGCCATTATCTTTTGGCCTGTCATAATTTTGATTATCTGTTTAGTTAAACAGAATGACATCATTCTGAAATACGATGCACAATTTCATGCAATTTCACCTTGAAATGTCAACCGTTTCTTAACCTTTGTCCAAAAGCTGACCAAAGCTAATACTCTGCCCTTTCTATTCATACAATCTCAACAGTTGGTGTGTAGCAGAGAGGATAGAGAGACTGACTTGTAACCTTATGCTCATGAGTTCAAATCCCCCTTCAGCCTGTTGTTGGCCAAACATGAAGTAGTTTTGCTCCCTTGTTGTCCAACTCTCGATATTCTGCAGTGTACATGTTTATAATATTTTGCCATTTTGCGGAGGAACCCGCATCGCTGCTTGCAGCTATATTTATTATTATTATTATTCTAGTAATTTATCTCATGAACACATTGGTAAAAAGTTTTGAAATTTGGCATATTGATACAACATGCCACAACTACGGCCAAAACACAGACTGGCCCACATCAGATCATAGGGGGCGCCACAGGCGACGCCCAAATGTCCGATTTTCAAAGTGATAGCATTTCCACCCCATTGCTCAAATTCTTCTGAAACTTGGTGTGCATGCCTTATTTCTCATGGCGAACAAAAAAGCCTCAAGGACCCATAAGGTCTGCCTGATCGATTTTCCTGTAGAGTGATAATTTGGGAAAAACTTCAAAATTCCTCTTCTCTTGAACCAAAGGTCTAATTAACTTGAGATTTTGTACAGATATGTATCATTGACGTATTTAAAAACGTTACTTATAGCAATTGAATAAAATACAAAATAGCTGAAAGGGGTGTATTTATGTAAATTTCCACATTACCTCAATATGTTTGTGTCACTAAATCAAAGTTCATTTTGAATGATGGGTTTTCAAACCTAATAGGCTTTAAGGTGACACGCCCATGAAGTACCATAAACAATTTCACCTTGATATGTCAAAATATGACTGAATTACAGCTGTTTGAACTTGGACCAAATCTGACAATGCTCGCCATTGGAGAAACAGCTTTTTTTTGTAGAGTAACTGAACATGCCAATACTCAACACTGAGAATAGCTCAACGAGCTGGAACGGTGACCTGCAAAGTACAAGGTCGTAGGTTCAAATCCAGCAACACTGAGGCTATCTTAATTTGAATACATGTTTAGTTAAACAGGATGACATTGTTCTAAAGTACCATGCGCAATTTCACCTTGATATGTCAAAATATCATTGAATTACAGCTGTTTAAGCTTTGGCCGAATCGAACAAGCCATGCTACAGGATATACATCTTTTTTTCGGGGGACAGAAACTGATCAGAATTTCTCAGCCTTGCGGGTAGCTCAATGGGTTGAAGCGTTGTACTGCAAAGCATAAGGCCACAGGTTCGTTTCGAGGCACAGTCTCTTGGCCTGTCATAATTTTGATTACTTGTTTAGTTAAACAGGCAGACATCATTCTGAAATACCATGCGCAATTTCACCATGAAATGTCAACCGTTTCTTAACCTTTGTCCCAAAGCTGACCAAAAACTAATACTCATATCACGCAGTCGGAGCACAGCTAGATAATCAGCGTCAGCACCCTTGGGTACCCAGCATGCAGTGCGGCATATCAAAAAACGCAAAGACTTGTGGAAAATAGTTGGTTACAACAGCCGTGCAAGGGATTTCAGTTGTTGTGTTTGTTCAGTTAGATGTTTGTAATGTTATTGTTTGTTAGTTAATATAATCTTGTTGGTCACCCTGATTGTGCATGTTGTGTAGTTTAATGGGACCAGAGAGTCGGCTGCTGTACTGTCATAGGCTATTCTCGCAAGGAGCTGAATATGAGTGCTGCCCTAGCCCAGTTGCCCACATGACTATTGTTTGTTGTGCATTGACTAAGAGTCTGGAAGGAGATCAACTCAAGAAGAGTTTCAGTATCCTATAAAAAGTTAATAATCAGCCCTTACTAATCATAAAATCTCAGCAGTTGGTGTGTAGCAGAGAGGCTAGAGAGACTGACTAGTAACCTTATGCTCATGAGTTCAAATCCCTGTTCAGCCTATTATTGTTGGACAAACATGAAGTAGTTTTGCTCTCTTGTTGTCCAAGTCTCGATCTTCTACAGTGTACATGTTTATAATATTTTGCGGAGGAACCCGCATCGCTGCTTGCAGCTATATTTTTATTTTGTTATGCTTGACAACTTTTAGGTTGATGTTCATAACATTTTTTGTCAGCTTTGTGGTATTAAAAAGCATAAAGCAAAGAGATATGTCCTCATTATAACAAGAATTTGAGTTGATTTGGGCATATATATGGTACATATATTGTTATTTGTTATCTCAGGTGACTACCCCAACACTGATAATAACCTTAAAAATAAAAAATAAAAATGTCTTACTAAAAAAGTTTAAATACAAATTTGTATAAAAACGTTGATTAAAGATTGAAGGGTTGCTTGAATAGTGGAGAAAATATCAACCAACCACCCGCCTGACAAGTTTTTAACAAGCCACACCTGCCGGAATTCAAAGCCAAAAAGACGTTAGGGAAAATGTCTTGTTTTCATACAGTACATTTGTAAAGCACACCATCTCTTTGTTTACACAAAACCAAATGTACCCTTCAAATAAATGAACATTGCCCATACATTCTAACATGGAGGAGTTAGGTATTTGAGATTGCTTTGCTCCTTCTGGCTTTGGGTGTCTTAAACATATCCATGTCATCATTAAATCAGGAGACAACCAAGGAATTTTTTAAGGGGTGATTGACTGTTTTTTGGGGGGTATTTCACACTGTTCTTTAAGGGTATGTAACATTGGTTGGGTTGAAAATGGCCCGGGTGCTGTTCTATGCCCCCTGATAGATCCTCTGAAATTTTCCTGGGAAAAAACACTAGCTTTTCTCCTTTTATGGTATGCTCATTAATATTTAGATGAGCTGCGTGCTGATTGGTTGGTTTTCAACGAGTGAAGCTGGGGAGCAAAAACGCAACACGGCCAACAGCACTCACTGTAACTTGAAATAAAAACTATTAAATTATTAAAACAAATAAATATATTGTGTCTACACAACACTGTTTTCAACAGATTGACTAGATATCATATGAAATGATAACGTTAGTTGTTTCCACTTCTGTTGTCGAAGCAAACTGGATTGACTAAGGTGGGTAGAACTTTACAGCTTATAGCAACCAAACTATATCGTGATTCAACTCAGCTTCAGTTAGCTAGCTCTAGACATCCTGCTGAAAAATAACCTGACAAAGATCTGGACAAACATGCATCGTGAATTGTAGATTTACATAACAACACAGGTTATTTATTTGAATGAAACAGTCAGGAACATGAAACAACGTTAGCCCCATTGCCAATAAACTAGGCTAAATTATCACACATTCTACCTATGCTCTTGCGTTAGCAAGCTAAACTAGTTTACATGCCTACAGTCTAGGTGTTTTCGCTAGCTGTTCTTGCATTCCTCGCAAATCAGTGTTAATAAAAAGCAGATGAGCTAGAGTCTAGCTAACATTGACTAGACGGGCATGGCTGATGTTTGTCTATACCGTAGCGTAGAAGATCTCTGTGCAGTTCGACCCTCGACACATTTGCGCGAACCATTTCACCAAGGACGGTTTTGAAAACCTGGGACAATGTAGCTAAAGCAGGATTTGCTATGAAGCTGTTGCTGAAAAGAGGTGCGTTCCGACCTTACGTTCATCACAACCGCAAGCTGTAGTATGATTTTGTCGGTAACAGTTATTAGCAATGCTAACGTATCCTGTATCTAGCACCTGCCTTTCTCCAGTTCTTTCAAATAGATAATCTAGACAGGCGTTAGCAATAGGCCAGACTGCTATTTGTTTTCTGGCTATTTTTTCGGAAGCTTCCCTTCTAATGCCGACTACAGCTAGTCTAGGTAGAGTCATTTGCTAAGTAAAGTATGTTGATGTGTTTAGAAACGTATTTAGCATTCTACCTATACTAGATACAGGAGACGTTAGCATTGCTAATAACTGTTACCGACAAAATCATACTGTAGCCTACTTACAGCTTGTGGTTGCGATGAGCGTACGGTCGGAACAGCACATCTTTTCAGGTTCAGCTTCTTAGCAAATCCTGCTTGAAATTGTCCAAGGTTGTCAAAACTGTCTTGGGTGAAATGTTCAGAGCAAATGAATAATTGAGTGTCGAACTTCGCCGGGATCTTCTCATAGACAAACAGCAGCCATGCCTGTCGAATGCACACAGCATTTACGACCGTGGTCCATTTTCAATATCCTTGTTATACTTCAAAACGTTATTCTTTGTAATTGCTTAGTAGTTACACAGAGCAGCGCGCAGCTAAACTAGCATCGGAGATCTACGCTACCTCGGACTGGGCAAGAACACCAGTGAGTGGGCTGGTCTGGATGTAAATTTTGGGGCGTGACAAAGATACAGACCAGAGCCAAAAAAGGCGGTCCCCGGACTGACGTCAGTCCGGTGGCTTTGTTGAAAAGCTAGCGTTTTACAGCCACATTTTTTCATTTTGAGATTTGCATAGGAAAGAGGAGTCAATGGACTTTGAGGTTCACTGTATGTTCATTTTACCCACCGAACTGTCGTTATTCAACTATGACAAGGTAAAATCGGTTTTGCAATCAATCACCCCTTTAAGACAAAATTGAACCCTGTGTTAGAAAGCTGTGGCTCTGTAAAGGTTATGGATCTTCCAGCAGGACTGTGATCCCAAACACACTTCAATAAAACACCCAGGACTGGTCAACCTGCTCTGAGGTATCCAGCAATCAAATACAATTGATTTCTACAGCTCTTTTTACAAGCAATGTCACAGAGGGCTTCACATTTACCTATAGAACTGCACCTCAACCAACCTAAACCCTCAAAGATGAGTCCAGATGCGCAGTAAATCTCATTCAAAACCTGTGGAGACATCTGAAAATACAGTATTTCTTTGTTTATTACACAATGTTCATTTTTGGTGCAGTATTTATTCGAGAGCGGCGTTTATTCGAGGGCGGTGTTTAATTAGGAAGAGAGATTTAGTGAATTGTAGCTGCAGTGCGGCCATAGACAAACAAAGAATATAAAAGGAGGTCAAACACAAAGCTTAGTGTAAAATTGAAGCTGCGCGTGTGTCTACATTGTGTAGAATAAATCTGAAGCAGCATGCCAAAACGTTCTTACACTTTAGCTTTCAAACAGAAAGCTGTGCAGAAAGCACTCACCAGCAGCAACAAATCTGTAGCACGCGAACTTGGGGTTGATGAAACTAAGGCGAATTTGCGAATGGCAAAGTCAGCTACCTCGCTATATTGTACACTTGTGATTTACTTGTGTAATAAATACTGTTTTAATTTAACCAATTAAATAACTATTTTCAGATTTTTTGGGTGAGGCGTTTAATCGAGGGCATCGTTTATTAGGCCTACACAATGTTCATTTTTGGTGCGGCGTTTATTCAAGGGCAAACAAACTTTTTATTGGTTTAGAGAAGGGATAACATTACAAAGCACACAACAACAATAAAAAACAATTCCGCCACTGACCAGGAAAAACGTGGTCTAAAGTCAATGGCGCATTATTCAGATGCTATTTTAAGGGCGCAAGCTTGGTCCGTGCACACTGCTGGCAAGGCCAGGGTCTTCTTTCTGCGAAGCTACGTTACATTGTTTGGATTTATGGCGTGTTACATTTCTTCAATGTTTATAAAAAGATTTTCATGAGAAATCTCTATGTATGTGAACATGATTTGTAACAATTGAGGCAATTTTCTCCCACGCCTGTTTAACCGAAGCTAATTTGGGTGGGTTTCTTCTCCCATCTCCATCAGAATCAGAATTCGGTTTATTCGCCATGTAGCCTATGTTACACAAACACGGAATTTACTGTGGCAGGAAGGTGCAAACAATAAACATATACGGGTCTTAAATTAAGTAAAAAAGTACAATAGTTAAACTAATTCCAAGAACTAAACAATTTAAAAAATAAAATATAGGGTAGGCTATATAAAAATAAGAATAAGAATTTGAATGAGCAGCATGAGCGGGCAATTTAGTGCAATGAGAAAACTGCTCTGCCTTTCCCATACAATGTCACTTATCTATCTGTTACGGCCCTGACTAGAACGTCGGTCTCCTTGGCTGTGAACCGCTCCTGGCGTGCGCCTGGCAAATCCGCCGTTATAATAGCAATCCGCCATGGAACAAGCGCTGCTCTTAAAGTGAATGTGAGATGACGCTCTGATTGGTTTATTGCACGTTACGCCCAAACCACACCCATTAGTAATGTAGCTACTTCGGACCTACCCATTTTAGATTTGTGCCAGGCGCAAAGTCATTTATCCCGCCGGCAAAATAGCAACCGAGCCGGAGTCCCGCCCACAAAGTTACTTGCGCTTTGCGTTTTCATACTTGTTTTTCAGATCGTCAAAATAGGGGGGATTGTCTGTTAAAGACGTATGTAGCAAATGTGTTAGCCTATGCAATCAAATACACATTAGAACGATCAAAAGGATCAACAAAGGATTTAATTACTAGTGTCAAGATACTTACAGGCAAACGTTTTTCTGGCCAACTTAACCCTCGTGCTGCCTTCGGGTCACATGACCCAAAGGTTCACAACGAACCATCGTTGTGTTTACCCAATTTCACCCAATACAAAAACAAATAAAAATAATTTTCTTTTAACCATTGCAATGTGGGGGGTCTGAGACAGCCCGACAGTTAAAAGAAAATGCTTCACTTTGTTTTTGTATGAGGTAAATTTGTCGCAATACGACAGTGGGTCACAATGACTGATGGGTCAGAATGACCCGAAGATAACACAAGGGTTGAATCGAGAGAGAAAAGATGTGTGACCGTTTACTTCACCATGTATAATTGAACTGTAGCGAGACCGTTAGAACAACATAAACATTACGTTACCACTAGGGGTCTCCCTTTCCCCAAATAAACAACAGAACATAACACTCCCCGCTTGTTATAATGTATTATAACACTATTCACCTTTTACAAGTAGAACAACTTCTGAGACTGGTCTACAATACACCCGCTGAGTACCCTGTCTGCCCACCCTCAGGTCCACTTTGCGAACTTTAGAGTCTTTGCTGGGAATGGCGTTCACCACCACTCTGACAGGCCATTCATTCCGCTTGACCTGTGCATCCTTGAAAAGCACAACATCTCCTTCGCTCAGGTTTGGCTTGTCCACGTGCCACTTCCTCCTTGGTTGGAGTGACACCAGGTATTCTTGATGCCAGCGTTTCCAGAATGCGTCGGCCAACGCTTGTACTTGCTTCCACTGCTTGTTGTACAGGTCTTTAAGGTCATACTCTCCCACGGGTGGCAGCACTGGGTCGACTTTCTGTGTTAGCAGCATGGCAGGTGTAAGGACTGTGGGCATGTCTGGATCGGATGACACCGGAACAAGGGGTCTAGCGTTCATAATGGCCATGACTTCAGACATGAGTGTGACCAGAACTTCATGAGACAGGTGAGCAGTGTTTGTCTGTAACAGCAGTGCATCCAGTATTCTACGGGCAATACCTATCATTCGCTCCCACACTCCACCCATATGGGAAGAGTGGGGAGGATTAAAGGTCCAGGTGCTGCTTTGATCGTGAAGGTAAGTATTCAGTTCATGGTCATCAGATCTGATCCGAAGTTCCTTGCATGCCCCTATGAAGTTTGTTCCCCGGTCAGAACGAAACAGACGGACAGGACCACGAACAGCTGTGAATCTCCTCAGTGCATTAACGAAGCTTGAGGAGGACAGAGACTCGTGCACTTCGATATGCATAGCTCTTGTTACCATGCAAGTGAAGATAACTGCCCAGACTGCCGAACACATCAACACCTACATTTGTGACCGAAGGATCTGGGTTGAGTCGTTCCGCAGGTAGGTTTGACATTTTCTGTTCTTCCATTCTTCCTCTCAGCTTTTTACAGGTCACACATTTATGTATGCAGGGTTCTAAATTAACTTTTTTGATCACCAGCCAATTTGGCTGGTAACTTTCTAAAGTTACCAGCCAATCAGAATTTCCACTAGCCAAATTCTTTCCGGTGAAAATAAGAACAATTAAGAGTTTCACTGAATGCATTTGATCATTTTATTAACATTGTTGGCATGAAAAACACAGAAAATGAAGTAAAATGAAGCACAGAAGTATGATGCAAGGGTATGTGAAATCACCAACACGTGACTAAGTAAGGACACGATTTATTGTAAATGGCTAAAACGTCCATTCGCGTCATGAGATTGACTCCTGCCTATGCATTTACAGTAACGTTTTGTCCTAAGCAGGCATTAATTAAACTGACCTAATATACTCTTTATTAAGAACAGTGTATTTACATTACACTAGACTGTGTCAGTAAGCAACACAATTTTTCTTATGCGTAGACTACATGCGGCAATCCTTACAAAACATGACAACATTTTCATTGTCAAACACAAGCCATTCCCGACCCGTCAGCCATTTGGCATTACATTTTATTTTCTTCGTTTCTCTAGTGCTATCAATATCCTCATCCCCTGCCTCGTTCCTCTTCTCGCCCCCAGAAGTTTGTCCTAACCACCGCCGCATTAAGTTAACTTTTTACTTTACTTTACTACTCTAGCTAGCTCTTATTACCTCCTATGATCCGCTATGCTTCGTTTTACTTCTTCCTTGTGTTTTCTGGTGGAAGCTCTGTTCGTTTCCACGGTTTCTCGCGCCGGTTTCACTTCAACTGCGCGCAGCCAATGGGCGTATAAAACATTATCACGTAGCATTGCGGCACAGTGTTCATGGGAAACTTAGGAAGTACTGCCAGGGGGATAAATGACCAAGAACCATGCCGAGAACAGAGCCTTATGTATCATTCATCGAATGCCTCACGTATCACCGGCCAAACTGGCTAGTGAATTTTTATTAACACCCGCCAAAATGAATTTTAACCCGCATTTGTTAATTTAGAACCCTGTATGTATGATGCTTGACACCAGTCTCTTGCCTCCAATCAGTCCAGCAGAGTGAACAGCACCTTTTGTCAGATGTCTTCCCTGATGGGCAACCCTTGCATGGTAATGCCTAACCAATAAGGTTCCTACATGGTGCTTTCCAGGGACAATGATTGGGTGTTTCTCTTCCCAGGGTATGTCGGCCAAAGGAATGCGTCCAACTCTCAGCAGGCCGTCCTTGTCTCGTCCAGTTTCCTCAGAGGGCTTGACTTGGAATAACTTCATCTCTGGAAAGGCATTTAATCTCCTCAGCAAATGCATTGTGTTGAGCATTTCTGATGATTGTTAGTTTTGCTTGTGTCGGCTCATCTGTATTGCTGCTTGAGCCCTTTGTGCAGGACCTGGCCTTGTGTATGAGCTTGGTAATGGCTCGAATGAGTGACTTCCAGCTGGAGAAGCGTTCAAATCGGTTTGATCCCAGCTTGCTTTCGGAGGCCTTGGTTATGAAAGCTTGGACCTGTGGGCGTATGTCCGCGTCTGCTGCAGGGTCAATGAGCTCAAACTCTTCTGGCTGTGAGGTCTTTGGCTAAGAAGGCTGGACCTGTGAACCAGTTGGTGTCTTTCAACATGGCTGCCGGCACTGAGCGAGTGCCGTGGTCTGCAGGGTTGTGTTCTGTGTTGACAAAGTGCCATTGTTCCGGGCTTGTTGACTTTCTGATGCGAGTGACTCTGTTGGCGACATATACATAGTCTTTTACTTGTGTTGTTGATGTAGCCCAATACAATACGGCTGTCTGTGTAGAATGTGACTTTGTGGATGTCTATGTTCAGTTCTTCTGTAATCAAGTCTGCTATTTCAACAGCCAAGACAGCAGCACAAAGCACAAGCCGTGGAACAGTGTGCCAGCTTTGCCTTGCCCATGAGGAATCCAATGTGAGTGTGTCCTTTTTCATTTATTGCTTTGAGATCAAAGAAACAGCCACATAGGGTCTCTCAATCTGAATCTGATCAAGCTTACAGAGTGAGTCCGTCCACATTCTCCACTGTTCCTCTTTCAGCGCTGGCAGAGGAGCGTCCCATTCAGTTACTTCGGCAGACAGCTCCCTGACTAAGGCCTTTCCTTGAATTGTGACAGGTGCCACAAGACTTAGGGGGTGGTAAAGTCCATTGACTGTAGACAGGATTCCCCTTATAGTAAACGGCTTCTTCTCTCTGGATACACGGAAGGTGAACGTGTCTGACTGCAAGTTCCAGGTGAGTCCCAAACTGCGCTGCAGTGGCAAGGGTTCAGCAGTTAGCTCTAGATCCACCAGATTTTTGGCCCGATACTCGGGGGGAAAGGCTTCCATCACAGCACGGCTGTTAGAGGCTATTTTGTGTAGCTTGATGCTTGACTCTGCTAACATTTCTTTTGTGTTTTTCAGTATGGCGATGGCCTTTTTGTCGGTGGGGAATGAGGAAAGCCCATCATCAACATAGAAGTTCCTCATGACGAACTGTTTAGCTTCACTGCCATGTTCCTTTTCTCCGTACAGGGCTGCTCTTCTCAGGCCGTAGATGGCTACCGCAGGGGAAGGAGAGTTGCCAAAAACGTGCACTTTTATGCGGTACTCAGTGATGGGTTTGTTTGGGTTGTTGTCTTTAAACCACAAAAATCGTAGAAAATCACGATGCTCTTCCTGGACAATGAAGCAGTAGAACATCTGTTGCACATTTGCAGTTACCGCTACAGGTTCTCTGCAGAAGCGCATGAGAACCCCCAGTAGGGTGTTGTTCATGTCAGGCCCACTGAGAAGAACGTAATTAAGGGAGGTGCCTTAGTGCTTCGCACTGGAATCAAACACTACACGTATTTGGTCCTTTTTCTGTGGGTGATAAACATTGAATATTGGTAGGTACCAGCATTCTTGTTGTGGCCTCAGCGCTGGGGCCGTTTCTGCTTGATCAGCGTCAAACATTGCTTGCATGAAGTTGAAGAAGTGTTCTTTCATGCCATGTTTCTTCTCCAGCATGCGGCGGAGGGAGGCAAGGCGGTTGACAGCATGTTGTCTGTTGTTGGGCAGACGCAGCCTGTTTGGCTTGAATGGCAGCGGTGGTACCCAGCAGTTTGCTTCATCTGAAGACGCTGGCAGTAGTGGTTTTATGTGCTCTTCCCAGACACACATCTCCGATTATCACCCATCCAAGGTCGAGTCGTTGGGCAAACGGTGCGTTGTGTGGCCCATTACATTGTTCCCGCACTTTGTGCATCCGGATTATGTCTCGCCCAAGGAGAAGAAGGATGGACGCGTTGGGATCTAGGGCTGGGATTTTGTCTGTCAAGTGCTTGAGGTGAGGATGATGTCTGGCTACCTCTGGTGATGGTATTTCAGACCTGTCGTCTGGCAGCATGTCACACTCAATCAGAGTAGGCAAGGGAATGTGGATGTTGCCGTCCACTGACTCCACTATGAAGTTGCTGACACGTCGCCCGGCTGTATCCACCACTCCTGAGCATGTTTTCAGAGTGTACCTCGATCCTGTGCCTTGAATTCCTAAATGTTAAAAGAATTCTGTTCTTCCAAGGGACTTGTTGCTCTGCTCGTCAAAAACAATGTAGGTATTCATGGCTCGGTCTCTTTGGCCAGCAGGATACACTAATGCGAGACAGATTTTGGAGCAGGATTTTGACGTGTTCACATTCCCACAGATTTCCGTGCATTTGGACGTCACAGACTGAATGGCCTCCTGTGGCTGCCGCTCCCCGCTGTGATCCACAGTACTCACATATACATCAGTTTTCCATGGGGCGGGCCCTGGGATGTAGCGCTGATGGGTGTTTGTCATTGTTGCACTCCTGGCACAGCAGAGGCATGTTACAGTCCTTAGCGACATGAGTGGATGAAGCACAGCACTTGAAACAGATGTATTTTTCCTTCAGATACGCTTTCCTTTCCTCAAGAGTTTTGTTTCTGAAGCCACAAAATCTTCTCAATGGATGAGGCTTGTTATGTAGTGGGCACTGTTTGTCGGGATCCTCATGTTTCCTGACTGCTGTTGTATTATCGCTGTCGCCGCCACTTGTTGAGGTTTCAGTCCTTCTCACAGCAACTGATGTTCTCACGTGATGACCATGCTCCTCTTATACTGGCGAAGCTAGGATCGTTGCGTGTTTTTGCCTGTTCACGGACAAAGTTGACGAAGACTGCAAAGGGAGGATATGGCACTCTGTGTTGGTCCTTGTAACGTGATCCTACACTAATCCACCTCTCTTGTAGCTTGAGAGGGGGTTTCTGGACTATTGGGCTTACTCAGCGGGAGGTGTTGAGATACGAGAGACCGGGTAAGTATCCATCTGCTCTGGCTGCTTCAAGTTCCATGAGAATGTCTCCAAGTTCTCTTAGCTTGTGATTTTCTTTGGCTGAGATCTTAGGAAAATCTTCAACTTTTTCCAGAAGAGCATTTTCAATCACCTCAGGTGAGCCATAAACCTCTTCCAGTCTTTGCCATAACATCCCGAGGCCTGTGGGTGCATTGTGAATGTGCACTGCTCTGATCCTTTTAGCCTGCTCAGATGATGAAGTTTCAGTTTCAGGTCATCAGTAGAGCTGATAAAGGATGCCTTCCAGGCCCAGTAGTTCTCTGGCTTGTCATCAAACTTCAGTAGGCCCAAACTCACCAGCTCTCGTTGCATCAGGTACTTCCCTAGGTCTGTTGCAGCCACCGCACCGGATGGGCTTGTGTTGTACATAGGGAATGACTGTGCATGGTAAGGCTGAGGAGGCTTGAAATCATCACTGGTTTGTTTCACATAGTGGGGGAGCTCTCCGTAGCTGTATGATTTTCTCTGTGCAGTGCTGTGTACCTGATTTGGGGTCCAGGTGTCTTCTCCTCTGTGCGAGTGGTGTCAAGCCAGCTCCATAAACCCGTGGTCACTGATTTCACTTGGTGACCTATTACTCTGATTCTCATATCTGTTTGTTGCTGAAGTGGATTTGACAGTTTATATTCTTCTTCAGCAGCTGCTTCAAGACTTTCAGCTTCGGCGTTAGCAGCCGCCGCGCTTGCTAGTCTCAGTTCATGAAGCCTGGCGTTTAGGATGGCTTGTTTTTTTATCAGCTCTGCCTCTTCTCTAGCGAATGCTAGCTCCGCACGCGCAGCTTCTGCTTTAGCCCGTGCTTTCAATGCCATAGAATTAGTTACAGATTGTCTGCTGGTTCTTGAGCAGTTGGATATTTGTGATTTTGTTTTGTAGTTCATCCAATTCCTCTTCTTCCTTTATATGTGCCATGGTGGTTGTTTTGGGTGATTTTGTACTACAGATCGACGAACGCTGGCCATTGGAAGAGCTGCCTTTTTACTGTTCTGCCCCCGCTTCTGTGTGTGTGAGGCGCAGCCTAGACTGCTACATTAGCTCAGCAGATAGCTAACAGTTTCCCCAAAATAAAGAATGAAGCATGAATGATCCTTTCCAAGCTCTTTACTGAGGAATCACTGTAAAACTACAAAGAACAAAGAATACATCTCAGTATTTCATTCGATTACAGATATATTGTCTGTTAAAGACGTATGTAGCAAATGTGTTAGCCTATGCAATCAAATACACATTATAACGATCAAAAGGGATCAACAAAAGATTTAATTACTGTCAAGATACTTACAGGCAAACGTTTTTCTGGCCAACTTAAATCGAGAGACAAAAGATGTGTGACTTCACCATGTATAATTGAACTGTAGCGAGTAGTGATGTGTCGTTCGTGAACGATTCGTTAATTTTGAACGAATCCTTACAAGGACTCAGCAGTAACGAGTCCTCTCAAAGAGTGATTCGTTCATTTTCTCGTGGCCGCGCATCGGGACTGTTGCATAGGCTCGTCCAAGTAAACAGAAATGATTCGTTCATTTCCCGACTCGGTCTTTCTACAAGTCTTTTGATCATTTTTCACGTGACCTGCAAAGGCTCTGTAGTGGCAGCTAGAGGAAACAAACGATTCGTTCATTTCCCGACTCGGTCTTTCTACAAGTCTTTGGATCATTTTTCACGTGACCTGCATAGGCTCTGTACTGGTAGCTGGAGGAAACGAACGAATCGTTCATTTCCCGACTCGGTCTTTCTACGAGTCTTTGGATCATTTTTCACGTGACCTGCATAGGCTCTGTACTGGAGGAAACAAACGATTCGTTCATTTCCCGACTCGGCCTTTCTACAAGTCTTTGGATCCTTTTTTCACGTGACCCGCATTGTATTTTTTAGTAGAGGAAACAGTTTCCTTATTCCCTTTCGCGTGGCCGCTGTTTTAGTAAGACGTGAATGATATTCGCTCAAGTCATCATACTGACTGGTTTTGTTATTTTCACTTTACATTTACACTTACAGTTTAGTGCAGTGTAATTGTTTGCCGTGATAATTAAATGCTAGTGTGATAATAAATGACCAAATCATACAAACTGTCATGATACATTATTTTAATGTAATGCAGGAATTTCTTTTAAAATAGTATCTGCTGGTGCACATGTCATGCACTAACCTACATGAGAATATGATACGTGTTTGCAGTGGACGGATAGCCCCCCCCCCCCCCCCCCGTTGAAATGAACGAATGACTCGAAAAAAGATTCGTTCATTTTACTGAACGAGATTCAAAGAACCGAATCAGTAAAATGATCCAAACTTCCCATCACTAGTAGCAAGACCGTTAGAACATAAACATTACGTTACCACTAGGGGTCTCCCTTTCCCCAAATAAACAGAACATCACAGTTTATTTTCTGAAGAAAATGTGTCTGTTTGCTGAAGCAGTTGAAATTATTTTGTTTTGATAGCTTGAATAGTACGACGGAGTATTAGGGCCAGTGTAGGTGGAAAATATCGGGGATATTTATTATCCCGAGAGATTATAAAGTCATTTTATTAGCGCTTTGGGCTCCAGTAACATAGCCACCATGAGAGTTTACATTTACATTTAGTCATTTAGCAGACGCTCTTATCCAGAGCGACTTACAGTAAGTACAGGGACATTCCCCCAAGGCAAGTAGGGTGAAGTGCCTTGCCCAGGGACACAACGTCATTTGGCACGGCTGGGAATCGAACCGCCAACCTTCTAATTGGTAGCCCGATTCCCTAACCGCTCAGCTATCTGACCCCCCCTATCTGAGTTATCATTGTCAAAGGTAATAGCACACTAGGGCATGGCATATCTAATAAAGTTTGAATGGTGTTTCTAGCTTTTGTTGTTTTTTGAATTAGTCAATTATTTTAAATACAATTGAAATTCATTATTTCACATTACCGATGTAAAAGTGTAGTTAAATAGGCAAATAAATTGGGCGGAAGAGGAATAATAAGTAGCATGCAGGATAGTGTTTTCAGAAAACAGAAACACACCAATAATATCTGAATCAAATAGAAATATTATGTAAGAATAAAGTTAACATGAAATAATTGTAATCAGTCTTATGTAATTTTTTTAGAGAACATTGAGTTAATTGGAAAAGTGCAAGGGGAGATATATATACATGGACATGATGATAATTACCCAAAAAACGGTACAATTGGGTGTTCTACAAAATCAATGTGATGGAGGACCTTTAAGGGTGTGCTTGAAATGGAAATGACAATGTCAACAATTAAGACTGGAGAGCTATTGATTCTAAAACCCACAGTAATACTTTGTATGTTTTTTGCTTTCCCATTGTCAAGTCAGTATTTCACATGCATGATGAAAGAATATCAAAAACAGGCCTAGGGCTGAAATAAATAAAACACCTTGGCATGCAGACATTGGGTAAAATGAGTGACCTGGGGTATGATCCCCTACAGAAAAGAATAATAATAAATAACTCTTGACCCACAAAGTACGAGAAGGAGAGTCAGGTAACTGGATCCAACCAATGCTTGGCTGTGGTTGGTGTTGCTGGCATGGAACAACACTGCATCTCTCTCTTTCTCTGTCTCTCTCTCTGTCTCACTCTCTATGCTGTGGAAAGATTGGGGATGGAGTGGCATGGGGGATGGGGACTCGCAGTTGAGTGGTTTCTACAACAGGAATCAAGTTGCAGGTCGTGTCTGCTGACATGCCATGTGTACTGAACCTACGTATCAAATGGCATGCTTCCATCCTATACAGTATGTCCCGTTCCCCAATATGTCTGAGGCAGTAAGTCAAAAGCACCTGGATGACATCCTACATCCAGTTGCTTTAGACGTAACAAACCAGAATGCTGTTCTGCCTTTTTTCCCACAGTGGAAATGATGCAATAGCAAACCGATACTGTATGAACCTGTCTGCATCAGTGTGTGGTGCAATATGACAAAGTAATATTTTAATCAGGGCTGGACTGGGACCGAAAATCAGCCCTGGGATTTTTTTTTTTTTTTTTGCTTTTTCTCTCTAAGCTTTTCTGCGCCTCCCTTGCGCTTTCGTTTCTCCATTTTTATCGATGCTAAACTTTAACGATGACAAACCATGTTAGGCATTAGCCAACAGCTCGTGTCTTCTTGGATTTGATTGGGTCAGGCGAGTGCCAATTAAGGACATTAACCAATGGGCCGCTGTCAGTTCTCTATGGGCCGGCCCGACCAAAAACAAAAACAAAACAATGGGCCGCTGTCAGTTCTCTATGGGCCGGCCCGACCCAAAAAATAAATAAAAAATGGGCCGCGGTCAGTTCTCTATGGCCCGGCCCGACCAAAAAAACAAAAAATACAATGGGCCGCTGTCAGTTCTTTATGGGCCGGCCCGACCAAAAAAAATAAAAAATACATACATTATATCGGCGAGTCGGCCCAAAAGTGCGTCGGCCCACCGGGCAAATGCCCGGTATGCCAGATGGCCAGTCCAGCCCTGATTTTAATGTATGCTTTTTGCAACAGTGAGCAGCTGTAATCTTTAAAAAAAGAAAAACATAAAAGAATGTGGTTCGAGATTTAGCTTGGGTGTGTGTATCTTGTTCACATTAAAAAAGAAGAGGTCAAAAGAAGGTGTCTGATACACTTCTAATCTATAATAATGATTTCCTAAACTGCAAAGAAAGGTGATGAGACCACTTATGGTAACAATTAGGGGTCTGTATACTTTTTCATTATTTCTGGGATGTGGTGTAACCATTTGGGATTCCTTGACATTCAGTGACATTTTCACCTGGCTATATCCAATGTTTAGATATGTTGTGGTATTTATGCAAATTAGTGCATACCTAATTAGATTATGCACCGTTTGCCCATGTTAACAAAACATTTCAAAAAACTTGTAATACATTCTTCATTTGTCTTGATGTAAGTAAGCAACTCAGTAATTTTCATGGTGATATCTAAAGGTTAAAAATATTACCCTATTCACGTGAGAAAAAGAATGAATAGGCGTATGAATAGGCTATATTTGGTTCTTTTTTTAAACTTTCCCTTAAAGGGATTCTTCGGGGCTTTTTTTCCCTTACTCAGGACATATTGAGGATACAAAATCAGTTGAGTTTGCTTCTGTTGCAATTTGTCCTACCTTTTTTCATAAAATGACTGGACTACTAGTAAGAACCTCACACTTGAAGGATATGTACACAGTCAAACAGTCTATGGTGTCAATCAAAATGCATAAGATCATCTTATAGTTTCACCCTATTCATTTTTATTCATCCAAGCCTTTTATTATTTTGATTCCAAAACTAATTTGCTCTCTCATCTTGCTCAGGATCTTTGTATATGGAGGTTGAGTTGTTGAAAAAATGTTTATTCCTTCTTTGTTTTGGTTACCATGCCATTTGGTTCTCCTTTTGGTCGTTTTTTGCCATATTCTCTCCATGTGAGAACTGTGTGGAACTCCTACTGCAGCTTTAATAAGCATTATTCACATTAACTGTGAATAATGAGAATGTGATTGTTCTGTCGCAACTTCAATAATTCTGCTGAATTAACTTTAACCAAAATAATTTATTAATCACGGCACACAAAAATGATTTACTGTCGGTACAGAAACCTTTAGCCCACATATCATAATTATTATAGTTTTATATTGTATGTCGTTAGGAATAGTTGACATGATGTAGCAGAGACACGTCATCCATTCTTTTTACAGTCAATGGAACACGCCGGATCTGGATCGGATCTGATAAATAAATCCAAATTGAGCATTAAGGCTTGCAGTGTGAACGTAGCCTAAATATACAGGGCATGTTGAACTTGCTTTGTAGTACAGGCCTCTGGTCTGTGAATGCATGCAGTATTCAAAATCTTGGAAGGGGAAGGCTTGGACCTTCAATTTGCACACATGCAGTTGATTGCGTGATTGACATCAGCTGATGACGTGACGCGCTGCCTGAGTGCCATGCCAGAACTAGCTCCGCCCATTTCTAACAGTATTTCAGTCTTGAGAGTCTAGGAACAGTCTGTGTTTACTGGTTACAGCACCAGGCAGTGAACAATAAAAAATATGTAACAGTGCAATAATAACATGTCAATGTACATTGCAGCAAAAACGTCATATGATAAGTGCAACATCAAACTACCACTGTATCAAAAAAACATAGTTTGAAATAATACTAAACGTTTGGTATTTGGTATTTTGTATATACTGTATACATACATGCTATATATACACTGTGTGCCATACAGTATGAAGTATACAGCATGAAGGTCCTGGGTTTGATTGCTGCAAGGCCTGTTGGTGCTCAGGGGGGCCTTGGGTCTTCCAGGCCTTTCTGTGTGGAGTTTTCCCCGTGCTCCCTTTTCTCCACAAAGAATCCCAACACAAGAACATGCAGAACAGGCTGTTCTCTTATCCTGTCAAAACATGGGCATGAGCACTTGGACTGGTCCTCCTGGACTCCTGCCTGCCCTTGTAGGAGTGATGGCGTGACTGGGAAACATGCAGAGAATAGGTTTCACTTGTGTGTGTGTGTTCTTAGTGTCTCCGCTCCCTGACCATGTTTGTGTGTCTTACTGTGAGACAATACAAGTTTCTTCTTCTATTTAAATATTTAGAAGGCAACTGGATGGAAGCTGGGAGTTGATCAAAATCCCTACGGAGATAGGGATATTTACAGATGATTTACTCTTGCCTGGTATCTTTAAAAAATAAAAATAAGAGGCAGCATAAACAGTGTGCTCTCATTTGACAGAAAGTTTTGTTTTAACTCCAGATACAAAATCAAGTAGTATGTGAAATATTAATTGAAAATATTTAAGGTGACCTGATTCTGTTGTAAAAAACAACAAGAGTTTCACAGAAATGAAATAATATTTGTCAAGTGTGTCAGGTTTAAGGCAAGGAGTTTAGAATCAAATCAGTCTCGGTTATTTTTTGTGAATCCCTCTTTCTTTATGGGTGTGGGTGTGTATGTGTTAGGCCTGGCTGGTGGACCCAAGTGCATGACACAAGCCAAGACACATGGCTTTGAGGTTCAAGGGGTTTATTGTGAGCAGACAGACCGGGTGTACAAGGGCAGGGCAGGCAGAATGACCAGACAGGCAGGGCAGGGTAGATGGAGCTGGCGAATCTGTTAACAAAAAATACGTAACTACCTTCTCAATAGTTTAATTAAGTCAAATGTAGCCAAACAGGACTGACTGTGCAGACATAACAGACAATCTGGCGGTGAATGGAGGGAACACCAGGGTCGAAATACTGTTGGGTTGATGAAGTGATGGATGGCAGATGTGTAGGGTTGACAGATGGAAGAGATGGACTGGAATACCGGAGCCTAGAATCACACAGACAGGGGGGAGACAGGAACAGACTTGGTTGAAGTGGAGGGCCTGACAGTATGTGTGTTTGGTAGAGGGGCGGTGACGCTGTCCCGGCCCAGGTATCACTTGTGTGAAATATTTTTTGCAGTGCAGCTGTGTTATACCATTATCGTTTTATCACGGAATTCAAGTGGCCTTAACTCCCCTCACAAGTGTACAGCCACTCTAGAGCTCCTTTGTGGGAAGAATACTCATTTTGAATTGCAATATAGAAATGTCTTATGATTATGGAATAATTGACATCTGGAGTATGATGAATCTTTCTGTTATGGAATTTTCCGCCTACCATAAGACGTTTACAAGAATTTCGAACATTTTTGTTTCCAAAACAGAAATATAGTAAAACCTTTGCATCAAATCAAATTCACAGACTAATGCCGCCCCACTGAAGAAAAATGTACATATCCACATAATCTGCCAAATTTGATATATTCCAGCATTCCCCTTCAAATAGTGGAATGTGATTTTGGACCAATTGCATCATACCTTTTCACTATGTGGCATAACATTCTGAAATGTGCCTACATTTGCAGCAAATCATTTTGTCAATCATCAATTTTCCACAACCATTGATTTTTGATGAATTTACTTACCCCAAGGGGGTGACAAAGGTGTTCATCTTGGAAAGGTGCTCTCCAATACATTTTAGAGCAACAAGGCCTCAGTGAATTTCAAGATTTACAAAGGTTCTAAGTCGTCAGAGATTTTGTTAACAGTTAAGCTAACAGATTTTAAGAAAATGTCTCAAGTATTATTTCTAATATTATTGAGAGAGCCATAACTCACTCAGTGTCTGCAATTACTTATGACACCTATCTTTGGAACTAACTACAAATGATATGTGCCTCTTGTTAGCTAGTCACACAGCAGCTAAGGATGATAGCTTGTTGCAGGAAATCGCTGCATGTGCTTGTAATATTTGTAGGTAAAGAAAGGGTACACGGAGACAGAGAGAAGGTACGTCTATTTGTTCTTTACTTCAGACTCCAATGCCCGCATACAGGAAGTTAAGTGGCCCATACGGATATCGTAGAACATGAAAACTACTACACTCCTCCCTCCTAGATTATAACCTAGATAGCCAGACTACATACTTCATTGCATTAGTCATTCCTTAAAATACATATGCAGGGTTCAATAAACAGTAACATACCCTAAACTTCATTAACACAGCAGTCAGAACATAATTACTGACTTAACAATTAATTATCTCTACATGAACATTTAGAGATTCAGTCTTTCTGGTGCTGTTCGCTGTCTTCCAGGATAGCGACGCTCAGGTTGAGCTTCCGGAGCATCAGCAGCTGCATCTTGTTGCTCCACGCTTTCTGCTTGGTCCTCAGAGCTTGCTGTGTAGTCCAGGAAATCGCTGTCATCCATTCTCCTTGGTCGTATTGAAGCCTTAGATGCACGAAGGTGATCCACATGCACCTTGACTTGGCGTTGACCTATTTGCACTACATAGGTCAGAGATCCTTTTTGTTGCAGTATTTCCCCTGGAATCCACAGTTTCTTAGGATGTCTGAAATCTCGAACTAACACCCTCTCTCCTAGATTAAACATCCGGAGAGGCCTTGCCCGCTTGTTGTAGCTGATGCTTGACCACCACTTCGGATATGTCCGGCTTCAGTAATGACAGGCGAGTGCGTGGTTGTCTTTTCAGGAACAACTCAGCCGGGGTGCGTTCAGTGACTGTGTGAGGAGTGTTTCGATATGTGAACAGGAACCGAGCAAGCCGTAGATGGGGTGACACAGACTGTGCTTCCAGTCGTGTCCAGGCTTTCTTGAAAGTCTGTACCGCTCGTTCTGCTGCTCCGTTAGACGCAGGATGGTAAGGTGGTGTGAGAACATGGCGTACTCCGTTACTCTTGAGAAACTGCTCAAACTCCGTCGATGTAAAGGGAGGGTCATTGTCTGACACAAGCACCTTTGGCAGACCATATGATGCAAAGAGGTTCCTGAGAAGATTTGCAGTCTTCTCTGCTGTTGTCAGTTGTGTAGGCAGGACTTCTAGCCATTTGGAATAGACATCTACTACCACCAAGTAGTGCTGCTTGTTGATTTCAGCGAAGTCCACATGTATCCTTTCCCACGGTGTTGTAGCCCATGACCAAGGGTGCAGAGGTGCTGCAGCAGGTCTGTTCAGTGTAGTCTCACACGCTGCACACTGACTCACGTGATTCTCTATCCCTTGGTCCAGTGCAATGGCCCTTGACCCCCAAATAATACATCCCTGGTCTGTAGACAACTGATCCTTCCTCAAGCAAAACGGCTTGAGCTCTGGATTGGGCACAAACTTTGGCCATCCTGACAATGTCAGATCCAAGACCTTAGAGAGGATTGGGTCTAGTCTAGTTTCTTCTGCTATGTCTTTGGCAGACACCGGCAACTGCTCAACATGGGACACACAGAAGGCTTCCTTCTCATCTGTGCTGTCATCAGCGTCATGCTTGCACGGAAGACGTGACAACGCATCCGCATTGGCGTGGTCACTGGAACGTCTATACTGGATGTCATAGTCATATGCCAGTAGGATTAAGGCCCAGCGTTGCATGCGGAGTGCAGCAAGAGTTGGGACTGCTGATTTGGGGCCTAGTATGGTCAAAAGTGGCTTATGGTCGGTCAAGAGCACAAACTTCCTTCCATACAGGTACTTGTGGATTTTCTTGACACCGAATATTATGCTCAATGCTTCTTTTTCAATTTGAGCATAGTTTCGCTCACTTGATGAAAGAGTCCTTGATGCGAAAGCAATTGGTAGCTCTTCACCAGAGGGTAGCACATGCGAAATTACTGCAACAACACCATATGGACTGGCGTCACATGCTAGCCTAAGAGGCTTCTCTGGGTCATAGTGTGCAAGACACTTGCTGTTCAGGAGACGCTGTTTGCAGGCTTTGAATGCATCTTCACATTTCTCGGACCATGTCCATGGTGTGTCTGTGTGTAGCAGCTGGTGAAGTGGATGCAGTAATGTAGATACATTTGCCAAGAACTTTCCATAATAATTAATCAATCCCAGGAATGCTCTTAGCTCTGTAACATTCTGTGGAGCAGGTGCATTTACTATGGCTTCTACCTTGCTTGCTGTTGGGTGAAGTCCTTGTGCATCGATTCTGTATCCTAGGTACTCTACTGAATCTTGCAAGAATGCACACTTTGATTTCTTGATCCTTATTCCATGCTTTTCCAGTCTTTTCATGACTTCATCTAATATTGCTAAATGTCTTTCCTTTGTAGGCGCTGAGACAAGGATGTCATCCATAAAGCACACTACATTCTCCATTCCATGAAGGATTTGGTCCATTGTGTGTTGGAACACTGCTGGAGCGGTGGAGACACCGTAGGCCAGACGGTGGTATCTGAAAAGGCCCTTGTGTGTGCGTATCGTCAGATACTGCTCTGATTCTGGATCAAGCTGCAGTTGTTGATAGGCGAAGGACAGGTCAAGTTTGCTGAAAACTGTTCCGCCGGCCAAAGTAGCAAATAAGTCCTCCGCGTTTGGTAGAGGATATTCCTCTGGGAGTATGCATCTATTCACAGTCACTTTGTAGTCACCACACAACCTCACAGCCTTGTCTTTCTTGGGTACTACGACGATAGGTGCAGCCCAATCACTCCTTTCCACTTGTGTAATGATTCCGTTCTTCTGTAAGCGCTCAAGTTCTTTTTCCACTGCTTCCCTTAACGCATAAGGTACTGGTCGTGACTTGTGGAAGATTGGTTTGGCATCGCTCTGCACTCTAATCTTTGCTCTGAAGTCTTTAATCTTCCCATATCCGTCCTTGAACAAGTCTTTGTGCTTTTCAAGCATGTCTTGCAGTGTGAGTGGTTCAGTTCTCTGAAGGCTGAAGATCTTTCCCCAGTTTAGCTTTATCTTCTGCAGCCAATTTCTTCCCAGCAATGGCGGTTTACTGCCTTTAACCACCACAAGTGGCAACTTCCACTCTTGATCCCCATACTTCACCGGCACCAGGACCTTCCCCAGCACAGGTATGATATCTCCCGTATATGAAGACAGGTGAATGGCTTCAGCTGCTCCTGATAAAGGGACTCTGGAATCAAAGATACTGAAGCACCCGTATCCACTTGCATTTTCACTGGTTTCCCAGATATCTCCATGCTGACAAAAATGCTGTCTTTCTTTCCTTGTGCAGTGTATACTGTAAACAATTCCAGCTCATCGTCATCACCATCTTCTGAGTCAGCAGTTTCCCTGGTTGCTATGACCATTTGCGCTTTGTCCCTCTGTCTTATTTTCTTGCAGACTCTTTTCAAATGGCCAACTTTCCCGCATCCATGGCATGTTTCAGTGCAGTAGTAGTAGTAGCAGTTGGTTGATGGTTATCCTTGCCACATCGACAGCACCGCCAGTTCTCTGAAACCCGTTGTTTCCCTCTAGAATCATCCTGCCAGTCGTAACGTGATCTTTGACCTTTCATGTGATGTTGTCTTTCACTTGAAGTATTGAAGATTTTGTCCACTGCACCTTTTGGTTTCTCAGCATGTTCTCTCAATTCTTCCGTGTCCTTGTAGGCCAATTCTAGAGCAAGTGTAATTTCACAGGCCTTTTTGAAAGTGAGTTCTTTTTCAGAGTAGCCTTTTGGGATACCGCTCCCCTAAGAGGCCACATACAAACTTATCCCTGAGTGCATCATTGAGAAATTGTCCAAAGTCACAAGTGCTCGCTAGTTTCTTCAGTGCAAGGATATATTCAGAGACAGATTCATCTTGCTTTTGCTGTCGTTTGTAGAATCGGAAGCGTTCCGCTATCAAGATAGGCGTTGGCTTGAAATGCAGTGACATGGCTTTCGTGAGGTTATCGTAAGACTCCTCACTGACCTTTTTCGGTGCAACCAGGTTTTTTAGTAATCCATATTTGATCGGACCCAAAACACTCAGGAATACATCTGCATTCTTCCCTGCATCAATGTCATTTGCAGACAGCCATCTTTCAAACCTTTCCAAATATGAATCAAAATCTTCTTTCTTACTGTCAAATTCCGGAACCTTTCCAATATATGCCATTTCTGCAGTCGTAGTCGTATTCGAATGTCCTTGCGACTTTATAAGTCCTCCTCTTTCAAGAAATTCTTCAGTTAGCTTCCCTTTCAGTTAATCTCAGTTTTTCGTCGTCAATTTAAACCACGTCCTTGCGCTCTTGCGCTTTTCAATGTTGTGCCTTGCTTAGCATCTAAAACTATTTAGCAGATAGCACTGACGGTTTCTTCTGAACCAAACAACATGCGAAATTTTGCTAAAAAGATATATTCATCAAACATCTTTAGTTTCCATCAGTGATGTGGATTCACTTCGTCACCTCGTCGCCACTGTAATATTTGTAGGTAAAGAAAGGGTACACGGAGACAGAGAGAAGGTACGTCTATTTGTTCTTTACTTCAGACTCCAATGCCCGCATACAGGAAGTTAAGTGGCCCATACGGATATCGTAGAACATGAAAACTACTACAGTGCTGTCGGTGAGGGAATGGTTCTCTTCTTACCGAGATATTGCAAAACTGGAGCTTTTGACAGTATTCATAACATAAAACATAACTTAGAATATTTTTTATAATATGGCCAAAATGCAAAATAGTATTTGATGATCTAAGTTACATGAGAACATTTATGTTTTACTATAAATGTTTGTGGGTAACTGTCTTTTACATCTACAGTTAGGTCCATAAATATTTGGACATTGACACAATTTTCATCATTTTGGCTCTGTATACCACCACAATGGATTTGAAATGAAACAATCAAGATGTGCTTTAAGTGCAGACTTTCAGCTTTAATTTCAGGGTATTTACATCCAAATCAGGTGAACGGTGTAGGAATTACAACACATTTTATATGTGCCCCCGCCCTTTTTAAGGGACCAAAAATAATTGGACAAACTAACATAATCATAAATCTAATTGTCACTTTTAATACTTGGTTGCAAATCCTTTGCAGTCAATGACAGCCTGAAGTCTGGAACCCATAGACATCACCAGACGCTGGGTTTCGTCCCTGGTGATGCTCTACCAGGCCTCTACTGCAACTGTCTTCAGTTCCTGCTTGTTCTTGGGGCATTTTCCCTTCAGTTTTGTCTTTAGCAAGTGAAATGCATGCTCAATTGTATTTAGGTCAGGTGATTGACTTGGCCATTGCAGAACATTCCACTTCTTTGCCTTAAAAAAACTCTTTGGTTGCTTTCGCAGTATGCTTCGGGTCATTGTCCATCTGCACTGTGAAGCGCCGTCCTATGAGTTCTGAAGCATTTGGCTGAATCTGAGCAGATAATATTGCCAGAAACACTTCAGAATTCATCCTACTGCTTTTGTCAGCAGTCACATCATCGATAAATACAAGGGAACCAGTTCCATTGGCAGCCATACATGCCCACGCCATAACACTACCTCCACTATGCTTCACTGATGAGGTGGTATGCTTTGGATCATGAGCAGTTCCTTCCCTTCTCCATACTCTTCTCTTCCCATCATTCTGGTACAAGTTGATCTTGGTCTCATCTGTCCATAGGATGTTGTTCCAGAACTGTACAGGGTCTTTTAGATGTTTTTTGGCAAACTCTAATCTGGTCTTCCTGTTTTTGAGACTCACCAATGGTTTACATCTTGTGGTGAACCCTCTGTATTTACTCTGGTGAAGTCTTCTCTTAATTTTTGACTTTGACACAGATACGCCTACCTCCTGGAGAGTGTTCTTGATCTGGCCAACTGTTGTGAAGGGGTTTTTCTTCACCAGGGAAAGAATTCTTCTGTCATCCACCACAGTTGTTTTCCGTGGTCTTCCGGGTCTTTTGGTGTTGCTGAGCTCACCAGTGTGTTCTTTCTTTTTAAGAATGTACCAAACAGTTGATTTGGCCACACCTAATGTTTTTGCTATCTCTCTGATAGGTTTGTTTAGATTTTTCAGCCTAACGATGGCTTGCTTCACTGATGGTGACAGCTCTTTGGACTTCATATTGAGAGTTGACAGCAACAGATTCCAAACACAAATACCATACTTGAAATGAACTCTAGACCTTTTATCTGCTCCTTGTCAATGAAATAACGAACTCCCATGAGGGAATAACATACACATGGCCATCGAACAGCTGAGCAGCCAATTGTCCAATTACTTTTGGTCCCTTAAAAAGGGGGGGGGCACATATAAAATGTATTGTAATTCCTACACCGTTCACCTGATTTGGATGTAAATACCCTGAAATTAAAGCTGAAAGTCTGCACTTAAAGCACATCTTGATTGTTTCATTTGAAATCCATTGTGGTGGTATAAATGATGAAAATTGTGTCAATGTCCAAATATTTATGGACCTAACTGTATGTTTTCACGTTGTTTGCTTGCGTACTTGTTTAGAATGTTGGATACAGTATATGCTATTATATACATTCTTTGGTTTATTGATGTACATATGCTATCTGTGTACTGTGTACTGTGGTGTATGTGGATAGCATCATGGATGACAGAGGAAATTGGCATAATTATCTAATTTGTTTGTGTCTGAATGCCTTTGGTTTCCACCTGTAATGGTCGTGGGATTCCTAGGTAGCAGGGGAATGGATGTGCAGAGCAATGGATATGTTGTATTGGTAGTTTTGCTAATGTTTGTTTGCTGTTATGTGTTCTTATCTATGTACACTGCCTTAGTCCTTCGTGTCAGGGGGTAGAGGGTGGTGGGAAGGAAACAAGAGTAAGGGGGGGATTGTTGTGTCACACATTGCCATGTTTGCCCTGTGCCCAGTGGCGGAGCCAGGGAATTTCCATTGGGGTGGCCAGGATGGGGCCAGTGATAATTTTTGGGTGGCAAGCATGTGTCTCACCAGGCGATGCAGAGCTATTTTAGACACATATAGGAAACATCTCAACATTTTCTACAGCATTAAACATATTCAATATAAACTTGTGGACAATATCGATGGAAAAGTTAGCAGAAGAGTACAACATACAATGTAAGATTGACAATTTACCTGGGGATCCACTGGGGCCACTCCTCAGGGAGGACTCTTCTGTCCTGCTCTCAATCAATCTTTCAGAAACATCTAAAATAATTACAATAAGGTGTACAGGTAATTTTCCTAAAGGTTTTATAATGCATGCTATATAGTGTTTAACAAACACACTATAAGCTAAAGTATAATATTAGTGAAAGTGTCTCTGGGTAGCAAATACAAATATGCCATACTTTAATGTAATGAAAAAACTAACTGATATGTTTTACAATGCACTTTCAACCTGACCTGTATATGAATAGACACACTTTAAGCCAATTGTAAATAAGATAACATCATATCAAGCTGTACTATATGTGAGTCTCTATACTGTATACCTGGAGGTCCATTTAAGTTGCTGCTCTCTGGGGGCTCCTCATCCTCACTCTCTGCCTGTTTTTTCTCCATCTCATCCTCATTCTTTGCCTTAGCTGTCTTCTTTCCACTTGTCCTGAAGAAGGACGCTATGTCTGCCTTCTTCCTCTTCATTATTTTTCCCTCTTTAATGACACCTATCCAAAATGCATACTGTATATACCTGACACAATCATAACACGTTCTGGCAACGTAGTTATCAAATACAGCATAGCATATAGCAATTTTAACAGTTTACTATGTTCTCCTCCGATCTAGCTTGCTTCTAAACTTCGCAAAATAGATAGTCATGGGTGGGATAGTCACAGTTATTAGAAGACAAAAACAACATCCATTATGATATCATACCTTTCTGTTTTGCGTTTCTTCACTTAGCCGCAGGTGCCGGTCGAAGCGTCAGGTGGTAACAGGCATTCTCAGGCCATGCTTGAGCCGTTTAATTCAAATACAGGATGTGTGCGCGCTGCGCGTGGCTAAAGGGTCCGACAGTGTACTAGCGGTGCGAGAAAGGTTCCGCATTTTTCCACAGCCGTCAAAACTTTTAACCGCTCTGATGTGGTGCTTGGGGTGGCCAATGGGGTGGCCGAGATTCTACGGGGGGTGGCCGTGGCCACCCCCGGCCACCCCCTGGCTCCGCCATTGCCTGTGCCACTGTTGATACTGTGATGGTGCTTCCGCTTTCCTTATACAAACAATAAATGTGTTACAAATGTGTGAATTGCTATTGTAACATGCCTTTTTTCACACCATGTGCTTCATTTTAGTTGTAACCTGACCACAGTATTGACCCCAGAATGACACTGAGGAACTTCCTAAACCATCACAAATGCATGAGGTTGTGCGTGTGTTCTGGGGTGTGTGAACATGTGTGTATTTGTAAAAGAGAGGGAGAGAAAGAGAAAGAATTGTTATGCAACTACTCTCCTGATCATGTTACAGGAGGGCAATAATTATCCACTCACTGACCGTAAAGCAAAGTTAGCTTAGAGCTGAGATAGAGAAGTGCTCTTTGAGTAATTTACTCCAGCTACTCATCAGTCATGGTTGTTGGGTGTCCTACAAAGAACATCAATCTCTAGTCATGACGTAAAAATTCAATGAGTATGTAGCCGGGTGGTGAATTAGTTGTAGCACCCCCGTCATTTTAGTTTCTGGGTGAATGCATGTGTATGTAAATGACTAAAAAATGACTAAAATGTATATATATATATTTTGTTGTGGACCTGAGGGGTACATTTTGGGTTGTTTGTTTTGGCCACTGGGTGGCGGTGTCGAGAACCAGGTGTTGACGCGGTGCATCTTGGTCGTTCTTTCTTTTCTTTTTCGTCCGAACATGAAAGCAGCACCTTTGGAAACTGCCGGAGTAAACCGCGTAAACATCTAGGTAAATGTTGTAATACTGTTTAAAACATGTATGTTAAAAGGGTTGAATTATACCTGTTCATCTTTTACTGGATGATGTTTTGTGTTTATTATATATTTTTGGATAGATGTCTATGGATTCGTATGTGGCGGCTAACGCCAGTGTTTCCGTGACTGTATATTTATATTGTTTTGTTTTCTTTGTCAGTGTTCCTAAGTCCACTGCCGTATTGTTTTGTATTATTTTGTTTTAAATCATTTCTTGGGGTGTGCTTTCTGCGAAAGTAACAGTTAATAAACGAACCCGGGAAAAGTAATTGTGTCCTGTGTCGGTCTCAGTTCGGCAGGCTACAAGTATGACACCAATGAAGTTCTAATTAAATGATAGATTTTTCAATACAGACAATTTGTTAAGTGAATTATGGGGATTTACAAGTCATAAGAAATCAATAAGTACATGTACACATGACAGTTTAAACAGTTATTATATTGTTGTTTTTAGTTACACATTTTGTATATTGAAGCCTTAAAAATACAACATTACGATAAAGCCATAATACTGTCCGTAACCTCAAGAAAATTTACACATTCAGCAGTGTGAATCATGGTATTCAGAATGATTTATTGATATAAGTGATGGTATACCTTTCATACTTAGTAACAACTCTCTGAAAACCAACTATCCCCATCTTGGTCAAACTTCATTATCACATTACCTTTGAGTACACACAGTTGTATCATGCTTTACAACTAACACCAAAATGAACATTTGACCCCCAAACCATTGTTCAACAAAAGCTCATCAGTTCCTCATGAAATTGTGGGACATGTTAACTGGGTACAACCCTTTTGTTTACACATCTTTGTTTAGTAAAATGTTATTTGTTTGGTTTTTGCATGTTGGTTTAGATGTCTCATTAAACCTAGCCTGTTTATTTGCATTTACATGCACCTCTTTGCATGATGGGACATTTGGGAAAGTCATAACAAGGGCAGCATGTTCAGCTCAGGATTAGATGTCTTTTGAATTATGTTAGAACAGTGTGGAGACTTTCCGGTAAATAACTTCCCAGAGGCTGCAGATCGGTTTCACAGTTTGAAATATTGAAACTCAGGATTACTTGGCAGAAGAAAGGAGGAAGGAAAATTTAGACATTTTCTGTGGAATGAGTAGAATAATCCTCAGGAGACTGTGCTGGACTCCCTTGTTGAATTCTGCAGTCTGAGCTGCTGACAATTTAACAGTGCATCATGGGCAGAGTTCAATTACAGAATGAGAATCATTTTCCTAAATGATCAAAGTTGGTCTGGACTGAGTTTTGTAAAAAGCAGCCAAACTATCCCGGCGAGAATCATTGACCTAAATCATTGACCTAAAGAGTGCAGTCCATGAAACAACTTTTGTTGTTTTGGCTTCCGACATTGGATTTGGAAAAAATCAAAAATCAAACGTAGGAATCGTTTGACGATATTTGCATTCGTAAAATGCAAACCCAGTACAAATGATTGAATATCATATGTACTGCTTCTATGTTATGGGACAAATTCTCATTACCTCAAATAAAATTGTAATTTGTATACTTTGTTGCATATGCAGTAGTAGTGGAATGGTTTGGTGCTTTTTTGCTATCTCAGACCTTGTTATTTTTATGCCTGGACACAATATTTATTTATTTATTTGGCAATTTAACTAGACCTTTAATTGCCTCCTTTAACAATGCTCCAGGGAATCCTTATTGACACTACACAGCTTGAGAGAAAATGGTCAAGAATGTTATATTGACATAACGGCATTGCAAACACCTTTGTCTGCCACTGGTATTTCCCTTTGTTCAAAAACAACACTGTCGACATAAATCCATGGTTGCCACAATTAAAGTAGACTGAATGGAATCCTAAATCTGAACTAATAAAACATATTGTGAAAAATACTGTGATCATAACAAGAACAGATGGCTAAATACAGATTCACAAGATGAAGTCACACAATTATGAGAATGCAATTCTGACTGCAAAAGTAAAAAGTGCTGTACTCCATATAGGCTACTGTAATTCTTTCTTAAGTATTAGTTGCGGGGTTGGGTATTTTTTATTCTGGTTCCATAAGTGAGTTCTCAAAACTTTTCAGATTCCTATAGAAAATACTGAACCAATTGCTTTAAAAGATGTCTTTCACAGTAATTTTATAAGGTTGTGGCACCTCTGATGTAAATATTGGTATTTATCATTATCATAATGATAAAATATGCTCTGAGGAAATGCTTCTGGTTTCAAACTTTATCATTTAGACATGGGGACATTCAAAATGTTCATGCAAAAAGTTAATAATCATGAAATGCATATCAATATGAATGTTCAAATTATAACAATGTAAATCATAATGATACAATTATTATCGCTAACCATAACCTTTAGCACCATAATTTCGACCACTTGGTTTTTATGCCTAACCTAAAAGTGGCCTGATATACCAATTTCCACTAGGGGGAATTGCAAGCTTCTGTGTGTACTTTGAAAAGCAGTACACCTACCAGAAGTTGATGGATATTCATAAACAATAATATAACCAGCTCATTTATGTCTGTAATTCAGTCTGCTGTAATGTATGTATTTAGTATGCATGTCTGACTGAAAATCAGTTTGTGTCTGGACTTGGATCCTATTATCACTCAATATGACATATTTTATGTGTTTTTTTAATTAATGCACGTTCAACAAAATGAAACATACTGTATAATGAATACTTGAATTTGCAAAAAAAGTTTTACAAATAAAATACCAGTGAACTGTGTTTACTGTACAGTAGATACACAGCCTAGCATATTCCTAGATCTTCTTATCCAACTGTACCAATTTTTTTATAAAAATAAATCTACTGCAAATGTTCTCCTTCATTGGGTGTGCTTGCCTTCGATGAGCACAACCTTTGTTCTCTCACATATATATTATTTATTATTATTATTTATTTATTTTCCCACCCCTAAAGATCCCTCAATATTTGGACTACATAGGTGTCAAAAGGTTCGCCTTGATAGCGATTGTGTTGCTTGTATTTTTATTTACGTTCCATTGCACGGTTTAAGAGCTTACAACGTTTTTGTGGCAAAAAGTGCTTTGTGTGCACCAAGGGGCCTCAGTGCTAGCCTAACATCACAACGTCAGCACACGTTAGCAACGACGCATACATACGCCGTTCTAGTAAGACAGACATATCAGCGAGCCCTCAGCAATGGTACGCTAAAAGTCTAGGAAAGTTGAGGCTACTTTTCGCTAGGTACCTATGAACATGTCTTAATCTGCTAGACAAGTGGGTTCCCCTTCGTTCTTTTGGTAAGCAGTCTCACAAGCCCTACTTACCTGGCGTCATGGAGCCGACCAGCTAAATAGCTATTTAGCACTTGGTTGCTACCTGCATATACTTACAGCTGGCAGCTGTGCTCCGTTTTGCTCCTAGAAAAAAATACAGGGTGTTGATATTCACAGCCTGGAAACATACCCATCTGCAACCGACACAAGCACACCCCACAATTTCCCCAGAAATTGTACCCTCTCTAGTTTACATCGTTACATTTCCCAGTTCATATTTCCAGACTTAGACATAGTCTGCAATAATTAGAGATGCTATTTCAGCAGAGATGAACACCAAGTTCCTGTTCTACACAGTGAGAGATTGTAATTTGCTGCATTATTGATTGGCCTTGCTGCCCCTGAGGGTTTATGGGTAGCCGATTCTCTTATGGCACTCTGTCAGCATAAATTCCACTCTGGGAACTCTGAGAACTGGTGTGAAATTGAGCATGAGTCCCAGGTGGAAGACAATTCTGACTATAATCCATTTGAACTGGTTGGTGCAAACATACCTAGAAGTTAGAAATGGAGTCACAATTAATTACCTATAGTATTTTCTACTTAGTGTTTAAGCATAAGTAGTGATTGTACATCACCCTATCATAAAACATGGGTACCTTGGTTGTGCTATTTTCTCAAGTCTCAATCAGACTAATTGAAAAGTTGAGTCAAGACTTTAAATTATGCATTATCTATGCCTATGGGTGGGGCATGAATTGGAAGCATCCAGTATAGCTAAGATAAGATTATGCACATACTTAAAATAATTGGAAGGTAATTCTATTTGAAAGAGGTAAAGTAGGTTCTTGCCATCTTGCCATCTTCCATCACAAAATAGGTGGCAAACTTTTTGATTAATGATAAAAGTAAATAGGACATCAGAAGGAACATTGGTTTGAACAATCCAATCCAGTATCTACATAAAGCAACAGTGACCAATGAAGATTTTTCTGAGCAAAAATAAGGGTTTCCTCTAAAAAGATATGTTAGATATAAGTGAACAGACCTATTTATACATAACTACTGGAAATATACTGTATATGTTATAAGACATATGGATACTATATAAAAATAAATATCTTGCATCAGAAGCATATCTTTCCGCTCAGTGGAGAGGAAAGAAAACACCTGAAGGTGCAATGGTGTCTGCGGTAAAAGGAGAAAATTGCCAAATAATTGCTATCGAACCCAGATGTGTCCCTGTCATATAACCCTATCATCTGTAGTAATGTAGTATTTGAACTTCTTAATGAAATAGGTGAACAACAACAAGTCTAGACTTTCAACATGTCCACTAAATTCCCATGTGTGTTATATATATTTTTCATTTCTGTTCATGGTATTCATTATGCTGTCTTTATTTGTAGTAGTTCCTCATTTATGTGTATGCTATATTCTAGTTTAGTATAGGCTAATAAAATATAAAAAGAGTGTTAAACAATCATTCATTTTTTCAGGTACTACATGTTTACATAAAATGTAAAGCATAGGGAAAATTGTCAGTCTGTTGTTTGCATTTGACAACTGGGTCTTTTAAGGAATATCATATGTGACAGACTTTAACTATTGCTTACACAACCATGCTCTTCTATAAATCCACAAATGCCACAAAGAGATTAACAGATGGCTTCATTCTCTCTCTCTCTCTCTCTCACTCTCTCTCTCTCTCTCTCTCTCTCTCTCTCTCTCTCTCTCTCTCTCTCTCTCTCTCTCTCTCTCACACACACACACATACACACCTACTCACTCATTTATGCACTCACTCACTCACTACCACACACAAACACACACTCATACACACTGGTCTACAGTAAAGGATCAAAAATACATAACTGTTGCCTCCGATGACATTTGTACATGAAGCCCTTTCTACCGATTTTTTTCTCTCAAAAGGCCCCAAAAGTTTCCAGTTCAGGGAGACTGGAGCAACCAGGGAATTTTGTCGTCTGAACATTTTGTCTGTGCACTTCCATCATTGTGACAACAGCTTTTAAAATTTGGAGACCTATCTATATCTTCTCCCCTGGATAAACATGGCTGAATATTATGTGTCTTTGCAATATAAAGTAGTTATATTGTAGAAATAAAGGAAACATGACTAAACTTAACATGTAGTCTAAAATTGTTGTTACATTACATTTATTCATTTAGCAGACACTTTTATCCAAAGCGACTTCCAAGACAGAGCTTTACAAAAGTGCATAGGTCACTGATCATAACAACAAAAAACATTGCAGGTAGCCAAAACATGAAGCATACATTGTGAAAACCAAATAAGTGCCAAAGGTAAGAACCATAAGAGCATGCAGTCAAACAAGTTACAATTAAACAACATGAACCTCAAAAAGTGCAAGAGTGTACCTCTAGAAAAGTAAGTAACAACAATATATTTCACAGCGAGTACAAGAATTTAAATCAGTTACAACTAACCAACAAGAGCAACACGTCCCTCAATAAGAGTCATTGTGTTCCTGGAGGAAACTAACATCAGGTCCAGCAAATCATTCCTAAGTACCGTTGTACTCCTGGAACAAGTGCGTCTTGGGCCTTTTCTTGAAGGTGGGGAGACAGTCAGTGTCTCTGATGGATGTGTGGAGTTTATTCCACCATTGGGGGGCCAGACAGGAGAAGAGCTTGGGTTGGGACTGGGCGCTCTTGAGAGGTGGGACCACCAGACGGTTGTCAGAGGAAGACCGTAGGTGGCGGGTGGGGGTGTAAGGCTGGAGGAGTGACTTGATGTAGTCGGGTGCAGTCCCGTTCACTGCTCGGAAGGTCAGTACCAGGGTCTTGAATCTGATACGGGCCGTGATGGGAAGCCAGTGGAGGGGGATGAGGAGCGGGGTAACATGGGAGCATCTGGGTAGATTGAAGACCAGGCGGGCTGCTGTGTTCTGAATCCTCTGGAGAGGGCGGGTTGAACATGCTGGGAGACCGGCGAGCAGTGTTGGGAACGTTACCGAAAATGAGTAATTAGTTACAGTTACTAGTTACTTAATAATACGTAATGCAGTTAACTGCATTACTTTACTAGTTACTGCATAGAAAAGTAATTAGTTACAAGGGAAAGTAACGTTTGCGTTACTTTTAATTCCTGCTTCTATTATCAAATTAACGCACACAGATAGTTATAATATTTGAGTGTTGCAGTGGCACAGTGTGGGACAAACAAATGTTATATCATTGTATGTTGCTAATTAGTTCCCTGAAGGCAACGGACTCAACTGTTGACATAGGTCGCATGTCTTGACAACATACCTGGCAATCAGTCTGTTTAGTTCTGCCTGGCTTAGAGACTGGAAATACTTCTGTTTAAAATCAAGCCTCGGCTGTTTTGATGAAGGGGCTCCGACTGCTTGATCAGCGGAGCTAGCACTGGGTTCTTTTACAATAAGCTTTGTAGAAGCGTGTTGTTTTACTAGGTGCTTGTGAAGATTATAATTACTATTCTTCGCAGTGGGTAAAGTTCTCGCACCTGCACACAAACTACAACTAACCAGTATATTTGTATCCTTGATCTGGACATGGGAAAAACAATGTCGATATTTCCATGACAAAAAGCTTGCATGGTCCGAACTGTCGGCCATTGTGTGAGCTAGTCTAAAATGCGGATTGATTCATTCATACACTGCGTTGCCGTAAACTTGTAAATTAGATTAAAAACAGGAAATTGGGGAATTCATGCAAGAAAAAAGTAACGACTAACGAGCCCATTTAAATTTCAGTAATGTAACTGCGTTATTTAATTGAAAAGAGTAATTAGTTACATTACTAGTTACCGCCAAAAGTAGTGGAGTTACAGTAACGTGTTACTTTACTGCCAGAGACAGACGGGGTTCACCAACACACGGATTCTCTTGCAGCGCGGAGCCGTACCGAGCATCGCCCCCCCCGGCCGTTCATCCTCCGGTCGCACCTGGACCATCCACCGCCGCCAGCAGTTCATCACTCAGTTCTGTGTGCTTGTTATAATTATACTAGATAACTTTTCCAGAGGTATCTCTGCTATAATTAGTGCAAACCGCTAACTTGATATTAGGCTACTCGGTGTAGAATGATGGTATTTTGGTGAAATGGTAGCTAATGTGCTAGAAGTAGTTGGAGAGCTCACTGTCTGCTGTCTGCTGTAAATGTTTACTCCTGTGTTACAGCTCAGGGGAATATTTCATTTATATGCATCTGTATGTTTCACTCATTGAACAAATACATTCTAATTCTATACTGTTTTGTTCGGCTTGACGTAGCGTCCATTATCTGGTTCGTAGGTAGCTTACTTGAGAGAGGCGGCGCCTTCCAGCGAGGGGGCCGAGCTTCAGCTCCTTCAGGCGACACGCCCCCCCAGTCTCGAACAGAGAAGACTGCTGATTTTCTTACGATTTCAAAGCCTAATTGAACATACTTGTCGGGGGGTTTTTTCATTCGAATTTGGATGGGTAGTTAATAACACATTATTCTGTGGTGTGGTGAACTTGAAACTCGTTTTTAATTCCACTTTACAGGATCTTTAAATTAGATTAAAAACAGGAAATTGGGGAATGTGCCCCTGCCTGGCCACCCTGTTCAAAATGTTCTAGACACGCCCCTGTAGTAAAATAACAGGAACAATCTGGCAGCTGGGACGCCAGATTAAACCCATTAAATTACAGTAAAAAAAATCTTAACATGAATTAAACGTAAAATAATTATTTTCCTGTACTGATATGGAAAAATTCTAGCGGCACTGTGTAGATTTGAATAGTCAAGAGATGGCGGTTACAATAAATGTATTTTGCTTGTACAAATCAAGATTTAACAAAGTACTTTGTGATCAGTCATAACGAAGGAGGTGCTAGCCACAGGTCGTTCGCCAGAGTGATGAAGAACAATCACAAACGCTACCTTATATAAACGTTAGATCAAATGGCATTCTATAAGGTCAATCCATCAATGTAATCAAGTCTATGATTGGCTTACTCAATTCAGTGACAGTTTGAAACAATACATCTCTGTACCATTTGTCCCACAATCCTTTGTGCGGGCCACTTCAAACAAGTATTTGATTAACCCCACCCAATGCAACAGGAAGGGTCAGAGCAGCAGATCACAATAACAATACAGTTGAATCCACATTGTCTCTAGACCAGCTGTCTCTTCCTCCCCAGGTGACAAGAACCCTCTCAGATCACCCAGACTTCCCGTCTCTTAGACTTCACGTCTCCTAGTTATAAAACTGCAAATGGCATCTCTACCAAATGGGTTGAATCAACTGTCACTGTATTAAGCTTCTTCAGACTTCCCTTAACCCTCGTGCTGCCTTCGGGTCACATGACCCAAAGGTTCACAACGAACCATCGTTGTGTTTACCCAATTTCACCCAATACAAAAACAAATAAAAATAATTTTCTTTTAACCATTGCAATGTGGGGGGTCTGAGACAGCCCGACAGTTAAAAGAAAATGCTTCACTTTGTTTTTGTATGAGGTAAATTTGTCGCAATACGACAGTGGGTCACAATGACTGATGGGTCAGAATGACCCGAAGATAACACAAGGGTTAAAACACATTCCTCATATAAAACACACATATTTTAACTGTATTCCAAAATTTCCATGACAGTACCAAATTAACAATATATATCTGTAATATTACATTACAGGCTGTTCTTTGCCGGTAAATATAACTTTTATTAATTGAACTTCTATGTAAAAAAACTGCATTTCTAATTTTAAATGTGTACTATTATTTACATTTAGTCATTTAGCAGACGCTCTTATCCAGAGCGACTTACAGTAAGTACAGGGACATTCCCCCGAGGCAAGTAGGGTGAAATGCCTTGCCCAAGGACACAACGTCAGTTGGCATGACCGGGAATCGAACTGGCAACCTTCGGATTACTAGCCCGATTCCCTCACCGCTCAGCCACCTGACTACCTGACTTGTACAAACATATGTACGTTGTGTACGTTCACATTATAAACCCATGTTCTGATTTTTTTTACTTCAATGTAAAAATACAGCATTTTCAATAAATAAAAATATTCAATAAAGCCAAAACAAGATATCACGATCATCATTCAAAACAAGTTTAGATGCTGTAATCAGTATCCAGATATTTACAACTGTAGCTTCAGCTACGCTTTTATTGGTTTTACCAAAATTAGTAACAGGTATTCATAAATACATGTTAAAACTTCCACCACATTTCACCAAGTTCAGATAATGACCATACATTTTACACAATCACCCAATGACAATTACCCCTCCAAAAAGACATGAATATTTCACCAGTCTGGGCCCTCCCTGCGCCAACCTAAAACCCTCCAAGAAAGCGAGGAAAAACTCCTCACAAAAACTCTTTCGAGAAAATTTCAAAGAAACCTCGGGAGGAGCCATTCGAGGAGGTATCCCCTCCTCCAGGGACGGTTGGGGGTGCTGCAGGTCAGGCCTAGTACGGGTGCAGTGCAGTGTGTTCTCTGTGTGTGGTGAGGGTCTCTGTAATGTCCGGGTAGGTAGGGTGGGGTGTGTGGGTGGGGGGGGGAGGGGCCAGTCTTGGTGCTGCTGATGTGATGGTGTGGCCAACTGGAACCATGTGAGATGATAGGGGAGAGGATGGAGAGGGGAGGAAAGGAGGGGATGAAAAAGGGTACTGGGGTGCAGATGTAATGTGCAGTGTACTTCCCGTTGGTTTTGGTTGGTTTCTCCTTTCCGGACCCTCGTACTGGGGGGCGGTGTTGGTGCCCCCGGGTCTTAGGGCTTGGTGCCGGAACGGGTGTAGTGGTGACTGCCAGGAAGGTGGTGGTGATGGTGGTGGGGGCGATGAGGGTGTTGAACGGGGACGCCGTCGGGCCTTCGGGGACGGAGGGCGGAGTGCAGAGCTGGTGTGGTGGCATAGGGGGTTGAGCTGGATGGACACGTCCTTCCACCTCCCATGTGTCTCTGGCGGTGTTTGAAGTCCAGGATGGCGTAGTCCCTGAGGACGAGTGATTCTCCTCCTCTGGACGATGAATGGTTGGTCCTGTTTATGGTAGATCCTGATGTTCCTTGTCCCCCATAGCTTCAGCTAGCTGTATGTAAACTAAACTAAATGTAAACTAAACTAAATGTAAATGTAATGTATGAATTGGAGAGGAATATTGCTCACCAACAACAAAACTCCAAACAATGCTTATCTAACTAAGCTTAAACCTTTAACTCTGTAGCTTTTCAGCTTGTCGCAGGGCATTCTGGGTAACAGGAGCGTTGCGGCTACACAACTATCTAATCAACTTTCCTTCGTCCTACTCTGGAGTCTTGCAATGGAAGAATTCAAGTGGCACTGTGTAGATCTGAATAGTCAAAAGATGCAGTTTCAATACAATTTATTTAGCTTGTACAATAGCATAAGATTAAACAAAGTACTTTGTGATCAGTCATTACGAAGGACGTGCTAGCCACAGATCGTTCGCAAGAGTGATGGAGAACAACCATAAAGCCCTGCCTTATATAAACTTAAAACAGATGTCCTAATAAATAATCAATACATCAATGCAGTGGTCTCTGTGATTGGCTAGCACTGGTCAGTGACAGTTAAGAAAATATAACCCCCCAGGCCAAGTGTCCAAGTCCTTTGATGTCTGGCTCCCTCTCTAAATGAGGATAGTAAAAATACCCTTAATGAAACACAAACAGGACACAGGACACAATCTCCTTGGCCAAAAGGTCAGTGCTGCTAGATCAACTAATCCATCTACACTTCTCCCTTTAGGAACTCAAGAATCCCCCAACCTCCGTGCCTCTGGCTTCTTAGTTAGGCATCATAAAACAACACCATAAATACCTTAAGACCAACTGCTACATCCATTCTACAGAGCATGCATCCTATAAAGCCCCCATTCATTACATTACCTATTTATATAAAACACGTACATTGTAACTATATTCTAAATTTCCACCAGTCTTTACATTTATTCACTTAGCAGACGCTTTTATCCAAAGCGACTTCAAAGAGAGAGCTTTACTAAAAGTGCATTGGTCAATGACAGCAAAAAGGCTTTTGCAGGCTTTTGTAGTCTTTGATATTGAATGGTGAATGCTGGGATTGCATGACGTCAACTACCCGAGCTCAGTTCACAATTCAAGGTTCCTATGTATAAACCAAAAATTATGTTATTAAGAAGTTATTTGTCCGTGGGATGAAAATAAATATCTGCAAAATAACTGTTAAAATTGTTAGTTTTGAAATGATGTGTTTTAACAGAACATTTAGCTAAAAATGTTATTATTATGAAATGATGTGTTTTAACAGAACATTTTGGTGAACATTTTATTAATATTTGTAAATAAAAATGACATTTTTGTGTATTTTGTAAAAATATACATTTACGCTTTGCCATTGTCTTTCTATCTGTGTTTCCTGTAATTTAGAAATACAGAATTATTATTTTTTACAGTGTGCGTGTCGTCAGCGTAGCAGATAGAAGCCATGGGAGGTGATGATTGGTCCAAGTGAGGTGGTGTACAGGGAGAAGAGGAGGGGTCAAAGGACGGAGCCCTGACATTTTGCCTCCCCAGGAGACCTGGTAGGATCTTCCCGACAGGTAGGATGAGATCCACTGAAGTGCATTGCCAGTGATGCCCGTCTCAGAAAGTCTGGTGAGCAGGATCTGATGGTTAACCGTATCAAATGCTGAAGAAAGGTCCAGCAGAATGGTGACGGATGACCTTGAAGCCGCCCTGGCAGACCGGAGGGCAGTTTCTGTGGAGTGGCCAGTCTTGAAGCCCGATTGGTTGAGGTCAAGCAGGTTGTTCTGAGAGAGAAAGTTTGACAGTTGGTTAGATACAGTGCATTCGATTGTTTTTGAAAAGAAGGGTATCAGTGATACTGGTCTGTAGTTCTGGAGGACGGCAGGGTTAAGGGAGGGTTTTTTGAGTAGAGGGCTAACTCTGGCTTGTTTGAAGGCAGAGGGGAAAGTGCCGGAAGTAAGAGAAGAGTTAAGGACATGGAGAAGAAAAGTTATGATGGAGGGAGAGATGGTTTGAAAGAGAGGAGAGGGAACTGGATCAAGGGGACAGGAGGTGGGGCGATCAGAGATCTCTGCCTCGGACAGGGGAGAGAAAGAGTTTAGACATTTAGTTGGGTCAGTCATAGAGGGTGAGTGGGTAGGAAAGGTGGGCTCAGGGAACCGACTGCTAATCTCAGTGAATTTTTTTCTCAAAAAAGGAGAAGTCGTCTGCTGTTGGGGAGGAGGGGGGGGAGGTGGGTTAAGAAGGGTGGAGAAGGTAGAGAAAAGTTTGTGAGGGTTTGAGACGGAGTTCATTTTGTTCAGGAAGTAGTGGGTTTTAGCACCAGTTATTTGGGCAGAGAAGGATTTAAGGAGGGAGTGATGCTTATCAAGGTCCAGACCGTCTTTGGACTTGCGCCATCTCCTCTCAGCTGCCCGAAGGGTGGACCGTTCTTCACAAATAACATCCGTGAGCCACGGGCAGGAGGGAAAAGATTGTGCAGGCCTGGTTGACAGGGGACAGAGAGTGTCAAGCGATGCAGTTAATGTGGATAACAGGGTGTTGGTGGCAGTGTCAGTGGGGTGGGACGTGAACTCGTCTATGGGAGAGAGGGAGGATGTTACAATGGAGGAGAAATGGGAGGGGGATAGGGAGCGGAGGTTGCGGCGGAAAGTTACGAGGGGAGGGGGGGTAGGAGGAGTTGGAGGGAGAGAGACAGATAATTGGATAAAGAAGTGATCAGAAATGTGTAGTGGTGTTACAGAGGTTAAGTCAGTGATACAGTTACGTGTCAGGATGTGGTTGAGCTGTTTTCCTGCCTTGTGGGTCGCCGTTACAAAATCCTTTGGAAAAAGCAAATAGCTTGTGTAGCCAAAATACAAACGGAAATTTACAAGTTTGACACAAAATACGACACAAAATATCAGGGCTGCCAACTTTTCCAAAAACCTTGGAGCGAGATTTGGTATTTTGGGGGGCCAACCACAATTTTCCTGCAAAACACCCGATCCCCCCCCCCCCCCCCCCCCCCGCATCTATTAGCGCATCTATGTTGCCTTGTACGTTACTGTTCACAACGTTAGCAAAGCTACAGGGTTGGCGTTGCCTTTTCAGCGTGAGATACCCCTTAAAAGTCCCATTACCATAACACTTTTAAACAACAGTTTGGGGTTGACAATGAGTTGTATTCTTATCCTCTTACAAGATGCCATGCTCATGAAATGTCATGAAAGATGGTTCCAAGATGGACGTGTAAACAGCACACATTTTATATAACTCAACATTTAGCACTTTATGGATTAAAGCAAAACACATTACTGTTGCTGGATCACTATTCTTTTCAAATTAATTTTCAATTTACAAACTTAACACAAAGGCTACAAATCAGTTTTATTCAGCAAATATTAATCCATGTGTAAAGACAAATTGTGCTCAAATGTTAAATTTGCATAATTAGTGAATGGTTCAGTTTTGTCATTCCATTGGTTTATTCAATGACTTTACTAGGGTTTGGGTTACGACCATTAAACAAGACACTTAGGACTACAGTTAATACATTTAGGCCAGATAAAAGGCTTCATCTTGTTAACATACCTCATAATACCTTGTAATGCATGTAGGGCTATTGTATTAGAATTCCATCACCCTCCAATCATTTATTCATGAAAGATCCACCTTAGATTTTAGCAATGCAGTTCACATGTGTGTAAATTACACCTGAGGCCAAACCAAAACGTGAAGACTTAATCGGGGTCAAGGGGTAACACTTTCAAATGCATGAGATCAAGCTGCTTTCATTTCATGTTCTCGTGCGTTGCCCAAGGCCTGCTCTGTATAAGCTCTCTTCGAGTGATAAATGTGAATACAATAGTTACACCTCAGACAGCATTCCCCCACAGGAAATGAATCTGTGCTCACCCTGTATTTACTGAAATGCCACATCCATCCTGTGTATTTTATAGGGGCCCTCTTTTTACAAAAATGTCTGATATCAAGGGACATATTAAACAAAAACTCTAATCTTACTTAAACCTGTCTCCCAGGTTTTCACTGAGATTAATCAGCTATAAAGAAAGTTCAAATAAGAGTGCTATTGAATTGAATATGTAATTATTGTTATCTCTTAGATTAATTAAAAACTATCTTGGATATCAAATTAACATGAATTAGATTTGGGTTGAAATCCAAAAACAGCTTCTCTCTGCCAGACACTGTGGACTCTTGTAAGGATTTATTTCTGTTTCACCTTAAGTCCCAGATTATTTTCTTTGCTCACAGGTTTCTATTAAACAAAATCAATGTAGAGATGGATCTTGCCAGGAGCACAGTCGGCACGTCTGCTGCCATTACATACACCAACCACACATCACATTCAACTTCAGGGAGGACCAAGATATTAGAGTAGATTTGAACCTCAGATAGTCTGGCACACAATACCCACAGTTCTGTACTGTCTGACATTCATGGAAGTGTATGGGATGGCCTGGGAAAATCAATGAGAACAATACAAATCTTTGATGTAAAAAATGTGCGTATTGGATTCGCTGTGACCGGTTTTATCTTCATCTCACTTTATGGGCACACGGTTTTCTTTATTCAACTCATGGAAGGATGGTTTATTGTTGTGGCTGTATTTAATTTCTGTAAATTCTCCAAGACAGGGTTTGACCTGTGAATAGGGTATCAGTCTTCTCCTAGAACTCTTACTAGTCATAAATTGCTCCTAGTTAATCATGGGCTCTGCCGACTGAAAACAATTGTAGCTCATGGACAAGCAATGAATGAGCTTTCAGGATTAAGAAAGTCTTGGTACTTGGTTATTCATTGCTTTACTCTGTTCAACAAACAGCTTTGGGAAACACTCAAGTCAAGAAATTGGACAGATCAATAAAGGCTACAAATTGTGTCTGTTCTTGTACGTTTCATTGCCTGCTTGAGCAAACTAATTACAGTTAGTGGATTCAAAAATGAATATGGGGACTACTTACGCCTGGGACACACTGCCTGCGATTGGCTGCGATCTGCTGCGACGCGCCTGGAAGCGCCTCCTTTTTTCTTTCGGCGTCCATGTTATCAAATGGGACCGACCACAATGGCTGCGAAGCGCCGCGATTGCCTGCGATCTGCAGCGATCGTTTCGGCAGCTGGTCGAATATTTTCGCGAGACGCTTGCGAAATCGTCTGCAGGATGATGAAATACACCATATTAGTTGATATATTTGAATAAAAAAACATGTTATTAAGATTTTACTCCATTAATTGTAGACTACGGTGAACATTTGTAAAGTTGTAGACTTTATAATTACACAATGTTGGTAACGAACGGCCTTTACATGTGGTTACCCTGATGAAAACGAATGAAAATAAACGGATTGATCTGTTGAGCTAGCATGCCCATAGTTGTTTTGTTTGTTTGAGAGAAACGAGTTGTCACGCGTTGCACACAACAAACACGCGTGCAGACATAGCCTACCGAGAGAGAACCCCCAAGTCGATTTCTAAAATCAGCATCAAATGAATTCTCGAAGGTGAAAAGCACAGGGAGTTGTTGTATGACCCCCAACAACAATTTTACAAGGACAACGTAGATAAGGATCAATGCTGGGATATAGCCAATGTCATGTTTATGTACCATGTCAGCGTAAAGGAAAGCTCAGAGTAGCTGAAAGGCTTGGTGACCGGCGCGGAAAAATGCGCGTCTGGTGTGAACAGCTTTTGCTCAGTCGTAGTCGATCGTGGCGCTGTGCGGCGCGTCCAGGCGCTTTGCAGCCAGTGTGTCCCAGGCGTTAGTGGGTGATATTTTGTCAATGTTACAGTCAGCTGTATTTATCAAATACAAAACATACTTAACATGTAGTTTATTTCATAAACTGAAAACACAAAAATTAGGACTTCAGTTGCTGTATTTTATATTATTGGGTGTGCTCATGCCTTCGGCGAGCACAGCCATTGTTCTCTCACATATATATTATTATTATTATTGTTGGAATGCTGCTTCAGCATTCCAAGTATTGTTCTTTGAATCTTCTATTATTATTCTATTTCTTCCACGACACTTTTCAGTGCCTTCAAATCTTCAGCTATTAAAACCGTTCAGCTATCAAAGAATTCAGCAGTGTCTGACTGCTATGACTTTTCAGCTTTCTACCTATTATGTTTGAATTAATATAAATCAATATTCATAATATTTTTAACATGGTTTTCCAATTGAGTTTTTTTTCAAATCCTCTCAAACTTCTTAAAACTTCTTCAACTTCCAAATCCTTCTTCTTCCTCAATCTTTCAGCTAGAGCCACCATTTAAACTTTAAAATGTTGACAAAACCCTAAACCATTTTAAAAAAATTCAGCTTTTTGATATCTATTCCACTTTTTTCAATATCACTGATTATGTTTCATTACTTTTTCAAGCCGTTTCTGAGATTTACATGGGTGTGTACGTGAAAGCCTACAGTGCAGACTGAAACGTTTAGAGTGGAGGGGAGCTTCGGATGTTGTTGAAAAATTATTTATAGTTTGCCAGCATTGTCACAATTTTAGCTCTTCATGCTTCGTTTTTGGATCAATAAATAGCTTGTTCAGAGCCCCACGAAAGCGAGACAAAGTCCAACTCTTGCCCCATAGAGTCCAATGCAAATCTGGTGACAAATTCGTCAGAGAAAGCAAAAAGAACAAGATTTTGAAACTGCCGGTAGAGTCGTATTTCTGACCGCACAGACATATAAAGGACATCTCTGGTTTGGCAGAGTCTTGGGTCTCGGAAAATATCCTTATGTTTTGGATTGGGCGTATAGTTTTGCGTCTAGGTTAACTTGTTTGAGGTGTGGATTCTAGGGATGGGATGTCGCAAAACCAATACGCAAAAAAAGTGTTTCGAAAAAGTGTTTTGGAGCTTGTATCAAATTACGAAACCACGTGATAGATGACGTTCAATGCTTCAAACGTCACGAACTGGTTCGAAGTTTTTCCGCACTTCTGAACCAGAGCCATAGAAGGAACGAAGCCACAGCTTCTTGTTAAAGACAAATCTCACATTGCCAGAGAAGCAGCACCAGGCATCGCTCAAGTTTCTTCCATCAGTCATTATTATTTAGCCAAATCCGTATTGTAATAATTATAAATCCGTGCACTTGAGTGTTGTGTTGTATTATTTTATTGAAATTAAACGTAACATGATAGGACTAGGTAGGTCTATACAGTGCCCAGAAAACAAATGTTGATGATTCGTCAACATTGTCAACAGTAATAATAATTTGTAAAAATAAAGTCCCCCCAGTTCACAATAGGTCTACATATCACAAATGTTAAGAATAAGAAAAAATCAGTGTAATCTAGTTTAATTGATATAAAAACCGTATTGTATAAAGTCCGTCCACCCGCATCGACAAGTAACGGCTTTTTCGGTGGTGTAGCTGGTTAAAGCGTTGTACGACAACGTATTAATAATGCGAGTCTAGATACCCGAGTTCGCGCCCCAGTGCAGGGAACCTCGGAAGATATTCTTTAACTTTTACTGTGAGATAATGACATAATTCTAACGGCCTACAGATGTATCACAACTAGTGGTGGGCCGTTACCGGCGTTAATGCGCTGCGACTCTTATCGGCGATAAAAAAAATATCGCCGTTAATCTATTCTCAAAGTTGGGTTGGGAGCTGGGTCTATACTACGCAAGCTATGATGACTTTCACCTTGATATTTTAGCGCGGATGTATACCTAGCCGAATTGCACTGTAGGGGGTGAGAACAAGTCTTCAAACCTGTGTGTATGCCTTGTGTATGAAATTATCACATCAAACGTGACATGGATGCAGCTATGAAGCCGCCTGGTTTGCTTCAGGGAAAATGTATTTTTAAGAAGCTTCCCAATGGAAACCTCGACAAGACTAAGGTTGTTTGCACCTTGTGCTATGCGGAATTAGTTTACTGTAGGAGTTCTTCTAGTCTCAAATACCACCTAAACGCAAAGCATCCCTTAGCTAATGCGGAAGATGCCGGGCCAAGCACTGATGTAGCGCAGGGGAAGAGTCGTCGTCAAACTACGATCAGCCAAGCAAACTAATCTAATAAACAGTCAATAAACACAAGTACATCTTATTGAACATCAATTATTTTCATCACCAATTATCATAGTAGAACAGCTTTCTCAAGCAGTTTGTGATGCATTTTGGAAACAGGAGATGAGCTCCTGGTCTAATGCGCCACCTGGCTTGAGAAACCCGTTCTCAAAGACTTACTTTTAGTCATTATTTGGGTAGCACACATATTCTGAATGCCTTCGGCGGAATTCAAATGAGCCATTTTAATCTAGATTAACGCCAAGATTACAGTGAGATTAATCTAGATTAAATCTATGCCCACCACTAATCACAACATTTTAATGTGTGAGCACTAATATCGGATAAAAATGAACACGTTGCCTTAATTAAAATATTAAATAACGTAGGGTAGTCTACCGTCGAAGACAACCACTACGCCTCATTCAGCCAGTTTAAACGGCTGCTAGATGACGCTGTTCATTTTCAATGCGCCGATAGTTCGGCTCTTTGGGCCGGCACAATCCGGAAGGAACCACCAAAGCTTCACAAGGCATCGTTCGCCCATCCCTTGTGGATTCTAGCTACATTTCTGTTATTCTCTGCCCTCAGCGCGTTAGCAATCATAGCTGCACCATCACCGTGGCAACGACAGACACGCACCACTTAGTCGCTCACACAGGTGATTGGTATTAGCTGATTAGTCTGTTTGATAGTATTTCAACCTGATACAATTTACAAGAGGTGACTCTGCAGGTGCTGCTAATATCTCTTTTACTACTATTGCTAATGGAACTGTTTTATTCTACTACGCCAATGAGTGTGTTTACTTGACCATGAGAAATCCGATTACTAGCAATTGTCGGTTTATGCCAATAATACGATTACTCCATTTACATGTGTAATTGGGTGTGCTTTGCCTTCGGCAAGGGCACAACCTTTGTTCTCTCACATTTATATTATTGGGTGTGCTTTGCCTTCGGCAAGGGCACAACCTTTGTTCTCTCACATATATATTATTGGGTATGCTTTGCCTTTGGCAAGGGCACAACCTTTGTTCTCTCACATATATATTATTATTATTGTTTCTCTTCACACCCCTAAATCTTCGTCAATATTTGGCCTACATAGACAACCTAGGTGTCAAAAATGTTTTCTTGGTAGCGATTGAGTTTCTTGTATTTTTATTTTCGTTCCGTTGCATGGTTTATGCTCAAGTTAAGTTTTTGTGGCGAAAAGTGAAGCTAACGGTGGCTAATTTGCTAGCCACAATCACTGACATTCACTGAAGCATTAGCATGACATTAGCCTCTGTTGCCCGGGCAACACATACTACAGTGGTCTATGATGCATCTGTTTTCAATCGTTAAAATAAACATTCCTCACAAATACATTTTCGTTGTAGGATTTATTATGACATTACATTACACGTAAACGATTTGTTGGCGTAATTATCATTACCTGTGGTTTCAAACCAGTGTTGCTCACTGCAACGCTGTAGCCTACGCGAGACACACTACAAAAACATCTACACAGCTGTTTAGGAAGTCAAACGGCGACAGAACATCTTCGGCACTCCCCTTACTTAAATCAAAAGTCTTTCAGTAGGTGAAACTATCTGACTACTAACCTGAACTTAATTGTCACAGCCTAAACTTTGTAAATCTCTTCATGAAAATAATTAATTTCAGCCTAAACCGTACAACGAAACGTTAAATCGAATTCAACCAACGCAATCGCTACCAAGACGAACACAGCAGTAGTCTACCCTACTGTAGTAGTAGAATTTACCGGGACAGCTTCTCCACACAGGGCTATATCGCATTTTGCGTTGTTACTGACAATGATCGCTACCAGTGAGCTTTTTATGAATGAGCGATTTTCCACTAAATAAATGTCAAGCTTATTTACGTTTTTGGGGGCATATTTTCAGTTAGCAGATGGTACTGTTTGAATCGCGATTCCATCTTCTACTGCCGGGTAACGTCGTAGAATAATCTTCAAAGGGGGTTCTCTATTAATGAATGAATGCAATATGAGTGGGCTAAATGCCTGAAAATATCACGAGAAGGGAAAACTTAAAAGGACGTTTAAGTCATAGAGATTAGGTCAATTTTTACACCGGTCTGCCAAATGTATTCGTTTTGATTCAGCTATGAGGCTGCCTCTTGCAGGGGAAATGAGAAGACATCATATTTCATTCTACACTTCACTCGTATTTTGAGTTGTAAATGAGCACCAAAAAAAAGATGCTTTTAAATCTATGTAATCTTTATAAATAATAAGTATGCATTTTTATAAAAAATATACAGAAATATCAGTTGTAAAACTGTCATTCAAAAACGGACCCCTGTGCAACCGATGCAAGCAAGCACACCCTACAATTTCCCCAGAAATTGTACCCTCTCTAGTTATGTGATTACTCAATAAACGCGTCTACATTATTGGTATTAATCGTTGTATGCTCCACGGACAAAACTTGCACCATCATCCTTCTGCAACAAAGTGTCGCCGTGTCTTCCTGTATCGGCCCTACTGCTTTATGTTTTATTCAATCAACACATTGAATCCTACTAAGAAAGCCGAGTAAACGCACTCAATGATAGGCTACATCTGCTACTGCTATTACTATCCCAACTATAATTTCAGCTGTTAAAACTATAATATTCTTGTTACGACTAGCTAGCCTACTTCTTCTTCTGTTTAACAGTTCAGCTTTCAGCTTCTCCCGCATTGTAGGCTATTTAAGCTCTTAGCTTTGTTAGATGATGCAGTTCAGCTTCCACACTGCCTCTTGAAATTCTACTATTTCTTCGATTGCTTCACAACGTTCAAACTTATTCTCCCGCATTGTATTTAAGCACTTAGCTTTGTTAGATGATGCAGTTCAGCTTCCACACTGCCTCTTTTGTGTGACTCACACATTTTTTTAATTCATTTCAGCTTGCAGGTATTTTCTAATTTCTGTAGCCTATTTTCAGCCATTTAAAAAATAATAATTCATCTTTCAGCATTCCAATGCATTTTCTGGAGGAAATGCACTTTCTAGTTATTTTTATTCTTTTCCCACCCCTAAGGATCAATCAATATTTGCGCTACATAGACAACGCCAGTGTCAAAAGGTTCGTGTTGTTTGCGATTGCGTTGCTTGTATTTTTATTCAAGTTCCGTTGCACGGTTTAAGTTGAAATTACGTTTTTGTGGCAAAAAGTGCCTTTTGTCGCCAAAGGGAATCAGTGCAAGCCCAACGTCACAACGTCAGCACACGTTAGCAACGACGTGCATAGATGTAGTAAGACTGTTGCGCACAGTAGGCTACTGGCAGCATCATACATTTAAAGGTGACATGACATGCTGTTTTTGGATGCTGTTATATAGGCCTTAGTGGTCCCCTAATACTGTATCACAAGTCTCTTTCCCGAAATTCAGCCTTGGTGCAGAATTACAGCCACTACTAGCAGTCCTACAAGGAGCTTTCCTCAGAACGCGCTGTTCTGGTGTCTGTAGCTTTAATGCTAATGAGGAGCGGAGGGGCGGCACCATGCGCTAATGTTTACAATGGATGTATCGCAACGGCTGTAGCCCCGTTGCTGTAAGATGCCTCGAATTTGCCCATTCTCATCTGATAACCCTGGTTTGCAGAGGTACACACTCAGTCATTTCAATGAGGGGAAAGGCGGATATCGCGCGCGCCATAACACCAACAGCAGAACGGTTATCCAAATAACAAAGAAGTGTACAACACTCATGTTACAGCATGTGTATTCACACACATACTTGATGCTATCTACCTTTACATTAGCGACAGTAACTCATCTGTTAGCTGCAGAGCTAATGTTACAGCCACATTCTAAGGGTAGCAAGCTAGGTAACCATATACAGTAAGCTAAAAAATGATATAGAGTTAGTTAACTTACCTGTCCGAGGTTAGTAGCTGGACGAAGGACAGTTAGTACTGATCCAGAATTTAATTTCAGCAAGGCCAGTTTTGTATTATCTCAAGTTGATGAAACAGTCGTGGCTGAAGTGTTTGGCGCAGACATACAAAACAAATGCGCCTACAACAGAAGTTGTGTAGGCGCATTTCAAGAGAAAATAAAATTAAGACACTGGGTCTTCAGAGGCTCGGATGAAGGAACTGTAAAAAGATTTTAGTTTTCTTTTGTACATCCAAACTGAGCAAATGTAATGCTTTGTTCGTTTGCAAGCCATGATGTCTCGAGGATAAAAACACTTGCACGGTCGTAGCTCAGTTTCTTATGGGCGGGCCAGATTCTCTGGGCGGGCAAAGCAGAGAGAGGGGAGATAACCTTCCTCCTTGTGACGTCACAAGGAGGAGATTTTCAAACAGAGCAATTGAGCCTTCATTTTCTCAAAGGCGGAGAAGAACACCCAGGGCTTGGTTTACACCTATCGAAAATTGTAGCCACTGGGGGACCAAAGGCAGGCTAGGGGAACTCATATTAATGTTAAATAACCTCCTAAAGTGAAGTTTTCATGTCATGTCACCTTTAAGTAATTCAAGACTTGCATGTAGTCAGGGCCGGATTAAGGCAATGGGCTTTAGGGGCTGCAGCCCTGGGCCTCGCGACCAGGGGGGCCTCAGGTTGCCCGATGTCGAGTGAGTCAACGGCACCGCGCATAACATTAGAAACATTCAGAGTGAAAACAAAAAAGACCGGTCAAAGAAAGCACGAGAGTGGGGCCAAAATCCGCGATAGGACTGAGCTCGTACAGCTTCGGCGACTTTTTATGGTACAAACTGGCTGTCAATCAAAAGGAGATGCAGTCTTTCGACAGACCCTCCAATCATCACACGGAAGCCCAGAGTCCAGGCGAGCCCACTCCTCCATTCACCCCCAGAGACGCTGAGCGTCCGTGGGCGGGACATAATCGCAGAATTTATCCAATGAACGTATAGTTTCAAAGCACTGAAAAAAACTGTTCAAAGCAGCCCCATTGAAGTCCATTGAAGCTGGGCTTCAACAGGGAAATGCACTGTGACACTACTGGACTGTATGAGAAGGAAATCAGTCAGTCGACCTGCTACGTAGCTGATTCTGAACGAACTCGTCTTCGAGATGAACGTGTTCTTAACGCATTTAAAATGTTAACACAATAGTAAATATTCGAGCATAATTTTTTTTTATAGCCTACTTTAGGGCAGTCTTAAAGAAATCGCCCACTTTTTCTGCTCACGAGTTCCATTTTCACTTTCTCTCAGCCTACTGCATTGAACGGTCCACCTACGTAAACACCTTCCCGTAATCAACGGCGGCGCCACTATTTCGACCAGCGTAGTGCAAGCGTAGTGTTCGGTGGAAAATAAATCTAACAGTGCTTGTCCACTGCAGCGACGCGATGCGAGCGACGCAATGTTTTCCATTCATTTTCAATGGAGCCAGGCGAATCGCTTGCGTGGTGCATTGTGGGTAGCGACGCGACAGAGTTGAGATTTTCTCAACTTTATGCAAATGAGGAGCGATTTTCGCTAGCGATGGCCAATCGGAGTGTTTTCTTGTTTCTCGTAACGTAGCAACCATAGTAAACATTTCTAGCTTTCTAGGTTTCAAGGTGGAGGAGAAACTAATCGTTTGTGTGGCTGCTTACCCAGTCCTGTACGATACATAGCTGTATTTGTACAGAGATGTTAATAATAAAAAAACGATGCATGGCGCAAGGTTGCCGAAGTTGTTGGTGCTTGTACTTTCTAATTCAGTCTAGTGACATTACGTAACTTCGTTCTGTAGTAACTAGCTAGCTAGCTAGCCCGTCTGGAACTCACTATCGTATCGACAGATTAGCAGAGACTGAGGAATATAGTAAAACGTTTTTTACACATGTCAACGTGTATGTCTATTAAGCAGTTTTGTATTTTGTATACAAGTTGTATTTTGATCGATGTTGCAACTACGTAACCCCAAGTCTGCACACTTGGCCATGAGAACTACAACAGTGATTTTAGAGAACTACATTCTACATTCATCTGTTTGAAACGCCCTTGAGCGTGGTGAACTGTGGGAAGGCGAGCGATGGCAAGCGATTCGCGTCGCTGCAGTGGACACGCACTGTAAGGTTCAGCCGAAACCGACTCCCGTCAAAAAGCCCAATATTCGGCCGAAACCAAATCCTGGATTCGGTGCCTAGTCAATAGAGCATGACATACTGCGCCAACTGGACTTTGAAGAGCTCATTGATGAGTTTGCATTAAGAATGAGCAAAAACGGGCCTTTTAATATCACTGATGTGATGATGGTGATGGTGAGTCACATGTTTAAACTGATCATATTTATAGAGTGGCTCTGTGGACTTTAAAGCACTGATGTGCAGAGGTGTCAAAAGTATTCACATTCATTACTCAAGTAGAAGTATAGATACTAGGGTTTAAAAATACTTCTGTTGAAGTTGAAGTATCAATTCAAGCTTTTTACTCAAGTCAAAGTATAAAAGTACTGGTTTCAAAACTACTTTAAGGACAAAAGCTTAGGCACAGGGGTCTATAATATAAAAAACATTTTTCCAAAGGCCAAAATGACTTGTTATATTGAAATGTTAATGTTGAAAAATGTGGGCTGCACCTGTTTATGCCCATTGAAAATGAACGCATTTTAGTTCAATGCAAATACATTAAAGAACCATATATGTGTAGCCTACTACTAAGCATTAACATGTGTTTCATGGAGCGGAAGATATGATGACTAGTTGCCTATAAGTATAATGTTGCAAAAAGTCAAACTTCAGAGGCATGTTATCAATAGCCTTTATTCAAATTAGACGGCGAGTTTGTGAAAGCCATTAGGTGCGTTCGACATGGACTGACTTCATGCAGCGCTGCAGCCGGCTGACTTGAAACAGTGAATTCTGGTTAGACTTTTTGTCCGACTTGAGACGGCGCCGAGGCTAGGTCACTGTGACGTAGACATCAAAGTACGGTGAGATCGATTCGAGAACTGCCGGCTGTGTATCGGAGCGCATTTTCTCAAGAGCAACTACACGGGTTCTAATGACGACACAGCTATTTCATGATTGGCCAGACTCACACACAACAACTTTGACGTGTGTTTTGTAATTATTCTGACACCTTCAGTTTCGCCAACGCTCAAATCCGGACCAAACAGTTTAATTGAATAAAAAATGTGTTGAAGAAAGGGTTTTAGTCCGCCTCTTCACTAACGGAAAGACTAAGTTTAATTATAAAGTTATAAGTAAAGTAACGTCACTGTGTCCAATCCCGACCGCTGTAAACTACTATTGTCAAAACCCGAACGGGGTTTGGACACTCAGTTTACGGTCTTTTTGCCAGCATTTTCTTTTGCTATCGCCAGCAAAGTGTAAGTAGTATTATTTTAGGCATACCAAACAATCTACGTGTAAAATGTCATGAACATATATTGACGTTTACATGTCTAAATAATATAGGAAAGTTACTTTGGCCGAAAGACCACTCGGCGACACTCGGGCGACGCTTGGGCGACGATCTTTACTCTGACAAGTGTGTCTGTGTTGTCATCGTACTGCTACTATGGGTTAGCATGTGAGTGTATTTCAATGCTGGCTTAACACTACTTTGTCTTGCTAATGAAAATACACGATCATGTGTGACGTGATCTGTAGTTGAGGGGAGGAAGGGATGGGGGCTAGCAAACTTTGAGAAGAGTTCAACAAAACATCCAGCAGGTGGTGGTATACAGTCAAATTGAGATTTTATCGCATAGTTTGGAGATGTTGAAGCGTGATATCTTATTGTGGAGGACATAACTACGTATATGTTGACAGCATTGATGGTCAGTTTGGTGACCCTGGATCAAGTTAATATCCCCAGAAAAACAGCAGCGGCCAGTGTTTAGAAGTGCGGTCGGGTTTGGACAAGGGTAGCGCACGGCTAATTTACCGGCGCCAGCGTCTTTTGACCGGCTCTAGTAAAGGCTAAGCTAACTAAATTTTTAAACAATATTTAGCTCGAAAGGTAAGAAGTTAAAGCTTAACGTGAAATCAGTAAATCAGCTGAAAACGTGATACAATTATTTTTATCAATATTTGAATATTTGAGTGGCATTTTATCAGAATGTTAGCTAAAAACCGGTCGGGATTGGACACAGTGACGCTAAGCAAACAGCGCTTGATCGGCAATGACTGACATCAACGCAGCAAACCACGAGAAGCTGGAATGTCCGACTTCACAGAGCCGTTTTCAACTCCTCCCCGACGGCAAGCGGCTACTCTCGCGGGTCGTTTCATGCAGCCGCAGTCCATGTCGAACGCACCTATTAGCTCGTGGTAGCCTTACTTGGGTGTGCAGAGCTTGCAGCGCATTCGAAAGGAGTTGTTTTTGCATCCAAACATGTCGAAAAATTCTTCCAGGTACGGCCAGGGATGTAGAAGGGTTGGCTAATCTTCCTAGCTACTAGGGGTGGGCGGTATACCGGTATGAACGCGAATACCGGTATTGCGTTGTGCCATGATATGGATTTTGCCATATCATGGATATCACGATATATTAATAAATGTATTAAGTTAAGTGTTTCTGTTTGGTATAAAATATAAGTCAAGTGATAGTTCTCACCGGTTATCCGACATCGACCAACAAACAGTAGCCTATAGGCTCTGTAATTTGTGTCGTCGAATTGTGCTATCCAAAGGTGGAAACACTATCTTTTTCACTACCTCAAAGCCATGCATGTGCGCGAATATGAACAATCTACCAGAATGCATTTGACAAATCCAATGCCAGGTTGGTTAGAATCGTGAAATGTTTATTGTAGCCATTCAGCTAGGGTGACCAGACGTCCTCTTTTAACCGGACATGTCCTCTTTTCGAGACCTAAAAAATGCGTCGGGCAGGGATTCCAAAACTGTCCGGGATTTTGCCTCGTCAGATATTTGTGTTTCTCTGGGTCTTTCACAAACTATTACGCCCTTATAAGTTTTGGAAAGGGTATCTCCCTTACGTTCCACCTTCTTGCGCGAGCTCTGACTGTAGAGAGAAATGTCATTTTGATCAGATAGTGCGGCATGCATTACATGACCAGCCCCCCCCCCCCCCGGTGACGCGACGAAGTGTCCTCTTCAGCCATGTAATAATTGTTTATAGCTCGAGCTAACTCACAACAAATATTTTACAGAGTTTTCTTGCGATCCCATAAACGTAGGCTACTGTTGAACGCGTAGGCTACTGAGAAGTCGGTCTGCATGGCAATTAAACATTGCAACATTTGGAAAATTCAACTCATGCGACACACCGGAGTTACCCAATCCAAATCCGTTCGAGTGCGGTAGATTAGCTGCTGCGGTGCGGTGTGGATTGTCATGACATTTTAAGAATAACTAATATATCATGATATATACCGTTACCGTCAGTGCTTACGAATTATACCGTGATAAACATTTTAGGCCATACCGCCCAGCCCTACTAGCTACCAACATCATCGCTGGTGCTTGGTTCGGACATTTTGCTCGAGTTCTCCAGTCTCTGCCACGGACATCTTCGTAGGCTATAGTGATGGGAAGTTCGGATCATTTTACTGATTCGGTTCTTTGAATCTCGTTCAGTAAAATGAACGAATCTTTTTTCGAGTCATTCGTTAATTTCAACGGGGGGGGGGGGGCTATCCGTCCACTGCAAACACGTACAGTTAGGTCCATAAGTATTTGGACATTGACACAATTTTCATCATTTTGGCTCTGTATACCACCACAATGGATTTGAAATGAAACAATCAAGATGTGTTTTAAGTGCAGACTTTCAGCTTTAATTTCAGGGTATTTACATCCAAATCAGGTGAACGGTGTAGGAATTACAATACATTTTATATGTGGCCCCCCCCTTTTTAAGGGACCAAAAGTAATTGGACAATTGGCTGCTCAGCTGTTCCATGGCCAGGTGTATGTTATTCCCTCATGGGAGTTCGTTATTTCATTGACAAGGTGCAGATAAAAGGTCTAGAGTTCATTTCAAGTATGGTATTTGTGTTTGGAATATGTTGCTGTCAACTCTCAATATGAAGTCCAAAGAGCTGTCACCATCAGTGAAGCAAGCCATCGTTAGGCTGAAAAATCAAAACAAACCTATCAGAGAGATAGCAAAAACATTAGGTGTGGCTCAATCAACTGTTTGGTACATTCTTAAAAAGAAAGAACGCACTGGTGAGCTCAGCAACACCAAAAGACCCGGAAGACCACGGAAAACAACTGTGGTGGATGACAGAAGAATTCTTTCCCTGGTGAAGAAAAACCCCTTCACAACAGTTGGCCAGATCAAGAACACTCTCCAGGAGGTAGGCGTATCTGTGTCAAAGTCAAAAATTAAGAGAAGACTTCACCAGAGTAAATACAGAGGGTTCACCACAAGATGTAAACCATTGGTGAGTCTCAAAAACAGGAAGACCAGATTAGAGTTTGCCAAAAAACATCTAAAAGAGCCTGTACAGTTCTGGAACAACATCCTATGGACAGATGAGACCAAGATCAACTTGTACCAGAATGATGGGAAGAGAAGAGTATGGAGAAGGGAAGGAACTGCTCATGATCCAAAGCATACCACCTCATCAGTGAAGCATGGTGGAGGTAGTGTTATGGCGTGGGCATGTATGGCTGCCAATGGAACTGGTTCCCTTGTATTTATCGATGATGTGACTGCTGACAAAAGCAGTAGGATGAATTCTGAAGTGTTTCTGGCAATATTATCTGCTCAGATTCAGCCAAATGCTTCAGAACTCATAGGACGGCGCTTCACAGTGCAGATGGACAATGACCCGAAGCATACTGCGAAAGCAACCAAAGAGTTTTTTAAGGCAAAGAAGTGGAATGTTCTGCAATGGCCAAGTCAATCACCTGACCTAAATCCAATTGAGCATGCATTTCACTTGCTAAAGACAAAACTGAAGGGAAAATGCCCCAAGAACAAGCAGGAACTGAAGACAGTTGCAGTAGAGGCCTGGCAGAGCATCACCAGGGACAAAACCCAGCGTCTGGTGATGTCTATGGGTTCCAGACTTCAGGCTGTCATTGACTGCAAAGGATTTGCAACCAAGTATTAAAAGTGACAATTAGATTTATGATTATGTTAGTTTGTCCAATTACTTTTGGTCCCTTAAAAAGGGGGGGGGCACATATAAAATGTGTTGTAATTCCTACACCGTTCACCTGATTTGGATGTAAATACCCTGAAATTAAAGCTGAAAGTCTGCACTTAAAGCACATCTTGATTGTTTCATTTCAAATCCATTGTGGTGGTATACAGAGCCAACATGATGAAAATTGTGTCAATGTCCAAATACTTATGGACCTAACTGTATCATATTCTCATGTAGGTTAGTGCATGACATGTGCACCAGCAGATATTATTTTAAAAGACATTCCTGCATTACATTAAAATAATGTATCATGACAGTTTGTATGATTTGGTCATTTATTATCACACTAGCATTTAATTATCACGGCAAACAATTACACTGCACTAAACTAAGTGTAAATGTAAAGTGAAAATAACAAAACCAGTCAGTATGATGACTTGAGCGAATATCATTCACGTCTTACTAAAACAGCGGCCACGCGAAAGGGAATGAGGAAATTGTTTCCTCTACTAAAAAATACAATGCGGGTCACGTGAAAAAAGGATCCAAAGACTCGTAGAAAGACCGAGTCGGGAAATGAACGAATCGTTTGTTTCCTCCAGCTACCAGTACAGAGCCTATGCAGGTCACGTGAAAAATGATCCAAAAACTCGTAGAAAGACCGAGTCGGGAAATGAACGAATCGTTCGTTTCCTCCAGCTACCAGTACAGAGCCTATGCAGGTCACGTGAAAAATGATCCAAAGACTCGTAGAAAGACCGAGTCGGGAAATGAACGAATCGTTCCCTCTAGTGTTTCCTCTAGCTACCACTACAGAGCCTATGCAGGTCACGTGAAAAATGATCCAAAGACTCGTAGAAAAGACCGAGTTGGGAAATGAACGAATCATTTCTGTTTACTTGGACGAGCCTATGCAACAGTTCCGATGCGCGGCCACGAGAAAATGAACAAATCACTCTTTGAGAGGACTCGTTACTCCCGAGTCCTTGTAAGGATTCGTTCAAAATGAACGAATCGTTCACGAACGACACATCACTAGTAGGCTACATACGTCTGCCATTTCCTTGCTGGAGTTTGACGATATTTTGTGTCATGTACAGGTGATGGATCACGTATAAACCAATAGGGTGTCGGAATGGTATATGTTTATACTTCTCATCCAACCACAATCAAATTCACTCTATCCGGATGGCGCGTTTTTTCTGGATAGTTCTTTGTGTGTGTTTTTTTGAACGACAAGCCGGAATGAAAACAAGCCGAACTGAAATTGGAGTAACGAGGCTATTTAAAAAATGTAAGGAGTAGAAAGTACAGATAACTGCGTGAAAATGTAAGGAGTAGAAGTAGAAAGTCGGCTGAAAAATAATTACTTCAGTAAAGTATAGATACCCACCTGGCGTTGGTTTGTGTGCGTGTCATGATGTGCGTCGGGGTGATATAGGGGCCTCATCCTGGTAATTAGCCCCAGGCCTCAAAATGTCTTAATCCGGCCCTGTGTACAGTAAGTAATTTCACATTAAATAATGTATTTAAACTCAAGCTTGTGTGGTGTGTCGCTGTCTTCAATGCCACAGCCTAAACTTTGTCAAAAGAAACGTTTTTCATTTCCGGCGAATTCAAACAATCCCCTTAAGTTCGGCTAGCAACAGAAGCTAGACTAGCTTAGCACAATTTACCGAGGTCAGCTTCTCCACCGTGCAGGGCTCTAGTCTGAGATCAAATGGTCGTATTTGGCATTAGGTGCGTTCGACATGGACTGGGCTGCATGAAACGACCGGCGAGAGTAGCCGCTTGCAGTCGGGGAGGAGTTGAAAACTGCTCTGTGAAGTCGGACATTCCAGCTTCTATGGAAGGCCTAGTGGGAAAGTATTAAGATGCCCCCGTGTGTCAACCACGCGTAATTAACGCCGACTTTGCATGCAAAGACGGCGTCCATTACGCCGACTTCCATACAAAGTCAGCGTCTTTTTAAATTGAACCGTGTCACGTGACACGTTCAAAGCACTCGTTTATTTCAATAGTATGAACCTGCAGAGCCGGAGACCCGGAGAGCTGCAGTTTCAGGACCGCAGTTCTAGGACCCTCGTTTTATCTCACAGCGCCACCTAGCGAATTGGATGACGAAATATACTATTGAGTACGTGTCACTAGATCACAACAAGATAGGCTATTTGAATGGTTTGAGAGAGTCAAGAAACAAGGAAAACTGGGGAATTTGATTATTCAGATATGGATATATTTAAAATATATATACAATAATAAACAATAACAATCGCAGTATCACATCCATCCACCCCTCCACCAAATACACCTGCATCGCTCCATCCAACTCTTCATAATTCCCTCCACCCCATCAACCAGCAACATTTTGAAGGATTTCTAGATTTTCGCGACCACCGAAATACCAAAAAGAGTGCGACCAAAGCAGTATTCCCCACAAACAGTAATTTCTGTCTTCAACTTGGTTGTTAACAGTTGTATGTTTGGCAATCAGTGTAGCTCATAGGTAAAAGTAGCTAATGTGAATCACGTGTATAAAACCACTCCGGTGTCTTGAAATGATTTCGACAGCAAAGTTGAAGTTAGCTAGCTAACGTTAACTGTATTGTCCAATTCAAGACACCAGAATTGTTTTATACATAACCACACATCAGAATCAGAATTTGTGTTTATTCGCCATGAAAGTTTGCACAGACAAGGAATTTACTTTGGCAGGGGAGCCTACCTAGGCAGCCATTTTCGGCGCCAACTAGAAAGTTACAGCATAACATGATTCAAATTCGCTACTTACACTCTGATTCTCGTCCATCTTGTCATGAAACAAGCTAACGTTACATTACTTTCTCTTCTTGTTATAATTTAATGTCGAGCCGTAACCTGCATTCACTACTGCAGGAAAATATTGATTATCTTGTTCCGGTCCATGGTTATCCAATTCGCTAGGTGGCGCTGTCAGATAAAACGAGGGTCCTAGAACTGCGGTCCTGAAACTGCGGTCCTGAAACTGCAGCTCTCCGGCTCTGCAGGTACATGCTACTCGTTTATTTAGACGCGTGCTTTGTGACACGTTAAAAGCACGCGTCTAAATAAACGCGTGCTTTTTTGAGACGTGTCTAGCAAACCACACGAAATTAACGCCTGGTTTGGCTCAATCAGCGTCTGGTTTTCCAAAATTAAAGTCTGCTTGCTTGAATCTCCGATGGGAAATTATGACAACAATTGTAACATCTAATACGTAAGTAAAGTAGGTCTTAGGATGCTCGTGCGAGCTAGGCTACTATCAAATACAATGTTGGTTAGCTAGTTAGCTATTAGTATGAAGTTGGTGGTCACAATTGCAATACTCTATGTCATGATATAACAAGGGGTGCAGAGACAAATAAATGCAGTAATATTAGGCTGGCTGGCTGGCTTGGAGCTTTGTGAACCTCCCTTGCACTGCGATTGCGTTGCCTCAGTATTGTGCGCAATTTGGTTTCACTGCCAACATTCCTTAATAGGCGAATGCGCAAACTTGGTGGCAATATACAACTGTTGTTAGGCTAATCTTCAAGTGAAGTGTAATTTTTTGTCATTTTCAATTACATATGGTTGTACATAATAAAAACGAAACAGAGTTTCAAGTTCAAGATGCACAGACCAACACAGGGTCAGACTGGGCACTGAAATTCTTAGGACAAGATAACGCAAAGCAACCTGGCATAACATGACATATAAGTAGGCTACTCAGAAGGCAATAACATGACATATAAGTACTCAGAACAAGTTTACACCTATGACAAGCAAACATATAATGTAATAAACCTCCTAAATAAATACAAAATAAACAATAGAGTATACTAAACCTATAAGACCACAGGACTAAACCTATTTCCCCAGGACCATGATGCCATATAAAACAACATATAACAGTAATTGGTGCCAGTGCAAACGTATGTAGCCTACAGTGACAGGATAGTATGTACAGTGACAGGACAGTATGTACAGTGATTGGAGGTAGCAGTTATGAAGTGATAGGTTCTCGTGCCAATATATTGTGATGCCAATTTGTTGAGCGGTCATCTTCCTTGTATAGACCTAGAAAAGTGAAATACACAGCCAAGGTGACAGAAATAAAGGTTCATCGGTTGTCCTTCACATTCACACACTGTTGTCTTTATACTTAACAGATCATATACTAGACTGGGGGTCAGATGGCTGAGCGGTTAGGGAGTCGGGCTATTAATCAGGTTGTTGGTTCGATTCCCGGCCATGCAAAATGACGTGTCCTTGGGCAAGGCACTTCACCCTACTTGCCTCGGGGAGAATGTCCCTGTACTTACTGTAAGTTGCTCTGGATAAGAGCGTCTGCTAAATGACTAAATGTAAACATACAATGTCCCAAAGGCCCAACTCCTTCTCAGGTCACCTTCTGGCAGCAACCTTGCAGCTGGGTTTCACTGTGCAACCAGGCCTACCAAGCTGCTGCTGGGCCAAGGGCTGATTGTAATGGCACACTGGGACTTGCAGATTACCTGAAATAAATATTTGTCTGTCTGCTGTGTAAGATGTAGGCCTACTGCTTTTAACTTGAGTTGAACGCTGTTAAACACTGCCATGGTCAGCAAACACTTGCCATGTCTACTTCAGAAAGGATACTGTTCACTGCTGTATGAGTCAATAGGACATTACCATTACCTGAATGACTTGTAGTGATCGGGAGGTTATGCCTGTTCTGATGATGGCATAAACCATGTTAGATTGTTGGCTCTATGTGCGTTGTTTGGGTCTCCTCTCCATTGTCTTCTGTTTTGTCTTTGGTTCTGTTGCAGGATGGCAGGCAGGTAGAGGCTAACAACAGTTGTATATTGCCACCAACTAAGTTTGCGCATTTGCCTATTAAGGAATGTTGGCAGTGAAACCAAATTGCGCACAATACTGAGGCAACGCAATCGCAGTGCAAGGGAAGTTCACAAAGCTCCAAGCCAGCCAGCCAGCCTAATATTACTGCATTTATTTGCCTCTGCACCCCTTGTTATATCATGACATAGAGTATTGCAATTGTGACCACCAACTTCATACTAATAGCTAACTAGCTAACCAACATTGTATTTGATAGTAGCCTAGCTCGCACAAGCATCCTAAGACCTACTTTACTTACGTATTAGATGTTACAATTGTTGTCATAATTTCCCATCGGAGATTCAAGCAAGCAGACTTTAATTTTGGAAAACCAGGCGTTAATTTTGTGTGGTTTGCTAGACACGTCTCAAAAAAGCATGCGTTTATTTAGACGCGTGCTTTTAACGTGTCACAAAGCACGCGTCTAAATAAACGCGTGCTTTGAACGTGTCACGTGACACGGTTCAATTTGATGCGAAAGACGCCGACTTTGTATGGAAGTCGGCGTAATGGACGCCGTCTTTGCATGCAAAGTCGGCGTTAATTACGCATGGTTGACACACGGGGGCATCTTAATACTTGCCCACTAGGCCTTCCATACTTCTCGTGGTTTGCTGCGTTGACGTCAGTCATGGCTGATCAAGCGCTGTTTGCTTACTTTACTTTATTTATAATTAAACTTAATCTTTCCGTTAGTGAAGAGGCGGACTACAACCCTTTCTTTAACACATTTTTAATTCATTTGAACAGTTTGGTCCGGATTTGAGCTTTGGCGAAACTGAAGGTGTCAGAATAATTACAAAACACGCGTCAAAGTTGTTGTGTGTGAGTCTGGCCAATCATGAAATAGCTGTGTCGTCATTAGCACCCGTGCAGTTGCTCTTGAGAAAATGCGCTCGGCTACACAGCCGGCAGTTCTCGAATCGATCTCACGGTACTTTGATGGCTACGTCACAGTGACCTAGCCTCGGCGCCGTCTCAAGTCGGACAAAAAGTCTAACCAGAATTCACTGTTTCAAGTCAGCCGGCTGCAGCGCTGCATGAAGTCAGTTCATGTCGAACGCACCTATTGTTACTGACAATGATCGCTTCCAGCAAACTTCTTTTGAATTAGCCATTTCCCCCTAAATAAATGTCAAGCTATTTACGTTTTTTGGGGCCATATTTTCAGTTAGCAGATGGTACAGTACTGTTTCAATCGCTATGCTATCTAATACTGCCGGTGACAACGTTGTTACTTAGCTAGAATAGCTTGTTTCAAGGGGGTTCTTAATGAATGCAATATGAGTGGGCTAAATGCTTGAAAATATCACTACTGTAGAAGGGAAAAACTTAAGGTGACGTTTAAGTCATATAGGTTAGGTTCATTCTACATAACATTTAGTCATTTAGCAGATGCCCGTATCCACAGCGACTTACAGTAAGTACAGGGACATGCTACACTTCACTTTTTGTATTTTGAATTGTACATGAGCAGCAACAAATGTAGGCTATGCTTTTAAATCTATGCAATCTTCATAAATAATAAGTAGGCATTTTTAGATAAAATATCCTGAAATATCAGTTGTAAAAATTACAGTTAATAAACGGACCCATCTGCAACCGATGCAAGCAAGCACACCCTACAATTTCCCCAGAAATTGTACCCTCTCTAGTTGGAAATGTTTCTGGTGTTTTGCCATCATTTGGTTTAAATTAATTCCAACTAGAGCAGTTTCTCTTTCTACTCAGCATCACATTCACCACTGTCTAAAAGATAAGCTGGACCACACAGATAGAACATTACAATACTATCACACTACAAACAGTTGTGTTAAAAGTTACATTTGAAATGAGAACCAATACAATTATGTTTACTTACTATTGTCAGTACTTTTTCTCACTTCATTCAATTAGAAATACAGGGCCAATCAATTACACTTGTGCTGTTCGAACAATTGATCACCAATCTCTGTCCAAAAAACACTCCCAACATACGCTCTGTGACTCCCTATGCATGTGTAAACCTTTGGCTTCCTTTCCTCTTAAGTCAAGATCCAAAAAGTGTAGCTCTGTTTCGACCTATTTTTTCTTCTCCAGCACACAGGTATGAGTGATCCTGTCATCACTTAATGCAGTGACCAAAAATAAATATACAACCCATCGCAACATCTTATTCATTATTCATAACCAGAGTAGACTCTTCCCGGTGGACTCAATTGAAAGCTGAGAAATGACATGCTTGTGTACACCCGAGAACTCATTTGTGCAGCCTCTCCAACTGTCCCTGCATTGCTGAAATGTATGCAATAGAATAAGAAGAGGGACAATCCTGCAACATTTTGAAGCAATAAAGCTATTGGCTCCATTTGCTGAACTAGTGAATGATTTGCATATGCAATTAATTATGTATAGTAGCGCAATCAAGTCTGCATTGAATGAAAATTGTCAACAAAAGAAATCCTCACTTTTAAGATAGGGGGCAATATTTTTCTGCTGCTTTAGTCTTTCTGCAATAGTCACGCTCTGATCATTCAATGTTTTTCATGCCACCAATGGTGCGTTTACATCTTTTCTGCATAAAGTGACACAAGCAGGCTTCGAAAGTCTAGGGTGTGTGTAGAGGACGTGTCTGGAGGATATCAAATTTGTATAATTTCATGTGTTTAACCAATGCCTTAGCTTGTATCCCAGCACCTTAGGAAGTACTGCAGCGCCTTTGCGGTTCCTTTTGCACACAGGGTCTTCAGAGTTCCGGTTTACAGAGACTTTCATTTTTTCTTGGATTCATAGACAAAAATGTCTGCACTCAGCATAGTTACAGTTCTTGTGATAACCATCCATACCAACCTTGGCTGTGCGATCCACCTCTGCTTTGGGCACTTCAATCTTATAAAATGTGAAGCTAAAAGTAACCCTACATTTTATAGTTTATGTCATAGGATCTAATCAAAAAAACATATGACATCTGCAATAACGGAGTGCACTTGTGTAAAGCCTTAAGCTTTTGCACTCAAACTTCCACGAGCACTTCTGCTTTACAGTACATAGCCTCCACTTGATAGCTTTGTAGAGCAGAGAAGTGGAAATAAAATCGATCTTTCTATGGGGTACTGTCTGAAATAACATGTTTATATCCTGTTGACAGGTAATGGTAACAGAATCATTTTGAAAGGTGTCATCGTAGGTCATAAGCAACAGGGTACCAAAACCCATCTCTGTTTCTCCTCAACAGTCAGTAACCCAAGTGTGTAACCCAGCCTATATTGTCAGGTCAATAATATATAAGGAATATAGCATTCTGAGTCAACGTTTTGAAAGATCAGGTGGCTGAGCGGTGAGGGAATCGGGCTAGTAATCCGAAGGTTGCCAGTTCGATTCCCGGTCATGCCAACTGACGTTGTGTCCTTGGGCAAGGCACTTCACCCTACTTGGGGGAATGTCCCTGTACTTACTGTAAGTCGCTCTGGATAAGAGCGTCTGCTAAATGACTAAATGTAAATGTAAGATTGGATCTACATTTTGCAATGCTTGCAAAACTAGGCTAACTGATTTCCGAAGTGAAAATGAAAAATTCTCAGGAGCATTTAAGAAGAAATAGAGCTAAAAGAACATAGAACTCTATAGGGGTGCAGAAAACATTGGTCAACAGATCTTGTTAAACTGAATTGTGTTTGCAGGGTAAACTCCAACACAATTAAAACCCCGGTGGAAACTACAGACCTGCCCAGAGACCCAGGTATTTTGTAAGATTTTCAAATGGCACTGAAAACGAACTTTTAAAGACTTATCGATTTAAAGTAATAAATCAATTCATTTGATTAAACATACTTATTAGTAAGCTACATTGTAGCACAGTTAATCTATAATTGCTTCTGAAATCTATCAAACTTTTGTTGTTTGATACAAAGACGACAATCAATTACATTTGGCAAGACTGAAACAAGTTTAAATAGTTAATAATAATAATTACTAAATGAAAACTGATTGTGATTTGACTAAATACACATGGAAAACAACCCCCCTTTTCTTGAATCTTCATGTTTTTCTCTAGGGGTTTCTGAATGAGATGGAGCCAGGACAGAGATTTATAGCAATTAAACACAGACACAACCAGACAACTGTGGAGAGTAAGATGCCAAACAACCAATGGTCTCCGTCTGTCCTGACAGCACTCAATCGATTCCATCAGACTGTCTTTGTGTTTAACAGTATATGGCCACCCTATCCTGAATGAATCTAGCTCAATCCAAGTGAACCTAACACCCTTTCAACTGGTACTGACATTGCTATGCTTTCTGCTATCAGTCTCAATCCTTAAGGAGCTCGGCAGTGATAACAAAAGAGAGTGTATGTCACAAGCGGAGTGACACTTTGGGAGCCATGAAATTGTTTTTTCAGTGAAGAAACATACGTCAGTCGCCTGTGACTATTTTTAAGGTTTACAACTATTGTGGCCTGACAGATGGAATTTGTTCACAAAGACAGAATGTCTGGTGAATATATGAAAATGTAGCACAGCATAAATATATAATTAATATTAGTGGAGTCAAAGGTATTGAGAGAAAGTATGTGAGAGAAATGGAGGCACGTCCGGGAATCGAACCAGCAACCTTCTGATTAATAGCCCGACTTCCTAACCGCTCAACCATCTGACTGTGTGAAACACAGAGAAAGAGAGACATTTAATTTAGAAAATACATTTAAAGAGAAAGAAAGAGGAAAATGCATGAACAAAGCATGACATCAATGGAAAATGTGAAGGTCATAGCAAGGGGAACAGGACTACATTCTTAATACCCTTCATTGCAAGAGAAATAAGGGGCGAGTGTGGAGGTGGGGAGACAATTATTACATCCAGGACATACCAACGTGTTCAGTGAAATGACTCTTAGTGTTTTCTTGGCATCAATTGATGCTATATTGTATCTTTTATTATAATTATTCATTTGTGAAATACTGCCCTTATAAAACAAAGTATTTATTTTTTTGTTTTGTTGATTGGGATTGACTTTGTCGATGTTGCACAGGGAGAAATAATTGACATCTCTAACAACCAACTTGATACTATTCAGATGTTTCCCTGCATGTACCAAAAATTACAGGGAAAACAGAATGTATAGGTCTATGACCTATACACATTCATTGAAACGGAGGGTGTCACAGAAACACCATATACATATGCATGTATTTGTGAACAGTGCATGAAGAGTGTGAATTTCTGTGTGAGTCTGTAAATGAGAAAGTGAGCGACAGACTCTGTGGGCAAATAGTACATATGGTTGGTGCATAATCAGCTTGTCTGGGTGTTACTGTCAAAAATAAGCAGCTTTCCTCCCTTCCTCCTCCTGACAGAGGAAGCATAGTGCACATGGAAATGAGAGTAGCTGTTGGTAAACACAGATACACTGAGAGACACGGCAGGAAAGCCAATGAGGCCCTAAGGGCCAGAAGAGTCTGGGAACTGCCTACCCACCCACTCTGTTTCAACTAACAACCATTTCCACAGTTACTCTGCACAGTCCATTTCCCCAGGATTGCAGCCAGTCATTGAGAGCTGCAAACGCCAGTGAAAAAAGGACCTCTTAGAAGATTGACTACAACCATTGTGGTTACTCAGTGGTCACCAACCATTTTATTTTGTCACCTTTCTTTAATGTTGGTTCTATCCAGTACATTGGGCATATTGTGTAATATTTTGCGATGTTCCATGTTACAAACACTTAATTCCCATAAGGGCAAATGCCAGCCCAATTACAGTTTCAATACTTTCCTTCAGGTGGAGTGGTACCACCATCAACTGGGAGGCAATATACTTCCAACAGGGCTGCTCCCCTGAGATGACAGCAGAAAACCTTAAATGGTGCTTCACACTCATTTCTGTGTCCACTATGAGCAGTGCAGTAACTATTTCCAGCCTCTCAGCAGGTAGAAAAACAGTTCACAGGACTGGACACTGTTATAGGTGAAACACATTCCAAATGCCAGTATTGTGTTAAAAAACCTGTAAAGTAATGTACCAACAATGTTTTAAAGCAACAGCGGAGGAATTCTGACAAACCTCAGAGTTCACAGTATAAAAAACAATGTGAAAACCTTGGTGCCTGTTTCTTTAAATGTTTCTGCTGTATGGTTTATCTTCTGTATTAACATTGCCTATTGATGATCAATGCTACCAATTACAAAGATTAATATGTTTGTGTGCACTTTGCTGAAAACTGAAGTAATTTAATTTTCTTTGTTTAGGGTAGATAATGACACCAGTTTCCCCGAGTGTCAGATTTGTAATTATTATTGATGATACTGTAGCAGAGCGTACTTTGTACAGGATGGGGTAGAGGTGAATAGAGCAATGCAGACTCCAATTTGCAAGAAATATATAGCTTTCTTGAAGTACAAAGGGCAGCCTAGTGCTGTCTGTATAAAAGTCCCGAACCCTAACCGTCCAACCCAACTAAACCCCTTATTAATATAGCTGCAAGCAGCAATGAGGTGGCCAAACCGGTAAAGCAGGTAAAATGAACAAAAAACATTTGAGACATCCTCAGAACAGGGTTCTGAGCTTTTAATCCATCAAATATTTGCTGAGATACGACCCAACTTCCTGTTTGCAGGCTTTGCCGCAGATTTTGATTGGCTGTACCGATCAAACCGTTTCGAAAATCTAAAATAATTTTGATAGTTTGTGTGAGGATTGCTATGACTATATACAGCTAGACTACAGGTAGCTAGCGACTGCGTTGTACCTAGGGATGAGTATTGATAAGATTTGAACAATTCTGATTCCATCAATTCCTGCTTATCGATTCAATTCTCTTATTGATTCTCTTATTGATTCTTATTGGGCAGGGGGGGGGGGGGAAGAGCACAAACGGGTTAATTTACATAAATGTTCTTTTATATAATTTTCTATAATGCTACACACCATATACAGTATGTATACATACACATTTACATTTTGTCGTTGCTCTTCTTCTACACTTCTATTTGACCTTGGCTGAAAATGGAAGATTCTATAGCTATGCTATGTCAGTTATAGCTACGCTAGCTTAGCTATAGAATCTTCCATTTTCAGCCAAGGTCAAATCATATAATATGACAGTGTCGCTCAGTTTAGCTAATATTGGGTTAACACGACAACGCGAACGTTTGCTGATAACACACGCCCTCCGATAATTAACGTGAAGTGATCAATAATGGGAGACGAATGTCGGAGCAAAAATTTATGCTTCAAACGACGGGATAGAAGTTAAAATTGCTAATTGCTTCACACAGTGACAAGTGGTTGTGATCACTTTTGAGGAGTTTAGCTCACCTTTATGAAGCGCGAACGTTAGCTGCGCGCATCGAACACGACATTCCAGTAACTTCATTCCATGCTGTGTGTTCAAATGCTTCTTCATATTTGTGGCATTTCCTCCCTTCGACGAAATAGACTTTTTACACACGTTACAAGTGGCGTTGTTGTCATTTTGTTGTGTGAAATACAACCAAACTTTAGAACGCTTCTGCCTAGTTGCCATGTTTGCTGCAGTCTGAATAAACTATAAAAGTTTGCGCATGCGCAACGGCACAGAGAACCGTTAGCAGAATCGTTAGAATTTGGCTGATGATTCCAAGGAATCGGTTCACTGGGAACCGGTTCTAAACAAGAACCGGTTCTCAATACCCATCCCTAGTTGTACCTGGCTTCCTTTGCAGTGGCTTACAGTCTCGCTAAACAGAAAACCAGTGACATGGCAGGCTCGTTGGCTTTGGCTGGATTTGAACTTCTTACGTTGCCCTTGCCAGGACCCCAATTTATCCTAGTGAGCTATTCTCAGTGCTGGAAATTACTGTGTTCAGTTACTGTGTAAAAATATAAGCAGTTTTTCAACTGGCAAGCGGTTGTCATATTTGGCCCAAGTTTAAACAGCTGTAATTCAGTCCTATTTTGACATGTCAATGTGATTGTGGTCTGAAGATAATCTGCCAAATTTGGTGAATATTGGAACATTTTGTTGGAGGAATAGGGAAAAAACGTTTTATAAAACGTAAAATGGCGGCCGCATCAAGTCGTCTGGTATCACAAGTTAACATGTGTCAGACAAGGGATCGCCCCCTAGCGGTTAGATGACCTAACCTTTTGTGGTCCTCTTTGGAACAGGGTCCCGAGCACCTGTACCAAGTTTGATGTCAATTCTGCAAATATTTCCTGAGATATGATCTCACTTCCTGTTTTGGCGGTTTCATCGCCAACTTTGATCAGCTTTACCGGAAAAAGTTTTGAAAATCAAAAACCATGTGAAAGCGTTTGTGAGGCTTGATCTGAAGATAATTGGTGCCAGATTTTTGCTTATTGCAGCGCCACCTAGAGGTGAAATGGCATGACCTATTGGACCTCTTTAGAACAGGGTCCCTAGTCCTTAATCAATTTGATTGGCTGTAACTAACAAACGATTTCGAAAATCAAAGCTCCAGGGGATAACTTTTGTGAGGCTTGGTCTGAAGATCATCTGTGGCAATTTTGAAGATTCGACAAAAATTGTAGGAGGAGATACGAAAAAACGCTTTTCCTTAACGTTCAAAATGGCGGAGAATTCGATTTAACGTTCCGTTGTACGGTTTAGGCTGAAATTAATTATTTTCATGAACAGATTGACAAAGTTTAGTCTGTGGCAATGAAGTTCAGGTTAGTAGTCAGATAGTTTCACCTATTGAAAGACTTTTGATTTAAGTAAGGGGAGTGCCGAACATGTTCTGTCGCCGTTTGACTTCCTAAACAGCTGTGTAGATGTTTTTGTAGTGTGTCTCGCGTAGGCTACAGCGTTGCAGTGAGCAACACTGGTTTGAAACCACAGGTAATGATAATTTCACCAACAAATCGTTTACTTGTAATGTAATGTCATAATAAATCCTACAAAGAAAATGTATTTGTGAGGAATGTTTATTTTAACGATTGAAAACAGATGCATCATAGACCACTGTAGTATGTGTTGCCCGGGCAACAGAGGCTAATGTCATGATGCTAATGCTTCAGTGAAATAGTAGACTACCGTTTCCGAAAGTAGATGTGGGCCTACTTCCTCAATAATATCAGCTAATATTAGCTGATATAATATTAATAATATAGCACTCCACCCAGCTGCTAGTCCAAGCACTTGTCCTCTCCAAGTTGGACTATTGCAACTCGCTGCTCGCTGGTCTCCCAGAATGTGCAACCCGCCCTCTTCAGAGGATTCAGAACGCAGCGGCCCGCCTGGTCTACAATCTACCCAGACGCTCCCATGTTACCCCGCTCCTCATCTCTCTCCACTGACTACCTATCATGGCCCATATCAGATTCAAGACCCTGGTATTGACCTTCCGAGCAGTGAACGGGACTGCACCCGTCTACATCAAGTCTCTCCTGCAGCCTTACACCCCCACCCGTCACCTACGGTCTTCTTCAGGCAACCGCCTGGTGGTCCCACCGCTCAAGACCACCCGGTCCCAACACAAGCTCTTCTCCTGTCTGGCCCCTCAGTGGTGGAATCAACTCCCCACCTCCATCAGACACACTGACTGTCTCTCCACCTTCAAGAAAAGGCTCAAGACGCACTTGTTCCGGGAGTACAACGGTACTTAGGAATGGTTCGCTTGACCCGATGTTAGTTTCCTCAAGGATCACAATGACTCTTGCTCAGAGACTTGTTGCTCTTGTGGTTAGTGGTAACTGATTTAAAATTGTTTGTACTCGCTGTGATATATTGTTGTTGTTTTTTTATTGGGTGTGCTCAAGCCTTCGGCGAGAGCACAACCTTTGTTCTCTCACATATATATTTATTATTTATTATTGTTTATTTTCGCCCCCCTAAGGATCAGTCAATATTTGGACTACATACACAACGGCGGTGTCAAAAGGTTCGTCTTGGTAGCGATTGCGTTGGTTGTATTTTTATTTACGTTCCGTTGCATGGTTTAAGTAGAAATTGCGTTTTTGTGGTGAAAAGTGAAGCTAACGGTGGCTAATTTGCTAGCCACAGTCACTGACGTTACTAACGTCACTACGTCACTAACGTCACGAAAACACACGTGACTACCTGTAGCAGAACATTCGTTTCACGTCTGTTAACATGGGGGATAGCTAGGCTAACTATAGCTTTACTGCAAGGCAGCTGCAGGAACGCCACAAGCAAAGAGGCCAGGGTGATAACTATTTACTCATTTTACTTTGTGATGTGAAACACAATTATGAAATGTAATGTACAATATTAGCTGATATTATTAAGGAAGGGGCCCACATCTACTTTTGGAAACGGTAGTCTACTATTTCACTGAAGCATTAGCATCATGACATTAGCCTCTGTTGCCCGGGCAACACATACTACAGTGGTCTATGATGCATCTGTTTTCAATCTTTAAAATAAACATTCCTCACAAATACATTTTCGTTGTAGGATTTATTATGACATTACATTACAAGTAAACGATTTGTGGGTGAAATTATCATTACCTGTGGTTTCAAACCAGTGTACTGTAGCTCACTGCAACGCTGTAGCCTACGCGAGACACTACAAAAACATCTACACAACATGTTCGGCACTCCCCTTACTTAAATCAAAAGTCTAACTACTAATTGTTACTGACATTGTTACTGACAATGATCGCTACCAGTGAGCTTTTTATGAATGAACGATTTTCCACTAAATAAATGTCAAGCTTATTTACGTTTTGGGGGGCATATTTTCAGTTAGCAGATGGTACTGTTTGAATCGCGATTCCATCTTCTACTGCCGGGTAACGTCGTAGAATAATCTTCAAAGGGGGTTCTTTATTAATGAATGAATGCAATGAGTACGCTAAATGCCTGAAAATATCATGAGAAGGGAAAAACTTAAAATGACGTTTAAGTCATAGAGATTAGGTCAATTTTTACACCGGTCTGCCAAATGTATTCGTTTTGATTCAACGATGAGGCTGCCTCTTGCAGGGGAAATGAGAAGACATCTATTTCATTCTACACTTCACTCGTATTTTCAGTTGTAAATGAGCAGCAAAAAAAAAAAAAGCTTTTAAATCTATGTAATCTTTATAAATAATAAGTATGCATTTTTATATAAAATATACAGAAATATCAGTTGTAAAAACGGACCCCTGTGCAACCGACGAAAGCAAGCACACCCTACAATTTCCCCATAAATTGTACCCTCTCTAGTTATTATTGCTTGTCTTTTTTTCCACAGGTACACTTGCACTTATAGCAGTTCATGTTGTTTAATTGTAACTTGTTTAACTACATGCTCTTATGGTTCTTCCCTTTGGGCACTTACTTTGGTTGTTCACAATGTGTGCTTCATGTTTTGGCTACTCGCAATGTTTTGTGGCTATCTCGTTGTTATGATCAGTGACCTATGCACTTTGTAAAGCTCTCTCTTGGAAGTCGCTTTGGATAAAAGCGTCTGCTAAATGAATAAATGTAAATGTAAATATTGTACATTACATTTCACAATTGTGTTTCACATCACAAAGTAAAATGAGTAAATAGTTATCACCCTGGCCTCTTTGCTTGTGGCGTTTCTGCAGCTGCCTTGCAGTAAAGCTATAGTTAGCCTAGCTATCCCCCAAGTTAACAGATGCGAAACGAATGTTCTGCTACAGGTAGTCACGCGTGTTTTCGTGACGTTAGTGACATTAGTAACGTCAGTGACTGTGGCTAGCAAATTAGCCACCGTTAGCTTCACTTTTCGCCACAAAAACTTAACTTGAGCCTAAACCATGCAACGGAACGTAAATCCCAATAGAAGCAACTCAATCGCTACCAAGACGAAACTTTTGACACCTAGGTTGTCTATGTAGGCCAAATATTGACTGAGTTTTAGGGGGGCAAAAAGAATAATAACTAGAAAAGGCTGTTCCTGCGAAACAGCAGTGAGAATGCTGAAAACCTGAATGGGGATAGCTGACCATGCAAAAAAGCTGAAAAGTTAAAATTTAGTAGAAAGTTATGAGCTGAAGCTTCAAAGCAACCGAAAGGTATTTTTGAAAGGGGCTGGAGCAGCATTCCAACAATGATTTGAAAGGATTTACCATTACTTTTAAAGGGAGAATAATTTGCACAAAAACCTTAATATTTTAAAAAGTATAAAAGTGAGAAATTAGAAAATACCCGCAAGCTGAAATGAATTTAAAAAATGTGTGAGTCACACAAAAGAGGCAGTGTGGAAGCTGAACTGCATCATCTTAACAAAGCTAAGAGCTAAAATAGCCTACAATGTGGGAGAAGCTGAAAGCTGAACTGTTAAACAGAAGAAGAAGTAGGCTAGCTAGTCGTAACAAGAATAGTATCGTTTTAACAGATTAAATTATAGTTGGGATAGTATTAGCAGTAGGAGATGTAGCCTATGCGTTTACTCGGCTTTCATAGTTGGATTCAATGTGTTGATGGAATGAAACATACAGCAGTAGGGCCGATACAGGAAGACACGGCGACACTTTGTTGGAGAAGGATGATGGTGCAAGTTTTGTCCGAATTATGTAGACGCGTTTATTGAGTAATCGCATAACTAATTACACATGTAAACGGAGTAATCGTATTATTGGCATAAACCGACAATTGCTAGTAATCGGGTTTCTCATGGTCAAGTAAACGTACCAATCACCTATTTGAGAGACTGAGTGGTGCGTGTCTGTCGTTACGGTGATGGTGCAGCTATGATTGCTAATGCGCTGAGGGCAGAGAATAAGAGAAATGTAGCTAGAATCCACACCTCAAACAAGTTAACCTAGACGCAAAACTATACGTCCAATCCAAAAAATAAGGATATTTTCCGAGACCCAAGACTCTGCCTAAACCAGAGATATTCTTTATATGTCTGTGCAGTCAGAAATACGACTCTACCTGCAGTTTCGAAAACGTGTCCCTTTTGCTTTCCTGGTGCGTGTTTGTTTGGTTGTCACGGTGATGGCGCAGCTGTGATGGCTAACGAGCTAGGCAGAGAGAAAAACGAACATTTACCTAGCATCCACACCTCAAACAAGTTGACCTAGACGCAAAACTATACGTCCAATCCAAAAAATAAGGATATTTTCCGAGACCCAAGACTCTGCCGAAACCAGAGATGTCCTTTATATTTCTGTGCGGTCAGAAATACGACTCTACCGGCAGTTTCAAAATCTTGTTCTTTTTGCTTTCTCTGACGATTTTGTCACCAGATTTGCATTGGTCTCTATGGGGCGAGAGTTGGACTTTGTCTCGCTTTCGTGGGGCTCTGAACAAATGTGTACGTCTGTTGGATTCAACAGACAACTGTCTACGACTAGCACAAAATTAGCTATCTATTGATCCAAAAACGAAGCATGAAGAGCGAAAATTGTGGCAATGCTGGCAAACTAGAAATATTTTTTCAACGACATCCGAAGCTGCCCTGCACTCTAAGCATTTCAGTCTGCACTCTAGGGTTTCACGTAAACACCCATGTAAATCTCAGAAACGGCTTGAAAAAGTCATGAAACATAATCAGTGATATTGAAAAAAGTTGAATAGATATCAAAAAGCTGAATTTTTTAAAAATAGTTTAGGGTTTTGTCAACATTTTAAAGTTTAAATGGTGGCTCTAGCTGAAAGATTGAGGAAGAAGAAGGATTTGGAAGTTGAAGAAGTTTAAAGAAGTTTGAGAGGATTTGAAAGAAAACTCCATTGGAAACCCATGTTAAAAATATTATTAATATTGATTTATATTAATTCAAGCATAAGAGGTACAAAGCTGAAAAGTCATAGCACCCATGGCCTGAAACTGCTGAATTTTTTGATAGCTGAACGGTTTTAATAGCTGAATATTTGAAGGCGCTGAAAGGTGCTACGGAAGAAATAGAAGATAAATAATAATAAGTTGAATAAAGATTCAACGAACAATACTTGGAATGCTGAAGCAGCATTCCAACAATAATAAGTTGAATAAAGATTCAAAGAACAATACTTGGAATGCTGAAGCAGCATTCCAACAATAACTAGAAAAGGCATGTCCTGCTGAAAATGCGTTGGAATGCTGAAATCTGAAATTATTTTTTTTAAATGGCTGAAAATACTGAAATGAGAAAATACCCGCAAGCTGAAATGTGTGAGTCACACAAAAGAGGCAGTGTGGAAACTGAACTGCATCATCTAACAACGCTAAGAGCTGAAATACAATGCGGGAGAAGCTGAAAGCTGAACTGTTAAACAGAAGAAGAAGTAGGCCTAGGCTAGCTAGTCATAAAAAGAATATTATAGTCTTATCAGCTGAAATTATAGTTGGGATAGTAATAGCAGTAGCAGATGTGTGCATTGAGTGCGTTTACTCGGCTTTCTTAGTAGGATTCAATGTGTTGATGGAATGAAACATACAGCAGTAGGGCCGATACAGGAAGACACGGCGACACTGTGTTGCAGAAGGATGATGGTGCAAGTTTTGTCCGTGGAGCATACAACGATTAATAAAAAGAATCATGTAGACGCGTTTATTGAGTAATCGCATAACTAATTACACATGTAAACGGAGTAATCGTATTATTGGCATAAACCGACAATTGCTAGTAATCGGGTTTCTCATGGTCAAGTAAACGTACCAATCACCTGTGTAAGAGACTGAGTGGTGCGTGTCTGTCGTTACGGTGATGGTGCAGCTATGATTGCTAACGCGCTGAGGGCAGAGAATAAGAGAAATGTAGCTAGAATCCACACCTCAAACAAGATAACCTAGACGCAAAACTGTACGTCCAGTCCAAAATCTAAGGATATTTTCCGAGACCCAAGACTCTGCCGAAACCGGAGATATTCTTTATATGTCTGTGCAGTCAGAAATACGACTCTACCTGCAGTTTCAAAAACGTGTTCCTTCTGCTTTCCTGGTGCTTGTTTGGTTGCCACGGCGATGGAGCAGCTGTGATCGCTAACGAGCTGGGCAGAGAGAATAACTAATGTAGCTAGAATCCACACCTCAAACAAGTTAACCTAGACGCAAAACTATACGTCCAATCCAAAAAATAAGGATATTTTCCGAGACCCAAGACTCTGCCTAAACCAGAGATATTCTTTATATGTCTGTGCAGTCAGAAATACGACTCTACCTGCAGTTTCGAAAACGTGTTCCTTTTGCTTTCCTGGTGCGTGTTTGTTTGGTTGCCACGGTGATGGCGCAGCTGTGATGGCTAACGAGCTAGGCAGAGAGAAAAACGAACATTTACCTAGCATCCACACCTCAAACAAGTTAACCTAGACGCAAAACTAAACGTCCAATCCAAAAAATAAGGATATTTTCAGAGACCCAAGACTCTGCCGAAACCAGAGATGTCCTTTATATTTCTGTGCGGTCAGAAATACCGGCAGTTTCAAAATCTTGTTTTTTTTGCTTTCTCTGACGATTTTGTCACCAGATTTGCATTGGTCTCTATGGGGCGAGAGTTGGACTTTGTCTCGCTTTCGTGGGGCTATGAAAAAATGTGTACGTCTGTTGGATTCAACAGACAACTGTCTACGACCAGCACAAAATTAGCTATCTATTGATCTAAAAATGAAGCATGAAGAGCGAAAATTGTGGCAATGCTGGCAAACTAGAAATATTTTTTCAACGACATCCGAAGCTGCCCTCCACTCTAAGCGTTTCAGTCTGCACTCTAGGGTTTCATGTACACACCCATGTAAATCTCAGAAACGGCTTGAAAAAGTCATGAAACATAATCAGTGATATTGAAAAAAGTTGAATGGATATCAAAAAGTTGAATTATTTAAAAATAGTTTAGTTTTGTCAACATTTTAAAGTTTAAATGGTGGCTCTAGCTGAAAGATTGAGGAAGAAGAAGGATTTTGAAGTTGAAGAAGTTTAAAGAACTTTGAGAGGATTTGAAAAAAACTCCATTGGAAACCCATGTTAAAAATACTATGAATATTGATTTATATTAATTCAAGCATAAGAGGTACAAAGCTGAAAAGTCATAGCACCCATGGCCTGAAACTGCTGAACTTTTTGATAGCTGAACGGTTCAATGCTGAAGCAACATTCCAACAATAAGTTGAATAAAGATTCAAAGAATAATACTTGGAATGCTGAAGCAGCATTCCAACAATAAAGATTCAAAGAACAATACTTGGAATGCTGAAGCAGCATTCCAACAATAATAATAATAAAGAGAAACAGGAAAACAATAGTGAGAATGCTGTTAACTATATATATATCACACTATATATCTCACATATATAATATATATGTGAGAGAACAAAGGTTGTGCTCTCGCCAAAGGCTTATTATTATTGGCCACCAATAATAATAATAAGAAGAAGAAGAATATGTAGAAACACTTAAGGTGGCTTCGCCGCTTCGCGTCTTGGCCACCAAAAATAGACCAAATTTGTTCCTTGACACCAACCAATAGTGGATCATAGTCCAGAGTCAATATGGTTCCTTACTTCCGTGGTTTCTCTCGCAACAGTGGGGGTCAATGAACATGTAGTGACCACTTAACTGGAGAGCAAGAGGGAGGTCGGGAAGTGAGGCGTGAGTTAGGAATGTCCCGATCAAGTACGGCAGTAATAAAGTCCACATAGTCCATAGCCAGGGCTCTCAAGTCTCACGCATTAGCCGTGAGACTCACACATTTCAACCATTTCTCAGGCTCTGTCAGTCAAATGATACCCATGTACTTAACAGTCACCTTTGACATTGACAATCTGCTAAGGTTGAAGTCCTCAGCTTTAGTATCTTTCTTATGACGACCTGCATCAGGATTAGGTTTTCAAGTAAGGTCCCCCATCTATGGAATTCAGCAAGGGCATGGTTCACAACAAAAAATTGCTCAAGATGTTAGAATTTCAAAGATTATATATATTAATTTTCTAAATGCAAAGTGAGTGAACAGAGGAAAATCTATCAAATCAATATTTTGTGTGACCACACTTTGCCGTCAAAACATCATCCACTCTTCTAGGTACACTTGCACACAGTTTTTGAGCAGTTTTGGCCCAAACATCTTGGAGAATTAACCACAGTTCTTCTGTGGCTTTAGGCAGCCTCAGTTCCTTCTCTCTCTTCATTTAATCCCAGATACACTCGATGATGTTGGAACCAGGACTCTGTGGGGGCCACTACATCACTTCCAGGACGCTGAAGATACTTCTTAATGACTTTTTCTGCATGTTTGAGGTCTTTGTCATGCTGCAGAAGAAATTTGGGGCTAATCAGCTGCCTCCCTGGTGATATTGCATGATGAATGAGTATCTGCCTGCAGCATTGAGGAGACTGTCGATCCTGACCAAATCCCCACTCCATCTGCAGAAATACAGCCCCAAACTTGCAAGGAACCTCCACCATGCTTCACTGTTACCTGCAGACACTCATTCATGTACTGCTCTACAGCGTTTCGGCAAACAAGCTGCCTTCTGCTAGATCATGCTGATTGCATGTTTTTATAGTCATGATTTTGCAATCATAATTAAGATGTAAGTCCATATAGCTCTAGCACTTTTATCTGAAAGAAAAGCGCTGGGTTTAGCTTCATCCCAGAATTTTTTCATATTTTGAACAATATCTTGACAACATTTCAACCACTTCCGAGTGAAAGACTTTAAAAACGGAGTGGAGCTTGTGTTCTGAATAAATATTTTCTCTCTGGTAGATGCATGTTTACTGTACTGTTGCTCCTTCAGTGTGTCCTTCTAGAGAGAGCATAGATAAAAAAAAACGATGAACAACACCTGCATTACAGTTTAAAAACTCACTCGATATTATTGCTTGACAATAGTTATTATATTTATATAGACATTAAGTTAACATCCATCCATCCATCATCTTCCGCTTGTCCGGGGGTCGGGTCGCGGGGGCAGCAACCTAAGCAGGGAGGCCCAGACTTTCCTCTCCCCGGCCACTTCCACCAGCTCTTCCTGGGGGACCCCGAGGCGTTCCCAGGCCAGCCGAGAGACATAGTCCCTCCAGCGTGTCCTGGGTCTTCCCCGGGGCCTCTTCCCAGTGGGACGTGCCCAGAACACCTCACCAGGGAGGCGTCCAGGAGGCATCCTTATCAGATGCCCGAGCCACCTCAACTGGCCCCTCTCGACGCGGAGGAGCAGCGGTTCTACTCTGAGCCCCTCCCGGATGACCGAGCTTCTCACCCTATCTCTAAGGGAGAGCCCGGACACCCTGCGGAGAAAACTCATTTCGGCCGCTTGTATTCGCGATCTCGTTCTTGCGGTCACTACCCACAGTTCGTGACCATAGGTGAGGGTAGGAATGTAGATCGACTGGTAAATAGAGAGCTTCGCCTTTCGACTCAGCTCCTTCTTCACCACAACGGACCGATGCAGAGCCCGCATCCCTGCGGACGCCGCACCGATCCGCCTGTCGATCTCGTGCTCCATTCTTTCCTCACTCGTGAACAAGACCCCGAGATACTTGAACTCCTCCGCTTGGGACAAGATCTCCTCCCTGACCCGGAGATTGCACTCCACCTTTTTCCGGTCGATAACCATGGCCTCAGATTTGGAGGTGCTGATTCCCATCCCAGCCGCTTCGCATTCGGTTGCGAACCGCTCCAGTGAGAGCTGGAGGTCACGGCCCGATGAAGCCAACAGGACCACATCATCCGCAAAAAGCAGTTAAGTTAACATTTTAATTGATATTTCCATTTTTATATAAAATATTTGTCTTAAAGTTTATATTATTCAAATGTATGTGTAATAAAAGGCATCAAACTATCCTGTCTTTTTTACAAAGAGCTATTATCAAAAGAGATAATCTAGTTCACCATAAACACTGCAATATTTCACGGAATTCACTCCGATTTCATGAGAAAGCGCTCATGATACCAAAATCCAAAGTGAACACACTTGCTGGTGGCAAACCTTGCCAACATGTCACAAAGCTTTCTTCAGCATGGCATGCTGCATCACAGAGCTTTTCCCAAAGGCAGCCATAGTGATATCAGAGACGTCACTGTTTCCAATTATATTATACTATCAATGCTCGCCTGCCGTGTGTGGTGGCCTTAAGTATTAAACTGAAAATCCATACAGCTCTGGCTGTGAGTGAGTCATTCATTCCCTCTGTATGGTATTGCTCTCTTTAAAGTTAATCTTTCCTTCCCTATTTTTTTTACCTGGTTGTGCACTGCTTAAAGGCTTTATATTGTATAGAACACGTGCACTGCCTTCCTCACGTTTTGTAAAACAACCATAAGAAAGCCCTCTATTCCATCACAGGTTAGTATTTCAGACTTTAGACACTTTTATGCAAAGTTGATGCATCAGGATGACTGATGGTTCATAAATACACACTGGTACTACTTGACAGGGGCTTGGTGAAGAGTGGAATTGTACTTCAAGCTAATCACTGTCCATTAATGAGTATGAGAAAGTAAAAAAACTGCAGGAACAGAGACAGAGACTATGGTTGTTCCGTAAATATACATGGTGTACACACACACACACTCACACACACACAACTGTAATACAACTGTATGACAGTTCTCTGGGGTGTCTAGAGCAGTCCAGCCCACTCCTAACCACAAGGGTAGAGACTTCAGGCGCTGACAGCTGCTTCAGGTGACACAAACTCTTCATGTTAAAATAGCCTTCATGCCAAATCAGGTAGTTTGTTATCAAGTGCAGACACCATTTATCACCACAGGGCTAAAGTCATCCCAACACTTATAATTTTTACAGTATATCTATGTCAAGATTACACCTAAGGTTGTGGATTGCCTATTGATCAAAATATGCCCACTCACAACAAGGGGATGAAAAGATTGATGCCACCACTCTTGTCAAGTTTATTTTCAATCCTTTTTTTCCAACAGCTTTTGCTGTCAGCAGTCAGTGGTGCTGTCAGCAGTCAAGTAACTGTGAAGGAATGTTTTGTCTGTCTCCACGGTAGACAATCAGTTTTGGTTTTAGGTGTAAAAGTATTAACAACCAGCTAATTGGAGAAAGAGTTTAACAAACACCTAAATCTATATCACATGCGAGTACATCTACGAGTTTTAATATTTGTGTAAGATATTTTCATAACATACCAAAAAGCATTTCAGGTTGTTTACTTTGGAAGTATTCAGATCACTACACTTTGCACATATTGCTGTATTATAGGAAGTTTATTCTACACACAATACTCCATAATGACAAACGAAAACATGCTATTATACATTAATATTGTAGACCCTGGTTCTACACATCAATTTGATATTTCTGATTGTTGTCTCATCTTGAGTGATATTTTGGTTTAAAACATTAAATGACTTGAAATTGCCTTTCAATCAAATTGTCCAACTTTCATTTTGTCTCGCAAACCTTTTTATGTAATTAACTACAAGGCACCCTCCTGTTGCCTACATTTCAAAATACTTTAAATTCAGCCTTCACAGATGTTACTAAAGCTATTTGCATAGCACCCCCACATAGTTCACCAGTGCCACTTTGCATAATGTCAGAGTAATTACACCCTGCATTCTTAGTCTCTTTTAATTTATGATTTTGACTGAGACAATGTCATATCAGAAACTTCATCTGCTCCAGACCTCAAGTGAATTTTGGTATTTATGCTTCTTGATATCCTATCTGTAATAGAATAGAATAACTGTACATTAAGTGATTCTTCTTCACAAATGTGAAACAGAGCTACAGACCTGACACTTCCAATTATCTTTCTCCTCACCCGCCTGCCGGCTTGCCAATGCAGAAAATGTGTTGTCTCAGGGGGTGGTAATTTCATGGAGCCTCGTTTGGATTCATGATGTTTCACTACGACACTGCGACACTGCTGTGTCACAACTGATTGTCCATCTGTGCATCCCAGGGTTCCTTAGTCCATGGGCATCAAAACATTTTGACACTCTACACACAAGTGCAAGTAACCCCTTTCTGGTGCCATGTGTGACTGACGTCACTCTGGTCACACATCCCCTCTAAGTTGAGTCCATGTGTTGAAAAGCAGTTTGACTGCAGTGAGATTTAGGGAGGATCTAGATCCCATGTCTATAATTTTTACTATGTGCTTCTCTCCTTTCATTGCTATCTCCCTCCCTTAATGCCGGCCTTCTCACAGGGTTTTAATAAAGACATTATTTCCAGTATTAGCACTTTAATCTTCTGGAATATGTGTCTCTCCTGGAATCCAGGTCCTCCATGCTCTTATTTCATCTATATCACTGTTTTAAATCTCTTCTGAAAATGGGTCATACATGTGCATTGCTTATTTTACTACTTTTATGTCACTTGCGCATACATGCTTCTCTCTCTAATAGGGCTGCAACACGTCTTATGGCTGCAATATGGGAACTTTTGTGTCCTGTCACCACTCAGTAATTTGTACAATTTAGAATGACAACAAAAGTTGTATTTGTTAGTATTATAGTTACTTTGTATTATAAGTGTAAGTATTCTTCTTCAATCCATTATGTTGTAATGGGTATATTTGTGCACTTATACTTACTAAAATATGTCTGGTATAAAAGTATAAAAGTATACTGGAAAGTTATGTTAGCAATTTGATTGGTATATACTGTATATATAAATAAATACCAGAAACATTAGACATTAGAAAAAGACCGAAGAAGAACAGAGAACAATGGTCCACATTCCCTATTATATCCAATTATGAACTGTGAGAGCAACCAATCAGTCCACATCTTGACTGTTACTTTTCAGAAGAAAACCAATGCAACAGGAGGTCACACAATGAGTTCTCAGTAATATCAAGCAAAACCTTGAGCATATAAGAGAGGTGTGAGTGTCTCCTAGCTTACAAATCCTCCTTCTGGACAAGAAGCAAAAGGTGCTGCAGTGCTCATATTGACTTGACTTGATATGAACTTGACTGAAGACAGGTCAGTATATTATTGAGACTTCATTAATCATGGCGATTTGCTCAGAGAATAATGAGGAGAAACCATTTTCTCTTGGCATGCAAATGTAAACTTGGTCAGCATTTTCCTGTTCTTGTCCTGATGCAGAATACACTTGAAACACGGCACTTGGATATTGAAAATTATAACGTTTTTGGAGTGGTCTAAAGTCAGCTGTTTCTGTCAGAATCGGAATAAAATCAGATTAAGGTGTTTATCAATTGGATTTTGCTGACAGTAACTCATCCACAGAAACCCACAAAGAAACTACAGATGGTATTGTACAATCATGCACTGTGTATGTGCCACATACACTACAGCAGCAACTACTAAACTGGCCACAACTGATCCTTTGTTCTGCATTCAATATTTTCTGACATAAACTTCAAATCTTGATAGCAACCAATACATTTTAAGGTTTGACAGTAAAATGAAATCAATCTGATATCGGTGGGCGTCACAGGACTATAATAAACACAAACAATCATTAAGGTTAAACCGGCACTAATGATTGGATGGCATTCGGACCGAATGCAATGATTGGACACGGTACTTGTCTGTCTGTCTACCTAGCTCCCGGCAGTAGTCAGGCAGCACGTTCATGTGTTTTGGAGGAGTGGCTTTCAAGGGAGGTGTTGGGATATTTCAGTTTGAATCCTTTCAAAGTTAAGAGTTATTAAAATGGCTAGGTTCGCTAGATTCCAGCATTGCAGTTTGGTGTATCGCTGTCTTTTGCACAGTTACACTGTGTTAGTGGCCTGCCTGGATTTGACCTTTGTTGCCATTTTTTATGGTTCTTGTAAAACGGTGTTTGGGCGCTTATTCCACTTTCAGAATACCCAACGGCTAGTAATGTAGTGCCTTGTTGTGGCACAAATGGGTGTTGCCTCTTTGAGGCCAGATCTGAGGAGGCAGTTGCTATAACTCAACAGCACACAATGACATTGATGATAAGGCTGACTGTCACTATGTTTTCTTCTGGAGTCTGAGGTTTGGATTGCCCTTTCAACCTAAACTCAAATCAAATCAAAACTTTATTTTAATTAAAGGAAATTGCCATAGTGGAATATACATAAGAACAGCATCAATGAGACCACATTATAAGGTGGACAAATTCAGCTCAATGGCGGTAAATGCAATATCATATCTACCTTAGCGGTACTCAAAGCACGTTACATTTTTTGCCTCTCATTCACCCATTCATACTCACACTCACACATACCGACAGCGGCGGAGCTGCCATGCAAGGCGCCGGCCTGCCCATCTGGAGCAACTAGAGGTTCCAAGTCTTGCTCAAGGATACTTCGGCACATGGCCTGGGAGGAGTCAGGGATCGAACCGCCAACCTTGCGATAAGCAGACGACCATCTCTAACCCTTGAGCCACAGCCGCCCTACTAAAAACACTAAATAATTTATAAATATTGATTTGAAAGACAATTTATTTCAAATATTACATTGTTTTCAAAAATAGTTAATGATTAATTTAGACGAGTTATCATGATTAGGCTTGATGCTTCAAACCACGGTAAAAAAAAAAAAAAACCCTGCCCACTTCCTATACCCTTCTGAATACAAACAGATACTTTGGTTTGCGAAGCAGATACAGAAAATGGCATCCCTGCACCAGCCTAATAAATATATACATACATACAAATACATTTTAGAGTAGTGTAACTGTCATTGAGCAGCTTTTGTTCTAATTAGAAGGAACTTTCCATCTCGATGATGTCGCTTTCTATCTCGTTCTCCACTTCTTTGGTTCCAGGTTTGACATTCAGTACTCCTTCCATTTCCTTGTCTTTCAAAACATCTTGATCTTGGATCTTGTTGATCTTGGCGAAGCTCTGGCTGATTTCAACAAAAGTCTTTTTTTTGGTCTCAGGGAGGATGAAGTACAGATATAAGGCACCGAGCACGCAGACCACCACAAAGACCAGGAAAGCATAGGTCTTGAGGCCCTCCTGCACAAAGACAAAACAAATCATAGAATTAGAGAAAATACCTGTTTTTAAAGTAATTTCCTGTAGACATGATCATACCAGCACTTCCTTCTTTTAAGATAATTTCTAAGTTGATTTAAAAAAGAAAAACTGAGGTGATTTTCAACTGAGCTAAGATTTTGGTAACCCTTCCTTTTACAGTCCCTTAAGTACTAGGTATTTACATAGAAAGTAAAGGGTATGTTATGTGTTTTATTGGGTATTACCGATTGGTACCAAGGTGGTAAATACCTAGATGATTCGAAGTATTTACCCATTAACTAAATACTAACGTGCTGGTCATTACTGGGTATATTTTCTGTATTATTGGGTATTACCGATTGGTACCAAGGTGGTAAATACCTAGATAATTCGAAGTATTTACCCATTAACTAAATACTAACGTGCTGGTCATTACTGGGTAATTTTCACTGGCCCTAATTAGGTAAACAGAGGACAAAACTTAGTATTTACCTGGAAACTTATAAATATTACTATTTAAATACCGCTGGTAGTAAGTTGGTAACAATGGGAGATATATATGGTAAATTATAATGTGTTATTGGGTAAAAACCGCTGCTACTAAGTAGGTAAAGACGGCCAAGCTCCAGCAGGATTACGAACAAAATACTCTACTATTACCCTGCAGTTACGTAAGGTTTATGTCGGTAACAGTCCACGTCTAATGAGAAGATAAGATAGTACTTTACAATAAAATACCTTTTCAGATACATTTATTGATGATGGCCTCATTTACTTGGCTGGTATAGCTACCTACCTCCGCGGGAAGAGTTTTCCTCTACTGTCACGGTAAATCTTCTTGGATACTGGGTATGTTCTTGCGCATGTTTGGACTATTTACTCAGTAAGTAATCTGAAACTGGACTGTAAAAGGAAGCTGTGTTTGTTTCCATGGTGTTACCAGGCTCTTACCATACCCTTTGTAAGCGAATACCTACGGTGGCCGACATGTGCAAACGCGCTGCAAATTAAGAAAACACATGCAAATAGACAAAACACAAGCAAATTAAGAAAACAATTTCATGAATTTGACAACACATGCGCAGCATTCAGCAAACGCGCTGCAAATACACACAACACAACCAAATACATAAACGCGTTGCAAAAACGAAAGCACACAAACCAACATCTTGATTTTCGGCCCCACGGAGCGAAAGAGAGAGAGCATATGAGAAGTTTGGACCAACATCGAAGTAAAGAGGCGACATAAAAAGGTTATTTTCATTTTTACATGCGGCCCTCCTCTTTGACAGTTTTTCAAAAGGGCAACTTCGATTTTGGTCCCATTTCCAAAACAAACTTCTCATATGTCTCTCTCTCTCTCGCTCCGTTGGGCCGAAAATCAAGCTGTTCCATTTAGCGCTCCACCTAGAGGCCTGGACAACTTTCGTTGTGAAAACTGGATGCAGCGTTTTTGGTTTGCGTGCTTTCGTTATTGCAACGCGTTTATGTATTGGCAGCGTTTTTGGTTTGAGTGCTTTCGTTTTTGCAACGCGTTTATGTATTTGGTTGTGTTGTGTGTATTTGCAGCGCGTTTGCTGAATGCTGCGCATGTGTTGTCAAATTCATGAAATTGTTTTCTTAATTTGCTTGTGTTTTGTCTATTTGCATGTGTTTTCTTAATTTGCAGCGCGTTTGCACATGTCGGCCACCGTAGGTATTCGCTTACAAAGGGTATGGTAAGAGCCTGGTAACACTATGGCAACAAACACGGCTTCCTTTTACAGTCCAGTTTCATATTACTTACTGAGTAAATATCCATGTTTACCTGGTATCGCCTTGGAACATATAGTACAAGTTCTTACTAAGGGTAACGTTGACAAAGTGGTATTCGCTTACAAAGGGTATGGTAAGAGCCTGGTAACACTATGGCAACAAACACGGCTTCCTTTTACAGTCCAGTTTCATATTACTTACTGAGTAAATATCCATGTTTACCTGGTATCGCCTTGGAACATATAGTACAAGTTCTTACTAAGGGTAACGTTGACAAAGTGGTATTCGCTTAAAAAGGGTATGGTAAGAGCCTGGTAACACCATGGAAACAAACACGGCTTCCTTTTACAGTCCAGTTTCAGATTACTTACTGAGTAAATAGTCCAAACATGCGCAAGAACATACCCAGTATCCAAGAAGATTTACCGTGACAGTAGAGGAAAACTCTTCCCGCGGAGGTAGGTAGCTATACCAGCCAAGTAAATGAGGCCATCATCAATAAATGTATCTGAAAAGGTATTTTATTGTAAAGTACTATCTTATCTTCTCATTAGACGTGGACTGTTACCGACATAAACCTTACGTAACTGCAGGGTAATAGCAGAGTATTTTGTTCGTAATCCTGCTGGAGCTTGGCCGTCTTTACCTACTTAGTAGCAGCGGTATTTACCCAATAACACATTATAATTTACCATATATATCTCCCGTTGTTACCAACTTACTACCAGCGGTATTTAAATAGTAATATTTATAAGTTTCCAGGTAAATACTAAGTTTTGTCCTCTGTCTTTACCTAATTAGGACCAGTGAAAATTACCCAGTAATGACCAGCACGTTAGTATTTAGTTAATTGGTAAATACTTCGAATTATCTAGGTATTTACCACCTTGGTACCAATCGATAATACCTAATAATACAGAAAATATACCCAGTAATGACCAGTACGTTAGTATTTAGTTAATGGGTAAATACTTCGAATTATCTAGGTATTTACCACCTTGGTACCAATCGGTAATACCCAATAAAACACATAACATACCCTTTACTTTCTATGTAAATACCTAGTACTTAAGGGACTGTAAAAGGAAGGGTTACCAAGATTTTTCTACCAAATAAACAAAAAATATGCTATCTCTCATCGTACCCCTCTCTCCCCTTCTCTCTCGTTGTCAGCTTTTAGCCCTCATGTTTAGCCTGTCTGTTACTCAAAGCTTGACAGAGTGACATGCCATAAAAGCCCAGAGACGTTTCTTATTCATTTTATTTCTACTGAAGTAGCATACCTATTGAGCAGTGGAGCTAAATTCCCCCCCCCCCCCACACACACACACATACAGTACAGTTACACACACACGCACCAAGCGCCTCAGGGTCCACTGTTCACCTCCAGGGTCAAAAGAGCATCCCGGCTCTGGTGAATCACATCCTAAAAATAGACACCCAGTGAAGACAGCAAAGCGGGTGAACAGAGGACATCTCAGAGGCTAGCTCTCAAGGTAGTAAAACTTCAGTTAAAATTGCAATTCTGAAGCTCCATCAAAATTATTATTAAGGAGGAACCCAATATTATAATAATAAAAGGAGGTCAGATGGCTGAGCGGTTAGGGAGTCGGGCTGTTAATCAGAAGGTTGTTGGTTCGATTCCCGGCCGTGCAAAAATGACGTTGTCCTTGGGCAAGGCACTTCACCCTACTTGCCTCGGGGGAATGTCCCTGTACTTACTATAAGGCGCTCTGGATAAGAGCGTCTGCTAAATGACTAAATGTAAATTAAATCATTATGTCGTCATGTTTTCTCGGGTAGCTGCCAATGAGATCTAAGTTGCTTTAACTCTAAACCAGTAAACAGGCCAAAATGTGTTAAAAGCAAGTCACAGAATACAAAGTTCTTCAAATTCCTCGATGCACGAAGCAGTGAGCAAGTTCAGGCCAGAACAACCATTGTTTACTTAGTTTATATATCAATTAATTATCAGCATGTTACAGCTTTTCAGGTGTATGTATTTTACTAGCATTTTCAGTTGGAATCCCAGAAATAGCCTAAATCATAAAGGATGAACTCATGCTGTCTGCCAATAACAGGGTTCAATGATTTTAAACCCAGAGAGAGAGATTACCAGAGATGAGGAAACTTGAGTAACCCTGTGTGTGATGTCACTGAGGGAACTTTAATCTGTTGTTCATGAGGATATTATGCCTATAAAAGCTATTACCCATAGTAATAAACCATGCTGTGGCCAAACATCAATGGACTCAAAGTACTTCATATTTGTATTCACCTTTAATGACCTCAATTGCAACCCTAGGTTATATCACCACCATGTTATTCTCTGGCTGTCTTTCTCTTTCGAATATTTTCTAACAGAATAAAGAGGGCAACGTTGTGTTGCCTGACCCAGAAAACAGCGTTTGTGACATAATGCTTGTATGCAAAGTTTAAAAATCTCCTCTTAAAATACCTCAGGGTTCGTATCACAATAACACGATGAATCATAGACCAAATAAATGTCCCTATCCTCTGTCCTGTCATTAATAAAAATTTTGCTGGCCCTATGGATTAAGGAGGACAAGGGAGCTACTTTTTCCTGTATAAACTTTATCTCCCGTGAACAGGGAGTCAGGTGGCTGAGCGGTTAGGGAGTCGGGCTAGTAATCTGAAGGTTACCGGTTCGATTCCCGGCTCTGCCAAATGACGTAGTGTCCTTGGGCAAGGCACTTCACCCTACTTGCCTCGGGGGGGAATGTCCCTGTACTTACTGTAAGTCGCTCTGGATAAGAGCGTCTGCTAAATGACTAAATGTAATCTGTGGTGCTGGCTCAGCCTGACTCTACTTGGCCTCAAGCGTGCGCACACACACACAAGTTTGTATTGCTATTCTTGTGAGGACTCGCAATTGGGGGAGTCAGATGGCTGAGCGTTTAGGGAATCGGGCTATTAATCAGAAGGTTGCCGGTTTGATTCCTGGCCGTGCAATATGATGTTGTGTCCTTAGGCAAGGCACTTCACCCTACTTACACTATAAATGTAATTGACCTATCGCAAAAGCCATGCCCCAAAACGGCTTTGACTAATCCTACCTTAGCTACCGGTCACTACTTGAAGAAGATCCATCAAGCTTTCGGTCGTTAAGGTGCAAAATGCCATATGGAACATACAAATGAGTAAAACAGTGTGATATGCTAGTCAGAATATGAGTCTGATATCGCTCCGTTGGGCTGTGAGTATGGGGCGTGTTTCAACCAAACCCGGAAAAAAATGCCTCTTCACTCAATTGGATAGACCTACAACTAATCAGAGCAACGTAGTATGTTGTTTGTTGAAAACGAATTCAACCCAAGCGCTCTTTGGTGATGTGGTTGATTACGTTACTGTTAATCATCTGTCCATCATCGTATAAAGCCCGCCCTGACAATTTGATTGGTCCGAACAGCTCTTGTTCGGACATAGTTTTTCCCCAACCGAGCGACCCCAGACCCAACTTCCCGACCAAATTTGTTTGTGGGCGGGCTAAATTTGGCTGGCACCCAGGCTAGTGGTATGCCCCATTCTCAGCTGAATATCTTAAAGATTAACAAACATACTTTTGTCTGTTTCATCGTACTGTTTTATTGTACTCTCTCTGTAGGCCTACACTAGTTAGCTATTAGATGTGAGATTACATTTGCAAAACTGGATTTCAAATTATGGTTACTATTTAATCCAAAACTGGATTATTATTATATTAGCAGTAGTTAATCATACTAGTAAGTAATCTTTTAAAATCCAGTTTTGCAAATATGATCTGACATCTAACCGTCGATCTGGAGGCATTACTCCAAAAATAATCACTTACACTGATCGGTACAGTATGCTACTTATACAGCAGTTTACAGTAGTATCTGCTATACAAAGAAGCAATGCTTGATGGACTAACAATGGTAATTAAGGTGGGTGTGGCTTAACGTGAATTCAGTCCAATCCGGTTTTCCCCAATCCCAAACCTTAACCCAAAAACCTAACCTGAACTCTAAACTTACTTATTAACCCTAAAACTGTCCCTAACCCCAACCTGTAATGTAATTCAAATACTAATTCTAACCCCACAATGTCTGCAGAATCAAAACTTAAGCAACATTAGTTGGGGTGGTCTTGTTTTAATCCAATAGAATTTCATCTGTATTTTTGCTCCTACTCTAGCTGAGGCAGGCATCTAATTACACTCCAAAATGAGTGTTCCATGGGCCACCCGGGGGCCGTCAGATTGTTAAGTACTAAACTATGCTACGCACGCACCAAATAGTTTATATAAGACTGTTACACATGCCATATATCGTTGGAGAGATAGGATTCTTGTGATTCTATTGATGTACACCATTTCAAGATTCAGTCGCAACAAATGGTACAATATACGTATTTTCCCGACCACTAATATGTCAACAAACTGAAAGAAAACAGAGACGAGTCACCTATTGACACTCACAGTTGTACAGTTATACAAAACATCCCAACAAAAATGGTCTGGTTACATTGTCAAACGTCTAAACAATCCAGCAAAGTGAAATATTTCATCCAAAATTATGTCTTACATCCATAAATAGCCATGGACTCTTGTTGCATGATTCTAAATTCACCGACTGAAGCATCCAGTCATTCACGTGAACTTGGTCATAACTTCGGTTCCCTTGTAAATATCAAAGAGCATAGAAGACAAGAGGCTCTGGTGTGGGTTTTTACAACGGCCACTTATAAGGTAGCGATGCCGCCATTTTGGATAGCATTCTTTTACCAGACATTTCATTAGAAATGTATTTGTGCTATTTTTAATCGGTAAAAAGTACTTGGTTTATCCTAGGCTCATGGAATTTGCCACTGTGTATTTAATTTGTTCTCTTCTTAGTCTAATCATTTGTAAAGGAATATTTTTAATAATTGGTTTATAAATCTTTTGAGAGCACATGTTTACTTTAAATCTTTTTTTTTTTAGAATTTTTGTTGTTTATGTAATCCATGAAATTCTGATTGAATGGTTTTCAAATTTCAGCTTTGATTCTTTTAACAAATGTAGCCTACAAAGAAAGTAAATAAATAGTATGAATATTTATGCAGGCTGTATACCATATTTTTGGACTATAAATCGATCCGGCGTATACATCGCATCAGTCAAAAAATGCATCATGAAGAGGAAAAAAACATATAAATCACACTGGACTATAGGCCTAAATTGCATTTATTTAGAAATGTATTTCACAAAATCCAAGACCAAGAACAGACATTTAATCTGGAAAAGCAAGTTATTCAACTACACATTAGCACACAGAACAACAGGCTGTATAGGTGTCCGGTATGTTAACGTAACACTTTAACAGTTATTCAGCTACACAATAGCATAAAGAACATACTTGGGAGGCTGAATAGGCTAAATTAAAATAACTAGCGAGTCCAACAAGCAAGTTACCGGTAAGATAGTTCACCAAGCTCCCGATCTCATTCCACATCACTGAATCCGTTAAAGACAAGAAAAAAGGAGGCGCTTCCAGGCGCGTCGCAGCAGATCGCAGGCGATCGCAGGCAGTGTGTCCCAGGCGTTACAGCATTGTGTAACACACTTCGTTTGTGGATAGTATGTCCAGAAATAAATCCAAGTCACTCATTTAGTGGTAGAATCCATTGTTATGTCTACAAAATTATTTAAATATGTTAGAAGTTTAGCTACCTTGCAAATCCTGAGGATAGCCTACTGTAGCAGACGTTTCTATGTGACAATGGACAAGGGTGTTTTGTCCCTGGGAGTTGCCGTAGGCTTGATGCTGAAAGCATTACGTGAAATCAGTGAGGGATGTTCGAATGGCGATGTCAAGAAGAGCAGTGGTAAAATACAAGTTATGAAAAGAGACCGCGTCCGTGTCTTATTGTCCACACTATCATATACAATTATATCTAAAACGAACTTACAAAGAGCTCGGTTAGACTACCAAAGTTGAATTAGTAATGTTGTTAGCGATGCTAGTGTAACGGGTTAACACCCCCTTCAATTTTTTTATTCATAAAACTATTCTAATTTTCCATTATAGCGTGTTTGTACACGCCCGGTCGTTAGATGGCGCTAAAGCGCTCCGGTGAATCACGGGAGACCATAGCTTCCTCCGAGCCTGCTACAGTATTAAACTGGCGTGGGTCTGAGCAAGACGATAACTCTTGTGTGTCTCCGTGTTTTCACAGGTATAATAAACCATATTCCAAATTAGTTTATGGCTATTCAAATATGAATATGATATCAATGTGATCTTCAATAGTGTGTTGGTAGCTTTGTGAGTTATGTAGATATAAGTAACAGATTGTCTAACATTGTTGAGGATCGCCATTGACTGGCTAATAGTATGCTAGCTAACCCGTTCCAATACTAATGGTAAACTACGTTTAACCTTAAGTACAGTACTGAAATGTTGGTAACATGCTGTATTGAAAAGATGTTTAACGGATCAACAGTATTGAGTTATAATTAGCAGATGCTTTTCTGCACTGTTATGTTTGAACTTGTGTCTGCCCTGCGTTTTTATGTATTTTGCCGCTGCCAGTTAACTTGCGCATGCGTGAGACTACGCATGTGAAATGGGCCTGTGAATAGCGCATAAAGGTTGTGTGGGTGAACAGACACTAGTGGTTGTTAAATCCTTGTTTCATTTGTGGAAATGCATTGATGTTAAATTCTTTTGGATGTTTATATGTTTTACTTTTGGGTGATATGCGGGTATAGGTATCTACATGTAAATATAGAGATGCAAAGTATCATATATGTGACGTGTCAGTACTATACTATACTATTACATATGCAAGTATATTTGATTGTTTGCATTTTCTCAAGATAATATGTATAATGTGATATATTGGTTTTATATTGCATTGCAAGATTATTATGTACGCAGTATTAAACTGGCGTGGGTCTGAGCAAGACGATAACTCTTGTGTGTCTCCGTGTTTTCACAGTTTAATCAAAGATACACAGTACTGTTCAGCCTGTGTGTCACTTGCTGCCGGTCCAGATATCCCCTAGGTCTGGAGCCGGTAACAATTGGGGGCTCGGGATTCAGCATCATCGAGCGGGGAAAGCAGCCAGAGCAACGGCGAGATCCTGTGCCCAAGCTTCAGGGAAGGCTACTGCGTCTAGAGTCATCCAGAGTGCGACGGTCACAGGAGAAAGGTTGAGATGGCTACAGTAACCCCACGACGGATGCTGATCTTCAAGATCCAAAAGAAACTTCCTGATTTGAATGTTAGCCAGCTGCAAGAGGTTGCAACTACCATTAATGATGGCCAAGAGATTTACAATATGGACAAACTAAGTGAGCCTGAGCTCTATTACTTTATCATTGAGTACATCAGAAGTGATGAGTTAAAAGCTAGGGAAGACGAAGGCATGACTCAACTCCTCATTCTGCATGACCTGCTCCATGAGCTGTCACCAGTTCCAGACACTGGAGCCGCTGAAGTTGGTGATGTGGCAACGCAGCTCATGGAAGATGCAACGACTCACCAACATGAACACATCCCTTCTGCTAGCAAGGATGAGAACATCCACACACACCTATCAACCATGGACAGAGACACTCATGAACCTACCAGGAAAATTCACCTGGACAGAATGAGTTCATCCAGCACTGATCCGGTGGTAAGATTGACAGATGTAACAGCCCTGCTACCACGAAGGGAATGTAAACTACATGGTGGTCAAATCTCTGATACAGGTTCTGACATATCATACAATAACCTTTGTAAACAGATTGATACAAGTCTACAAGAGGGGTTTAGTGAGTCAGAGGTAATGCGAGCAGTGCTCAAGATAACTAAGCCTGGTACCTTCAGGGAAATGCTAACGAGTAAAGATGACCTTACAGTAGAGGGTTTAAAAAGATTCCTTCGCTCCCATATTAGGGACAAAAATGTAACTGAGCTTTTTCAAGAACTAAATAATGCTAAACAGCAAGACAGAGAGTCCACAGCAGTTTCTCTACAGGGTAATGGGTTTAAAACAGAGAGTACTTTTTGAGTCACAACAACCTGGTGTAGATTTTAGTTATGGCAAAACACTGGTTCAGGGCGCTTTCCTTCACACACTGTATCAAGGGCTAAATGAGAGAAATGGTCACGTTAAACGTGATCTTAAACCCTTTCTCTCAAACATGCAGGTCAATGATGATTTACTGTTAAAACAAATGACCAAATCTACCAATGAGGAAGAAGGGAGGTTAAAACGCCTGGGCACAGTAGCTAAAACTAGACATGACTGAACCGACTAATCAAACCAAAGTTGACTCTGAGTTAAAGGCTAACCGTGATGCCATTAACGAGCTGACGGCACAAGTGTCCTCCTTGACCAAGCATCTGGCCCAGATGGCCAAAACGACTGAGAATGTGAAATCTGGAGGCCCAGGTATACAAAGTCGTCCTCAGCCACCTGTAACTGATACAAGGGGTAGGTGCAAGGAATGTGTACAAAATAGTAACATGAGCTGTCCCCATTGTTTCATTTGTGGTCAGGCGGGACATAGGGCCATTGGTTGTCTTCAAAAGAAATTGTCGGGAAATGGGAAGAGGTCGCTGGAGAGGGGCAGCCAGTGATCTCGAATATTGAACAGCCCACAGTGAAGGTCAAACCAGCTAACGTCTTACAGACAAATCCACCATGTCAACCAACCTCAAAAAAACGTGTGGCCGAACTCATCGGGAAGCGATGTATGGTCCATTGTTTCATTAACCCTTGTGTTATCTTCGGGTCATTCTGACCCATCAGTCATTGTGACCCACCGTCGTATTGCGACAGATTTACCGCATACAAAGACAAAGTGAAGCATTTTCTTTTAACCGTTGGGCTGTCTCAGACCCCCCACATTGCAAAGTTTAAAAGAAAATTATTTTAATTTGTTTTTGTATTGGGTAAAATTGGGTAAACACAACGATGGTTCGTTATGAACCTTTGGGTCATGTGACCCGAAGGCAGCACAAGGGTTAACTACGTGCCTCTTGAAATGCTGCTAGACTCAGGGGCCCAAGTGACGATGGTGAACCGTGAGTGGATAGAGAAAGCGTTGCCCTGTGTAAAAATCCAGTCACTCGAATCCCTATTTAACAATCAATCTCTTGAAATATCTGCAGCTAATGGCACAGAAGTACCCCTGGATGGATGGGCAGAAGTTGACCTTCGAATCGGTAATCAGAACCATGGATATGTGACTATTAGAGTACCTCTACTGATTAGTAAAAATTGTAACGGTCCCCTTTTATGTAGCAATGTCATAACTGAGGTTATCAAAGCAAATGTAGACAATAGCAATGACACTGATGTCACCGCTATATTGAAGGACGCTTTGAGTGTCACTGAGAACACAGTAGAGGCCCTGGTTTCTGCCCTCCAGATAACTGCTTCTGATGAGACACCTTTGTGTAATGTGCGCATTGGCAAGAAAGGCGTCACTATCCCTGCTGGGAAAATATATGAAGTTAAATGCCGAGTTAGGGAGTGGCCAGGGAACGGTACAATGTTGTTCCAACCCTGCCCAGAAAATAACTGTACAGAGGGTTTAGAGCTGTTTCCAGCGTTAGTAGATGTTCCTAGAGGGTCTTCAAAATGCACTAAAATCCCTATTCAGAATTCAACTAGACATGATATCTATCTAGCCCAGAGAACAGTCCTTGGTACTCTCGAAGACATAATAGAAGTGAAACCAGTTCAGTATCCCTCACTGAGTTCCGAGACCATGCAGAAAAATTCTGCTGGAACATGCTCAGCTCCGTTAGAAAAAAAAACACTGACTAACCTAAACAGTGCACAGTGTACGAACAACAAGTGGCATCCTCCGGTTGACCTGTCACATCTAAGGGAGGAAGAACAGGAGGTTGTCAGAGAGATGTTAGTGGAACAGTCTGATGTTTTTGCCCAGGACAATGCTGACATAGGTTGCATCCCAACTCTGCAACTGAAAATTGCCCTCAAAGACGAAACACCAGTTCAAAAGTCCTACAATGCGATCCCAAAGCCTCTATACAGAGAGGTCAAGGAGTATGTCCAAAACTTGTTGGACCATGGATGGATAAGGAAATCCACCTCACCATATTCCTCTCCAGTGGTCTGCGTCCGAAAAAAAGACATGAGCTTACGTCTGTGTGTCGACTTTAGAGGGCTAAACAGTAAAACGATCCCTGACAGACATCCACTTCCCCGCATCCAGGAACTGCTGGATAACCTTGGGGGCAACTCGTGGTTCTCAATACTCGACCAAGGCAGTGCATACCACCAGGGCTTCGTCGAGGAGAGCTGCCGACACATGACCGCTTTTAGCACGCCATGGGGGTTTTATGAGTGGATCCGCCTCCCATTCGGCCTTACAAACGCCCCTGCAGCATTCCAAAGATGTATGGAGGGTGTGCTGGATGGTCTAAGAGACGAATGCTGCTCTCCATATTTGGATGACGTGCTCTGCTTTTCTAAAACCTTCCATGACCACGTCCAGGACTTGAAAAGGGTGCTCTGTCGCCTACGGGAGCATGGTGTCAAGTTACGGCCGAAGAAATGTGAGCTGTTCAAGCGTCAAGTGAGGCATGTGGGACGCCTGGTGACAAGTGACGGGATTCAGGTAGACCCTAAGGACCTGGAGGCGGTGTTACGACAAAAGGAGAGGGAACCAAAGAATGTAGGAGAAGTCAGAGCCCTCCTTGGTTTCTTGGGCTACTATCGCTCTTTCATTCAGGATTTCTCCAGAATAGCCCGGCCGCTTTTCAAACTCCAAGAAAGTCCTGGCGATTCCAGCAAAGTACTTTTAACGACTCGGTCCTCAAAGAAGAGCATGAAAAGTGGTCAACTGCCATCCAAGACACCAGTCCAATGGACTCCTGAACACAGTGCTGTGGTATCACACCTGGTTGACATGTTGACCAAACCTCCCATTTTGGCATACCCCGACTTTAACTTGCCATTCATCCTGCACACTGACGCTTCGAACGAAGGTCTGGGGGCTGTGCTATACCAGGAGCAGAGGAGTAAACTCTGTGTAATCGCATACGGATCCAGGACACTCACGCCTGCTGAGAAGAACTATCACCTTCATTCCAGCAAGCTTGAGTTCCTTGCGTTAAAGTGGGCCATCTGCGATAAATTCAGTGACTACCTTTATTACGCACCGACGTTTACCGTTTACACAGATAACAATCCCCTTACCTACGTTTTAAGCACTGCCAAATTAAATGCAGTCGGACACCGGTGGGTGGCTGAGTTGACTGATTTCCATTTCAACATAAAATACAGGCCAGGCAGGACGAATATCGACGCCGACACCCTATCAAGGTATCCAGTAAAGCTCCAGGACCATCTCACAGAGTACACAGAGTCTATGCCACCAGATGTTGTATCTGCCATATGGCAAGGGAACATAGCTCAGAGAGACGGAGATGTGCCATGGGCAGCTGCCCTTCAAATAGGTTCCAGTGGCGACGGTTCAGTGCCTGCCAGCACAGTCATGTTTACCCCAGAAGACATCAGAGCTGCTCAGAAAACAGATGAATCTGTTGGTGAAGTTATCAAACTGAAGAAAAGGGGATGGAACCCAAATGAAAAAGACAGAAAACAAATGGGCCAGGAAACGCAAAGACTGATACATGAATGGAACAGACTCAGACTTGAAGATGGGGTTTTGTATAGACAGACAGGACAACATAGACAACTGGTACTCCCCAATGCGCTAAAGGCAACTGTACTTAAGCACCTACATGACGACATGGGACACGTCGGGGCTGACAAAGTCATACACCTTGCGAGACAAAGATTTTACTGGCCTTTCATGCAGCGTGAAATCGAAGACTATGTCATTCGCCGGTGCCCCTGTATTAAGCAAAAGCGACCCACCGTCCATGAGAAAGCGCCAATGGGATCAATAACGACCAGTGTCCCCTTTGAACTTCTCTCAGTGGACTACCTACATCTTGAACTGAGTAAAGGTGGCTATGAGTACATCTTAGTCCTGGTTGATCACTTTACTCGCTTCGCACAGGCCTATCCAACTCGGAATAAGTCTGGCAAAACCTGCCGCCGAGAAGATCTTCTATGATTTTATTCCACGCTTCGGGTACCCTCAAAAGCTCCATCACGATCAGGGCCGGGAATTCGAGAACAACCTGTTCCAACGGCTCCAACAGCTGGCAGGAATTTCCCATTCTCGAACGACCCCATACCATCCGCAGGGAAACCCCGTTGAGCGCTTGAATAGAACGCTTCTCCAAATGCTCCGGACGCTGCAAGAAGGAAAGAAGGCTGAGTGGAAAGACCATCTACCCAGTATAGTCCATGCTTATAACTGTACAAGGCATGAAGCAACGGGCTATTCGCCTTTCTTTCTCCTTTTTGGAAGAGCTCCACGGTTGCCCATCGATTTGTTATTTAATCTTGAACCTGAACAGCAGACACAGACGCGACAGGAATACGCACAGACCTGGGCTTCTCGGATGCAGGAGGCCTATCGTATCAGAAAATAGCAAAAGCTGCTCGGCGAAAGGAAAAAAACATTATGATTGGGGTGTCAAAGGAATCATGCTTGAACCAGGTGACCACGTGCTCGTCAGGAACCTGTCAGAGAGAGGTGGTCCGGGCAAACTCCGTGCATACTGGGAGAACAAGGTGCATCGCGTTATTGAAAGGCTGGGAAATGGACCTGTGTACCGAGTTCAGGCAGAAACAGGTGACCGAACCCTCCGAGTGCTCCACCGTAATCTCCTCCTACCGGTAAATGATTTGCCACTCGAACCTGATGACCTGGGATGTGGTGTGAAAAAGAAACCACAAAGAACAAGACGACCTGCTAACTCCAGAGAGATGATTGAACCCGACTCCAACGATTCTGAGGATGAGGAAGGATATACGTGCAACCCCAGACCGTTACGCGTGTATGAAAGGAGATCAGTCAGACTCCGACCATCGCATTCTGAGCCACACAGCGAACTTAGGGCTGTGGCGCCAGAGTTCCAGCCTACAACTCAAGGACCCGAGTCAGATGAAGCACAACAAGAAGAGGAATCTCGTCCTTTGATGATGCTAGAGCGAGTCAAAACGCTGACACAAACTGAGCTGCTACCATCTGTTCAAGTTCAGGGCCAACTCGAAGATGTTGTGGACGAGGAACCTGACATGGAGGCCGCACCTGCCTTGGAAACAGTGGATGAGAGAGAGCAACCCTTGCGGAGATCCACTCGAGTTGTAAAACCCAGAGGCATGTTCACATACAACCAGTCAGGACAGCCTACATACCAGCCTTGGAGGATGGGAGCACATGCAATGTATGCTGGTGTGCCGTACCCCATGCCTACATGCCCAGTCCTTCCACAACCATGCTATTACCCTACTCCAGCAGTATGGACATACTAGACACCTGACAGAAGACTAAAACGACCGACGGACACTGACACATACTTACCGATACTCATGCTGATGATTGACATTTCCAGACTTTGATACCCTACCTGACTTTGACTTATTAGTTTAGTTCTAGATGTCCGGAGACATCTCTTAAAGTAGAGGAGAGTGTAACGAGTTAAGATTTAGTTTACATTAAACAGACACCCCCTTCAATTTTTTTATTCATAAAACTATTCTAATTTTCCATTATAGCGTGTTTGTACACGCCCGGTCGTTAGATGGCGCTGAAGCGCTCCGGTGAATCACGGGAGACCATAGCTTCCTCCGAGCCTGCTACGCAGTATTAAACTGGCGTGGGTCTGAGCAAGACGATAACTCTTGTGGGTCTCCGTGTTTTCACAGGTATAATAAACCATATTCCAAATTAGTTTATGGCTATTCAAATATGAATATGATATCAATGTGATCTTCAATAGTGTGTTGGTAGCTTTGTGAGTTATGTAGATATAAGTAACAGATTGTCTAACATTGTTGAGGATCGCCATTGACTGGCTAATAGTATGCTAACCCGTTCCAATACTAATGGTAAACTACGTTTAACCTTAAGTACAGTACTGAAATGTTGGTAACATGCTGTATTGAAAAGATGTTTAACGGATCAACAGTAATTAGTTATAATTAGCAGATGCTTTTCTGCACTGTTATGTTTGAAGTTGTGTCTGCCCTGCGTTTTTATGTATTTTGCCGCTGCCAGTTAACTTGCGCATGCGTGAGACTACGCATGTGAAATGGGCCTGTGAATAGCGCATAAAGGTTGTGTGGGTGAACAGACACTAGTGGTTGTTAAATCCTTGTTTCATTTGTGGAAATGCATTGATGTTAAATTCTTTTGGATGTTTATATGTTTTACTTTTGGGTGATATGCGGGTATAGGTATTTACATGTAAATATAGAGATGCAAAGTATCATATATGTGACGTGTCAGTACTATACTATACTATTACATATGCAAGTATATTTGATTGTTTGCATTTTCTCAAGATAATATGTATAATGTGATATATTGGTTTTATATTGCATTGCAAGATTATTATGTACGCAGTATTAAACTGGCGTGGGTCTGAGCAAGACGATAACTCTTGTGTGTCTCCGTGTTTTCACAGTTTAATCAAAGATACACAGTACTGTTCAGCCTGTGTGTCACTTGCTGCCGGTCCAGATATCCCCTAGGTCTGGAGCCGGTAACACTAGCGTTATTTGGCTAGCTAGCCTAGCCTATTTCACTGGGTTTGCATCTGTTTGATTAACTGAAATTATTATGAAATGTTATGTTCTAACTACTAGCCATTTGCCTACTTTAGCAAGTCACTGTATTTCCAAGCCCTGATAGTGTAACTGAGAAAACAGTAAATAATTATTCTTTCAAGTAATAAGCCCCCATTCAAGTGTTGAGCATAAAATTAGCTGCACGGTCAGTAGGGATCTTGAGAGAAGCCACTTTTTTGTTCTAAAACCGGACTATAAACTGCTTCGAAATATAAGCCGCACAAGCACAAGAAAACTGTAAAATCGGAGTACAAGCCGCGGCTTATTTTCCGTAAAATACGGTACATATATATATGAAAAGAAAATAGCCTAGGTTGTGCCTTGCCAGCAGCAGACAAGCCCAATAAATGAAAAATAAATAAAAGTACATCCAACTCAAGTACATACATTTATATAACAGGGGTTAATAGTGGGAAGTATCAGAAATAAATACTGATGAATCAGATAAAGCACTTTAACGTGTTTATGCTTCAGTTGCTGTGTGTCAGCAATACTAATTTGGATATGGGATGTGATAGCTTTAAGTACCACCTTTCATTAGAGACAAGAATTATGAAAAGTAATACCTTTTTATCCTAGTATGGATAAAGTATTTGACCATGGTTACCAAGGATCCTTTTGGAGTCTCCAAAGGGCACTTTTAGGAAACGCCTAGATGTACCCTTAGAAACATGTGTAAAGTATTCATTTATTGTGGTATTATAATCTACTTTACTCATGCTGTGGTCCCATTGTGTTTTCCAGCTAAAACCTTCCACCTATAGTCATCTGCAAGCATCTGTATGCAAAAAAAACTATTTAATTGTGTTCAAGCTTCTATTATTCAAAACTAGAAGCACTTAAAGTCATTCTGACAACAAGGGAAAGAACATTAGAGTGGCACTTTTCAAAAGAAACCACAACCATGCATGTACTCCAAATTGTTCAATAACAGCTTTCAATTTACTTTTTTGTATTGCTCATTAGACTCAGGCCTAGTCCACACATACACAGGTATTTTTTTTTATTGGGTTTTTCTTCCTTCCTTTGTTTCTGGTAGGAGGAAACCCTATTGTATTCGTTAGTTTTATTATTATTAGGGTTCCTCCAGTAGGAGGGAACCTATTGTTATTGTTGGTATTCTTATTAGGTTCCTCCGGTAGGAGGGAACCTAGTGTTATTGTTGGTATTCTTATTAGGTTCCTCCGGTAGGAGGGAACCTAGTGTTATTGTTGGTATTCTTATTAGGTTCCTCCGGTAGGAGGGAACCTAGTGTTATTGTTGGTATTCTTATTATTAGGTTCCTCCGGTAGGAGGGAACCTATTGTTATTGTTGGTATTCTTATTATTATTTTTCTTCTCCTTGCGCCCCAATATCTCAAAAAGTCCCTGGTTATAAATTTTATAATTTGGCACATTGATACTACATCCAAGTGGGTACCACCACACCAAATAGGGCCACATCGGACCATAGGGGGCGCCACAGGCCACGCTCAAAAGTCCGATTTTCAAAGTGATGGCATTTCCACCCCATTGCTCCAATTCTTCTGAAACTTGGTGTGCATGCCTCATTTTTCATGAGGAACAAAAAAGCCTCAAGGACCCATAAGGTCCGCCATGATGGATTTTCCTGTACTGTGATAATTTGGGAAAACTTTCAAAATTCATCTTCTCTTGAACCAAAGGTGAAATTGACTTGAAATTTGGTACAGATATGTATCATTGACGTATTTAAAAACGTTACTTAAGGCAATTGAATCAAGTACAAAATGGCTGAAATGGGTGTATTTATGTAAATGTACACATTGCCTCAATATGTTTGTGTCACTAAATCAAATGTATTTTTGAAGGATGGTTCAAACTTAATAGGCTTTAAGGTGAGATGCCCCTGAAGTACCATGCAAAGTTTCACTTTGATATGTCGAAATATGATTGAATTACAGCTGTTTGAACTTGGACCAAATCTGACAATGCTTGCCATTGGAGAAACTGCTTTTTTTAATTATCCAGTTATTGAACTTTGTGTATTCCATGCCTGGGAATGGCTCAATTGGCTGAGATGTTGTGCTGGTAATCAAGGTTCAATACCAGTCAGAGGCATAGTTTTTAATTTTTTATTCTGACCAAACGGTTTCTAGTCTCCCGATAAATCCTCCGGTTGTAAAACATAGCAATGCGTGTTTATTTGAGCCCATCACAACACTCCGATAATCTGTTTAGCGAGACTGTGTAAACCACTGCAAAACAAGCCAGGTTCACCACAGTAGCTAGCTACTTGTAGTCTACGCATGGTAGAGATAACTCTAATGGTTATCTCTAATGAAGTAAATTGATTGTTCAGGTGGATCCCTTGCCTGTTGCACAAATTCATTTCAGTAACCTAAGCCAGGACACATCCCAACTGATGCTAGGCATGATTTGAAATTCCCTTCCATGACAAGTTACGGCACTCCAAACAACCTTTAAAAAAAACTATGAGTAAGTTATTCTTTACAGCAGCAGCCCAGTCATCCTGTTGTCCCGTCTTTATAGCAAATGTACAAGCAGTTTCAACTTTGGCTGAATCTAACGCTTAGGAGAAACACCTTACTTTTTTATACAGTAACTGAACATGACAATATTCAACACTGAGAATAGCTCAATGGGCTGGCATGGTGACCTGTAAAGTATAAGGTAGTTGGTTGGAATCCAGCCATTATCTTTTGGCCTGTCATCATTTTGATTATCTGTTTAGTTAAACAGGATGACATCATTCTGAAATACCATGCACAATTTCATGCAATTTCACCTTGAAATGTCAACCGTTTCTTAACCTTTGTCCCAAAGCTGACCAAAGCTAATACTCTGCCCACTCTATTCATACAATCTCAACAGTTGGTGTGTAGCAGAGAGGATAGAGAGACTGACTTGTAACCTTTATGCTCATGAGTTCAAATCCCCATTCAGCCTGTTGTTGGCCAAACATGAAGTAGTTTTGCTCCCTTGTTGTCCAACTCTACAGTGTACATGTTTATAATATTTTGCCATTTTGCGGAGGAACCCACATCGCTGCTTGCAGCTATATTTATTATTACTTTTCTTCTCCTTGCGCCCCAATATCTCAAAAAGTCCCTAGTCATAAATTTTCTAATTTGGCACATTGATACTACATCCAAGTGGGTACCGCCACACCAAATATGGGCCACATCGGACCATAGGGGGCGCCACAGGCCACGCCCAAAAGTCTGATTTTCAAAGTGATGGCATTTCCATCCCATTGCTCCAATTCTTCTGAAACTTGGTGTAAATGCCTCATTTTTCATGAGGAACAAAAAAGCCTCAAGGACCCATAAGGTCCGCCATGATGGATTTTCCTGTACTGTGATAATTTGGGAAAACCTTCAAAATTCCTCTTCTCTTGAACCAAAGGTGAAATTGACTTGAAATTTGGTACAGATATGTATCATTGACGTATTTAAAAACGTTACTTAAGGCAATTGAATCAAGTACAAACTGGCTGAAATGGGTGTATTTATGTAAATGTCCACATTGCCTCAATATGTTTGTGTCACTAAATCAAATGTATTTTTGAAGGATGGTTCAAACCTAATAAGCTTTAAGGTGACATACCTCTGAAGTACCATGCAAAGTTTCACCTTGATATGTCAAAATATGATTGAATTAGAGCTGTTTCAACCTTGGCTGAATCTAACAACGCTTACCACAGGAGAAACAGCTTACTTTTTCATACAGTAACTGAACATGACAATATTTAACACTGAGAATAGCTCAATGGGCTGGGACGGTGACCTGCAAAGTATAAGGTCGTAGGTTTGAATCCAGCCACAGTGTTTGATCCTGTCTTAAATTTAAATATCTGTTTAGTTAAACAGGATGACATCGTTCTGAAGTACCATGCGCAATTTCACCTTGATATGTCAAAAGATCATTGAATTACAGCTGTTTAAACTTTGGCCAAATCGAACAATCCGTGCTTCAGGAGAAACGGCTTCCTTTTTTTGTACAGTAACTGACCACGTATAATCAGCCTTGAGGGTAGCTCAATGGGTTGAAACGGTGTCCTACAAAGTGCAAGGTCACAGGTTTGTATCCAGGCACAGTCTATTGGCCTGTCATAATTTTGATTACTTGTTTAGTTAAACAGGCAGACATCATTCTGAAATACCATGCGCAATTTCACCTTGAAATGTCAACCGTTTCTTAACCTTTGTCCCAAAGCTGACCAAAAACTAATACTCATATCACGCAGTCGGAGCACAGCTAGATAATCAGCGTCAGCACCCTTGGGTACCCAGCATGCAGTGCGGCATATCAAAAAACGCAAAGACTTGTGGAAAATAGTTGGTTACAACAGCCGTGCAAGGGATTTCAGTTGTTGTGTTCGTTCAGTTAGATGTTTGTAATGTTATTGTTTGTTAGTTAATATAATCTTGTTGGTCACCCTGATTGTGCATGTTGTGTAGTTTAATGGGACCAGAGAGTCGGATGCTGTACTGTCACAGGCTATTCTCGCAAGGAGCTGAATATGAGCGCTGCCCTAGCCCAGTTGCCCACATGACTATTGTTTGTTGTGCATTGACTAAGAGTCTGGAAGGAGATCAACTCAAGAAGAGTTTCAGTATCCTATAAAAAGTTAATAGTCAGCCCTTACTAATCATATAATCTCAGCATTTGTTGTGTAGCAGAGAGGCTAGAGAGACTGACTAGTAACCTTATGCTCATGAGTTCAAATCCCCGTTCAGCCTATTATTGTTGGCCAAACATGAAGTAGTTTTGCTCTCTTGTTGTCCAAGTCTCGATCTTCTACAGTGTACATGTTTATAATATTTTGCCATTTTGTGGAGGAACCCGCATCGCTGCTTGCAGCTATATTTAGGGTTCCTCCGGTAGGAGGGAACCTATTGTTATTGTTGGTATTCTTATTAGGTTCCTCCGGTAGGAGGGAACCTATTGTTATTGTTGGTATTCTTATTATTATTTTTCTTCTCCTTGCGCCCCAATATCTCAAAAAGTCCCGTGTCATAAATTTTCTAATTTGGCACATTTATACTACATCCAAGTGGGTACCCCCACACCAAATATGGGCCACATCGGACCATAGGGGGCGCCACAGGCCACGCACAAATGTCCGATTTTCAAAGTGATGGCATTTCCACCCCATTGCTCAAATTCTTCTGAAACTTGGTGTGCATGCCTCATTTTTCATGAGGAACAAAAAAGCCTCAAGGACCCATAAGGTCCGCCATGATGTATTTTCCTGTGCTGTGATAATCTGGGAAAACCTTCAAAATTCCTCTTCTCTTGAACCAAAGTTGAAATTGACGTGAAATTTGGTACAGATATGTATCATTGACGTATTTAAAAACGTTACTTAAGGCAATTGAATCAAGTACAAAATGGCTGAAATGGGTGTATTTATGTAAATGTCCACATTGCCTCAATATGTTTGTGTCACTAAATCAAATGTATTTTTGAAGGATGGTTCAAACCTAATAAGCTTTAAGGTGACATGCCTCTGAAGTACCATGCAAAGTTTCACCTTGATATGTCAAAATATGACTGAATTACAGCTGTTTGAACTTGGACCAAATCTGACAATGCTCTCCATTGGAGAAACAGCTTTTTTTAATTATCCAGTTATTGAACTTTGTGTATTCCATGCCTGGGAATGGCTCAATTGGCTGAGATGTTGTGCTGGTAATCAAGGTTCAATACCAGTCAGAGGCATAGTTTTTAATTTTTTATTCTGACCAAACGGTTTCTAGTCTCCCGATAAATCCTCCGGTTGTAAAACATAGCAATGCGTGTTTATTTGAGCCCATCACAACACTCCAATCATCTGTTTAGCGAGACTGTGTAAACCACTGCAAAACAAGCCAGGTTCACCACAGTAGCTAGCTACTTGTAGTCTACGCATGGTAGAGATAACTCTAATGGTTATCTCTAATGAAGTAAATTAATTGTTCAGGTGGATCCCTTGCCTGTTGCACAAATTCATTTCAGTAACCTGAGCCAGGACACATCCCCACTGATGCTAGGCATGATTTGAAATTTGACAAGTTATGGCACTCCTAACAACCTTTTAAAAAAAACTATGAGTAAGTTATTCTTTACAGCAGCAACCCAGTCATTCCGTTGTCCCGTTTTTATAGGAAATGTACAAGCAGTTTCAACTTTGGACGAATCTTACAATGCTTACCACAGGAGAAACAGCTTATTTTTTTATACAGTAACTGAACATGACAATATTCAGCACTGAGAATATCTCAATGGGCTGGGATGGTGACCTGTAAAGTATAAGGTCGTAGGTTGGAATCCAGCCATAGTCTTTTGGCCTGTCATAATTTTGATTATCTGTTCAGTTCAACAGGATGACATCATTCTGAAGTACCACAAACAATTTCACCTTGGTATGTGAAAATATGATTGAATTAGAGCAGTTTCAACGTTGGCTGAATCTAACAACGCTTACCACAGGAGAAACAGCTTACTTTTTTATACAGTAACTGAACATGATAATATTCAACACTGAGAACAGCTCAATGGGCTGGGATGGTGATCTGTAAAGTATAAGGTAGTAGGTTGGAATCCAGTCATTATCTTTTTGCCTGTCATAATTTTGATTATCTGTTTAGCTAAACAGGATGACATCATTCTGAAATACCATGCACAATTTCATGCAATTTCACCTTGAAATGTCAACTGTTTCTTAACCTTTGTCCCAATGTTGACCAAAGCTAATACTCTGCCCTTTCTATTCAAAGAAACAGTTCTATATCTCAACAGTTGGTGTGTAGCAGAGAGGATAGAGAGACTGCTTTGTAACCTTATGCTCATGAGTTCAAATCCCCATTCAGCCTGTTGTTGGCCAAACATGAAGTAGTTTTGCTCTCTTGTTTTCCAACTCTCGATCTTCGATAGTGTACATGTTTATAATATTTTGCCATTTTGCGGAGGAACCCACATCGCTGCTTGCAGCTATATTTATTATTATTTTTCTTCTCCTTGTGCCTCAATATCTCAAAAAGTCCCTGATCATAAATTTTCTAATTTGGCACATTGATACTACATCCAAGTGGGTACCCCCACACCAAATATGGGACACCTTCGACTGTAGGGGGCGCCACAGGCCACGCCCTAAAGTCCGATTTTCAAAGTGATGGAATTTCCACCCCATTGCTCCAATTCTTCTGAAACTTGGTGTACATGCCTCATTTCCCATGGGGAACAAAAAAGCCTCAATGACCCATAAGGTCCACCATGATGGATTTTCCTGTACAGTGATAATTTGGGAAAACCTTCAAAATTCCTCTTCTCTTGAACCAAAGGCCTAATTGACTTGGAATTTTGTACAGATATGTATCATTGATGTATTTAAAAACGTTACTTAAGACAGTTGAATCAAATACAAAATGGCTGAAAGGGGTGTATTTATGTAAATGTACACATTGCCTCAATATGTTTGTGTCACTAAATCAAATGTCATTTTGAATGATGGTTTTTCAAACCTAATAGGCTTTAAGGTGACACCCCCCTGAAGTACCCTGCAAAGTTTCACCTTGATATGTGAAAACATGAGAAATATGTTTGAGTTTGGACCAAATCTGACAATGCTTGCCATTGGAGAAACGTCTTATTTTATTATCCAGTTACTGAACATGGCAAATTCCAGATCTGGGAAGGGCTCAATTGGATGAGATGTTGTGCTGGTAAACGAAGGGTTGTAAGGTTCAAAATCAGTCAAAGCCATTTCTTTTTGACAGAACGGTTTATAGTCTTCCGTTCAATCCTCCGGTTGTAAAACATAGCAATGAGTATTTATTTGAGCCCATTACAACACTCCGATCATCTGTTTAGCAAAACAAGCCAGGTTCACCACACTTGTAGGCTACGCATGGTAGTGTCAGATTCACAACCGAGTTAGCTTTAATGAAGTATAGTGATTGTTCAGGTGGATCCCTTGCCTGTTGCACAAATTAATTTCAGTTACCTAAGCCAGGACATATCGCCACTGATGCTAGGCATGATTTGAAATTCCCTTCCATGACAAGTTATGGCACCCCAAACAACCTTTTTCAAAGCACTACGAGTAAGCTATTCTTTACAGCAGCAACCCAGTCATCCCGTTGTCCCGTTTTTATGTCCCATATATAAATAGGACAGAATTACAGCTGTTTGAACTTTAACCAAATCTGACAATGCTTGCCATTGGAGAAATGTCTTATTTTCTGATACAAAAACTGAACGATCAAATGTTTAAGTCTGTGAATGGCTTAGTAGGATGAGATGCAGTGCTGATGTGCGAAGGGTGGTGGGTTCTAATCCAGTCAGAGGTATAAACATATATTTTTTTTTTATTCTGACAGAAATTACAATTTCAAGTCTTTTAGTTAATCCCAGTGTATTATGTCAATTTTACAACATTTTGCCATTTTGAAGGAGGCCATTGCTGCTTGCAGCTATATTTTCATAGCCTTATTGTAACATGTATCCCCAGTAGCAGCTCAAAACCATATAATTTACAGTTTGTTTATAAAGTAATCAAATTAATATTGAGCAGAATTAAGTTCAGCGTATTGGTTCGGCCCGCCACAACGGTCCCAATTTCTCATGTGGCCCTTCGGGAAAATTAATTGCCCACCCCTGGGCTACAGTGTTGTACCATTGTTTCACATTGTCAAGCAAAGTCACGTTAGGATTAACTAAATCTGTCATCGGTTTACGGGTATGGGTACATACTAGGGAATTAATGAAGGTGGAGAGAGAGGGAATGAAGAGCGCTGCATTTTGGAGGTGGAGATCAAAGCGAAAGACAATCCTTATCGCTTTCTGTAGTAATGAGCTTTCACAAAGCTGGAAGTAATAGCTGTTTTACATTTGGTAAATCACCAAAACTATGTAAAACACTGACAAGTTGAAAACATGAAATGTAATTGGAATATAAAGTTGAAATTTATGCATTCTGCAGGTCTGTCCTTAAACCATTGATCAGTTAACAACAATTAAAGATAGTGATTACTTTATTACTTCTATACTGTTTGAAATGTTCTGAATATAATAAACAATGTTTGATCTATACCTTGCAATATTAAGTTCATGAGCATATAACCCTTGGTTATGTCCAGGAGAGAAAAATGTCTATCTATTAATTATGTTTCTTGTATCATTGATAAACTGTTATGATTCTGTTTTAATATGCCTGCAAAGCCATAAGTTAGGTCTTTGTAAGGTGTGACTAGGAAGGGCCTAGTCACAACTTTGAATGAATGAGGAAAATAGAAGGAGCGACAAGGCCATTTCTAGGAGTCCTATCTAAAGACCTAAACAAAAGCTATCTAGCATACAGTGTCCTTTTTTAGTGCCTATGAAGGCTATGTTAATCATCTTGTATCCTCCCATATTGTGATACCATATACTCTCTTGATTTCCTGTATTCATTGTCCAGTCTTCTGTGATACTCAACTTGAGTGTAACAGACACCTGTATGGTGGAGTGCGCACCCCTCCACCAGGGGGGTGTCACTCCCTCCCCTCAAGCCCCTCCCCTCTATGCCAAAATAGTGACACAAAGTTGAAACTGAAAACCAGAAAGTTGAAACTGAAAACCAGTGACATTGTAAAAATCCTGACAGCGTAAAAAAAATGTAATTGAAAAAAAAACAGAAATCAAGAAAATGTGTAAAGATTTAAATCGAAAAACCCATCATGATGAATTCAAATATAAAAATAAAATAATAGGATTGGGAGATTTCTTTTTCTTCAGTTGAAAATTTTTCAGTGCCAATACTTGTTGTTTCAATGCCAATTTCAATTTTTAATACCTCAGTTTACTGTCACTGTTTTAGCTCCATACATCTGCACCTCACATATGTGTAATAAATACATTGATTTTGTCTTGAACTTGTCTTGAACTCATCTTAACTATTCCTTTCATTGACTTGGCACTTTCAGAGCAATTGGGTATTATCTCATACGTCTTCAGTTGTTGTGAATGCTTGGAGGGATAATAAAAGTTAGTTTCGGGGGGAATAACAGGATATGATGATAGTGTAATATGGATGTCATGCAAAGTGAATGTGTAATGACAGATATAATACCTAGTATTATTTCACAGTGAAACTAGTCCGAAATGCTAAACAAGTACAGTAATTCAGTAAAAAGGATTACAAATCTCTGTCTGCATGACAATTACAGAGAAACTGCTTTCACTTTCCATTTTTGTGGTTGAATGGACATTTTTATCTTTCAGTTATGTCAGAGCAAACAATAAATCCCCCTCTTGTAGAATGGTCAGTAATGCCAACAGGGAATTTTCTTGAAAAGAATGGGTGACATTTCCTTGGTGACATCGGTGCTGTGCTTATGTTTGAGGATTTGTAGCCTTCAGTCCAGCCTCTGCAGCAGAATGAGTGTGCCTAAGGTCAAGTCAGGGGTCAAAGCTAAAGGTTGACTGACCATACTAAGGTGAATTGTCACGATGGCAGGGGCCATAGGGCGAGACAGGGTTTGAGGAATGATTTGATGGTTGTTGTTCTGACAGACAACCTGGGTTTGGCCAGAGTAGGGTCCAGGTGCCAGTGTGTGCCCTGTTGACTCAGTGCAAGGAGCTCACTGGCACTCACACACACACACACACACACACACACACACATCCACTGCCTGGGGGTACCTTTGCCAATGTCACCAGTGCTGCCAGTCAATGCAGATTTATTTGTGTTGCTGTGGTGGCTCTAAAAATAACCCGCCTGTCATTTTCCCTCTTACACTCATCCTCTTCTCAGCCAGTGTTTCACTTGTCTCCCTTTCTTTCTCTCCCCATACTCCTTTTCTATTCCCTCTTTCATCCCTCGCTACTTCTTGACTAGACCATCTCTCTTGTATATTAACTATTTGATTTCTCTATCTCCCTTTCTCATTACTTCTGTCTCTTTCTCTGCTTCTCTCGCTATCTTTTACCAGACACCTCCAGTTACTGTCTTCCTCCCGAAATATCTTGAGATAGAGGCAATGGGAGAGCATGAGTGAAGTGAGAATTCGAGAAAGAGACATAATTAGTGCCCTGTGTCATTCTTCACAATCCTTAGATTAGGTTATCATGCTGTCAAGGCACATAAAATTCCCTGTTTCCTCTAACAAATGAACTCTGATTGAAATCATAGTTTAGGATCAGAGGGCAAGGCTGAAACATGTATTGTACTTATGAATGATTACTTCTATCTGTTATCTCTTTGTAATTGATTGATAATAAACGACCATCAAGCAACATAAGAATTTTGGATGATTGTGTCCTGATTTCAATTTGAAAGGAAGTACGTAAACAGGTTAAACTGGGTTAACATACATTTTCTTTAAATGTCGAATGTTCTGACAAATGGTAGGATCACTCGGTGACTGACACTGTGATAATTTTCCATCAATGTTACTTTGATAAAAACTGAATTAACAAGGACACTGGGAAGAGGCCCCGGGGAAGACCGAGGACACGCTGGAGGGACTATGTCTCTCGGCTGGCCTGGGAACGCCTCGGGGTCCCCCAGGAAGAGCTGGTGGAAGTGGCCGGGGAGAGGGAAGTCTGGGCCTCCCTGCTTAGGTTGCTGCCCCCGCGACCCGACCCCCGGACAAGCGGCAGATAACGAACGAACAAACAAGGACAGATTAAATTAATCTTTGGACAGCAACTATGAGGGGCCGTGAGGGGCATTATTCAGAATACCCTCTCTGATTGTCTCCGCTGAGGACAATATGTTGAGTAACGCCGTTGCTTCGGCTGAATTGCTTGAGGGCTGTTGAGCACATGGTTGAGCTGACATCCTTGTGCACCTTACGTTTCATCTGAGGCACCTTACGTTTCATCTGAGACACCTTCCGTTTCAACTGAAATACCTTCCGTTTCAACTGAAATACCTTCCGTTTCAACTGAAACACCTTCCATTTTAACTGAAATTTTCATATGTGTGTATGAGAGCTTTTCATATGTGTGTGTGTGAGAGCTTTTCATATGTGTGTATGAGAGCTTTTCATGTGTGTGTGAGAGCTTTTCAGTAGTGTGTGTGAGAGCTTTTCAGTAGTGTGTGTGAGAGCATTTCAGTAGTGTGTGTGAGAGCTTTTCAGTAGTGTATGTCAGAGCATTTCAGTAGTGTCTGTGAGAGCTTTTCATATGTGTGTGTGAGAGCTTTTCAGTAGTGTGTGTAAGCGTATAGCTTTTCAGTAGTGTGTGAGAGCATTTCAGTAGTGTGTGTGAGAGCATTTCAGTAGTGTGTGTGAGCGTATAGCTTTTCAGTAGTGTGTGTGAGAGCATTTCAGTATTGTGTGTGAGAGCATTTCAGTAGTGTGTGTGTGAGAGCTTTTCAGTAGTGTATGTGAGAGCATTTCAGTATTGTGTGTGAGAGCATTTCAGTAGTGTGTGTGAGAGCATTTCAGTTGTGTGTGTGAGCGTATAGCTTTTCAGTAGTGTGTGAGAGGCATTTCAGTAGTGTGTGTGAGAGCTTTTCAGTAGTGTGTGTGAGCGTATAGCTTTTCAGTAGTGCGTGAGAGCATTTCAGTAGTGTGTGTGAGCGTATAGCTTTTCAGTAGTGTGTGTGAGAGCTTTTCAGTAGTGTGTGTGAGAGCATTTCAGTAGTGTGTGTGAGAGAATTTCAGTAGTGTGTGTGAGAGCATTTCAGTTGTGTGTGTGAGCGTATAGCTTTTCAGTAGTGTGTGTGAGAGCATTTCAGTATTGTGTGTGAGAGCATTTCAGTAGTGTGTGTGAGAGCATTTCAGTTGTGTGTGTGAGCGTATAGCTTTTCAGTAGTGTGTGTGAGAGCTTTTCAGTAGTGTGTGTGAGAGCATTTCAGTAGTGTGTGTGAGCGTATAGGTTTTTAGTAGTGTGTGTGAGAGCATTTCAGTATTGTGTGTGAGAGAATTTCAGTAGTGTGTGTGAGAGCATTTCAGTTGTGTGTGTGAGCGTATAGCTTTTCAGTAGTGTGTGTGAGAGCATTTCAGTAGTGTGTGTGAGAGCATTTCAGTTGTGTGTGTGAGCGTATAGCTTTTCAGTAGTGTGTGTGAGAGCTTTTCAGTAGTGTGTGTGAGAGCTTTTCAGTTGTGTTTGTGAGAGCATTTCAGTTGTGTGTGTGAGAGGGTATTCTGAATAATGTCCCTCACGGCCCCTCATACAACAGCCACCCTATTTCTATAAATATGTGCAACGGCGGCTATGGCTGTTTTTTTAACTTTGGTGTTGACTGCTATAGCTAAATGTAGAGAGACCTTGAGGGGCGGTGTTGAAAGCCATGGTAGACATTTGACAGAAGGTCACTTCCCATCATTGGTATGTCCGACACGTCGCCGGTGGCAAGACGTTTGCTCTTTGAGCACTAACTTTTGGGTGAAATAGTTTTGTTAGACTCTTTCTTTTTGTTCTATGAGAGTCATTGAGAAGGAGTCGGTGGTACAAGCTCCACCAGGAAGCTTAATTTTAAGCTTTATGTAATATAAACATTATGTTGGGCTTATATTGTTATATTTGTCGAAAATTACAGCCCAAATTTACACCTAAAAGATTCGGGGCATTTGAGAAAACAGAAGCCACACCCCGCTCTGCCCATGCTCCAATTGTTCGGATATTGATCGGATATTGGCATTGATTACTCTACTACAGGACTGATGATCATTATTATACAGGGTGTTGATATCGCCTGGAAGGTCAGGGTATATTGTGGACAATCGTTTTTCCATCACATTTCGCAATTGGCAAGGCATATATTTGAGCCCTGTGCTACCAATTGACGCTTGGTAATTCGCGAGACACACATACAAGTGTTTTCGTTCCCCAATTCCCATCACAAAATCGGCAAAGGGGAGACAGGTGATACGTGAGGGGGGTGAAAGGAGGGGCCACTATTAAACATATTTCAAAGTAAGAGCTGTAGCCTGAAGATTGGCTTAGTGCGCCGTGGTTAACACTGGATGGTAGCTCTGAAAAGTGAAGCCAAAGAATCTCGATCGCCCCCTAATGACTGGCTGCAGTACAGGTCATAAGTCCCGCCCCCTCCATGTTAGCGGATGGTAGGGATGGGCGATACCAATCATTTTCGATCCGATACCAAGTACTTTCAAGACCAGTATCGTCGATATCAATACCGATATTGATATTGCTAAATATTTGTATTCGTTATTAATATTAAATAAACCGCAACAGGCATTACGTGTCTGTGTTGCCTCCTCTGCTCGCGTCAGCTGTACTTCGTTGTGCTCTTTAGAGTGAGGTGAACTTTTGGATGCTTGTCATGTTTGTGGTATTGCCACAATGGCGTATTGTTGTTTGACAAATGTCACATAAAGCTTCATCGTTGTTAACTGGAGTGAAATAACTCCAGATTATGTTTCTTTTTCTTTCAGTCATGACCGCAGCAATGCACTCGAATCTTCGCTGAGTGTGCTTTCACTGAGTGAGAGTGAGAGAGCGTGGCGCGCTGTCGCTGATGAACTCATGATAAGCAGACACAGCGGAAGAAAAAATAGTTCCAATTGACTTTCTTATTTAACCTGTTTACGCTCCTGTTTCGCCCGCGAGACAAAAATGCTGCCTCCCCCTTCCTCAGTTACGACGCACTAAATTCTAAAAAATATATTTTTTAGACGCTACACATGTTATACATCGTTGGAAAGCTACGATTCTTGTGCTTCCATTGAAATAAACCAATTCAAGATCAAGTCGCAATAGCAAGCAAAGTCAACGTCTTTTTCCGGTGAACATTCCTTCAACAATGCCAAAGAAAAAAGTTGTACTCACCCTAAGTTGTTCAAATAGGTCCAGGTGTGCAAATCATGCCATCAAAACTTGATCTGCGTAAGTCCCAAGGGTTCAAAGTATCTAACCATGTAAAGTAATTCGTCCAAATACAATGTTTTACGTTCATGAATAGCCATTATCCTTTGTTTCATTATGCAAGTTAGCCGACGGAAGAAACAACTTGTTCACATAAAAGTGTTATTTTCTCCGATTTATCAACGGAGTATTTACAAAATGAAGGTCTCAAAATGTCCGTTGAACCCTCCCCTTTTGATTGACACCTTGTTCGACCCAATAGGAGCTTCCATGCCCCGTTGACAGCCCTCTAAAGCCAACTAGGTCTGTGCGTCCTGCCCCCCCCCGCCCCCCCCCCCCACACTCGTTCTAAACAAATTTCTCGAACTGGCTTCGACTGGCTCTGAAATTAGCTCGTTAGCCTTGTAGCTGACAGCTAGCTGAAAATGCCAATACCTCATTTGTATGCGTCTGTGGAGCCTTCAAAATAACAGTCGATTGCGCAATATGGTTGACAGAATCAGTGTTCTTTGTGCGCCAATCCTTGGAATCAGATAAAGCACTCCAATGTGTTCATGCTTCAGTTTTTGTGTTTCAGTATTACTAATTAGGGATTTAGCTATTATATATGATATTTCTAAGTACCAGAGATGGGCCAGAGATAACAATTATGAAAAATAATACCTTTTTATTTGACCTTGACCTTGGTTACAAAGGGTCATTTTGGAGTCTCCAAAAGACCCTTTTAGAAAATTCCTGGATGTACTCTTATAAAAACATGTGTCAAATATGAATATATTGTGGTATTATGTTTGACTTTTGATTTGAATTGGGTAAGGCTTCAACCTGTGGTCCAATTTAGTCTTCCAGATAATACCTACCACCTCTAGGCCTCTTCAGGCCTCTGTTTTCAAAACAAAATCTAGGCGGAAATAGAAATTTTCACTTTCCTTGTGTTCAAGCTTCTATTACTCAACACTAGAAGGACTGACAGGGGTCCTGACAACAGGGGACATAACTTCAGAGTGTCAGCTTTCAAAAGAGATCATTTACATGCATGTACTCCAAATGGTTCAAGAACAGCTTCCAATTTACTTTGGGTATGCTGTTTAGGCGTTTTCAGGCAAATTTAACAGGAACATGAAAAGGTTAAGTACATTTCTATACTATACGGCCTACAACTATTATAAAAATATTCTAAAATCACTTGTTTAAAAGAAATCCCAGGTAGGATCGATATTTCAAATTGAGAATCGATCCTTTAGATACAATGCCAGTATCGAAAATATCGATACTTTAGGATCGATCTGCCCATCCCTAGCGGATGGGACATGAGCCAAACAAAAAAATCACGTCAAATGATTTTTTCCTAAAGATCGTTTCTGTAATTTAAGGTAGTTCTTATCCCGCTGATGTCTGTTTAAGTGCTAATTTTTCTCATCAGTGTGTTTTCAATTCGTTATTTGATTATATAAAAATGGGTTATTGTGTGCTTGCAATTGGGTCGGCGAGTGTATGGGTGGGACCTCAATACAGCGGCTCCAACACCCGATCACTACTGGGCACTGGGCAGATGGATCTATGGACCTCACTTTGAGCATAGGAGCACAATCAAGCCAAAACAGGAAAGGGCCTTGACACAAAGTTCGAAGCACATAATTGTCTATATAGTAACATTTTATACTCAAGCATAAATTAATTCATCAGTAGAACTAAGGTTCCAGCCCAAAACCATGAAAAAAACGCCTCCATTCCATTTGGCTTCATTTTAACCCAATGAACAAAGCGGAAGTCCATACAGATTGCGAGCCAGGCCCTCTCATCTAACATCAATGTCTGACATCACAAATGCTCATACTTTTGGCTAGGTATACTTGAGGAGTGAGTTTAGCCATTTCACATATCTGCTGCACGTTGTATACGACCCAATAGACCCCTGGTAGAGAATGTTGTATTCCAACTATGGCTTGTCTCATATAAGGACTGTCAACTTTCAGTCTTTGCAACACTTACTAGCCCAAGATGAGCCCGGTCTTCCGGCTTTAACTCTGGGGACCCTCATCAGTAGAGGAAGGCCAGATACAACCTTTGAAGGCCATCAAAGCAGCGTAAAGTCCAGCTACCATGGCTCTGACCCCAGGCGCATGTGGAGTGGACTTAGAGCCATCACAGACTAAAAAGGGAGAGGCTACAGTGAGACCCAGTCCTCTGTCCTGCTACCAGACGAGCTGAATGCCTTCTACGCTCGCTTTGAGAGGGACAATGACCCCCCCTGCAGTGGAGTTACCTGAAGGCCAAGCCAGTGGTGTGCCTACATTAACTGTAGCTGAGGTAAGTAAGTAAGTAAGTAAGACTTTATTTATATAGCACATTTCATACAAGAATTGTAGCTCAAGGTGCTTTACATAAAATCAATAAAAACAATAATACAAGTGATAAACAATTCAAACAAAAATAAAAATCCCAATAAGATCTCTGTTCAAGAGAGAAAACAACTTTAAACATGCATCTTAAAAGTAACATATACATTTGGTTCACCCCTGGTCTGTATATATAAAACCATACACTCTGTTAACAGATCCTTTCCCCAGGTCAAGAGTATGGGCCATATTCTCTGTTAACAGATCCTTTGCCTCAGATCAAGAATACAGATTGTTTTACATATTTGTTTAAATACTTCACACGACCAGAGTTCTTGTACGCTATCAGAGTTCGCCAACTCTGACCTAGACAAAGTAAAAATAGCAAGTCAAATAATGACCCAAATTTACTAAACCAAGATTCTACAATTAAATAACTAATAAAAGTAGTATTACAAGTAACACACATACATTTGGTTCACCCCTGGTCTGTATATATAAAACCATACACTCTGTTAACAGATCCTTTCCCCTAATATTTATGGGGAATTTGTTCCATAGTTTTGGGGCGTAATTGACAAAGGCCGAATCACCAATCTTCTTATGACTGCTTCTGGTGACCTCTAATAGGCCTGCATTTGATGATCGCAGTGTTCTAGCTGGTGTGTAGTTTATAAAGGAGTTAGCAATGTAGCTAGGTCCTTGTCCGTGTAGAGCTTTGTATGTGAGGAAAAGGACCTTAAAGTCAATTCTGAAGGTAACAGGGAGCCAGTGTAAAGTAGCTAGGACAGGACTAATGTGTTCTCTCCTTTTAGTTTTGGTTAATAATCTAGCTGCAGAATTTTGAATGAGCTGTAGTCTTTCAGTGGTTTTCTTGGGAAGACCAGTGAAAAGTGCGTTACAGTAGTCCAGCCGGCTGGATATAAAGGCATGAATTAACTTCTCTGCATCATTTTGGTTTATGAATGGTCGTGCCTTTGCTATATTCCTCAGGTGAAAGAAAGCTGTTTTGGTCACTTTATTAATGTGAGAGTTGAAATTCAAATCTGAGTCCAGGATTACACAGAGACTCGTCACCTCTGGTTTAAGACAGGGGGTTAAGCCTCCAAGATTCTTAATAAGCATCTCTCTTTTGGATTTGGGGCCACATAGTAGGACTTTGGTTTTGTCTTCATTTAATTTAAGAAAGTTATCATTCATCCATTTGTTTATTGCCAACAGGCAGTTGGTAATGGAATTGATGGCCGTTGCATCGTTGGGTTCAGTGGATATATATAGTTGTGTGTCATCCGCATAGCTATGGAAATATATGTTATGTTCTCTGATTATGTCACCGAGTGGTAACATATAAAGAGAAAAAAGTAATGGACCTAAGCAGCTTCCTTGAGCAACCCCGTAGCAGTTCTCATGTTTCTTGGACCTATGGTCACCTAAACTAACATAAAACTTCCTTCCTGTGATATATGATTTCAGCCAGTTCAATACACTATCCGTGAACCCAATAAGCTTTTCCAGTCTATTGATTAGGATGTCGTGATCAATTGTATCAAATGCTGCACTGAGATCTAACAGGATAAGGATAGAGACTTTATTTGCATCAGAGTTTAGTCTGAGGTCGCTAATTATTTTGGTGAGAGCAGTTTCAGTACTGTGATATTTCCTGAAACCTGACTGCGAGACTTCCAGGATGTTATTTTCTTCAAGAAAAGAATGTAATTGGACTAAAACTATCTTTTCCAGTACTTTACTAATAAATGGAAGGTTTGATATTGGTCTGTAATTTGCAAGTAGACTGTTATCCAATTTGGGTTTCTTTAATAGGGGCTTTACAACAGCTGTTTTGAAGGCATCTGGGAAGATGCCAGTTCTAAGGGATGTGTTTATAATCTCTAGCACCGGACCTGAGACACTATCAAACACTCGCTTAAAGAATGTTGTGGGTATAGGATCAATATCTGAGGTTGTGGAGTTAGATTCGCTGACAATTTTGGAAAGTTCACTAAGTGTGATACAGGTAAATGTGCTCATGGTTATGTTGCAGAATCTACTGATGTCAGTTTCGACCCTACTATTAATAATACTCGCTCTGATCAAAGTTATTTTGTTCTTGAAGAACAAAGCAAGCTCTTCACATTTAACTGCTGAGGATGGAGGTGGGGCAGGGACAGTGTTTAGCAGCTGGTCAATGGTGGAGAAAAGAACTCTGGAATTTCTGGCATTTTCTGTAATAATGTTGGAGAAATATTCTCTCCTTGCTAGACGGATGGTTTTGTTATAGGTGGTTAGTGTATCTTTGTAGATATTGTAGTGGATAGTGATCTTTGTTTTCCTCCATTTTCTCTCTGCTGCACGGCATTTTCTTTTCGTTTCACTAACATTTTTATTTCTCAGCCATGGGGAGGTTCTGCTTGTGCACTTCTTTTTGGTTTTCAGTGGTGCAACAGAGTCTAACACAGATAATAGTGCATCATTGAGGTTCTCTACCATTTCATTCAGAGAGCAATCATGGTTAGTCGGCTCATATAGAGCAAATTGTTCAGAAAATGTCATCATAGCTGTATCGTCTAAATATCTTCTATGGACTAAGAATTCTTTTTTGTTAGGATAATTTCCACATTAAAAAGTATATAATGATGGTCTGAGAGGGGTAGATCAGTTATTGAAATATTATTGATATTTAGTCCAGTTGTTATCACTAGATCTAGTGTGTTTCTGTGCCGGTGTGTTGGGTCTGTTATGTGTTGAGTTAGATTGAAACTGTCAAGGAGATTTAAGAGCTCAATAGTTCTTGGGTCTGCTTTTTTATTTACTTGGATATTTAAGTCTCTGTTTAAAACTACTTTGTCATATCTAGTGACACATAGTGATAATAGTTCAGAGAATTCTTGTATGAATATTGGCGAGTGCTTGGGTGGCCGATATATAATAACAAAAAGTATTGATTCTGTTTTGAGCTCTATAGCAAAATATTCATATGATGTGAATTCACCTAGCTCAGTGATTTTGAACAACAGTTTAGAGGAGAAAATAGCTGCGACTCCTCCACCTTTTTTTGATGTCCTTGAAACTTGGTGAAAGCTGTAATCAGGCGGACACGCTTCTATCAAAGTTGCTGTTGCCGTGTCATTGTTTAGCCAGGTTTCTGTTAGACAGATGCAGTCTAAGTTGTTTTCTTTGACCAGATCATTAACTAGAATTTTTTTGTTATTTAGTGATCTAACATTTAGAAGGGCCAGTTTCATCTGTGGGGTATTAACAGATAAAACAGGGGTAGATAAATCTGTTGGAAGAATATGGATAGTTCTGTGACTTCTAACACTAGTTTCGGGTTTGTAACCATGCATTTTACCATGCCATTTTCTGTTTGTGATGATGACCGGTATGTCCAATGAAATAGCATGGTGGCTGTCCTAGCGTAGCTTTTCTTTGGGAAAGTCTCTGTCACTGAGCTGTTCCATCACAAGGGAATTCATCCGGGGGGTGCAGATCTGTGCAGGGCCCATGTCCTTGCAGGAGGCTGTTTGAATGTTCTGTTCTGTTCCATGGGAGGTTGTTTGGGATGCGTCAGTCAGCTTAGACACAACAGGGATAGGGAGAGAAGCTTGATTTGTGGTCAGGAGCACGTGATTGATGTTTGCTGTTAGTAGTCGAGATCCTCTACGGTTTGGGTGGAGTCCGTCAGCTTGAAAACGGTCTGCACAGTTCCAGAACACATTGAAGTTATCGATAAATCTCAGTTTGTGTGTCAGACAGACAGATGCCAACCATGTGTTGAAAGATAGTAGTCGACTGAAGGCTTCTTTTCCTCTGCGAAAGCATGCAATCGGTCCACTGATGAATACATCTTGATATCTGTTAAGTGTGTTCAGTAGCTGGGTGAAATGTTTTTTAAGTATCTCAGTGCCAGTTTTCTTGTGTAGGATATCAAACGAGCCAGTGTGGATGATAATCTTAGGGTTGTTTGGTTTATTGTTGAGGATTGTTTGTACCTCTGAGGACAGTTCCTCGACAGATGTGTTGCTAAGACAAATATTTTCTGTCTTTGCCAGTTTAACATGTGCTGTCATGGCATCTCCAATCAAAATAGTGGCCATATGTGGTGTTGTGTTTGCATTTCTAACGTTTGCCTTATCAGTAGCTGCGGGGCCAGTTCTTATCTTATTTGGGTTAGCAATGATAGGACCTTGTGCTAGACCAAGGTTAGACACTGTGTCAGTGCTAGCAGTAGATTCTATAGTGCTAGCAGTGTTAGCTCCTCTAAGTGTTGATGGGCTGTGGGTAGTCTTAGCATACCTTGGATCTTGATAATCCTGTGATATTGTTGTCTGATTAGGCTTGATAGGGGGTCGAACAGCGCCCCGAGTGGTCTGAGAGGGGCTTGGAGTGAAATGGGGGACTCCCGGTCGCAGCAAACGATGATGTGTTGGATTTGCATGTGTGTAGTAGCTACCATCATGGTGTGTCGGGGATCTGGGCCCTTCATGTTTGTTAGCTGCGTGGCTAGCACTCCTGTGCCTCTTCGCCTTGGATTCCACACACAAGGGAGAGAAAGTTCCCAGTGGTTCGAAACTGTTTCTGAGTGTGACAGGAGGAGAGGTGATGCGGGAAGAGTTTCTGCCTCGCTTTTTTTGCTGTTTATCCTTGGTGACAGTCCCATCTCTGATGAAGGTAGAAGCGGCGCTAGGCCTCTTTGGTTTAGCGCCGAGAGCAGGCCATGACTCATCCGGTCCAACGGCCGGTGGAGAGAAAGCTGGTTCCAAGGGTGGCTCATTGGCAGGTAGCTTAGCCTCCGGGCTAGGTAGCATGGAATCTATGAAGTCTTCGGTCTCTCTGATATCTAAGAGGGTTCTGACTCTTAGCTCCAGTTCGACTATCCTCTGAGTAAGTTGTTTGCAGTCATTACAAGCCATAGTTCTACAGGGAACAAGCTTTAGTTTGCTTGCCTGTGGTCAGTCTTGGAGGGCAGCCCAAAATGAGGTGAGGCTTTGCTTCCAAAAGAACAACCCTCGCAAGGCACCTGGCCCAGATGGTTTATCAGGTAGGGCCCTCAGGGGCTGTGCTGACCAGCTAGCAGGGGTCTTCAGTGACATCTTCAACCTCTCCCTCAGCCTGTTGGTACTCCCCACCTTCTTCAAGAAGACCACCATCGTCCCTGTGCCCAAGAACACCAAGGTCACCTGCATGAATGACTATCGCCTATAGTCAGTGCCATCGACTATGTCGATGGCACTGACCTCTGTCATCATGAAGTGCTTCGAGCGGCTAGTCAAATCATTCATTTGCTCCTTGCTGCCTCCCACCCTGGACCCTATGCAGTTTGCATATCGGTCCAACAGGTCTACAGACGATGCCATCGCCCTGACTATGACAATTAGGCGACCTTATAGTGGGCCTAGCCTATTCAGAACCAACTCAACTAACCAGCAAACCAGATTCCACATCAACATCCCATACTAGGCAGTGATGTTCCCTATCAAAATCACACTTCTAATGTCTAAATTGAATTAGTCCCTCATCATTCATCATTATTGTATGTTACAGCAGCTTTGTGCTGTTAAGCAATTACCTAAGAGTTTAGAAAAAGTTTATTTGGTATGGAGAAAAAAACGATTGAAGACTAATATTTTGCAATAGCCTACATAGAGTTAAACAAATGCGTTCTGTTACAGTAAGCATATCTACAGGGGAGCATGTTGTTGGTCATCATGATTACAAAACCTTGTCACCATGCATGTGTGTGTAGTGTACACAAAAATGGCAAATAAAAGATTCCACCAATCTTCTAATATATATATATATATATATATATATATATATATATATATATATAAATATATGATATCATAGAGTTATAGTTGTTTAGTCTTTATACATGTAGCCCAGGGTTGGACTGGCCATCAGGAGAGTCGGGAGATTTACTGAACGGCCGGTCAAACAGCCGCGGCATAATGCAAAAAATATATTATAATAATACACGTTCGTAGGCCAGTCTGCGTTTCAAAGTCCCGGGCCGTTTTTCAATCCCAGTCCAAACCTGTAAGCCTATGTATTTTTGTAAAAATATTTTCTGTTGATTTTAATACAACTGTCAGATGACTATTTGGTCAACATTTGGCCATAAATAGGCCTGCTATAGTTGTCTGTTGCTCTGATAACTTAAAAGCGACAGCCTATATTTTTTTTACGATCTGGTAACTGAAAATTAAAAAATATAGCTGACACCTAGGCTACGCGCGGATTCGCAATCGGGACAAAGACGAACATTGTGACACCGACATTGTCTATGTAGTGCAAAAATTCACGTTTTGGTGGGAAAATAATAATTATAAATAAATAATATATATATATGAGAGAGAATATAGGTTGAGCCTTGTCAAAGTCATGCACATCCGGAGACGAGCGGTGAATGGGACACAGGCCAAAAAGGTCCTCCGCTCTGTTTATTAGTGACAGTTTCTAATTAATTACTAAGAATCAGAATCAGAATGGGATTTATTCGCCATGAAAGTTTGCACAGACAAGGAATTTGCTTTGGCAGGAAGGTGCATACAATAAACATATAGGGACCTACAATTTAAATATGTGGACTATATATACTAAGGGTACATAAACTAGCAGTACTAAGTGGGATTAGAATTAAATTAAATATACAATAAAATATAAATTGCCGTAAATTACAATATAAAAATACAAAAATACAAATATGACAAAAAATACAAATGTACAAGATACAATTTTGTAATGCAGTGCAAAAAGCAGTGTGTTTTAAGCAGGAAGTCATTAGAGCCAACTAAATGTCTAAACTCTTTTTCTCCCCTGTCTGAGGCAGAGATCTCTGACCTCATTCTCTCTCATCGCCCCACCTCCTGTCCCCTTGATCCTATCCCCTCCCCTCTCTTTCAAACCATCTCCCCCTCCATCATAACTTTTCTTCTCCATGTCATAAACTCCTCTCTTACCTCCGGCACCTTCCCCTCTGCCTTCAAACAGGCTAGAGTTATCCCTCTACTCAAAAAACCCTCCCTTAACCCTGCCGTCCTCCAGAACTACAGACCGGTATCACTGTTACCCTTCTTTTCAAAAACAATTGAACGTGCTGTATCTAACCAACTGTCAAACTTTCTCTCTCAGAACAACCTGCTTGACCCCAACCAATCGGGCTTCAAGACTGGCCACTCCACAGAGACTGCCCTCCTTTCAGTCACCACTGCCCTCCAGTCTGCCAGAGCGGCTTCCAGGTCATCCGTCATCATTCTGCTGGACCTTTCTGCAGCGTTTGATACGGTTAACCACCAGATCCTGCTCTCCAGACTTTCTGAGATGGGCATCACTGGCACTGCACTCCAGTGGATCTCATCCTACCTGTCGGGAAGATCCTACCAGGTCTCCTGGGGAAGCAAACTGTCAGGCCCTCGCCAGCTCTCCACTGGTGTCCAACAGGGCTCCGTCCTTGGACCCCTCCTCTTCTCTCTGTACACCACCTCACTTGGACCAATCATCACCTCCCATGGCTTCTCCTACCACTGCTACGCTGACGACACGCAGCTGTACCTGTCGTTCCCCCCGACCGATCCGCGGATCTCAGCTAGGATTGAGGCCTGCCTCACAGACATCTACGCCTGGATGACCGAGCACCACCTCCAGCTGAACCTCGCCAAAACAGAACTTCTCATCATCCCGGCTAAACCCTCCATCTCCCACAATCTCTCAATCACCCTGGGATCTGCGACGGTGACCCATTCATCCTCTGCCAGGAACCTTGGGGTTACCATGGACGACGAGCTCTCCCTCATGGCCCACATTGCTGCAGTCTCCCGGTCGTGTAGATTCACCCTCTACAACATCCGGAAGATCAGGAGATACCTGTCTGAGCACTCCACCCAGCTGCTAGTCCAAGCACTTGTCCTCTCCAAGTTGGACTATTGCAACTCGCTGCTCGCTGGTCTCCCAGCATGTGCAACCCGCCCTCTTCAGAGGATTCAGAACGCAGCGGCCCGCCTGGTCTACAATCTACCCAGACGCTCCCATGTTACCCCGCTCCTCATCTCTCTCCACTGGCTACCTATCATGGCCCGTATCAGATTCAAGACCCTGGTACTGACCTTCCGAGCAGTGAACGGGACTGCACCCGTCTACATCAAGTCTCTCCTGCAGCCTTACACCCCCACCCGTCACCTACGGTCTTCTTCAGACAACCGCCTGGTGGTCCCACCGCTCAAGACCACCCGGTCCCAACACAAACTCTTCTCCTGTCTGGCCCCCCAGTGGTGGAATCAACTCCCCACCTCCATCAGAGACACTGACTGTCTCTCCACCTTCAAGAAAAGGCTCAAGACGCACTTGTTCCGGGAGTACAACGGTACTTAGGAATGGTTTGCTTGACCCGATGTTAGTTTCCTCAAGGATCACAATGACTCTTGCTTAGAGACTTGTTGCTCTTGTGGTTAGTGGTAACTGATTTAAATTTTTGTACTCGCTGTGATATATTGTTTTTATTATTGTTGCTTGTTTTTTCCACAGGTACACTTGCACTTATAGCGGTTCATGTTGTTTAATTGTAACTTGTTTAACTACATGCTCTTATGGTTCTTCCCTTTGGCACTTACTTTGGTTGTTCACAATGTGTGCTTCATGTTTTGGCTACTCGCAATGCTTTTGTGGCTATCTTGTTGTTATGATCAGTGACCTATGCACTTTGTAAAGCTCTCTCTTGGAAGTCGCTTTGGATAAAAGCGTCTGCTAAATGAATAAATGTAAATGTAGAGTCAGTGTGGTCCCTTGGCCTTGTTGAAGAGGCCAACAGCGGAAGGGAAGAAACTGTTTTTGTGGCGTGAGGTATTGGTCCTGATGGACTGCAGCCTTCTGCCGGAGGGAAGTAACTGAAACAGGGAGTGTCCAGGGTGGGAGGAGTCGGCCACAATCTTCCTCGCTCGCCTCAGGGTCCTCGAGGTGTGCAGGTCCTCGAGGGTAGGCAGATTGCAGCCAATCACCTTCTCAGCAGTGCGGATGATACGCTGCAGCCTGCTCTTGTCCTTGGCAGTGGCAGCAGCGTACCAGACGGTGATGGAGGAGGTGAGGATGGACTCAATGGCTGAGTAGAAGTGCACCATCATTGTCTTTGGCAGGTTTAACTTCTTCAGCTGCCGAAGGAAGTACATCCTCTGTTGTGCTTTCTTGATGAGGGAGCTGATGTTCAGTTCCCACTTGAGGTCCTGGGAGAGGATAGTGCCCAGGAAGCGGAAGGACTCCACAGTGTTGACTGGGGAGTCACACAGGGTGATGGGGGTGAGTGGGGCTGTGTTCTTCCTGAAGTCCACAACCATCTCCACTGTCTTAAGAGCATTGAGCTCTAAGTTGTTCTGGCTGCACCAGGTCACCAGGTTGGCCGCTTCCCACCTATAATCAGACTCGTCTCCACCAGAGATGAGCCCAATAAGGGTGGTGTCGTCCGCAAACTTCAGGAGTTTGACGGACGGATGACTGGAGGTGCAGCTGTTGGTGTACAGGGAGAAGAGCAGAGTAGAAAGGACGCAGCCCTGAGGTGATCCGGTGCTGATGGACCGGCAGTCAGAGACTTGTGTTCCCAGCTTAACGAACTGCTTCCTGTCAGACAGGAAGTCTGTGATCCACCTGCAGGTGGAATCAGGCACGTTCAGCTGGGAGAGCTTGTCCCGAAGCAGGGCGGGGATGATGGTATTGAAGGCAGAGCTGAAATCCACAAACAGGATCCTGGCATAGGATGCTGGGGAGTCCAGGTGCTGTAGGGTGAAGTGGAGGGCCATGTTAACTGCATCGTCCACAGATCTGTTGGCTCTGTAGGCAAACTGCAGGGGGTCCAGTAGAGGGTCAGTGATGGATTTAAGGTGTGCCAGAACCAGGCGCTCGAAAGACTTCATTACCACAGAGGTCAGGGCGACGGGTCTGTAGTCATTATGTCCTGTTGGCCTTGGCTTTTTGGGCACAGGGATGATGGTGGAGGACTTGAGACAGACTGGCACATGGCATGTCTCAAGGGAGGTGTTAAAGATGTAGGTAAACACCGAAGACAGCTGGTCAGCGCAGTGCTTGAGGGTGGCTGGAGAGACAGAGTCCGGCCCAGCTGCTTTGCGGGGATTCTGCTTCTTGAAAAGTCTGTTAACTTCACCCTCCTGAATGGAGAGAGTTGTCACTGTAGAGGGGGGGAGGTGGGAGGCCTCCTGGGTGGGAAGGGGTAGTTCAGGACTGTCCAATTGTCTTTCAAATCTGCAGTAGAACTCATTCAGGTCGTTGGCCAGGCGGGAGTCGTTAGTGGAGTGGGGGGCTCTGGGCTTGTAGTTGGTAATCTGCCTGAGCCCTCTCCAGACAGAAGCAGAGTCGTTTGCAGAGAATTGGTGTTTTAGTCTCTCAGAGTACAGTCGTTTAGCCTCCATCACCGCCTTGCTAAACCTGTTCTTCGACTCCTTGAAACTGTCTTTGTCCCCACTCCTAAACGCGGCCTCTTTCTCTGACCTCAACCTTCTGAGTTTAGCTGTAAACCAGGGTTTGTCGTTGTTGTAGCTTACCCTGGTGCGTGTTGGTATACAGCAGTCCTCACAGAAGCTGATGTATGATGTCACAGCCTCTGTGAGCTCATCCAGACTATTGGTAGCGGTCGTGAGTGTCAGTCAGTGCAGTCCAAGCACGCCCGCAGATCCTCCATAGCTTCACTGGTCCACTGTTTTGATGTCCTCACAGCAGGCTTACAGCGCTTTAGCTTCTGCCTGTATGCAGGAATCAGGTGGACCATGGCGTGGTCAGAGTGACCCAGTGCTGCTCGGGGGACCGCATGGTATGCTTTGCTGATTGTAGAGTAGCAGTGATCCAAGTTGTTTCCTTCTCTGGTAGGGCATTTGATGAATTGTCTATATTTTGGGAGTTCTTGAGTGAGATTGCCTTTGTTAAAGTCACCTAGCACAATAACCAAGGAATCTGGATTTTCATGCTCCACACTCAGTATCTGGCTGGCGAGCACACGTTGAGCCTCGCAGGCTAGCGTCACTAAGATTCAGTAAGTTAGCTACAATGCAACAATAATTCTTACTAAAGTATAACTGTTACGAAAAACTGTTACTTTTACTCTGTTATATTTGGCTACATTCCACTTATTACTTGTATTTTTTAAAAGTTTTTTATTCAATGCACGTTCTGTTTCAGTAATTCTCAGAGAGACTACAGCCAAAGAGGCTTACTGGTCTTTTCTTTGGCTTGTGTCACAGCCCCACATCCCATTCCCCAATAAAACGGAGCCAGTGACAGCACACAGAAGGATGAGTGGACGCCAAACTATGTTTTCCTTACAGACTACCAAAGACAATGGTTACATTATGTACTGCCTTCTTTGTCTGCAATTTTTTTTTGAAATTTCTGCCTACAATAACTCAACTTCATATTTAAGAAAACATGTAGGGGTGAGTTGTAGATTAGTTTGGCTGTGGATAGCTAGCTAACGTTGGCCATGTTACAAGATAGTCTTGGAAGGGAATTTTTTACATTTGGTTGTCTTCGGCGACCAAATTGAAAAGTGTCCCAGAGGTCCTGTTATAGAGCTAGGTATGATAATGAATTTCTTATTTATCAAACCAACATTAGCCACGTTAGCTAGTAAGATTAAAGAAAATAAAAGAAGAGCTCAAAATAAATGCCTGTACAAGAAAGCAAGGTTAGGGTAAAATGGGGGGTATCTAGCCACCTGGGGTAACTACACCCCCCCCCCCCCACCCACCCCAAAACTCAATAATAATAATTCTCTGTCATCATCATTTTTTGACATATTCCCACAAAACGATTTTGATGTAAATGTATCTAATTGTTTGGACATTTTAAAGAGCTCCAGATAACTTACAATTGAGTTGGATCCATACATATTTCATGTATGTAGGAAGGCCTTAACAGATAATTCACTTGTTTAGAAAGAAAATGTTGGATATATTTTTATACAGTAGTAATATGTTATATGTTAATATAATTAGTGTGTTGGGGGCAACTGGCCCCCTTTAAAATGTATACTTTTGAACCCCTAACTGGGGTAACTAGCCTCCCTGGGCCAGTTACCCCTTTGGGGGGCCATGTTACCGTACAAACAATAATTGTAGCCAGTTAATTATGATTTATTTGCCTTAACATAATCATTATCCACATACATGTGTGAGTGGTGAGATATTATTCTTGGGGGAGGGGGGGTAATTACCCTGTCTTACCCTATACATAACCTTTTCTCTTACAGACTGTCAAAGAAGTGATTTAGATTACATAAAGGCTGTTTTAATTACATTTGAGTTGTTATGAGTGCCTATACAGGGCTCCACACAAACTTTTTCCTCTAGATTGAAGCACCAAACCAAATGTCACACTAACGACATTCAATATCAACACAAGACATGCATAATGTATAATTTAACTAGCCCCTCTAACAATAGGGCCCTCCCAAACTGTTCCTCTGTACTTGGAACTGTACCCCCCCCCCCCCGATCAAATAACTATTAATGATAGTAGTAGTATAATTATAGCTAAGGTATAAAATAATAGGTATATTATTACTAGTCTCCATTATTATTATATGCCTCTTATTATTATTATTAGCCTCTATTAGGCCATTTTTACTATTATTTTCATATTATTAGCCTCTATGACATTTTTTTAAATTGCCATCTTTTATTATTATTAGCCACTATAAAAAAAAAATCATCATTCAATGGGAAAATTCAGCCTGCTTTGTCCTGCAAAACTGTTGAATTTCCAATTACATTTCGGTTACACACAACCGCACCTCATTTTCTTTTGAGTGTGATCAGTTTGGAAAAGCCTGCCTTACACAAGTATATGTGGAAGCGAAAGGGATGAGAAGTTCTAAGGCCGCATTCGAAGTCCACCAGTGAGACACAGTACTCCATACATAACACACCTTATGACATATGTAATGCCCTATTGACCATGTCAAATGTCTTCCCAGTCCATGAATGTAAGCTTGGCATTTAGAAAAACAAGCTTTTAGACAACATTAATAAAAGAAAATGATTTAACCTTGATTTAACTAGAAATTACTTTTGTTGTAACCAATGCCATTAGTGAGGATGGCATGGGAAGTCTAATATCTTAGTGAGCTATAATAGTATCTATATGATGCAAAAAGTAATTTCAATTGACTTGCAGAAGCATTTTTAAACACATGGTCAGCATTGAATTAAATAACTTAATCACATATTGGCAAAAAATATAAAAGTGTTCCCACGTTGATCTGGCATCAGCATTATAGAAGTATGGCCCAATGCCAAACTACTGCAATTTTGTTCATGTCCTTGACAAAAGTAGGTGGGGAAAGAGGGATATGAAGGAAGATGGGGGAGGGGCGGTTGGTTAAGAGCTGTTATGGATATCTCTTTTAATAGTTTGTCTGGGAAAGCCACATTGATTCCTCCCACAGAAAATACAATATTGTGTTCTTTAGTACTGCGACATCTCCGTAAATCCAATACACGGATATGGGAACTAGTTACTGTATAGGTCAGCAAATAGAGAGGCAAAATATTTCTTATTGATAAATGTACCATTGTTGACACCCACACAGACACACTCATCCGTTCTATCACCTTCACGGGCATGTTCAAACACTCTTTCAAACCCTCTACAGTAGGCAACTATAGGTCAGAATCTCAGTCTCATGATCTGTTTCAGTAATTAACAAGGCTGTGCAGACAATGCCTGCAGGCTGTCTGTGCATGTCGCAAATGGCATATCGGGAAATAGCATAAAGACATTTATTTCTTACTTTTTACCATTTTGTTTTGTAATTTACAGTACAAGTGCACAGTGCCCGTGATGCATTCGGTGATTAAGATGTCACACAAATAGAGCTTCCTTGTACTATAGATAGTGCATAGCTCCCATGATAAAATTGGTGGCACACACACAGATTCCTGGAATTATAGATAGCCGACATTCATGCAAATGATTATATAGCCTTAATTTGTCTGCTGTTTCCTATGTTATAAATTATTTATGTTACCAAAATGTACTCTGTTCTCTGTTAAATAGTCTGACTACCACAAACACCTAAACATTTAGTTCATAACAGAAGTCATTACATGCACAATGGTTGAGCCAGTTGTCATAATTGTAGGCCTAATTCACCATACAGCGCTTGTACATTTGCAATGTGCAGACATCGGTAAACACATGTAACAAAATTCACTGATCTATACTGATAGTATATCCACTTTATATTGTTGTTCTGTTTGCTATCCAGCCCTTTTGAAAGCAGCTGAATATCGGTTATAAAAGTGAATTCACTTCTAAATAACTAAACAGAATTTCCCTATTTTCCATACTACAATTAGTTTCATTTCATTGCGAATGCCTTTGTTAATCACCTGCGACAGGTGCGACAAATTATTTTTTAAATATTTGATGTCGAAATGCTTATCCAAACCACCACAATCGCGGAACTGCACTCCGTTGGATTATACGGATATATATGGAGGACACATGCAGAAAATGAACTTTACAGAGTGCCTGGTTCTTGAGCTAATCGTGGGAAACTAAACCCATTCAAATTTGTACACACACAGAGATTCCTGCCATTATTAGAGAGATAATGTCAGAGATATCCACTTAACTAAAAGGTTGGCATGACCTACAGACTTTTCATGTGTGTCGTTGACTTATTAGCATATAGACAAGAATACATGGACCACACAGCATATTTAAGAACAGGTGAGAGGGCATTCATCAAAGTAAGTAGAAAGTATTTATTATTTATAAACACATCCAGTTGATTAGTGAGATGCTTAAAATGTTAATGATCTGGCAAATATAGTGGACATACAGTATATTCACTCACATGTATTTTACAATATACTGTACTCTCACCTTAAATCACACAGATTTATAGTGAGAATGTGCAGCAGATTTTACAATGTGAATAAACATTACTGACCACTGGAATGCCTTCTACCAAATTCTCCCTAAACCTAACACTAACCCTAACTCTTAGCCTATGAAGCGCATGCTATTTTAATAAATACATCACTGCCTGTCTGAGTGGTGAGATATTATTCTTGGGGGAGGGGGGGTAATTACCCTGTCTTACCCTATACATAACCTTTTCTCTTACAGACTGTCAAAGAAGTGATTTAGATTACATAAAGGCTGTTTTAATTACATTTGAGTTGTTATGAGTGCCTATACAGGGCTCCACACAAACTTTTTCCTCTAGATTGAAGCACCAAACCAAATGTCACACTAACGACATTCAATATCAACACAAGACATGCATAATGTATAATTTAACTAGCCCCTCTAACAATAGGGCCCTCCCAAACTGTTCCTCTGTACTTGGAACTGTACCCCCCCCCCCCCGATCAAATAACTATTAATGATAGTAGTAGTATAATTATAGCTAAGGTATAAAATAATAGGTATATTATTACTAGTCTCCATTATTATTATATGCCTCTTATTATTATTATTAGCCTCTATTAGGCCATTTTTACTATTATTTTCATATTATTAGCCTCTATGACATTTTTTTAAATTGCCATCTTTTATTATTATTAGCCACTATAAAAAAAAAATCATCATTCAATGGGAAAATTCAGCCTGCTTTGTCCTGCAAAACTGTTGAATTTCCAATTACATTTCGGTTACACACAACCGCACCTCATTTTCTTTTGAGTGTGATCAGTTTGGAAAAGCCTGCCTTACACAAGTATATGTGGAAGCGAAAGGGATGAGAAGTTCTAAGGCCGCATTCGAAGTCCACCAGTGAGACACAGTACTCCATACATAACACACCTTATGACATATGTAATGCCCTATTGACCATGTCAAATGTCTTCCCAGTCCATGAATGTAAGCTTGGCATTTAGAAAAACAAGCTTTTAGACAACATTAATAAAAGAAAATGATTTAACCTTGATTTAACTAGAAATTACTTTTGTTGTAACCAATGCCATTAGTGAGGATGGCATGGGAAGTCTAATATCTTAGTGAGCTATAATAGTATCTATATGATGCAAAAAGTAATTTCAATTGACTTGCAGAAGCATTTTTAAACACATGGTCAGCATTGAATTAAATAACTTAATCACATATTGGCAAAAAATATAAAAGTGTTCCCACGTTGATCTGGCATCAGCATTATAGAAGTATGGCCCAATGCCAAACTACTGCAATTTTGTTCATGTCCTTGACAAAAGTAGGTGGGGAAAGAGGGATATGAAGGAAGATGGGGGAGGGGCGGTTGGTTAAGAGCTGTTATGGATATCTCTTTTAATAGTTTGTCTGGGAAAGCCACATTGATTCCTCCCACAGAAAATACAATATTGTGTTCTTTAGTACTGCGACATCTCCGTAAATCCAATACACGGATATGGGAACTAGTTACTGTATAGGTCAGCAAATAGAGAGGCAAAATATTTCTTATTGATAAATGTACCATTGTTGACACCCACACAGACACACTCATCCGTTCTATCACCTTCACGGGCATGTTCAAACACTCTTTCAAACCCTCTACAGTAGGCAACTATAGGTCAGAATCTCAGTCTCATGATCTGTTTCAGTAATTAACAAGGCTGTGCAGACAATGCCTGCAGGCTGTCTGTGCATGTCGCAAATGGCATATCGGGAAATAGCATAAAGACATTTATTTCTTACTTTTTACCATTTTGTTTTGTAATTTACAGTACAAGTGCACAGTGCCCGTGATGCATTCGGTGATTAAGATGTCACACAAATAGAGCTTCCTTGTACTATAGATAGTGCATAGCTCCCATGATAAAATTGGTGGCACACACACAGATTCCTGGAATTATAGATAGCCGACATTCATGCAAATGATTATATAGCCTTAATTTGTCTGCTGTTTCCTATGTTATAAATTATTTATGTTACCAAAATGTACTCTGTTCTCTGTTAAATAGTCTGACTACCACAAACACCTAAACATTTAGTTCATAACAGAAGTCATTACATGCACAATGGTTGAGCCAGTTGTCATAATTGTAGGCCTAATTCACCATACAGCGCTTGTACATTTGCAATGTGCAGACATCGGTAAACACATGTAACAAAATTCACTGATCTATACTGATAGTATATCCACTTTATATTGTTGTTCTGTTTGCTATCCAGCCCTTTTGAAAGCAGCTGAATATCGGTTATAAAAGTGAATTCACTTCTAAATAACTAAACAGAATTTCCCTATTTTCCATACTACAATTAGTTTCATTTCATTGCGAATGCCTTTGTTAATCACCTGCGACAGGTGCGACAAATTATTTTTTAAATATTTGATGTCGAAATGCTTATCCAAACCACCACAATCGCGGAACTGCACTCCGTTGGATTATACGGATATATATGGAGGACACATGCAGAAAATGAACTTTACAGAGTGCCTGGTTCTTGAGCTAATCGTGGGAAACTAAACCCATTCAAATTTGTACACACACAGAGATTCCTGCCATTATTAGAGAGATAATGTCAGAGATATCCACTTAACTAAAAGGTTGGCATGACCTACAGACTTTTCATGTGTGTCGTTGACTTATTAGCATATAGACAAGAATACATGGACCACACAGCATATTTAAGAACAGGTGAGAGGGCATTCATCAAAGTAAGTAGAAAGTATTTATTATTTATAAACACATCCAGTTGATTAGTGAGATGCTTAAAATGTTAATGATCTGGCAAATATAGTGGACATACAGTATATTCACTCACATGTATTTTACAATATACTGTACTCTCACCTTAAATCACACAGATTTATAGTGAGAATGTGCAGCAGATTTTACAATGTGAATAAACATTACTGACCACTGGAATGCCTTCTACCAAATTCTCCCTAAACCTAACACTAACCCTAACTCTTAGCCTATGAAGCGCATGCTATTTTAATAAATACATCACTGCCTGTCTGTAAGCAACAACAAAAAGCATTTTAATTCTTACATCAATTACATAAAAAAAAACAAAGACAATTGATAATACATAGAACTGCCAGTGTGATTGGTCAAGGTCACCTTGCTTGAGTTGCCCCTCCTCATACAGACTTTAACCTAACTGACATTACTGTAGTACACCTGAAGGACTCAAAAATCTTGTAAAACCACACCAGCAAATCCCCACTGTCCATGAGCAAAAGCCTATTGTTAGGGAATCGTAAAGAAAAAACATCAAACTACATGATTGGACTCCGTTAAAGGAAGTAAGGTTCTCTTGGATTTTACCCTGACAAGACAGGAAATTGAACAAGGCTATGGCTGCTACGTGACTCCCTTCTTTGGGGAAAACTGGGGCCTGCCTGTTCTGTTCTCCTCCCTCATCCCTCTCTTGGGGGGAAACCTCTCTCTCGCCCTCAGTTCCAAGCATTATTCTGTCGCAGTGAAAAGTGAGACGGCAACAAGAGGAACGTTTAGGGTAGCACCAGGGACCTCTTTACTGAAAAAGGGTTCCGGAGCACTCTTATAGAATTTGTAGTGTGAAGCAGAAGCTTGGGGCTAGGCTAGATCAAACGATTGAGGACAATCCACCACCGGAATCCCTCAGAAAGAAAGTGAGTGTTGTTTGTTTTTATTTGAATTATAGTAACGTTTCTTAAGGTCTAAATGACAACAAAACACATTTAGGGCAAGGAAATGCAATTTTGTGAAAATAAGTAACCAAAATATCCAGTACCGTAATTTTCGGACTATAAGCTACAATTTTTTCAAATTGTTCTACCCTGCGGCTTATATAACGGTGCGGCTAATCTATGGATTTTTACAGCTAAGGGCCACTAGGGGACCTCCTAAATCTATGGCTTTTACAGGTTACAGTCCACCAACTTTAACTCTATGGGCTCTATGGCCGGTCCGCGCCCCCCACCTTTAAGCGGCGGGCTCCAGCAGGAAAAGCTGGAGGCCGGAAAAGAGTGAGACAGGTAGCGCGCAAAAGTAAAAGTGGAACCGAGAGTGGTACGAGAGACAGAACGAGAGCAAGACAGTTTGTGCAAAGGAAGTTTTCATGCACAAACCCTCATTATGGAAAACAAACGTAGGACCCCTAAATTGATACACATTTGGCCGCGGACCCCCAATTGAAAATATTTTGTGCCAGGGACCCCCAGAAGCAAAGATATCAGTAAATTTTCGCTTAAAAAAAATATAAATATTCAAAGATGTGCACACTTTTTCAAGGTTTTTCAAAAATAGCCAAAGTTAAGTGGTTAAATGATTGTGACGCTATTAACTAATTTTGCTGGGGAACCCCTAGCACTCCCTCAAGGACCACTGGTTGAAAACCACTGCTGTAGATCACTGCCGGTATGTGCGCTGGGAGTGCACCGTTTAAGTTTGAAAGTTGAAAAGTTTGTGTGTCTGAAACGCTATGTGATACAGTACAGTTTACACAGCACAGTATATGTTCTGTAGCTACTATTGCACTAAATGGTAACACTTGAATACGTTATGCAAATATGCAACTTGTTTGTTGCTTGTTTGTGAAATGTTAATAAATGTAATGTTTATTAATCTCTTTCCCGACAATCCCCTCTGTGCACGAACCCTTATATATATACAGCTTTGCCTACAGTTCCGCGTCTTCCATTGGTCTTCGCCGCCCTCTGACTTCGCTGTCCTCTTGACTCCCTTGGTTACAGTAGCTAACTGCCGAAATTAGAAGAAAATAAATCCGACATATCACTGTTAAACCAGAATGGATCAGCCTATGTGTATGTCGTCCTAGGTTACTTATTACAATACAACGCTTTGACATAACATGTATATGTTTATTTTGCTCTATTAGCTACACTTTTGTAAAATGTCTGACCAGTGTGTCGAGAGCTAGCCTAGCCGGTTGGGGTCCATTTGCGCTCGCTCTATAGCCTACAGTTCACTCAAACCTAGCTCATTACAATAACTTTACACATTGTTGTAGGCATATACTACAAGCAACATACTTATCGCAAAACTTTTTGATATTTTCTACTTCCATTTACTTACCTAACAATGAATAATACTGCTCCTTCTACGTGAAGATAAATGACGGTTTAAAAAGTCTCAGGCTCGAGATATGCTTACAATACAACACGGAATGAGCATAATGGAATGTTCTTCCTGAAAGAGTCAGTGATGAGCCGACGATGAGCCGACGTATCTGCGACGTTTGAAATAGAGCACAGAGATGAGAAGAAATACGATCATTTGCCGATGCTTATCCGACGTTATGAATAGAACACGACGTTTCGATCTTAAGCCGACGTCGGCAAGATGTATGTGTGCTATCTGGGATATGGTAATTAAACATTAAAACACCTGCGGCTTATAGTCCAGTGCGGCTTATATATGTACACATCATTCAATTGAGCTGCTGCGGCTTATATTCAGGTGCACCTTATAGTCCAAAAATTACAGTGTATGCACCTGAAAAGTAGGTGTTCACAGATGTCCATAATTTGGATTGAATGCTTACCTATCCAGGGGGGTTTTCCAGAAAGCGGGTTCAACAAACTGTGAACCTAACCCTGAACTCTGAGTTGATTTACTAAAAAATGGGAAACCCCAACTTTTCGGTTCCAGAAAAGCTGATTTGAATGAGTTCAACTCGGAGTACGTCCACTCTGAGTTAAGCGCAGGCATGAGAACTATTAAAAGCCAACATCAATGGAACTCCGATACTAGGATCCACCACAGCACCCGGCGACAAAAACCATTGACCTACTTCACCACACTTCAGATATAAGTGTTAATACGTGGTTATGGTGAATCTCAGACATCCCAACCTGCAGAGACTCATTTCCGGGAGGTAGCTCCCCCCCCCCAGACGCAATCCGGACGCATGATGTACCCCCTCAACCTGCACAGACCCCCCCCCCCCCAGACGCAATCAGGACGCGCCATATGCACCTATCTCTACCAGAAATTACCATTAGACAGTCTCTCGCTCGCTCAAAATACAAAATCCCTGAATATAATATATCTGGGTCTGATGCCCGTGACCGAGTAGAACAAGTCATAGAGAGCTTGTCTGCATACTCTGCTGTCACAGATTTACACATTAGTAGCTCTGCCACTGTTTTAGTCATTGTTTGACATCAAGTTGCTCAGTCTGTGATGCGTCCTCTAAAGACCCGGCAATTCAATCAATTTCCCGGCACATTTGCAATGTAATGCAATGCAGATGTGCACACCGCTCCCTACCGAACAAGATGGGTAGCTCGGTCAGCAGGGAGCTGAAGAAGAGCGGCTACTGACGTCACTCTGCTGCGCCGCTCAGAATGCTTTTTCGTTCATTTTGCATTTCTGGAAATGCATTTGAATTTGAATTGTGGTCACAATTTTGCAGCCACGTTCTTAAAATGAAAATGCATTTCTGGAAATGCATTTTAATTTTCAAATTTTACATTTCAAATTGAATTTTGGTATCTATTTGCTGGGGCATGTTTTGAAAATTAAATCTCAAATGTCTATTTCTTTTTCATTTTAATTAAGTGAAAGGTTGAGCACTCTTGAAGAAGAAAATTAAAATGCAAATAGGATGATTGATTACTAATTTCATTTATGAGTCAAATAATGCAGCCACATTCTTAAAATGCAAATGCATTTCTGGAAATGCATTTGCGTTTGAATTTTGGTAACGATTTGCTTCCATACCAGCTAGCCTAGCTGATGTTGCTAGCCAAACTTCACTGAATGTGCCGGAAATGAAAAACATTTCTTTTGACATAACCTAGTTTAGCCTGTGGCATTGAAGACAGCGACGCACCACACAAGCTTGAGTTTAAATAGCTACATTATTTAATGTGACATTACTTACTGCACATGCAAGTCTTGAATTGCTTAAACGTATGATCTGCCAGTACACCACGGCACGATAGATAGTACTTAAGCTACTAGTAGTACTAGTAGCTTAAGTACTATCTACTAGTACTAGTAGTACTGTGCAACAGTCTATCACATATAGTGCTAGTTCAATCCAGCCTAGCACATATATGCACGTCGTATCTACTGCGTCATCTCAGTTAAACTATCAGGGCTTGGAAATACTGCGACTTGCTAAACACACAGCTGCCTGCAAGACCCAGTGAAATGTTATATACAGTAGTGATGTGTCGTTTGTGAACGATTCGTTCATTTTGAACGAATTCTTACAAGGACTCGGGAGTAACGAGTCCTCTCAAAGAGTGATTCGTTCATTTTCTTGTGGCCGCGCATCGGGACTGTTGCATAGGCTCGTCCAAGTAGGCCGCAAGGTGAACCACAAAAAGTCTTTTAGAAAATGATTCCCGCTCCAGTCTGGCATCTACACAATCTTTAGCTCTTAAAAAAGAACTGAAATTCGCTGAAATTCCAGTCGATTATCGTTGCGTCTATGTTTTATGCAGAACTAGTTTCTTCAGAACATAATAGGATTTTGGTGGCACGGTTCGACACGTGATCGTTCTACACCAATAAGGTAGCTGCTTTTTGTCAACATGGATGGATATGTTTGGCAAATAGAGGATGGGACCTTGCACGTAACAGAAATTCGGCCCCTGACAGTGTTTTGCGTGTGATACACTGCGGCTGCAAAAGTGCGTGTGAGACAGGCAGATGTTCATGTTTTTCTGCAGGACTGTGTTGCACACACTTATGTCGTTGTTGTAATTGTGCCAACACAAAAGAAACTGAGGAACTGGAAGATAACTGTCCTGACACTGACAGTGAGGGGCTGAGTGTCCTTAATCTGTTATTCCTTATTCTGTTTTGTACAGTTTTATATATCATATTTGGTGGCCAAGCCGCGAAGCGGCGAAGCCACTTAAGTGTTTCTACCTTTTCTTATTGGTGGCCAAGCCGCGAAGCGGCGAAGCCACTTAAGTGTTTCTACCTTTTCTTATTAGGGGCCAAGCAGCGAAGCTGCGAGGCACCTATTGTTATTGTTAGTATTATTATTATTAGGATTCCTCCGTAAGGAGGAAACCTATTGTTATTGTTAGTTTTATTATTATTATTATTAGGGTTCCTCCGGTAGGAGAACCCTATTGTTATTGGTGGTATTATCATTATTTTTTACCCATGGAAGTCAATGGCAGCCCCTAGACCAGTACCGTAAAAAGTTGTGAAATTGGAGATAGGTCAGATATCTTCTGACATCTGCCATCTTTATAGATTTGCTTTGGATTCCCGCAAAGATTGAAGCTTGTGCCTTGATTTGCAATTGCCATTGTGTTTTAAAGAAGGAAAGGTTAAAGTCCTCTCCGGAACAAAGGGTTTGAGTCCCTGTTGTGTTTGGAATAAGCGTGTTGTGGGCTATGGTCAAAGCTGATGCAGAGCGTGTTGACATGCTGTTGAAAACATGTAGGCCAACACGAATTGCTAGGTATGGTCAATCCAAAATGCGTGCTTTAACTGTGGGAATTTGAGCAAAATGTACGTGAATGTCCGGAGATGTGTCATCTTTGTTGAAAGTTTTCTGGAAATTGTGAGCGAACTCTCGCAAAATCAGAGGGGTTCGTGACCGGAAGTTGAGTTCCGAAATGGTGGCGTACAATGTTTATCGGTTATGACACTGTTGGTAGAGGAGAGACGATTGACTTGTTATATTGTTTTACAACTCTGTGTTAACCGTTATATATTTGATGTTAGACTTTACATCGGTCTGATTACCGCCAGAAAGCATTTGTTTTTGAAGACGGAGACATTCTGTTTTGAAAATGCTAATGTTAATTCTTTGACTGAATTCTCCACTTGAAAAGAGGCGCATGCGCTTGAGCCTAGCGGAAGTTGATTCTTTCAGTGAAGCTCATTCTGCGTGCAGTGCCCACACGTGAGTGCAAAAAACAAACAAAAAAACACTCATTTTATTGAGAAGTTGACGTTGAATTGAGAAGTATATTGGTTGGGAAAACAGATGTGTGTTTCTGTTTCTTTGTCGAACTTAAGAAAATATTGTGAGTTGCCATACTCTTGATTTGGAAATTATGTACAGACCGATTTTCTATATTATGAGCTTGATTCGTTGTTGAATAACGCGCTGGAAATTTAGTGTTTGGGTAGGATAATTGGTAAAAGGCCAGTTTTGGCAATAAAAGCGGTATTCATTTTAAGAATTACAATCCCGGGGTTATTGAAACTTTTATAGAAAGTTATGTGTTCAAACGGAAATGTTATGTTGTTTAAGGAATATTTTTGTTTGTCTGGAAATGTTCGATTGTTTTTAATTAATTTTGTGGAAGTTCACAGATGTTACTGTTGTTTAAAGAAATATGTAAAGGGTTATGAAGAAGTGATTAGAAAGATTGAGCCAGTCCGAAGGACTTAAGTGTATACAAGGGGAACTAGTTAGAGAGACTGAATTGCGATTGTTGTCAAGGGCAAAGGTACTACATATGTGTGTTTATTGCTGCTGAGATGATTTGTTGAAATGTGTTGGGTTTGGTGGTTCATATTTACCTATTTAAATGGACTTGAAGTTGAAGCTTTGTCCAACCAGAATGCTAATACATGGGTAAACTGTCATTCTCTGACGAGTGATATTAGGTGCATATGTTGATTTCGGAGCCAAATTTTTATGTTGAAAATAAAATAGTGCTAATGGTTGATAGAATTGTAAAGGTTGTAATTGTAAAGAAAGGCCGTGACTTTGTTGGTTAATGGCTAATGGTGAAAACGTGGAGGAAGTGCATTTTGCTCTGTCCTGAGACAAAGGAGAGTCCAGGAAGTTGAATTTGCAACTATGGCAACGACATTGGCTAACAAACTAGCACACCGACAGGCGGGTACAGGCTAGTAAAGGAATTGCAGCTTGATATTTGAGATCCAGGATGAGTAACCGCATGACGCATGCGCAGATGGAAATTGAGAAATTGACCAAGACGAAAATTTAGAGAAATAGATAAATTTGAAGCGAATTTACATATTAATTTGGTTATTTTTGAAATATGTTGGGTGATGAGTATTTTGAAACATTTGCTAACAAGGTTTTGTTTGTTTGAGGACATTTTAAATGAGTTTCAGAAATTCAGAGGAAAGGTGGGGGCTACAAAACAAAAACAAAAAAAAGTCCTGTTACGATGAGTTTTACAAAGGTGATCCCAGAGGGTGTAATTCTGCATACTTATGTGAGTATTAATGGTGAAAGATGTGTCCGTTTAGATGAATTCGAAGTTTGGTGGTTTACGAATGTATGATTTAACATTTGTTCTAAATCCTAGCCAAACAGGGAGGTAGGAGCCTTTCAGACCAGAACTTGTATTTACGAGCGGAAAATCTGTGGTGTGTGATGGTATCCATAAAAATGCAGAAATTAGACCCTGGTTCATAAATTAGTTCTAATTGGATTGGAAAAGTTATACTTTAGCAAAATTAAGTGAATAGCTGGTAAACGCCAACCATCTGTGTTGTTTAAAAGAAATGAAAAAAGGTTGAGAGTTTTTGCTTTGTTCCAGAGCGCGCTGTTTGATGCGAGTTTGAAATGCGCGATTGTTTATTTGAGTTGATTCACTAACAAAGAGTAATTGAGATAGCTGGTAAATATAGGAATATTCAAAGGTGTATACATTACATGCTTTGATAAAACTTTTGAGGTGTTAAAGAATAAGGTTTTGTTTTACGGGTTTATGTTAAATTGTGAATTTTAAGGTTTAAAAGAAAAAAAGGAGAGTTTATATTTTCTTTTGTCTTAAGGGCATGGTACAATGTTTTGGGATAAACAGTTAGGCTGTGATGAGGTTGTTTTATTATGGTATTGGTTCATGAAGAGGGTTATGATAATTTTGGTTTTGAAATAATTTGGGAAGACTCATTAAGTCTGATAAATTGTGGTGTGATGGTTGGAACGAAGTAGCTTGTTCTGGACTGCAGCCAAAGCAAGTTATGAAGTTCTACCTATCTAACCTATATAGAAATATAGATGGGGTATAAGTTTGGCTAATGGTTACATTAAGAACATTTTATGGTCTATGTTTTATTTTGGAATCATACAGATTAAATTCTGGTTTAGGGTAGTGATGCTGGTTTTCTACATGTCTTGGAAAAAGAGAGATTTGATTTAATGAATTTAAATACAAAAACAATTAAAAGGGAATCTGAAATTTAAAGGTATTCATTTGAACTGTTCCTAAAGGTTTTTGAAGAAAAGATAATAAGAGACTAAAAGTTGAGGTTATTCGTAATTTGGCTGTTTTCTAAAAATAGTTTTATTTTATACAAATTGGTTCAAAGGTTGGTTGCTTCAGTGTAAGCTTGTTAATTCATAAAAGGGAAAAGAGTTAACATATTTACTGATAGTTAAATACATCATTGGTGTTACATATGATTTTGGGAAAGGTATGGAAACAGGAAGTTTCTTATTTTCACTTATAGAACTACTTGCTGTATGCAAATGTGGAATTCACTCTAACAATTATGATTATTCCACAGGGAAAATGCTAGTGCTGATACTAGCTGGAGCAGTTTCTAGATTGCCTGAATGCATTGATGAACTAACTAGAATATGTTTTTGATGTTGATATGTTTACAGGAAGTGATGAGATGATGTTGCTATGTCCGGATGAGCCTAACTTGACAAATTTGGGCTTACAGGACTCTTTTGAGGAAAATTGTTGTGTGACCTTGATACAACATTTGTTACAGATTCTTTAAGGGAAGCGCAGGCTTCTTAGAGAGGAAGAGGTGACGTTTAGGAATTTATGACTGACTGATCCAAACAGAGTGACTATGGGGGTTTTATGGTTTTATGAATTTAGTTTCAGTAGTTTGGATTTGTGATAGGATTGTGAGGGTTTGATATGATATTGCTGAGTTGAAAATATTGGACTGTATTTAACCCAGAGTGAGAATTTTGTTTTGTTTGAGTATATTTGATAAGAATTACAGAATACAGCGGACAGATGGAGAAAGGAATGGTGGAATGGAGATTCAAACTTGGACTAATCCACAAGAAAATGCGTTTTGGAAAAAGGAAGGATATGAGAATAAAAAATGGAGGTTGTATGGTCTGCATAAAACATTTATCTTGAGATTTTGCTAAGTTAACACATGGAAAGATCATGCCTCTACAGTTTGTGTGATATCAAGAATGCATCATTTTAGCATACAAGAGGATTTGTAATGGATGCATAGTCATTTTTTTGTTAATATTTCATATGTGGGACAAGTATTATGAGAAAAGGAATTTAAACACGATAAGCTTCACAGTTAAGGTTAGAGAAACCATTTGGGTATTGATAGATGGATTTTGTAGAGTTCAATTTTTGGAGAAGTGATACTGTTTAATGATTGTTGATGGGAAGAAGTTTTAGACTTCTCAGGGGCTCAGTGATCAAGCTTTTGTTAATTTAGATTATTTTCGATGGGATTTTTCTTTGAGGATATGTAATGATAATGGGTCACACTTGTTTAAGGAAGTTATTTTGGTGTTGATAGGATTCAACATTGTGTTAATCACTTCAGTTGAATGAGAGAACAGAACTTTGAAGACAAAGTCAGACGACAAGAAGTCAGTTACCTTTAACTCTGTGAGAATGTGCTTGTTTATCACTGTGCAACCTTTTTGGAGTCTATTTTGTGTGAGATTCACAGGCAGGTGAAGGAGACTATTCCTATGACTGGACCGCTGCATGATTTGATACCAGATGACTGGATCGTGGTGAAGGACCTGAAACGCCTGGAGGAATCCAAGGTGGACGGGGCCATACCAGATTCTCCTGACGACCAATTCGGCGGTTAAGATCGAGGGGAGAGCAACGTGGATACACGCTAACCATTGCGTGCACCTTGTCTGGAGACGGAAGCAGAGGATACGCGTTCTGCGTAGTACCAAGGAATTTCCGAGCTGTGCGCAAAGTGCAGTGTTGTTGAAAGTTGCCCTGAGCAATTTGATCGTCGTTTGCAATCGATTCGACTAGACTACACCGCCTGACAGAAGTTTGCCTACATCCAACTAAAGATGGCATCAGTTCCGACAACCTGGACTTTGTGGTGTACGGGGTACAATGGGTTTTGTCTTGAGACTAGCATTTCTTATGTTAATGTTTGAATTATTTTTCTTAATTAACTGTTTGGGTTTATGGAATTGTAAAAAAAAAATATATATATTTTGGAATTGTCATGGAAATTTTGGAATACAGTTATAATGTGTGTGTTTCATATATGAGGAATGTGTTTTAACGGAAGTCTGAAGTTGATTAAGAGTCAACTACATTTGGTAGAGATGCCATTTGCAGTTTTATAACTAGGAGACGGGAAGTCTGGGTGACCTGAGAGAGTTCTTGTCACCTGGGGAGGAAGAGACAGTTGGTCTGGAGACAAATGTGGATTCAACTGTATTGTTATTGTGATCTGCTGCTCTGACCCTTCCTGTAGACTTGTTTGAAGTGGCCCACACAAAGGACAGTTGACTGGTGAACCCCTGTGGTTTTACTATCTACTGGTTTGGGGAGAGAGGCCACAATAAAGAACCGTGGGAACTTGATATGAAGTCACTGTCACTGAGCAGTGCTGACCAATCACAGAGTTCAGAATAACCATTTGATCTAAAGTTTATATAAGGCAGGGTTTTGGGGTTGTTCTGTATCACTCTGGCGAACGACCTGTGGCTAGCACCTCCTTCGTTAGACTGATCACAAAGTACTTTGTTCAATCTTGATTTGTACAAGCAAAATAAATTTATTGTAACCGCCATCTCTTGACTATTCAAATCTACACAGTGCCGCTAGAATTTTTCCATATCACTTTGCATGGGAGATTTGACAACCTCAAGAAAAGGCTCTTGTCTTCATTTGCAATGCACCTAGACCATAAGGGGCAATGCTGGGGCCACTTGTAATGTTAGAAAGGCCAGTTACATTAAACATTATTGCTGTCATATACCATGTTCCTTTGATTAAACGCTGCAGCGTTTATTACACAATTATCATTTGTGGTGCAGCGTTTGATAATAAAAAAATAAGAAAAATTGTAGTGCAAAAAGATATTTCAAGGACAGTTCAGCATCCAGATGGCATGTGGGTAAAAACGATCCCTGTATCTGCTGGTACAAGTCCTTATGCTCTTCTATCGCCATCCAGGAGGGAGAAAAGACTGTGGCAGGGATGACTAGGGTCAAAAAATGATTCACTTGGCCTTTCTCCTGCAGTGCTGGCTGTAAAGGTCCTGAATGCAGTCCTTGTAATACGCTGTGCAGATTTGACCACTCTTGTAGTGTCTTCCTGTCCTAGGCAGTGCTGTTGCCAAACCATGTTGTAATGCCACCAGTCAGTATGCTCTCAATGGTCCAGTGGTAAAAATTGGTCAGTATAGTGCAATCCGTGCCAAGTTTCCGCTGTCACCGCAGAAAAAAGAGCCTCTGTTTCGCTGTCCTTGTAACCACACCAATATGGTGGTCCAACTCAGGTCCTCGCTGAAGTTGATACCAAAAAATCAGAAACTTTTGACTCTCTCCACAGCTATGCCCTCGATGTGAATGGGTGCATGTTCTCCCTGCAGCCGCCTGTAGTCCACTATCAACTCCTTGGTTTTTGCTACATTAAGCAACAGGCTGTTATGCTGACACCAGGATGTCATTGTTGCCACCTCTGCTCTGTAGGCAGACTCATCACCATTCTTGATGCAGCCGATAATGGTGGTGTCATCAGCAAACTTAATGATGGTGTTGGAGCTGTTAGTGGCTGCACAATCATAGGTGAACAGAGAGTACAACAGTGGGCTTAACACACAACCCTGTGGGGCACCAGTGCTGAGTGTTAGACTGGTTGAGGTGATGTTACCTAGCCGTACTGCCTGTGGCCTGTCTGTCAGGAAGTTCAATATCCAGCTGCACATGGAAGGACTGATGTTCAGGTCCTGTAGTTTCATGATAAGCCTGGATGGTACTATGGTGTTGAAGGCGGAGCTGAAGTCAATGAAGAGCATCCACACGTATATGTTGTTCTGATCCAGGTGAAAGAGAGCAGTGTTCAAGGCCAAAGCTACAGCATCATCTGTAGACCTGTTCGGCCTATATGCAAACTGGAGTAGGTCTAATGCAGGTGACAGGCAGGATGTAATGTGGTCTTTGACTAACCTCTCAAAGCATTGACAACAGAAGTGAGTACAACAGGGCGGTAATCATTGAGACAGCTCACTGATGGTTTCTTAGGGACTGGGATGATGGTGGCCCCCTTGAAGCTATTGGGGACGACATACTGCGACAGGGAGAGGTTAAAGATGTCAGTGAACACCCCTGCCAGATCAGGAGCACAGGCCTTGAGAACACAGCCAGGGATGTTGTCAGGTCCTGGAGCTTTATGCACATTCACTGTAAGTGATAAGTTTAAGGTTGTTATAGAGGTTGTTAGCAATCTAAGGAAACCTCTATTCCCTTGTGTACACTACAGCATCCAGCAAACAAAGTATGTTGTTTTGTGTCTGTATTTTACTTTGGTGAACGTTATTTACATGCTGCACATGTCATTGTATGTTCATATTAAGCTAATGTGGTCTTTATTTTCTCATTACAGCGTGAGTTTAGTTTTAACGTTGGATTTGGAGAAGAAGCTTCAAATAAACCTGTAGCAAGTAAGACACTTGTGCCTGCCAGTGCTTCATGGGAATTATAGTACACTACACTTGTGAATTACTTGTGTAATAAATACTGTGTTTTAATTTAAACCAATTAAATAACCGTTTTCTGATTTTTGGGGGGAGGCGTTTAATCGAGGGTGCCATTTATTACATAATGTTCATTTTTGGTGCAGCGTTTATTCCAGGGCAACGTATAATCAAATAAAAACTGTAGTTTTCTTCCCAGCATTGCAAACACTAGCAGGCAAAAGCAGTGGTGCCCAGATATGTTTCATAGGACTGGCAAAAAAGAGAAGCACAAAGGTACAACATCCTCCCACTACCATTATCTCAAATTCACTCTCCTGAGTTTCCTCTATGTATATCCGTAACTGCTATAGTATGGGCCTATATGAAAGTTTCAAAGAAAAAGTGTAATAATGCAGAATACAGGAAAGGAACAGTGTGCTGGTGTGGAAAGTCCCCACAAACTGCAGAATGGCCAGAAACTATTAGATTTTACATTAGATAGTATCAAGGCCCAATTGCAAAAGAGGTCCAAAGGATATTTACAATTGTAGTAGGCCATTAATATGTTCAGGGGTGTAATTTGTTGGATAAGAAGCCCCACCCCCAACTCCAGAGTTGATGTTATCTTTACATATAGATAGACATTAGCTTTACCGTGGTCCAGTTGCCCGCATGACTCTTGTCAGTTATCGAAGCCCATTACATGGTTTTTTAATTTTCAAAACCCTTTGCCGGCAAACAGGAAGTTGGGTCGTATCTCAGCAAATCTTTGATGGATTCACACCAAACTTGCTGCGTGTACTCGTTGCTCTCTTCTGAGGATGTCTAAAATGTTTTCTGGGTCATTTGACTGCTTGGCCACCTCATTGCTGCTTGCAGCTATATTTGGATTTGGTCAGATTTGGTATCCCATTGGTAAGTCTGCAGCATGGATTTTTCTATACAGTGACAATTTGTGAATAATATACATTTTTCAATGGTTCGCAATGTTTTGGAGGAATCCGCCATTGCTGCTTGCAGCTATATTTAGGGTTCCTCCGGTAGGAGAACCCTATTGTTATTGGTGGTATTATTATTATGTTTTACCCATGGGAGTCAATGGCAGCCCCTAGACCAGTACCGTAAAAAGTTGTGAAATTTGGCATGTTGAAACTGCAGACCATTAGTAACTACCATACCAAACATGGGCCATGTGAGACAATAGGTGGCGCTACAGGCCACGCCCCAATATGTCAATTTTCAAATTGATGCCATTTGCAGGCCATAAGTCCCAAAATTCTGAAATTCATTACATATGCCTTATTTCTCATGAGGAATAAAAAAGCCTCAAGAAGCTATAACGGCCGCCATATTGAATTTGTCTGTACAATAAAGATTAAGGAAACGCGTTTTTTCCCTACTCCTCCTACATTTTTGGTCGAATTTTCTTCAAAATTGCCATAGATGATATCCAGACTGAGCCTCACAAAAGTTATCGTAGGGATTTCTGATTTTCAAAACCGTTTGTCCGGTAGAGCCAATCAAAATCTGCAACAAAGCAACCAAACAGGACGTTTGGTCAAATCTCAGCAAATCTTTGAATTATCAACACCAAACTTGGTATGTCACGTGGAAGACACTACAACATGTTACCATGTGCAAAGGCAACTTCATACCTCTAAAAATGATTGATATAAAGCAAATTGAATTTATTGCTAATGCTAAAATAATGCTTTACACATCCGCCGGCCAAAAAACTATACTCTGATTCAATCACTAGTTCATATGAAGACTCTTGAGAATGTTGAGTACACAAATCTGAGAAAAAGTTGACTGTAACATGAAAACTCGATTTTTAGTGAATATTTGAAACATGCATGCTTGGCTAATTTCTAGGGCTGTTTCCCCAAATCCTCTCTCCCTTTGCTCCTGTGCGCGCGTGCTCCACATTCTCACACACACAAGGGGCTAGAGCCCCTTGACACACGCGCGAGCTTGGTACACGCACAAGAAGACGACCATTTTATTTTATCGTTGGAGAACTCCTGCAGCCCTCAGAGATTTTCATTGTTACATTTGACAGTGAGTAATAAGATCCTACAATGGCAGTACAAAACATGTATTTTAGCGTTTGTATTCGTATGATAACTTGAAGACTTTTATACTGTCGTAAACAGGATAGCAGCTAATCTATCTAGGCTAGCTGAGCTAAGGATATCTCTTTGTACAGACAGTATTACAGGCTAGCAAGTCGTAAAATCTTTAACATTATACTTGCTTCTGTGAGACGCGTTTGAAATTTGTATACTGTGCGTAACTATGCGGTTGGGTTGTTCTATTTTTACATGTCATTGTTGATGTAATTTAAATTAGTACGGTGAGTTCCAAATGTGTCTTTCGATTAAACACTGCAGCGTGTATTACACAATGATCATTTGTGGTGCGGCGTCTATTCGAAGGCAACGTTTAATTAGTAAGACAGATTCAGTGAATTGTAGTTGCAGTGCGGCCATACACAAACAAATAGACAAGGAGGTCAAACAAATGCCGAGCAAGCTATAACCCTTAAGGCTAGTTTTTGCTTTTGTGGACGGCGTTTCAAATTTATGTACTGTACGTACCTACGGTTGGGTTATTCTATCTTTAGCTACATGTCATTGTTGATGTAATTTTGTGTGTTCGTTCCAAGTTTTTCTGACGGTCTTCACATCGTAAGTTATTCTTTTTGAAACTGTAGCTAGGTAGCCTAGTTTGCTGCACAGTTAGAGCTACCTAGCATAAGCAAGTAGCAATGGTACCATGGTTGTTTTGCTTGCTAGCTTTGTTTGGGTTCATGGTTTGATCGTTTAGGAGTTCCATTGAAAGCCTATAGACCTACAATACGTTTGTAATCGGCATTTTGTACCATGCTGCACGATTTCCTATCTCTTGATAACATTTTATATTTGTATCAATTTTATACACTAAATTGCCAAAGTATTCGCTCGGTTGCCTTTACACGCTCATGAACGTGAGTGACATCTCATTCTTAAACCATAGGATATGATGTCGGACCACCCTTTGTAGCTATAATAGTTTCAACTCGTCTAGGAAGGCTTTCCACAAGGTTTAAGAGGTTTATGGAAATGTTTTACCATTCTTCTAGAAGTGCATTTGTGAGGTCCAACATTGATGTGGAACAAGAAGGTTTGGCTCGCAGTCCCTGCTCTAATTCATCCCAAAGGTGTTGTATTGGGTTGAGGTCAGGACTGTGTGCAGGCCACTCAAGTTCGTCCACACCAATCTCGCTCATCCATGTGTTTATGGGCCTTGCTTTGTGCACTGTTGCACAGTCATGTTAGAACAGGAAGGGGCCATCTCCAAACTGTTCCCACAAAGTTTGGAGCATGAAATTGTCAAAATGTTGGTGAATTATTGCATTTCAGGAAATTAACTTATGGGTAGGAAATATTTAATGGATTGGGCTCGGCGGGGTATTTTGTCATCCATCCATTCCTACTCCATGCTCTTGATTATGTAATTGACCTACAGGTACATCTTCTAGGCTATGTTTATTTGTTTTAATTTTCTAATGTGAGTCAGTGGCTTGGCAGTATTTTAACAGTAAGGTTTGGTTATTTGTGTTAAACTGTGATGATTCTTTTGGTGAAACATGAATTTAAAGTAAAAACCATTTGCAAGATAAATTGTTCTCAATTGGTCTTAATTTGTATTTATAGTCGAGTCCGTTTCTCTATGTTTACATTTTACAGACTTAAATTTGAATGTAGACAGTGTAAATTGAATAAAGGTAAATAATGGATGTCTAAATATTTTTTTTAAGTACAGAGATTGGTGTTTTGAGAATCCTAACCATTTCAATATTTTCTTAAAGGTCTGTATACTAGAACTGTTGAGTATGAAGTTATGATAATGTAAGACTATGAAATTGTTAAGCAGTAGTGTGGTATGTTACATTTCATAGTTTTTGATGGTTTTTCTATGTTTTTTAGATGCCATGTTCCAGCAAGAGATCCAGGGACCAAGGATCCACTGTTGAGGTTAGACTTCCTTGTGGGAAAAAATGCTAAACCAGTGTGTTTAAGTGATAAGATTAATTGAGAAAAATGAATGTGAATGAGCATTTTTAACAACGTCTTTGTTACGGACCCATGTTTAAAATGTCCTAATTCAGTCTGTATAGTTGTGGTTGTGTGTTTTTTCTTTTCTCCCCTCTTTCTTTCTATTCGCTGCATGCAGGTATGGTCTAGTCAGCGTTTGTTGGCGGTTGGCTATCAGTCTCCCTATCTCGTGATTGGCAATCAGCCGCGCACTTCCAATCAGCGGTTTAGTTGTCAACATAAAATTACCACACTGGTCAGCTGTTTCAGAGATTGCTTTGGAAAGTTGCTTGTTTAGAGAGTTGTCAAGTCAGAGAGACTTCTTGTTGAAATCATTGTATGTTGTTATTATTTTGTTAGAATGGTTTGCTTCATAGTGAACCCTTTTAATAGAGCAGTTAGTGGTGCAGCGTTTATTCGAGGGTGGCGTTCATTCAAGGGCAACGTTTAATTGGAAAGAGAGATTCAGTGAATTGTAGCTGCAGTGCAGCCATAGACAAACACAGAATAGACAAGGAAGTCAAACAAAAGCCCAGTGTAAAATGTATGCCGCGCGTGTCTCTACTTTGTGTACAAATCTGACGCAGCATGCCGTAACATTCTTACACTTTAGCTTTCAAACAGAAACCTGTGCAGAAAGCACTCACCACCAGCAACAGATCTATAGCACGCAAACTTGGTGTTGATGAAAAGCACATTCAGGAATGGTTAAGTCAGCTACCTCGCCATATTGTATACAATATGTATAACTATCTATAGGCCTGAATGCAATTGTCGCAATTGCATTATAATAATGTATAATTTTTTTTCAAGCAATGTCTTAATTTAGAATTATATCATTGTATTCAGAATTATTACGTGACTTTATTTTGAAGGCCTTTTGGGACGCTCATGAGTGAGAGAGTCGACAACCTAACAGCAAGCGAAGCACAGACAATTTAAAGCTCTGATAAAAGTTTCAAGTTCAAGTTTATTATCATATACTCATAAAAAGCATTTATAAGTAATGAAATTCTTTGTGCTCAATGTCCGTTCAACTTGCAGAATAAAAAAAATCAATACTAAAGGATGGAGAAAAAGGGTAGAAAAAATAAGAAAAATTGTAGTGCAAAAAGATATTTCAAGGACAGTTCAGCATCCTTATGGCATGTGTGAGAAAACTATCCCTGTATCTGATGGTACAGGACCTTATACTCTTGTATCGCCTTCCAGAAGGCAGGAGGGAGAAAAGACTGTGGCAGGGATGACTAGGGTCAGAAATGATCCACTTGGCCTTTCTCCTGCACCGCTGGCTGTAAAGGTCCTGAATGGATGGTAATGCAGTCCTTGTAATACGCTGTGCAGATTTGACCACTCTTTGTAGTGTCTTCCTGTCCTGGGCAGTGCTGTTGCCAAACCATGTTGTAATGCCACCAGTCAGTATGCTCACAATGGTGCACCGGTAAAAATTGGTCAGTATAGTGCAGTCCATGCCAAATTTCCACAGTCGCCGCTGAAAAAAGAGCCTCTGTTTCGCTGTCCTTGTAACCACACCAATATGGTGGTCCAGCTCAGATCCTCACTGATGTTGATACCAAAAAATCTGAAACTTTTGACTCTCCACAGCTGTGCCCTCAATGTGAATGGGTGCATGTTCTCCCTGCAGCCGCCTGTAGTCCACTATCAACTCCTTGGTTTTTGCTACATTAAGCAACAGGCTGTTATGCTGACACCAGGATGTCATTGTTGCCACCTCTGCTCTGTAGGCAGACTCATCACCATTCTTGATGCAGCCGATAATGGTGGTGTCATCAGCAAACATAATGATAGTGTTGGACCTTTTTGTGGCTGCACAACCATAGGTGAACAGAGAGTACAACAGTGGGCTTAACACACAACTCTGTGGGGCAACAGTGCTGAGTGTTAGACTGGTGGGGTGATGTTACCTAGCCGTACTGCCTGTGTCCTATCCAGCTGCACATGGAAGGACTGATGTTCCGGTCCTGTAGTTTCATGATGAGCCTGGATGGTACTATGGTGTTGAAAACGGAGCTGAAGTCGATGAAGAGCATCCGCACGTATATGTTGTTCTGATCCAAGTGAAAGAGAGCAGTGTTCAAGGCCAAAGCTACAACATCATCTGTAGACCTGTTCGGCCTATATGCAAACTGGAGTGGGTCTAATGCAGGTGACAGGCAGAATGTAATGTGGTCTTTGACTAACGTCTCAAAGCATTTCATCACAACAGGGCAACAGGGCGGTAATCATTGAGACAGCTCACTGATGGTTTCTTAGAGACTGGGATGATGGTGGCTCCCTTGAACCTATTGGGGACGACAGACTGCGACAGGGAGAGGTTAAAGATGTCAGTGAAAACCTCTGCCAGTTCAGGAGCACAGGCCTTGAGAACACAGCCAGGGATGTTGTCAGGTCCTGGAGCTTTATGCACATTCACTCTAAGTGATAAGTTTAAGGTTGTTATAGAGGTTGTTAGCAATCTAAGGAAACCTCTATTCCCTTGTGTAGGCTACAGCATGCAGCCAACAAAGTATGTTGTTTTGTGTCTGTATTTGACTTTGGTGAATGTTATTTACATGCTGCGCATGTCATTGCATGTTCATATTAAGCTAAAGTGGTCTTTATTTTCTCATTACAGCGTGAGTTTAGTTTTAACGGTGGATTTGGAGAAAAAGCTTCAAATAAATCTGTAGCAAGAAAGACACTTGTGCCTGCCAGTGTTTCATGGGATAATAGTATGCTACACTTGTAAATTACTTGTGTAATAAATACTGTGTTTTAATTTAACCAATTAAATAACCGTTTTCTGATTTTTGTGGGGAGGCGTTTAATCGAAGGTGCCATTTATTACACAATGTTCATTTTTGGTGCAGCGTTTATTCAAGGTCAACGTTTAATCAAAGAAAAACTGTAGTTTTCTTCCCAGCATGGGAAGGCCAAAGGATGTTTACAATTGTAGTAGGCCATTGATATGTTTTAAAAGTTCAGGGATGTAATTTGTTGGATAAGAAGCCCCCATCCCCCACTCCAGAGACAATTGATGACAGAGAGGTGCTGACATTAAGTTAAACATAGTCATGCGTTAAAGAGTAGAGTAAAAAATAGAGACAAAATGTGTACATGGATGTTGAAACTCAGTGCTCTGAGTTTGTGCATGTCAGTTTAGACAAACGTAGCCTTTTCAACCTCTAGGTTTAATTCTCTCTTTTATACATTTAAAGTTGGATTTGACATTTAACAGACATTTAATCATTTAGCAAGTTGTTTGACTCAAAAACCATAACGAAGTACATATGGTGTAAAAAATCTGCAGTCAAATTTGGCGAAATTGCTAGCTTGGATGTTATCTTTACATATAGATGGGTTGGTGGTTACAAACAATGAGGATGCGCATGCAGCTTCAAGGCAGAACAATGCCTACCATTTCACCTCTAGTTTATATGTTCCCACCCCCCCCCCCCCTTCTGAATAAAGTTAGATTGATCTGATTTGTTGATATCTGTTGCTATGAAAACCATTTTAGCCAAGCTAACTAACATTGTTTTTAGCTAGCTGACATTACCATTCAATCACTAACAAAACACGAATAGAAATACTTTGCTAACAGTCCTCACGTGTAATCAAAAGCTTGTAGTGAGATCACATGCATGACCCCCCGAGACAAGCTTTCATGTTTTCATCGCTAGCATCTCGTCATATTACACAGCCGGAAGACAGCTAGATAATAAATATTGTAGCGTCAGCGCCCTTGGGTACCCAGCATGCAGTGCACACCAAAAACGCAAATAGCTGTGGAAAATAGTTTGGTTACAACAGCTGTGCAAGGGATTTCAGTTGTTGTGTTCGTTCACTTAAATGTGTGTAATGGTCACCCTGATTGTGCATGTTGTGTAGTTTAATGGGATCAGAGAGTCTGACCATGACAAAGTATTGTTAAGCTGCTGTACCATCACAAGGTACACTTGCTAACAGCTGGACATTAGCTATACCTTGGTCCAGTTCCCTACATGACTCTTGACAGTTGTTTGACTGAGACTCTAGAGAGAGCTCAATTCAGGTAGAGTTCTAATAGCCATGGTCTTCTAACCAGTTTCAGTTTTGAAAACAGTGTGACTGTGTGTGGTTTTTTGGGCTACTTCTAATACTCATACGGCTGCCGCATTTATGCCTTGGCATGACCTGCGCTGGGATAGAGGGAAACAGCATGGATGGGGAAAGTGTGTGGGCAGAGCAAGCAGTAGTAGTACATAACCTACACACTTCCTTTAGTGAAGTGTATCCTCACTTTCATAAAGTTATTGTTGTAATCAAAGCTTTTAAAGAATGGATCTCTGCATGATGGGCCTGACCAGAGCACAGGTGGCCTGACACAACACGCTTCAAAGTTGTCACTTTCAAAAGGGTGGCATTTTAACCCTGTCAGTCCAACATGTCTAAAAGTTGGTACGCATGCCTTATTGCCAATGGGGAACAAATAAGTCTCAAGAACCCATAATGTCGGCAGCATGGATATTTCTCTACAGTGACAATTTGTGAAGAATTTCAAAAAATGACTTCAAATCAGCCATTGATCCAATTGTCTTGAAATGTTGTGTACATGTATGAAATACATGTCTGTGTCATGTCAATTTTGTAATGGTTTGCAATGCTGAGGAGGAACCCGCCATTGCTGCCTGCAGCTATATTTATTATTATTCTAGTTCCATGGGAGTCAATGGCAGCCCCTAGAACCCTTGGATATCTTTTTGTGAAATTTGGCACACTCATTAAGGACAGTTCCTTCTATACCTACACCAAGTTTCATGTATCCAATTAGACCACTCTAGCGCCACCAATGGGTCAAAGTTGGACTTGTGTTTACACACGCAACTTTTGAACCGTATGACTGATTTTCAAAAATGAGGTACCATTGGATTCCCTGGATCAAGACGAGTTCAACGCACCCTATGACGTCAATTTCCGGTTATATAGATTTTCCGCTATTTCCGGTTGTATCAAAAACCTTTGAAAGCCTACTCCTCCTACAATTTTTGTCATATCTTCTTCAAAATGACCAGAGATGATCTTCAGACCAAGCCTCACAAAAGTTATCCCATGGCGTTTTGATTTTCTAAACCGTTTGTCCGGCACAGCCAATCAAAATCAGCAAAAAAGCAACCAAACAGGAAGTTGGGTCAAATCTCAGCAAATCTTTGAGATATCAACACCAAACTTGGTATAATGACTCGGAACCCTCTTCTGAGGATGTCTACACAATTTGGTGTCATGTGATCACTGGGCGTGGCCGCAGGAAGCAAAAATGTGTTTTGGCCAATAACTATTGATTTGTTTGCCTTTATTAAGTGATTCCTTTGTCTCATGATATCTTGGGACATCCAGTGTGTGACACATGATAACTTGTGATAACAGCCGAATTGATGCGGCCGCCATTTTGAATTACTGAAAAAACGTTTTTTCTGTACTCCTCCTACAAATGTTTTCCAATCTTCACCAAATTTGGCAGAGATCATCTTCAGACCAAGCCTCACAAAAGCCATCATATGTTTTTTGGATTTTCAAAACCGTTTGCCCGGTACGGCCAATCAAAATGTGCCGTTAAGCCAGCAAACAGGAAGTTGGGTCGTATCTCAGCAAATCTTTGATGGATTCACACCAAACTTGTTGCGTGTACTCGTAACCCTCTTCTGAGGATGTACAACATGTTTTATGGGTCATTCGACTGCTTGTCCACCTCATTGCTGCTTGCAGCTAAGGTACTCGAAAGCATGTACACTGTCTGCTTCATTTGAGCTTGATAAGCTAAGCATTCTGTAGCAAATAATGACAATAAACCCACTATTTATTAATTAAAACTACTTCTGCATAGTTGCACCGAAAATACAAACGTAAGCAAAGGCAGCAATCGCTATCGAATCAACAGACATGTGCAATTTAGCTAGCAGGGGAATAATACAAACAACGAAGATCACCAGTTAACTTAATTTGAATTAGCAAGAATATAGACTAATACAATAACAGGCTTAAATTAACTGAAAAGTTAGCTATACGACTTCTCAAAGACGCACAATGTCAACTGTGAAGCGCGACATGCTATTCTCCGACATGCACTCTAACAATCACATAGACGTCCTAAAATTTTGTACAGCCCTATTTCTGATACCATGGCGGCAGAAATGTAGTCGTGGCGGGCCGCCACGGCAAAATAAACATAGAGGAAACAAACGTGCAAGGTCCCATCCTCTATTTGACAACCATATCCATCCGTGTTGACAAAAAGCAGCTACCTTATTGGTGTAGAAGGATCACGTGTCGAACCGTGCCACCAAAATCCTATTACGCTCTGAAGAAACTAGTTCTGCATAAAACATAGACGCATCGACAATCGACTGGAATTTCAGCGACAAACTTTTTTTTGGTAGCTTAGCAGGACTCGTTCTTTTTTTATGAGCTAAAGATTGTGTAGATGCCAGACTGTGGAGCGGGTTGAAACGATAACGGGGTTCACCTTACAGCCTAAAGTAAACAGAAATGATTCGTTCATTTCCCGACTCGGTCTTCGGGTACGAGTATTTGGATCATTTTTCACGTGACCTGCATAGGCTCTGTAGTGGTAGCTAGAGGAAACGCTAGAGGGAACGATTTGTTCATTTCCCGACTCGGTCTTTCTACGAGTCTTTGGATAATTTTTCACGTGACCTGCATAGGCTCTGTAGTGGTAGCTAGAGGAAACGAACGATTCGTTCATTTCCCGACTCGGTCTTTCTACGAGTCTTTGGATAATTTTTCACGTGACCTGCAATGCATTTTCAGGAGGAAACACAACACACAGTAAGCCAAGAATCAAGCATTACCCCCAACTGCCAACAAATTAATTCATCTCTCATCCAACACCATCTGCTTCCAATATTAACATACAGAGAAGTGGCTCAGGCTATTAAATCTTCAAAACTTTCAAACAAAGGGCAGAAATAGTGAGGAAAGAAAAGAGCGAGAGAGAGGTTCAGTGTTCCAGAGAGGTAGAGGAGGGGAGACAAGAAGAGACTGCTGTGGCACCCCAGGAAACGGAAGGGAGGCGATGGGAAATACATTTTCTGAAAACACTAACAGTTTACTGTTTTTCATAGTTATCTTTCTGACAGTTTACTGTTTACAAAGCACTTTACCGTGCACATTCTTAGTTCTACAAAATACAGATTATACCAACATGATTATACCCAAACCTAGTGACTACATAGTAATTGTAAACCTACTGTAGTATAGGAATTGCTTTGTAATTAAATGGTATTAAGTGTTAGTGGTATGGGTTATCACAAAATTATTACAAGACACAGAATGGGGAAGGTGTGTAAGGAGTGAGTGGATGTTGTGAAGAGGGAGTTGAAGGAGTCATCAAATGAGATCTATGTTAACATCCTTTTACCCCTGCAAAGTCAACCTCCCCCTAACCAAGTTTCACTTGGGTAATAATGCGTACCACCAAACAGTAATGAAGTGTAACAACATACCAGTTCCTATGTAACTAAAATGTTGTCACAAAAGTTGCTATGTAGGTCCATAGCAGCTCACATATCCTAATGTAGTGTCGCCCAAAATAAGATTTCAAGCATGTGGTAGAAATGTATGGATTTACCATTTGCACATGCTAATGTCAATCAGTAGATCAAGTATTACTTTCCTATTACCTTAGCATTATCTTATATCAAATTATCCATTATTATCTTCACATACATTTTTTAATTCATACTGATTACAGTATGAATTAAAGTTACAGTCTTGTAAGCATGTCACCTTTTATCCGGTTCAATCTCCATGTATTTAGGGCCTCAAGAGTTTAGACAAGGGAGGAAGCCGTCAGGACCAAATATGACATGACATATAAGGCTGCCTTATTACTAATAATTAGTTAGCATTGCTTGTATACCCAACCCTTCCTGTATACACAAAGATAATAGATAGTGTTTATTATCTTTGTGTTCTACTCAGTGTTTACTATAAAAATCAGGTTTCGGACCTTCATGCCGTATACCTTGCAACAGACCTTACTGCCTCTGATCTGGTGATTATTTTTGTCATGTGTCTCCTCTCAGCCGACCGCCAAACTCCCCAGAACCCTAGTCAATGCCACACTGTTGGTGGAGATTTTTTGTACAATCATTAAACTCACCTGAATGAAAGGAAACAGCAGTCCCACAGCAAAGTTGGACAGCCAGTTGACAATGCCTGCAATCATGAAGGCAGCGGGCCGGTATGATTGCTCAAAGAGTTCACCAGTTAGAACAAAGGGTATCCCACCTGAGAGAGAACACAAACAGCCCTGTCACTCACAAGGTCAACATGAGAAAAAATAATAAAATAAAATATAGCTGCAGGCAGCAATGGCGGGTTCCTCCTCAGCATTGCAAACCATTACAAAATTGACATGACACAGACATGTATTTCATACATGTACACAACATTTCAAGACAATTGGATCAATGGCTGATTTGAAGTCATTTTTTGAAATTCTTCACAAATTGTCACTGTAGAGAAATATCCATGCTGCCGACATTATGTGTTCTTGAGACTTCTTTGTTCCCCATTGGCAATAAGGCATGCGTACCAACTTTTAGACATTTTGGATTGACAGGGTTAAAATGCCACCCTTTTGAAAGTGACAACTTTGAAGCGTGTTCTGTCAGGCCACCTGTGCTCTGGTCAGGCCCATCATGCAGAGATCCATTCTTTAAAAGCTTTGATTACAACAATAACTTTATGAAAGTCAGAATACACTTTAGTAAAGGACGTGTGTAGTTTATGTACTACTACTGCTTGCTCTGCCCACACACTTTCCCCATCCATGCTGTTTCCCTCTTTGCCAGTGCGGGTGGTGCGGTGGCCGCATGAGGTTTAGGTGTAGTCCAAAAGTTGCCTCCCACAATCAAAACATATTAACCGCAACATTGTTTTCAAACTTTCTCAAAGATGGCTTGAAAACCACAGATATTGACTCTCTTCTTGAGTAGATCTCTTTCCAGAATCTCAGTCAATCCAGAATCAAGATTAGCCTCATAGGCAATTGGTCTGGTCTAGGGCACAGCCCACGTTCAGCTCCTTGCAAGTATAGCCTGTGATAGTAAAATGGCCGACTCTCTGTTCCCATTAAACTACACAGCACGCACACTCAAGGTGACCAACAAGATTATATTAACTAACAAACAATGGCCGGGTTTCCCAGATTCGTTAAGAAGCTCTTAACGCTAAGAGCTTCTTAAGAGCGTTCTAAGAACGCTCTAGAACGCTCCTAAGAAGCTCTTAGCGTTAAGAGCTTCTTAACGAATCTGGGAAACCCGGCCAATAACATTACAAACATCTAACTGAACGAACACAACAACTGAAATCCCTTGCGTAGCTGTTGTTTTTTTAACATGCCGCACTGCATGCTGGGTACCCAAGAGCGCTGACGCTGATTATCTAGCTGTGCTCCGACTGCGTGATATGACGAGATGCTAGTGGTGCGCTGAGGTCTCAGAGTCTCCTGCCCGAGTTCAAGTTCTGCCCGATTAGCAAGCTATTTTTACTAATGTTTTGTTAGCAATTGAATGTTAATGCAAGCTAGCTAAAAACAATGTTAGTTAGCTTGGCTAAACTGGTTTTCATAGCAACAGAAATCAACAAATCAGATCAGTCGAACTTTATTCAGAAATGGGGGGATGGCGGGAACATTAAAGGTGTAGGTACAGTAAAAGTGAAATGGAACGCGTCTTTCTGCCTTGAAGCTGCGTGCGCATCAACAAGACCCCATCTATATGTAAAGATAACATCCAAGCTAACAATTTCGCCAAATCTGACTGCAGCTTTGTATACCATATGTACCGTGTTATGGTTGTTTGAGTTAAACAACTTGCTAAATGAATTAAATGTCAAATCCAACTATAAATGTATAAAAGAGAGTTCCAATCAAATCTGAATTTGTTTTAAACCTAGAGGTTTAAAAGGTTACCTTTGCCTAAACTGACATGCACCAACTCAGAGAACTGAGTTTCAACAGCCATTTACACATTTAGTCTCTATTTGTTACTCTATTCTTAAGGCATGTTTAACTTAATGTCTGCACCTCTCTGTCACCAACTGTCTCTGCAGTGGGGGCTTCACAGGGTGTCTACAGGTATAAACAAGTTAAATGTAAGACCTTTTAATACCACTTCCAAATGAAATTAAAGACCAAACTTACGATGGAAATACAAATCAAAAGTGGAAATATACAGTCATCTTTCCAAGTAAACACTGATGTCTGTTCAATATGAACAGTATGGTAAAATGACAATAATCGGTTGAGTTTAAGAACATTGACTAAATGTGTGTAATGCGGAAGGATAACACAAAAATGTAATTGCTGTCCTAAATTATACTTATTATTACACTAGGGTGGAAATGGTTGAGCAGAAACTAACAATTCCATGAATCCCATGGAAACAAAGGCAAATGTGTGAGATGTACTGATGTGGAGCACAAATGCTCCAAGAAGCAGTACTTCTCTTGAGTGGTTTTTATTCAGATGAATAATCATTGGATTCAGGTCAAAAGTCTATCACTTGAACTAGTTTCATCACTTAAGACACAAAGTCAGCAGCTTGGCATACTGGCACATGGAAAGGATTAAACATTTAGACTTTCATCAAAGTAATGCTGGCTTGTCCTTTTTCATCAATGTCCTCAAAAAAGCAGGCTGCAGAGCTACTGTGTCTGTGGGGTGACTGTCTCTGGAGGGCTGGCAGGCAGGGGCAAGCAGGGCCGGCAGGCAGGCAAGCCAGCTGAATCAAGCTGTTCTGGGGTCAGGGCTGATGAGAAGCTGTCCAGCTAGAGAGGGGTCGTCCAGCAAGGGGTCTGTGTGGATCTCACCATCCTCGAGTCTGTTGCATCCTCTGTTGAACTCTGTTGAGCAGGCCTCTGCATGACCCTCCAGACTTGTCAAAGTGAAGAAAGGGTCCATGTCAGTTGTGAAAAATGAAGCTTTTCCCATCTACACTTGATACAGACTTCAGTTTTGACTGTGAAATGCAGTGTCATTACTTGAACTTGAATCCAAATGTGTTGACCTCATGGAGACCCATGCAGTCACTCGAAACACGGGTTCGATTCCAGGCTCTGGCAAGAGTATTTACCTCTAAACTGGTCAATATATACACATCTGACAAAAGACCAGCTCGACCTTTGCTTGTAAACAGTGATTCTGACTGTAAGAGACCTTTAAATAGCCTGACTTACCGAAATTGGCAAAACTAGCCTGGCTAACGTAGGTCGCTTTCTCAGGGCATATGACGAATGAAACAGGCTCGCCTTGAAAAATCAGATATACTGACTATCTTAAGCAGGCCCTTGTCTACAAAAAGCAGTCCTCCCTGACGTTTTTGGAGTAGAATTGAGTGAAATACAAAATTGTTTACACACTGCCAGTGGGTGAGCCGAGCCTGACTCTGAGGCTAACGTCAAAACAATGTACCCCCGGGACGCAGTATCACTCCAATTGCAAGTCCACAAAACACAAAAATAATCGGAGCATCTGGCTAAAAGCACAATTCCCACATCTCCTAAAGGCTTCCCTCCTCGACCTTTTTCGTGTAAACGTAACTGTAAAATGGTGAACTTATGAACATGACGCAACGAAACCATGGCTGCCGCCTAAGCGCCTATGCGGTCTCCCTGCCGCATAGGCTTATTACAAAGACTTTCACGCCAAAAATCACCATTATGAGCCGACAGGTCTGTGGGGAATTGCTTTTTCTCCTAAAGGCTGCTCTCCTCGACCTTTTTGATGAACAATTCGCCGAGATGCAAAATGACTCACTAATTAAAAACACAGAGGAAAAAAGCTACAGTAGAGCTACAGTAGCTACTTTTCGAGTTCGGTTTTCCGTCACTTCAGAATCACGATCTAAAAGGTCTAAAAGTGCTAAACCTTCACCATAATTCAAGAGTAGTGTACTTTCACAAACCCAATCATTAATTCTAGCTTAAAATGTGTAAAACCAGGACTTACCGAAAGTGGCTGCCTCCAACACGGCTTTAACGGGACACGACTTTCACGGGACACGGGAAACAACAATGGCCGCCGAAAAATAATTTGTATTCGTAACAGCGAGCTGCGATTGGAAGCGAAATGAAACAGGGGCTAAAAAACGAGGGTGGGGGCTTGGTCAGCACACATTTTCAAGAAAGCATGCGTGTGTCAAGGGGCTCTGGCCCCTTGTGTGTGTGAGAATGTGGAGCACGCGCGCACAGGAGCAAAGGGAGAGAGGATTTGGGGAAACAGCCCTAGAAATTAGCCAAGCATGCATGTTTCAAATATTCACTAAAAATCGAGTTTTCATGTTACAGTCAACTTCTTCTCAGATTTGTGTACTCAACATTCTCAAGAGTCTTCATATGAACTAGTGATTGAATCAGAGTATCAGTTTTTGGCCGGCGGATGTGTAAAGCATTATTTTAGCATTAGCAATAAATTCAATTTGCTCTATATCAATCATTTTTAGAGGTATGAAGTTGCCTTTGCACATGGTAACATGTTGTAGTGTCTTCCACGTGACATACCAAGTTTGGTGTTGATATCTCAAAGATTTTTAGGGAAAAAACGCGTTTCCTTAATCTTTATTGTACAGAAAAATCCAATATGGCGGCCGTTATAGCTTCTTGAGGCTTTTTTTATTCCTCATGAGAAATAAGGCATATGTAATGAATTTCAGAATTTTGGGACTTATGGCCTGCAAATGGCATCAATTTGAAAATTGACATATTGGGGCGTGGCCTGTAGCGCCACCTATTGTCTCACATGGCCCATGTTTGGTATGGTAGTTACTAATGGTCTGCAGTTTCAACATGCCAAATTTCACAACTTTTTACGGTACTGGTCTAGGGGCTGCCATTGACTCCCATGGGTAAAAAAAATAAATAATAATAATAATACCACCAATAACAATAGGGTTCTCCTACCGGAGGAACCCTAATTATACTAACAATAACAATAGGTGCCTCGCAGCTTCGCTGCTTGGCCCCTAATAATAATAATAACTAGAGAGGGTACAATTTCTGGGGAAATTGTAGGGTGTGCTTGCTTGCGTCGGTTGCACAGGGGTCCGTTTTTGAATGACATTTTTACAACTGATATTTCTGTATATGTTATATAAAAATGCATACTTATTATTTATAAATATTACATAGATTTAAAAGCATTTTTTTTTGCTGCTCATTTATACGAGTGAAGTGTAGAATGAAATAGATGTCTTCTCATTTCCCCTGCAAGAGGCAGCCTCATCGTTGAATCAAAACTAATAAATTTGGCAGACCGGTGTAAAAATTGACCTAATCTCTATGATTTAAACGTCATTTTAAGTTTTTCCCTTCTCATGATATTTTCAGGCATTTAGCCTACTCATTGCATTCATTCATTAATAAAGAACCCCCTTTGAAGATTATTCTACGACGTTACCCGGCAGTAGAAGATGGAATCGCGATTCAAACAGTACCATCTGCTAACTGAAAATATGCCCCCCAAAACGTAAATAAGCTTGACATTCATTTAGTGGAAAATCGCTCATTCATAAAAAGCTCACTGGTAGCGATCATTGTCAGTAACAACGCAAAATGCGATATAGCCCTGTGTGGAGAAGCTGCCGCGGTAAATTGTACTACTACGGTACAGTACTAGACTACTGCTGTGTTCGTCTTGGTAGCGATTGCGTTGGTTGAATTGGATTTAACGTTCCGTTGTACGGTTTAAGATGAAATTAATTATTTTCATGAACAGATTGACAACGTTTAGGCTGTGGCAATGAAGTTCAGGTTAGTAGTTAGATAGACTTTTGATTTAAGTAAGGGGAGTGCCGAACATGTTCTGTCGCCGTTTGACTTCCTAAACAGCTGTGTAAGTTAGATGTTTTTGTCGTGTGTCTCGCGTAAGCTACAGCATTGCAGTGAGCTACACTGGTTTGAAACTACAGGTGATGGTAATTTCACCAACAAATCGTTTACTAATGTCAGAATAAATCCTACAACGAAAATGTATATGTGAGGAATGTTTATTTTAACGATTGAAAACAGATAACGCTACATCATAGACCACTGTAGTATGTGTTGCCCGGGCAACACAGGCTAATGTCATGATGCTAATACTTCAGTGAAATAGTAGACTACTGTTTCCGAAAGTAGATGTACTTCCTTAATAATATCAGCTTATACTGTACATTACACATCACAATTGTGTGTCATATCACAAAGTAAAATGAGTAAATAGTTATCACCCTGGCCTCTTTGCTTGTGGCGTTTCTGCAGCTGCCTTGCAGTAAAGCTATAGTTAGCCTAGCTATCCCCCAAGTTAACAGATGCGAAACGAATGTTCTGCCAAAGGTAGTCACGCGTGTTTTCGTGACGTTAGTGACGTTAGTAACGTCAGTGACTGTGGCTAGCAAATTAGCCACCGTTAGCGTCACTTTTCGCCACAAAAACTTAACTTCAGCCTAAACCATGCAACGGAACGTAAATTCCAATAGAAGCAACTCAATCGCTACCAAGACGAAACTTTTGACACCTACGTTGTCTATGTAAGCCAAATATTGACTGAGTTTTAGGGGGGCAAAAAGAAATAAAAATAATAATAATAATAATATATATGTGAGAGAACAAAGGTTGTGCTCTCGCCGAAGGCTTGAGCACACCCAATAATAATACTACCAATTAAAATAGGTGCCTCGCAGCTTCGCTGCTTGGCCCCTAATAATAATAATACTAACAATTACAATAGGTGCCTCGCAGCTTCGCTGCTTGGCCCCTAAAAACACCATGGACCTGGAAAGAATCCTTTCGAGCACCCCTCACAATTGTATGCCTGCGCCAGCCAGTCAAGTTGGAGTTTAAATCCCTATCTGTACAGACTCATACAATATTGTAGTCGATTTGGTTAGGGACATCCAACCATTCTTAACGAATGTTTGTGCATAAAACTATGCTAATAAGTGTAGACAAGATGTATCATGTTCGTTACTGTTAGTTGTTATCCAGATTGTGCTGTATTGTTTGATGCTATAGCCATATGGTTTGTTTGTCTGCATGGATCTTGTCATCTTGATAAAGCCATTTTGCCAGCCAATTCAGTTTTGTCATTTTTTAATTTGTTAATTAAATGGTGTGTTTTTTTGAAGACAATCTCATATCATATTATCTGATTGATGTATTTGTGGGTGTGCTTTGCCTTCGGCAAGGGCACAACCTTTGTTCTCTCACATATATATTATTATTATTGTTCAGCATTCTCACTATTGTTTTTCAACTTCTTAGTTCTTCCGCCGTTTTTTGGCCTTTAACTAGTCCTGCATACTTTCACCGATTCCTACAATTTTTGTATCAAAACGTTCAGCTCCTTCAGGAGATGTTGGCTATGACTTGGTATTTCTCACTTTTATACTTTTTAAGACATTACGGTTTTTGTGCAAATTATTCTCCCATTAAAAGTAATGGTAAATCCTTTCAAATCATTAAAAAGCTTCCTCTTTCAAACGTAACTACTTCAGCATACTTTCAGCTAGAGACACCATTCAACCTTTAAAATGTTCACAAGACATTCAGCTATTCTCAAATGATTCAGCTTTTTCAAATATTCAGCCAATTTTGAATTATGACAGTTTGAAATACATTAAAATGTTTGCTCCTTCTTGATTTTTTGAATGAGCAGCAAGCAGAGTGGCACACTGCTGGCTGTTCTTTTTCTGATATTCAACTAAGTTGTCAAACACATTCCTCTAACGTTCATATAGTTTAACTTACAGAAACAAGTTATACCTTAAAATGTAGGACAAATTGTCCTCTTTCAGCCAATGTAACTACTAAAGAGTTCACATTTACAGATTTTCAGCTATGAGCCTTGAAGCGAGAGCAGCCTTTCAAATTCTCTCACTAAATTCAATGGAGAGGTGGGTAAAATTCGTCAGAGAAAGCAAGAAGGAAGACGATTTCGAAACTGCCGGTAGAGACATATTTCTGACCGCACAGACATATAAAATACATCTCCAGTTTCGGCAGAGTCTTGGGTCTCGGAAAAACTTGTTTGAGGTGTGGATGCTAGGTAAATGTTTTTCGTTTTTCTCTCTGCCTAGCTCGTTAGTTATCACAGCTGCGCCATCACCGTGGCAACCAAACAGACACGCACCATGAAAGCAGAATTGGGTACACGTTTTCGAAACTGCCAAGAGTTGAATCTCTGACCGCACAGTCATATAAATATCTATGGTTTCGGGAGAGTTTGGGTCTCGGAAAATATCCTTATTTTTTGGATTGGACGTATAGTTTTGCGTCTAGGTTAACTTGTTTGAGGTGTGGATTCTAGTTACATTTCTGTTATTCTCTCTTATAATCGAGCTAGCGCGATGGCTCTCCATAACTAAAAATGTTTCGACTTCTTTTCCACAATCGACCAAATTGGCCAAACAAGGTATGTACATTGAGTTTAAAGTGTACCTAATCTAGCTAGATTGTTTTTATTTTAGCAAGTTTCACAGAAATCTGCAAAAATAGAGGCTCAAGACTGTCCATAGCTGACCGTCACGAACAGCCAAACCGGGGCTGGGGTAAGTGTTTGCTGCAGCTGGCGTTAATCCTACGAACAAACGCTTCGTAACTGGAAAGTTTTTACTTTTAATTGACGGTATTGAACACAGATGTTAAGTAAATTGTCTTTACTCTAAATATCTTCTCCGTTTTCAATTTGAATCAGTAAATCTAACACAGTAGGAATTCTCCCACGACATCCGCTCGCTCTGCTTTGACTAACAAATGTGTTTTCTCAGTCCACCATACATTAGACGAGCAAATTTTCGAGCACTTTCGATACAAGATACAGGACATGTTAGAGTTGATATATATATATATATAATTGTGTGGGCAATGTAGAACAGCAGACAGATTTGAAATATTATCTTTTGTTATGGCCATTCTAGTAACACTACGACTGTCATCATACGGCGAAACCAGGTCACATAGCTAGCTACGTTTTTCCAGACATAATATTCGTTACCTAGCTACAAACAAATGCTTCGTATCTGAAGAGTATTTACTTTTTATTGGCGATATTGACAACAGAGGTTAAGGAACTTGTCTTTAATCAAAAGATGGTCTCCGTTTTCAATTTGAAGCAGTAGATATGGCTTACTGTAGAAAGTCTCCCATTGCATCCTCTCTAGCTTAGCTTCGGCTACAGATGGACGACAATCACGATACATGCATTATTCACGCCTACGGTGTTAATACAGTCTGTAAAAATACCACTTTGACACTTGCAAGATGATCCGCTGGTTAGATGTAGCATGATCTTATTTACTACCCACAATAGTTCAACTTTTTTTGCAGGAGCATTTTAATCAGTTAGCTCCAGGTCCTCTCTAAAATACATTTCAGACCAATTTGAAACCTGAGCAATTGACTTTCTACTAAATTTTCAAATTCTTCTGAATTATTTCTCTTTTTGCATTGTTCTTCTCTTTTCTGTAGTTTTATGCCTTCGTCCAGCTCCTGCCCCTTTCAAAAATACCTTTCGGGCGCTTTGAACCTTCAGCTTATAACTTTCTACTAAATTTTCACTATTTTCAACTTTTTTAGCATGGTCAGCTATCCCCATTCAGGTTGTCAGCATTCTCACTGCTGTTTCGCAGGAACAGCTTTTTCTAGTTATTATTCTTTTTGCCCCCCTAAAACTCAGTCAATATTTGGCCTACATAGACAACCTAGGTGTCAAAAGTTTCATCTTGGTAGCGATTGAGTTGCTTCTATTGGGATTTACGTTCCGTTGCATGGTTTAGGCTCAAGTTAAGTTTTTGTGGCGAAAAGTGAAGCTAATGGTGGCTAATTTGCTAGCCACAGTCACTGACGTTACTAACGTCAATACGTCACTAACGTCACGAAAACACGCGTGACTACCTTTGGCAGAACATTCGTTTCGCATCTGTTAACTTGGGGGATAGCTAGGCTAACTATAGCTTTACTGCAAGACAGCTGCAGAAACGCCACAAGCAAAGAGGCCAGGGTGATAAATATTTACTCATTTTACTTTGTGATATGACACACAATTGTGATGTGTAATGTACAATACAAGCTGATATTATTAAGGAAGTACATCTACTTTCGGAAACAGTAGTCTACTATTTCACTGAAGTATTAGCATCACGGCATTAGCCTCTGTTGCCCGGGCAACACATACTACAGTGGTCTATGATGCATCTGTTTTCAATCGTTAAAATAAACATTCCTCACAAATACATTTTCGTTGTAGGATTTATTATGACATTACATTAGTAAACGATTTGTTGGTGAAATTATCATTACCTGTGGTTTCAAACCAGTGTTGCTCACTGCAACGCTGTAGCCTACGCGAGACACACTACAGTACTAAAACATCTACACAGCTGTTTAGGAAGTCAAACGGCGACAGAACATGTTCGGCACTCCCCTTACTTAAATCAAAAGTCTTTCAATAGGTGAAACTATCTGACTACTAACCTGAACTTCATTGCCACAGCCTAAACTTTGTCAATCTGTTCATGATAATAATTAATTTCATCCTAAACCGTACAACGGAACGTAAAATCGAATTCAACCAACGCAATCGCTACCAAGACGAACACAGCAGTAGTCTAGTAGGCATACTGTACTGTAGTAGTACAATTTACTGGGGCAGCTTCTCCACACAGGGCTATATCGCATTTTGCGTTGTTACTGACAATGATCGCTACCAGTGAGCTTTTAATGAATGAGCGATATTCCACTAAATAAATGTCAAGCTTATTTACGTTTTTGGGGGCATATTTTCAGTTAGCAGATGGTACCGTTTGAATCGCGATTCCATCTTCTACTGCCGGTAACGTCGTAGAATAATCTTCAAAGGGGGTTCTTTATTAATGAATGAATGCAATATGAGTAGGCTAAATGCCTGAAAATATCACGAGAAGGGAAAACTTAAAAGGACGTTTAAGTCATAGAGATTAGTTCAATTTTTACACCGGTCTGCCAAATTTCTTCGTTTTGATTCAACTATGAGGCTGCCTCTTGCAGGGGAAATGAGAAGACATCATATTTCATTCTACACTTCACTCGTATTTTGAGTTGTAAATGAGCAGCAAAAAAATATTCTTTTAAATCTATGTAATCTTTATAAATAATAAGTAGTTCTATGCATTTTTATATAAAATATACAGAAATATCAGTTGTAAAAATGTCATTATAAAACGGACCCCTGTGCAACCGACGCAAGCACACCCTACAATTTCCCCAGAAATTGTACCCTCTCTAGTTTAAATTGCATCATGAAAAAATAACACTTGCAGTTATGCAAGCAAAAGCAAATCGCATTACATCAACTTGCTTAAAACTGTCTCATTGAATGTTGGATGTTGCTTGTGACTTTTGGGAGCTTACACAGGAGGACAAAAATACTGTACTTTTACTGAAAGCATTCCAAAATGACTTTGCGACCCAATGTCAAGCTACATATGAAAGTTTGCCCTTTCATGTCAGTCTCAACAAATGCACAATAACACCCACCAATCCATAATCTCACACAAACACACCCCACCAGATCATGCAACAACATGGATTTTTGCATGCTATTACTGTACATAACTTCAGTTGTATCTAAAATTAGTTTCAACACTTCGGGAGTTCTTTATCCTCTCCAAATGAATGAATAATACATATTTGATATGTGACATCTGTTCAATGAACAAGATTGAATAAATCATTAACAAAGTCAAAGATTCCGACAGAGCAATCTGAAAGAAGCTTTTCAGTTGCAGTCTAGTGAGAAGTAATGCTTATTTATAAACATCATAGTCATTAGGACATTCAATAACTAAATAAATACAAATCTTGGTCACTATGTAAATACATATATTAGGCTATGTTGAGGGACAACAGCTGGAGAGAAGTGATTTAAGACAACATTTTGTAATATGGAAGGAGATTAAACATAAGGCTTGCCAGAAAAATGAAAATCGCATCCTAAATATTGCAGTTTAACGAGGGCCTCGGTTGGCATCAAAGATATCTTTATGATTGTTCTCCACTTTGAGATTATATCCTTGACACACTATAAAACACAGACATACAAACACACACATCTCCTTGTCTAGGGCAAGGCAAGGAACGGGAAACAATTACCCTGCTAACATTGAAAAAAAGATGTAACAATTTCCTTATTGTGCATTAACTGTTTAATGGGCCAAAAGTGTGGTCTCTTAGACCAATTTGCTCTTAAAAAAATGCTGCATGTGAAAATGCTCAAAGCCTTAATGTGGCCTTTCAAAGAGCCAAGCCAGATCAAGTGTGTGGGCCCTATCTTGCACCCAGCGCAATTGACTTTGTCAACGACGCAAGTATCATTCCTAGTTTGCACTCGACGCAAAGCGGACTTTTCCCTCCACAGACGCACGTCTGTAAATTAGGGAGTGACCTTGCGCTCCCGGGGGCGGTTCAGCGAAAAAACGAGGCGCAAACGTTCCCTGGTGCTATTTTGCAGTTTCAGAAAAACAATTCTGCCACAGACCAGGAAAAACATAGTCTAAAGTCAATGGTGCGTTATTCAGATGCTCAGAATCAGAATTCGATCAGATGTTCAGAATCAGAATTCGGTTTATTCGCCATGTATGTTACACAAACACGGAATTTACTGTGGCAGGAAAGTGCAAACAATAAACATATAGGGGTCTTAAATTAAGTAAAAATACTCAAGTTTAACTATTTATAAGAACTAAACAATCTAAGAATAAAACCATTTAAATATAAAATAAAATATATATAAAATAAGAATAAAGAATGAGCAGCATGGGTGGTCAACATAGTGCAATCAGATACTGAGATAAGGTGGCTTATGCATAGTGTAATTGCCATTAGATTTATTTAGACTTATGATAGTTAAATAGATGAATGAATGTCAGTGTGAGTCCTTGGCCTTGTTGAAGAGGCCAGTAGCAGATGGAAAGAAACTGTTCTTATGGCGTGAGGTTTTGGTCCTGATGGACCGCAGCCTCCCTGTTCCAGACCGTAGCTGGAACAGGGAGAGGCCAGGGTGGGAGGGGTCGGCCACAATCTTCCTCGCTCGCCTCAGGGTCCTCGAGGTGGGCAGGTCTTCGAGGGTAGGCAGATTGCAGCCAATCACCTTCTCAGCAGTGCGGATGATATGCTGCAGTCTGCTCTTGTCCTTGGCAGTGGCAGCAGCGTACCAGATGGTGATGGAAGAGGTGAGGATGGACTCAATGATGGCTGTGTAGAAGTGCACCATCATTGTCTTTGACAGGTTTAATTTCTTCAGCTGCTGTAGGAAGTACATCCTCTGTTGTGCTTTTTTGGTGAGGGAGCTGATGTTCAGATCCCACTTGAGGTCCTGGGAGAGGATGGTGCCCAGGAAGCGGAAGGACTCCACAGTGTTGAATGGGGAGTCGCACAGGGTGATGGGGGTTAGTGGGGCTGTATTCTTCCTGAAGTCCACAACCATTTCCACTGTCTTAAGAGCATTGAGCTCTAAGTTGTTCTGGCTACACCAGGTCACCAGGTTGTCAGCTTCCCACCTGTAATCAGACTCGTCCCCGTCAGAGATGAGCCCAATGAGGGTGGTGTCGTCCGCAAACTTCAGAAGTTTGACAGACGGATGACTGGAGGTGCAGCTGTTGGTGTACAGGGAGAAGAGCAGAGGGGAAAGGACGCAGCCCTGAGGAGATCCGGTGCTGATGGACCGGGAGTCAGAGAATTGTGTTCCCAGCTTAACACACTGCTTCCTGTCAGACAGGAAGTGTGTGATCCACCTGCAGGTGGAGTGGGGCACGTTCAGCTGGGAGAGCTTGTCCTGAAGCAGGGTGGGGATGATGGTGTTGAAGGCAGAGCTGAAGTCCACAAACAGGATCCTGGCGTAGGATTCTGGGGAGTCCAGGTGCTGTAGGGTGAAGTGGAGGGCCATGTTAACGGCGTCATCCATTATGGGCCCCTTAGTACCAATTGAGCATCGTTTGCTGACCATGTCCATCCCTTATGACCACAGTGTACTCTTCTTCTGATGGCTACTTCCAACAGGATAATGCACCATGTCACAAAGCTCAAATCATCTCAAACTGGTTTCTTGAACATGACAATGAGTTCACTGTACTCCAATGGCCTCCACAGTCACCAGATCTCAATCCAATAGAGCACCTTTGGGATGTAGTGGAATGGAAGATTCGCATCATGGATGTGCAGCCGACAAAATTGCAGCAACTGCGTGATGCTATCATGTCAATATGGACCAAAATATCTGAGGAATGTTTCCAACACCTTGAAAGTAAGGCAGTTCTGAAGGCAAAAGGGGGTCCAACCCGGTACTAGCGAGGTGCACCTAATAAAGTGGCCAGTGAGTGTATTTTTTTTTTTTCATGGAACCTCACAGTATACAATCTCTACAAACTTGGAGGATAATCCAACCAAACTTTGACAAAATACTCCTCTTATCACTGCAAGGGCCCAAAGCCTAAATATCCTCAGTGTGTGTGGATTTGCTGATTGCAAACTTAGTGAACAGGGATGAGCAATTAAATTCCTCTTTGGATTAATTTACGAGATATTTCCAATTTTACTTACTTCCCCACCCCATGAGAAATTCCTATTACCGTGGTGCATACAAATTGAAACCAATACGAAGCAAGCAAGATTGTGGATGATGAAATCAGGCAGGATAGCACAGGGACAGAATGTCGTCATATTTTTGCACTCAAAATATCCCAGTACTGTATCTACTTGTATCTTTATATGTATATATTTATATATGGTTCTCCCCTACATATGACCCCCCAAAGAATGCTCACGTTATTGGTTTATCAATTCAACTGACCTAAATCAGATGTCTTTATAAACTATTTTGGTTCCAATCTAACCTCTCACCTCTCATAACCTGATAATCACTTATTTTCATTTTGGAAACATTTTTTTTAATCAATAAGATCTATTTGATGCCATTTGGAAGCTTAGCATTCTTAGTTGAAACACAACTATTCAACAGAATGTAGTGGACATTGATTCAATCAGATTACTGATTAAATTAGATCTTGTAACTGACAAGTTTTCTTCAAGGATTGTTTACACAATACAAAACATTGTTCCACCAATTACATGAGTTTAAAGAGTCAAGTATAAAATTCAGGCCTCGCCCGTATCTGTATATTTCTACACAAAAGAAAGATACTAAAAGTAATCTAAATTAATCCTCATTACTATTGCATGAATGTGTCCTGATCTGTAAGGTCAATCAGAGTTCATATGTTGTGGAGGCATGGCGAGTTTTACTTTGTGGAGGTCTGAAGAGGCAGTGGTAATGAGGGTGTGTGTGTCAACTGCAGCGATAACAGATGTTTCTGCAGGCCTTCCGAGTAGACAGCATGTGTTTATAGTGTGAGGGGGGTAAGGAAGAGACTGTTTTTTTTTGCTGCAGTGACTCTTGGCCCAGAGTGTAGAGAGGTGCTGACAGTCCGGAATGGTGAAGGACAGATAGAATAAACCCAGCACCGTCACAGTCCTCACCCAGTTGTTGTGTAACAGTATGGGTGGAGAATTCCTGGAGCCCTACAATTCATAGTTACTGACCATATGGTCAGTAACTTAACTTACCATATTTCTGATTACCCTGGTACCTTCTGTATTCAATGCTTGTACTGAAACAAGCTGTGCTGGTTTATTGCTTCAGTGGGTTTTAGTTGGAGGCTTGTGATATTATATAACTTTGCACAGACACTATAAATAAAACTAATTACATAAAGACAACACTAAAGTCTACTAATGTCGTTTTTCCTGCTGTCAAAACAACGAGACATTCTTGCGTCCACATTTGCATGTGCACGCACATATGCACATTGAAAAGCATTATTAGCATTTCTAACAATCTGAAAAAAATTGGGTGTTATCATGTGCATCAATTGACCAAGAATATAAACCAGCAGATCAGGTTTGAGATCCTACAATTTGCCTTGGTGTCAAGTCATGGGGATTCTACAGACATTGAAGTTCTTGTGACAAGTTTTCTATATCCAGTGCTCACAAGACAATGTTAAACAACAGTTATTGTAATTTGAGGTCATTGGGTCAGAAGCTTTTAGTGGTTCCCTGTACCCATTTTAAAACTAAAGGGGATCAATCATTCCAAGCAGTGGCCCCTCGGTTGTGGAATGCCTTTCCTCCCTTTCAACGGTGTGCAACTTCGGTCGAAGCTTTTCAAAAGCAAGTCAAGACTTTGCTATTCAAGCAGGCTTTTAGTTAGTTGAGGGGTTTTTATGGTTGTCTGTCATGTTTCTATTTCTATTTAAATGTTCTGTATTCTTTATTTGTAGTGTTATATTGCATTTTGTTGTGAAGCACTTTGTGATTTTATCTGCGAGCTGGCAACCTTCGGATTACTAGCCCAATTCCCTCACCGCTCAGCCACCTGACTCCCCTACGTCCCCCGTCACATACAGTTAGGTCCATAAATATTTGGACATTGACACAATTTTCATCATTTTGGCTCTGTATACCACCACAATGGATTTGAAATGAAACAATCAAGATGTGCTTTAAGTGCAGACTTTCAGCTTTAATTTCAGGGTATTTACATCCAAATCAGGTGAACGGTGTAGGAATTACAACACATTTTATATGTGCCCCCCCCCCTTTTTAAGGGACCAAAAATAATTGGACAAACTAACATAATCATAAATCTAATTGTCACTTTTAATACTTGGTTGCAAAATCCTTTGCAGTCAATGACAGCCTGAAGTCTGGAACCCATAGACATCACCAGACGCTGGGTTTCGTCCCTGGTGATGCTCTGCCAGGCCTCTACTGCAACTGTCTTCAGTTCCTGCTTGTTCTTGGGGCATTTTCCCTTCAGTTTTGTCTTTAGCAAGTGAAATGCATGCTCAATTGGATTCAGGTCAGGTGATTGACTTGGCCATTGCAGAACATTCCACTTCTTTGCCTTAAAAAACTCTTTGGTTGCTTTCGCAGTATGCTTCGGGTCATTGTCCATCTGCACTGTGAAGCGCCGTCCTATGAGTTCTGAAGCATTTGGCTGAATCTGAGCAGATAATATTGCCAGAAACACTTCAGAATTCATCCTACTGCTTTTGTCAGCAGTCACATCATCGATAAATACAAGGGAACCAGTTCCATTGGCAGCCATACATGCCCACGCCATAACACTACCTCCACCATGCTTCACTGATGAGGTGGTATGCTTTGGATCATGAACAGTTCCTTCCCTTCTCCATACTTTTCTCTTCCCATCATTCTGGTACAAGTTGATCTTGGTCTCATCTGTCCATAGGATGTTGTTCCAGAACTGTACAGGGTATTTTAGATGTTTTTTGGCAAACTCTAATCTGGTCTTCCTGTTTTTGAGACTCAACAATGGTTTACATCTTGTGGTGAACCCTCTGTATTTACTCTGGTGAAGTCTTCTCTTAATTTTTGACTTTGACACAGATACGCCTACCTCCTGGAGAGTGTTCTTGATCTGGCCAACTGTTGTGAAGGGGTTCTTCTTCACCAGGGAAAGAATTCTTCTGTCATCCACCACAGTTGTTTTCCGTGGTCTTCCGGGTCTTTTGGTGTTGCTGAGCTCACCAGTGCGTTCTTTCTTTTTAAGAATGTACCAAACAGTTGATTGAGCCACACCTAATGTTTTTGCTATCTCTCTGATAGGTTTGTTTTGATTTTTCAGCCGAACGATGGCTTGCTTCACTGATGGTGACAGCTCTTTGGACTTCATATTGAGAGTTGACAGCAACAGATTCCAAACACAAATACCATACTTGAAATGAACTCTAGACCTTTTATCTGCTCCTTGTCAATGAAATAACGAACTCCCATGAGGGAATAACATACACCTGGCCATGGAACAGCTGAGCAGCCAATTGTCCAATTACTTTTGGTCCCTTAAAAAGGGGGGGGGCACATATAAAATGTATTGTAATTCCTACACCGTTCACCTGATTTGGATGTAAATACCCTGAAATTAAAGCTGAAAGTCTGCACTTAAAGCACATCTTGATTGTTTCATTTCAAATCCATTGTGGTGGTATACAGAGCCAAAATGATGAAAATTGTGTCAATGTCCAAATATTTATGGACCTAACTGTAGTCAAGTATATGCTTTCAAGGTCTTTCAACAGATGTTCTGTTAATATGACAAACATGTTGAAACAATAATGCATTTCAACTTCCTGTTCAGCAACATATTCCAAAGATTAAATTTGTCAGACCCAGCAACATTGGACAAAGCTTTTTGTACAACATCAGCAGTGTAGGCTTTTGTTATAGATTTAACCTATGAACCAAAATAACCATTTAGTATACTTGGGATAACAACTTTTGGTGTTACTGTTTACATTGCATTGTTACAGGTAAGGGACATAAAGGACAAGAGTTATATTTTCCATACAAAATGACATACAATACCAATCATACTTTAATATCAAAATGCAGACAAGGTTAAAAAAAAGTATACATAAGATCTGACCCTGCCCCCCAAACATATGGTTACCCCAGCTAAATGACTTCTGAATTCTCCCTTTTCTACATAAAAAAAAGCAAAGATACAGCACCAGGAGATACTCTATTTAAAAAAAATCTGCAATCATTTGTAAGCATCTACAGAAGGGGAAGAAGAAAATCTAAGTGTAATTTTCATGAATTAAGGTTGCTGAAAGCTCAAACCTTTTATTGTTCATCTAAAAGGCACAATTCACAAAAAAGGTCACTCGTTGTAGTGTCTTGTGAATACAAATGCAAGAGACTTTAAATCAAGTCAATGTTTTACATCTTGTTATGTGATTGGCAAGATCAAGGTGGACACACCTTGGTGGTTTGGAGTCAAGCAAGAAAGGGGGAAAGAAAGTCTCCTGCTGAAACTGATACTATTGTATGCAATAAGATGATTGTAGTTAATGTACATAATGACGATCTTGCTATTTCAGAGCTTTCTTGGTAAGTATTGGGCATTCATGTACACATATAGGAGTTTTTTTCCCTTTAAAAAAAAGGATTGAGTAGCACTGTGTTTGTTGTGAACATGGATAATAATTTCCAATTCTTAATGGATTTCTCCATTAACATAAAGTCTAATTATTCTCCCTCTTTCTGTCATGTAAGTTATATCTTTAATTTGTTAAGCACAAATTTGTTCTTGTCAATCATTTGGTACCTTATTCTCTACCATATCTCTTTAACTTCCTCTTGTCTTCAACAAATTGGACTTTACATTGACAGGCAATCTTTCTCCATCTCTGTCCCATCTATTTCTTTTCCCTGTGCAGATGACATCTCTAAAGTGTGCCTTGCCATGTGGCAGGTCATTTTCACCTTAGCAGGCATCTCATTACCATCCAGCACTCCACTGACTTCTGAGTACTCTCTTGCTCTGTCTCTCTCTTCTCTTCTGCTCTGTGTCTTAGTTCTGGAGGCTATTCATCTTCTTCACTAGCCCCATTGTCTTGGCCACTTCATCTTGTCTGTCAACACTTTAGCTTTCCTTTATAAACATTGCTTATTTTCTATGGTCATGGTGCCATGGTACCCCAAAACTAGGAACTTTCCCTCGGAACTCACTGTGTTTCCACAGCAGGAACCACAGTCTAAATTCAGTTCCAGGAAGCAAAAGGCAGGAACCGTGAAGTCCCTGCTCCAGGGGTGGAACTTACAAAATACAGGGACTTTTGATGCAATACACTCATTAAAAAATATCTAAATTGAAAAACAGACACTGTAAGATTAGCATTGAATAAAACATATTGAAACATATTGCTAAATGCTCCTACTCACCCAGAGGGACTGCTTTCTCAGTAGCTACCACACTTAAAAAATGACTGACTGTTTTGATCAAATGAAATAAAAACCTGCTCAAGGCTCAAATGTTTATGACACAGTTTACAGATTAAAACTCCATCTTTTTGTGGTTAAAAAATGAGACACTAACAGTGCGTTCACACTGCAGCGTTTTTTAACGCTCTGTATCGCTCCCACAGTACACCACGCTCGGGGGCGTGTTAGACAAGTTAATACAGAGTTGTAGTTCTCTAAGGTCACTGTTGTAGTCATGGCCAAGCGTGCAGATTTGGGTTAATGTACTCACAATATCGATCAAAATACCACTTTTACACAACATTTATGTAAGTGCAAGATTTTACTAGTGCAAGATTACAGTAGAATACATGTTACGCCACCGGTCACTCAACCAGTCGTTTGTAGGCTGGGCTAGCAGTGGCACAGAACAGTCACGTAATGTGACGAGACTGAATTTAAAAGTAGGCTATAAAAACACACTAGGAACAATGACGACATCGGCAACCATGCACCATGCATTATTAGTTTAATGTAATCTTTAAATTCAGGCTCGTCACATTAGTAACTTTGTTCTGAACAGAACTGGGTGTGCAGACACATACGAAAAATTTCTCCTCCATCTTGAAATTGTGAAACCTAGAAATGTTTATCATGACCAAAGGTTGCTACGTTACAAGAAACAAGAAAACAATCCGATTGGCCAACGCTAGCGTTTTCACGCTCCTCATTTACATAAAGTTGAGAAAATCCAACTTGCAACGCTCCGCTCCGCTCGCCTTCCCACAATGCCCTACGCGAGCGTCAACGCCTGGTTTCATTGAAAATGAATTGGAAGCCGACGCCACGCGCCGCCCGCTCCGCTGCAGTGTGAACGCACTGTAAGGCTATGTAGCACCACCATTGGCCCTTTCAGCAAAAAAACACTATGTGTTTATTGGTATATTGCATGGCTGCCAACTCTCACGCATTGGCCGTGAGACACACGCATTTCAACCAGGTCACACGCTCTCACGCCACACCTTGTATTTCTCATGCTGAGAAGGCAACGGCAACCAAGTTGTCCTGCTAACAGTAATGGACGAGGCGCAGGCACACGGAGTGAAGCAACATAGACGCGCAAACACCTGTGAAAGCTTGTCTCCGGGGGCGGGGGCGGTGCATACACACATGAAATGTCTCTGGGGGGGGGGTTGCTGTGTACGCAGCAAAATGTTGGTTGGCCCCACCAAATCTCGCAAATCCAATTAACACATAACGGAAACAGTTTATGAGCCCCAAAAGGACACTGTCTCCCTTAAAATCCGCATTGTTCAGACGCACATGTGGATGTGACACTTTGACTGACAATTATTTTGATGACAGATTGTATTGTACTTCATTGTTTGGTTAGAGATGGTCTAATGCCAGTGAACAATAATATTCTCTATCAGTGCTGGCGTCAGTAAAAAAAAGTAATCAAGGTATTTCAATGAATTCAAAAGCACCAGCTGCAACAAGACAATGGTACAACAATGAATCATCTGAATTGCTTAGGATGATGAAAAACAGGGAGCACATCCATCATTTGTGGCTGCCAATATGCAATGCATGGTTTACATTGTTTTGCTTTTCCATCAGATCTCCATTCATTTCATTTCCATTTAGTCATTTAGCAGACGCTCTTATCCAGAGCGACTTACAGTAAGTACAGGGACATTCTCCCCGAGGCAAGTAGGGTGAAGTGCCTTGCCCAAGGACACAACGTCATTTTGCACAGCCGGGAATCGAACTGGCAACCTTCTGATTACTAGCCTGCTTCCCTAACCGCTCAGCCACCTGACTCCCCCTGGTGGTGGTTGGGGTGCATGGAGTCAAAATTAAATGGTCCAACAGTCCTAAATTTTGGGAAGGATTTAAAACAAGGGTGTGTTCCCAAGGCTAAGGTATGACTTACTTTGTGTTTTCGCATTAAGGATAATCATCACCTCCATCAGGTGCATAGTCCTTTTTTTATAGGCTGATAGAAGATTCCTCTGTATACCGTAGCTCACTGCTCCTTTTCCCCCGTTTTAGTTTCTCTCTGCTCTGTGAGCACTTAAAAGCCACGCTTGTGCTTAGGTGCATGCAAAAAAAAAATCTGACCAACTATACAGTCTGTATTTTTTCTTTACATTATTATTTGTCAATATAGTCACCTTTTGGAAGAGGTTCTAATGTAAGCAGTGGACTGTAAGTCGTTTTATCTAGCAAACCATAAGACTGGGCTCTCTTCCAAACAAATCGTTTTGCTTGCCATCTTCAATGCCCATAGTAATTTGGCTTTTCAAACAAATAAATAAAATCTGAAGAAACTGATGGATTATCTTTCATTTACAGTGATCTAGAGTCTCCACTATAATGGAAACATTCTTCTTAAAATGCCATACAGTAAAAATCCATTGACATGTTGTGCAGATCTCAGTCAGGTGGCTGAACGTAGGGAATCGGGCTAGTAATCTGAAGGTTGCCAGTTCGATGCCAAATGACGTTGTGTCCTTGGGCAAGGCACTTCACCCTACTTGCCTCGGGGGAATGTCCCTGTACTTACTGTAAGTCGCTCTGGATAAGAGTGTCTGCTAAATGACTAAATGAAAATGAAATGAATGGAGATCTGATGGAAAAGCAAAACATTGTGTCTATTTCCCATTCTCTGTGCGAACACATGAACTGCATTTTTATTTGATTGAAATGACGTGATTAATGAGGTTGATCATTTAGAGATGATACACTCTGTGGGTGGTCTACACATCTGTCAAATGAATTGAGTAAATTATATTATAATGCATGACGAAACTGATACATTATGCATAAGGCATGAGAACATGCCTTACAAGACATACAGGACAGATACAGCACATGTGCACTGTACCCAATTTGTACGACGAGGTGCCACTTACTTATTTCCTTGTAGGATGTGTTTTACATTAAGTGTCTTTATAGACTTTAATTAAATTAATTGTTGGAGATTGATTCACTATCAACAACTGTAGTCCATTTCAATAAACAATGCTAAGAGAACCTTGGAAGATAGGGGCATTTTCTTATTCCTAGTAAGTACACCCACACACACACACACACACACACACACACACACACACGTACAGACAGCAGCCAAAGCCATTATTGTTTAGTTGTGAAAGAAGATAGTCTATTGTCTTATAATGGACTAGGTTTTCTTGAAGTTTTATCTGACCTACACGGGACAAAGACATGAACTGCACATCATCCTTCAGTAATCAGGTAAATACAGGGAAAAGGATGGATGGAGGTAGGCAACATCTATCACATTTTATATTTTTCCCCAGTGAATAATTAAGCACTTTCACACCACTACACAATCAAAGAAGTGTAAAAGAGCTGCACTGCATAGGTATGTACTTTTTGGGGTTTGCATACTATTTAGATGGATTTATGTCTGTGAGCACCCATAACTGATTCTTATGAACTACAGATTAGTGGTTATATTCATAAATTAACATAGGCTCCAAAGTTGTTTCATTATTGGGTGTGCTTTGCCTTTGGCAAGGGCACAACCTTTGTTCTCTCACATATATATTATTATTTCACACCCCTAAGCCTTCGTCAGTATTTGGACTACATAGACAACGTCGATGTCAAAAGTTCCGTCTTGGTAGCGATTGAGTTGCTTGTATTTTTATTTACGTTCCGTTGCACGGTTTAAGTAGAAATTAAGTTTTTGTGGCAAAAAGTGAAGCTAACGGTGGCTAACTTGCTAGCCACAGTCAATGACGCTACTTATGTCACTAACGTCACGAAAACTCGCGTGACTACCTCTAGCAGAACATTAGTTTAGCAGCTTGTTAACTTCTGGGAGATAGCTAAGCTAACTGCTTTACTGCATGGCAGCTGCAGAAACGCCACAAGCAAAGAGGCCAGGGTGATAACTATTTACTAATTTTACTTTGTGATATGACATACAATTGTGATGTGTAATGTACAATACAAGCTGATATTATTAAGGAAGTACATCTACTTTCGGAAACAGTAGTCTACTATTTCACTGAAGTATTAGCATCATGACATTAGCCTCTGTTGCCCGGGCAACACATACTACAGTGGTCTATGATGCATCTGTTTTCAATCGTTAAAATAAACATTCCTCACAAATAAATTTTCGTTGTAGGATTTATTATGACATTAGATTACAAGTAAACGATTTGTGGGTGAAATTATCAGGGCTCTCAAGTTTTGAAGACAGGCAATAGTGACATTCCCCCCCCCCCCTCAAAATTAATTAATTAATTAATTGCTTTTTACCTGACATCTTTGAAAGGCAGCAATGATTAATGCATCCATGACCAGGATATAATGATAAAGTATGACATGATTTTAAAAGTGACCTATAACATCGACTATGCAAAACACTTAAATGTATTTAGTGCTAATAAAATTATTAAGCCTATTTGGAAAAATATGTTTATAATGTGACAATGTCAGTCATCGTGTGATAACGAAAATATGACTAGGCCTAGACTCAGGGGCGATTCTAGGATCAGACCTTTAGGGGTGCTCAGCCCCCAATGACAATGTGACATGAATACAGTGCCTTGCAAAAGTGCAAAACCCCCTTGCTAATAACAGGCATGCAAACAGGTCAAGAGTGAAAAAGGTGAGAAGGATACGGCGAACCCCTGACCCTCTAGGGGGGTCCGGGGGCACTGTCCCCCGGAAGAAAATGTATTACATTTTAAAGTTAAACGCATGAATCTGGTGCACTTTGAGAGCAAAATTAAGAGGCTAGATCTATGTAGAATCTGTGCTCTTGTAAACAATGTCATGTTCTTTTAACCATAAAGACATTTTTTGTATAGCATTGGTTCCAGAGCCAGTTGTAAAGTTGGGAAGCACGGGTAAAATGCTGTGTTGGCCACGGCCACGAATCACGTAGGTTACCCATTTTGGTTTCAAAAAGGTGAGGAGTTTGCATGCCTGTAAATAAATCCCTAATTTCACTGGATAAGAATTCATACATTTATGTATTATTATGCAAAATATTGAATGAATGAAAAAACTAAGGATGTCCCTTCATGAACTTTTTAATTATTATTAAAAAATTATTCAGCACCCCTAAAAAGGGTCTAAAATCGCCACTGCCTAGACTACTTGTTCTGAGCAGGTGTTGTCAGTGAACAGGCTGTAAAACTGTTGGTTTAGTTACAGACACTCATGAAAAACTGATGCTAATTATCTGGGAAACATGTTCTAACAAGTTGTGAATTAGTTGTAACATTAAAACATGAGATCATGACTTACTCTCTGCTCAAAGTGATGCTCGAGCTCCAGTGGTTTCCCAAAAGTGAAAGAAAATGGGTAAAACCCACACAGATTCACTTGAGCTTTTAGCGCAGTCAGTCAAAATTATGGCTCCAGGCACTGAAAAATCCCAATTAACCTTGACAGTGTCTTCTTCTACATCTAGTGTGTTCTGCTGTGCATTGACTGAGAGGGTTGGCAAAAGTAATTGGGGGGATTTCATTCATCGTTACTGGTCTGTGTGACCGTTGCCTACAAGAATGTCAGCTTGTAAAGAATGTGGGCCCAGCCTGTTAGGTGAGATATACTGTATGTGCAATTGGCATAGTATGGCAGTCTGGGGTTATGTTACCTTATTTAACAAACTAACACCTTTCACAAAATTACAAAGATAGATACATGCTTTCCTTCATGTGTGGTTTAAAATGTCTTGATATAAAGGAAAGTTATTCCTGTTTTTTTTTGTGTATTTATCTTATGCCAGTTTTCATACTATAGAGCTCCGGACGTCACGTGACTTTACTGTTTAGTTCGGCATTTTGGTAGGAAAGTAGGGGCAAAAATGAACGGCGCTAGCACGGATTTCAACCTGTCCGAGTTCACTGTGCACTTTATTCAAAAGACATAGGCAGCTATAAAGCAAAACTTGATCGATTAAACATTAGTGATCCACATAATTCTCACAGAGTTATTTTGACGACCTTTACGAGTGAAACGGAAGGCTTCCCTGACCTTCTGTATCCAGATATTTACAACTCTATCAACTTTCATTCATCCTACTCTGGAGAGTCTTTGAAAGCCTACAAAAGCCTGGAAGGATATAAATGGACGCAATCAGCTGGATTATTGATGATGAATATTCAGCTTTGAAGTCTACCGGCTACAAATTGCTATGTGTAACGTTAATGCAGTCAGTTTTATAACTTGTATAGCTAGCTAGCGTTAGCTAGTCTGTAACGTTCGTCAACGGTTAGCTACTAACGTTGGCTAACGTACATTATATCAGTGCACTTTTCATCACAAAAATGCCATTACATATTTATTACAGATAAGTCATTCCAAGAGACTGAATGATCCTCAGTTGAAGCCATGGGTGGTTGTCAGGAATTATGGGGTTCTTCTCTCTGGATCTTAGTAATACTATAAAATGCTCTCCCTTTATCTTTTCCCCGATGGTTCAGGCATCCCGGCGCACAGCAGCTATCCACCATGTTGAATCAACGTTTACTGAAATAGGCAGCAAATTAAACTGTATAATATGTATGTAAGTATATATGTATGTACACTCTGGCGCTCCACTTGGCTCTCCACTTTCCTGCCAAAATGGCGATGACTGGTGCATGCTGGGATTGCGTGACGTCAACTCCCGGAGCTCTATATGAGCGAAGCAAGTTCAGGCATGGCACTCGGGCAGCGTGCGTCATATCACCCATCGCCGTGTTCGTAGCCCATAGGCTTAGCTTGATAGGCAGTGCTATAAAGTCGCACACATGCACGCACACGCATACTCGATTACCTTGTGTTCTGCGCTGCTGCCATTGCTGGTCGCTTCCCGTTCTATGTCTTGTGTTAGCCTATCTTTCGTTTCGCGCTTCCCTGTCCGTCTCTTTGGACCCGGACGGCGTGTGCGTGTTTTAGGGATCTGGAAGAAGGTTTCGAGCTGCTTCCTGATGGTTCTCCGTCCTAGGAGCTCTGCACCTAGCCTGGCTCTGCCCTCCTACGTACTTCTGCTCAATTTTATTTTTGCTTCTATACATAGGTCTGGCCATGAGGTACGTAAGTCAGATTTTTCAGGTTGATTTTCTATCGGCGAATCAGCGAACAGAGGGAGTGGCTGAGAACGATGACGTTGATGCGTCGTGTGCTAGTTTGTGTTGTAGTTCCGTAATGGCGGCGGAGAAAGATGCAAGCAAAGCCATTCGGTCCGTTGTGGCAACGCTGCCGAATATCCAACAGCTAAAGCCGGAGCAAGAACAAGTTTTGCTGAGTTTTGTTGGTGGCCATGATGTTGTGGCCCTCCTCCCCACGGGGTTCGGGAACAGTTTGATTTTCCAGCTACAGCAGCTAGCTCTGTTACAAGGCGAACGCTAGCGATTGGTTATGGCAGATCAGAGTGGCTCTGGGCAGATTCAATAGTTTTAAACTTCAACAGAGTACCCGCCTACAAGGAAGTCAACACTTGTCAATGGAGCGAGGCCAGACTCTCTGTACAAATGCAATGTACGAGAGTCTGGTTAGGACCAGGCTACTCTGCACCTATGTGGTCTGTGAAAACTCGGGACGCCGAGTCAGGGCGCAGTTCCTGTTTGGCCTTGATCGGCCAACATTAAGGACTGTCCGTTGTACAAGATGGGGTTCGGCCACGAGGAGCTGTTCCTGTTTGTTCCTCGAGTGCGGCGAGGCCATTCCATCCGCGCCACTGCGTGCTCCCCCGGGGAAGGCTCCGGGGAAGGGAAAGCGTGGCTCCGTTTCCCGTGCTGCTGTTGTGCTGCAGGGGGCCCACGTCCAGGAGCCAACCACGAGCACTCGCAGCATATCAGGCATGAGGAGCGAAATTTGCAGGTACGGACGTGAATCATGTTCATGTTTTCTCGGTGCGCTGACCTGTTGGACAGGCGTCCGATCGATTGCGGGGAGTAGGATTTGAAATGTTGTGCAAGGACAAATACAATGTGCACGCCTTATCAGGTTAATAGGAGTCAACAATAATGGGGGCATTACGAGATACTTTGCTTCACAAGCATGCATTCAAGGAGCAGCCAGAATTTGCTAGATAGCCTACTTTAGCTAGTAGTGTTACTGTTTTATACCATCTGCCCGGATTGTCGATGCTTGACTGAGCCGAACAGATGAACAGATGCTGCTGATTTTTGCTGTTTAATTGGTTGTCATGACTTCGCTAGTGATTGAAGTCTTCTCACGGTTCCAGTTGCTCATCCTCTCCAGCGGAGAGAGAACGGAGACAGTCGTTAAAATCGTGGAGCGGACAGCTCCGTAATCTAATCGCTCGCATTTGATGACGTTTCTGTAGCAGCAGTAATGATGAATATAGCGGAAACACTGGAGCACATCGGCCGAGTGACATTTCTAAAGTAACAATGGAGACGGAAAATGTTATCGGTTGATAGCTTAAACTTACCGGACAAATTCTGAACGGCAACGAATGTGGAGGAATGAAATCTATGATGCTCTTCTTTGCTATTTCATATGTTAGACGTGTCTGTTACAGTAAAAGACAATCAATACTTAGATTGATTGTCACATTTAGATATACCTAAATGTGTAATGACAATGCTGAACATGTATTCCAGATGTAATCAATGCTTCAGATAAAATAAGTAGCCTAATGATAATGATGAACATATATTCCAACGTATGATTATGCACCACGGGACTGTCTGAGGGGGCCATTCTCAAGAAATGTGTCCTTTCGTGAGAAGAGGAATGCAATATGTCAGCATATTTTCTAGGAATCCGTATTACTGAAAGGCAGCGACCTTAGCCTTGGGATGTCTAAGAACTTTGGCCGAATTGAACGTTGCCGGCGTGTAACCTACCGTGATACGCTGTGCGATGTGTTTCCCGAGTAATGTATCGAGCTGGACGATTACCTGGCATGTATGTTTGTTCATAATCTTCAAGAAGAGCTTGTGAGATGGTCTGTATGAAAGCCAGCGGCTACGATTACTGAACGTGAATTGATGTAACAACCACAATGCCTGTCTGTGAAGGCTGGAATACATGCCTACACCTCCAGGAATAAATGCGCGGCTAGACTGGTCGGCAAGGGACCTCGATTGAGCAGAGTGTTTACCTGGCACACCGGCCCACCTTCCTTCTTCGTTTGCGAATCCCTGGCTCTCGGTAGACCCATGTCAAAGAACTGCAATATGTGTCGGCTGTAAACAATGAGGCACCACGCAGGCTGCATCAAGGGCAGGGCGGAGGACGGTATAGGGCCCAACCAGTCGTCCGCTGTTGGCCCAATGCCGTGTATAGATTTCAACGTAAATGTATGTCGCTATGCTGATCGCAATATCTGCATGCTGCAGTTAGCCTGCGGGGAACGCATCCCGATCTGAGCCCTCGCCAAAGGGCAAGTGAATACCGTCAACCCCTGTGAAAGTCGGAGACTTGTGCTGCATCAGAAGCATCCCAATCGTTGTTTGTTTACTTGCTAATGTCCTGACTCGTGGGTTTTATGCCGGCTGAGCCGCCGACGGTTAGTCATGTGTGCAATAGCCTGCGCTCCGAGAGCCGGGCGTCGTGGATGCACTCGTCCAAAAAGTAGCAAGGGTTCAATCATGATGGGGCTTTTCAAGTATCTCCTCTCCGGTCGTTCAGACCGGAAAGGAGATACTTGAAAAGTCAATAAGGTGTAGCCACATGCTAATAGTCGGGCAAGAGCGCCTTACAAGTGACCTGCCGGCTTCGCACGGTGGCGCAGTAGCCAGCATTAACGGCTTGATTCCACGTGGGCCCTTTTAATGTGTTACGCTAGTGTGGACAATGCCATCCAAATGATAAAATCGCAGGCACGGCTGGGCAAGCGGATGTGAGCGAAGCGTTCAGGTCCTGCCTCGTCACCCGTCTCAAAGCATCTGTTCAGTGTGCGCTGACGTGGTAACAATTTTCTGTTCGGGTGACATGCGGCTTCTGCAGCAGTCCGTGCATGTTCGACACGCTGTCGGGAGCGCTGAGTTGATTTGTTGAACGAGCGTTCTGCACTGGACAATTTTAGTAGCGGATTTTTCGTGTTCTCCTCCGGTTGCATTTCCGTGCTGTATTAGGGCCGGGTGGTTCCGTCACAGTGCTACTCTACTTTTCATCTTTAGATCCATAGACGGTTATTGTATGCACCATCTTGCCCCAGTAAATACTTGTTTGTATGAACTTCCATGACGAATGAAGCAGATTCTGATTCCGATTCTGCAGCAGCACAACCTATTACCCGCCTGCACTTCCACATGAAAATCCTATGACTCTGCCTGGCTTCAATATTCTATACATACTGTGGTGCGTTCTCTGTGAGCCCTCTGCCTGTAAACATGTCTGTGCTGTGCCCTGTCATGGTGCACCGTTCGAGTCCCGCAAGCTGCAACCATTGTCCATCAAAGCATTTGTGGCAGGTGGCCAGTTGTACGTTCAGTGTGCGAATCCTTCATCAAGCAGCCTTCTGGGGAGCCCGTCTATCCGTCTTGTCATAAGCGGTACACGGAAACAGCGTCCAGAAAGCAGATAAACGTCTCCCTATCCCTCTCCCTTTACTGCACAACTACTGTAGTGTCCGGTCCGAGACAGGGGTGCTTCGTGCTAAGTCGACACCCTGCTCGATAGTGTTTCTCACGGCTTTCTGCGGTACGGTGAATATGTCTACATGCCCCTCTAGATGCACTACTTTCTATCGTCTTGCGATCTCACCATGCATGTCCGATTTCATAACGGGAAGTGGGATGTTCACTGGTATACGGAGTAGGGCCTACTTCAAGCTGATGTGACATGTAAAGGCACCACCATTGTGATGGTCCAAACTAACTACCTTTTGTCCCCTCTCCTTCGTGCGCCGGTACCTGCTGTACCGCCCCCGGGCGACACCTGATGAGCCCGTTTACCAATGACGCAGCCGGCAAGGCTACGACCAGATCGTGTCTCACACAACGCCACGGAGTTCTGTGCGAGCGATTTGGCCTGTCCCCGGAGCTGTATACGGCGCATTCCTTCCGGATCGGGTGTCCGCGCTGGACGTTGTGGAAGCGCAGAACTCATGAGCGCTTGAGAACAGAGACTGTGACTGTGTGTCGGGCAATGTTTGCAGCTGGTACACAATAGAGGCTTGCATTTGATAACGCTCAGCGACTGTCTACTCTAGACATAGTGCTCAAGCTGAGAATGTGCTCAAGCTGAGAATGTGCTCAAGCTGAGCAAGCGCTCAAGCCGAACGGGTCTGAGACCTCCGGCAACCAATGTGTTGCCGGAGTGTTCCGCATGTATCCTGTGCAGTGTTGCCACAGTTACTTTGAAAAAGTAATCTGATTACTGAATACTCCTTTAAAAAGTAACTTAGTTACTTTACAGATTACTTGATTTTACACGTAACTAAGTTAGATTACAAGTTACTTTATTAGTTATATTCAGCAGCTGCCGACAACACCCCCGCCGCCCCAACATAAAAATGACAACCGGTTTTGCCAACACTGTTTTTTTGAAGTGCATTTTAACAGTAATGTACACAACAACAATGTACAATGTATCTCCTGACATTTTAAGTTGAACTTAAAAACTATTTCCTGAAAAAAGACATGTTGGTTTTGCAGTTCAACTTTTGTTGTTTGGGTGGCGGGGGACCTCCTGCTCTCTGCTTCGTACCACCTTGTGGGATTTGCTCTGTAAATTTAACTGTGCAGTGCTGTGACTAAAATATATATTTTACTATTAATGACAAAATAGTAACGCACAGTGACTTGGACAAGTAACTTTCATCTGATTACTGGTTTGGAAATAGTAATGCGTTAGATTACTCGTTACTGAAAAAAGTAGTCAGATTAGAGTAACGCGTTACTAAGTAACCGCGTTACCAGCATCACTGATACTGTGGCTGGGTGGCTTTGTACATTGCTAATGCTAGAATGTCTCTTCGGATCTCCATGTAGCCATGGCGATCTGCAGACGTGCTCTGATGCGCTAAGCTAGCCATCAGAATTGTCTACATGGGGATATCCGTTGAGATGCCCTGGACTCCCAGGGAACAGCGAATGCTCCGCTGACACATTTGTTCTCACATCCTCATGTAACATCCCATGTCTGTGCACACACGCACCTTCGCGTACATCCTTTGGGTCGCCGACGGGCGCTAGAGGGCAGGTCTCTATAGGTAGCATAAATCTGCCCTGTATGGATGAGAAGGCTATCAGAACATCCAATGCTGGATTTCTCTGTAGAATCTCCGTTGCCTATGCGCATGCATGCTGCACGCACCATGGCTTCTGTCGGAGGTATCTCAGGATGTACCACGGATACCGGCCAGGGAACAGCATGCCGCTGACACACACACGTACACCTTGTTCCTTCCCACTAGATAACATATCCCTGTGTTCCAGCATAGCGTCTTGTGCTGCCTTCGTGTACATCCTGGGCTAAATGTCGATGGGCCGCTAGTGTCAGCGATGCTCTAGAGGTGGCATCTGCCCGCATTGGATGAGAAGGGTACCAGAGAGATGATCGTGTATGGGGCTGGTTGCGGGCGCCCGTCTCGTCGAGCACTGGGTCTGGACGGGACGTGCGTGTGGGACAGTTCCGTAGACCACGCATCAGAGGGTATGAAACATGACGGATGTGCACACATAGCCTTAGTCATTGTTAATTATGGCATGACCTGGGCATCCAGAAAACGCCTTGTTTTTCGTCACTAGTAAATTAGTGGGATGTCATGTGGTCCTCCTGTGACACAGGAGGAGCGACGCGCCGCTCTACGCATAGTATAGTGTCAGTGTATCGCTTGTTTTTTGTGTTTTGGCCACTAGAGGTCCTCATGCCCGGCTTGCTCAGCTCTGATTTGTGTTATTAGGTTCACCTGGGCCTCGTTCTGTTAGGTGTATTTAGGGGACACTGTCTCATGCCTACCTTGCTTGTTGTTTAGGTTTTTCTGATGCCGGTTGCCTATGCAAGTTCTGTTTTGGTTGGAGTGCTACTTTTTGTTATTCTTACTTTTGCTGAGCCAATTAAAACCTTCAGCCTCTCCAGTACCGTGTGTGTCTCACTTTTGGGTTCACCCTCCTGTGGCTCAAGAAATGTGAGTGGACCCCTCACACTGGAAATCCAAGTTCGAGTTCCGGCTCTGACAGAAACAACAAGCCACCAGAGACGCAAGAGCTCCTCGCTACCGTGGCCCAGCATGAGGCCTCAGTCCGACGTCATGAAGCAGCGCTAGCCCAGCAGGAGGTCTTGATGGCTAAGCATTCACAATTGCTGTCTGATGTCATGACCTATGTCCCCCAGATCTTCGATCGGCTGTCTTCTGTCCAAGCTTCGGCCGCAACTGCTGCTGCTGTACCACTCCCGGACCCTCAAAGGTCAGCTCCCCTTGTGGAACCTCGCCTACCTCCACCACAACGATTCTCGGGGGACCCCAGTGCTTGTGGTGGATTCCTCACACAGTGCTCTCTCTCTTGTTTGAGCTACAGCCATCATCATTCCCTTCAGACTGGGCCAAGATAGCCTATATCATCACTCTCCTTTCTGGTAAGGCCCTCTCCTGGGCAACAGCCGTCTGGAATGCCCAGAGCCATTGCTGTTCAGGATATTCTGCATTTGAAGAGGAATTCAAACGGGTCTTTGATCATCCCATCAGTGGCCGAGAGGCGTCCAAACGATTGCTGTCCCTCCAGCAGGGCAGTCGCAGTGCTGTGGAATATGCCATCCATTTTCGCACCATTGCAGCAGGGAGCGGCTGGAACAACGAGTCTCATGGTGTGCTTCCAGAACGGCCTCTCTGAGGCACTCAAAGATGAATTTGCAACACGAGAGCCTACCAATGATCTAGAGACCCTCATCGACCTGGAGGTACAGCTCGATAATCGCCTGAGTGAGAGAAACCTGGGTTGCCAGTGGGGTGTCACACCTGTCAAGTCAGTTCCCACTGAGAAGTTACCCCCAGCCCAAGAAGGCCCAGAACCCATGCAGTTGGGTGGCACCCGGATCTCCTTGTCAGAACGTGACCGCCGCATGAGGGAGCGTTGTTGTCTACTGTGGACTGCCTGGACATTTCCGTTCTGCCTGCCCAGAGCTCTCGGGAAACGCTCGGTCCCATACAGGCATGGAGGGACTGTAACGGGAACTACTTGCTTTGCCCTGCCCTCCGATTCCGTTTTTTTTCCTCCCCGTCACCCTTGCTTGGGGAACTCAGGAGCATCAACTCAAGGCCTTGGTGGATTCAGGAGCAGCCGGGAACTTTATGGACTTATCTCTTTCTAGGGGTCTCCAGATCCCCTCGGACTCACTCGCTACACCTCTGACAGTTACTGCACTGGATGGAAGACCCCTGGGTCCCGGGAAGGTAACCCTTCTTACCTCTCCCCTTCGCCTCTCCATTCACCAACACCAGGAGGAGTTGTGTTTCCACCTGATACAATCTCCAGAGCTCCCTGTGATCCTCGGCCATCCCTGGCTTCTTCGCCATAACCCTCACCTCGACTGGTCCACTGGCGCTGTCCTCAGTTGGAGTCCCACTTGTCGTGTCCCCTGTTTGGGCAAGAGGCCCCCTGGGGACCCTGTTCTCGAGTCTCAAGATCCCCCTGACCTGTCTCAAGATACCCCAGACCTATTTCAAGTTCCCAGTCAGTACCATAAACTCGAGGCAAAAGAGTTCAGTAAAAAGAGAGCCACCTCTTTACCCCGCATCGCCCCTATGACTGCGCCATTGAACTGTTCCCGAGTACCTGTCCCCCCAGAGGCCATATATTCTCCTTGTCTTCTCCCGAGCGTGCAGCCATTGACACGTACATTGAAGGGGCTCTCGCAGCAGGGATCATTCGGAAGTCCACTTCTCCTGCTGGGGCTGGTTTTTTCTTTGTGGGCAAGAAGGATGGGGGCCTTCGACCCTGCATAGACTACAGAGGCCTCAACAAAATCACTATCCGGAACCGTTACCCATTGCCGCTTATGGCCTCGGCCTTTGAGATACTGCAGGGAGCCTCCATCTTCACCAAACTCGATTTGCCCAGTGCCTACCATCTTGTGCGCATTAGACAAGGTGATGAGTGGAAAACCGCATTTAACACTCCTACCGGGCACTATGAGTACCTAGTTATGCCCTTCGGCCTCACCAATGCTCCTGCTGTTTTCCAGGCTCTGATAAACGATGTCCTTCGGGACATGCTCAATCAGTTTGTATTCGTCTATCTGGACGATATTCTCATTTTCTCAAGATCCCTTGGTGAACACATCGAGCATGTAAAGAAGGTTCTTGGACTCCTTCTCGATAACCACCTTTTTGTCAAGTCCGAGAAGTGTACATTCCATGCGACCCAAGTACAGTTCATAGGATTCATTATTAAGCCCGGCCATATTCAAATGGATCCCCGGAAGGTCCAAGCCGTCACGGATTGGCCCACTCCCGCGTCTGTGAAGGAGGTGCAGCGATTTCTTGGCTTCGCCAACTTTTACCGCAAGTTCGTTTTGAACTTCAGCTTTGTGGTGGCTCCCCTATCAGCTCTCACTAAAGGGGACAAGGCGGCCTTTTGCTGGGGTCCCGAAGCGGAGTCAGCCTTCAACAAACTCAAACTCTGCTTTACTACTGCCCCCATTCTTGCTCTCCCCGACCCAGACAGACTCTTCGTGGTGGAGGTAGATGCGTCGGATGTGGGGGTTGGAGCAGTGCTTTCCCAGAGGGGGGAGGACAACAAACTTCATCCATGTGCCTTCCTTTCACACCGTCTTACACCAACAGAGAGGAACTACCATGTAGGAGACCGTGAGTTACTGGCTGTGAAACTGGCACTCAAAGAGTGGAGACATTGGCTTGAGTGGGCCGAACACCCATTTCAAGTGCTCACCGACCATAAAAATCTGGAGTACATCCAGCAGGCCAAGCGGCTCAATCCCCGTCAGGCACGCTAGTGTCCTCTCCTTTTAACGCACAAATGCACAAAGCACTTCATGGGTCATCACTCCTGTGTATTCTTTCTCTCTGCCATCGAGGGCTTCGTTTGATTTGGTAAGCCATAAATCATAGAGAGACCCCTTAATGTCCCACAAGCTCTATAGATGGGCATTGGAAGGATTCCCAGTTCCCAGCATTAAATCTCCCAGCAGACTTCAATTAGAATGTAGAACGTAGCTGATTTGCAACAACTTTAAACTTAGCACCAGCCTTCTGCCAGGCCTCCTCATACACACCTAGCAGACTGTCCCCAACACATGCATTGGTGGCTGATAAAAATAGACTAGTGACAAGCCTTGTCTGCTAATTGGCATGCTAATCTGTACTAGCACCTGCACCTGTGATTCTTTTCACAGGCGCAATGCTGATTGTTTCTATGGTTTAAGTGCAGTGGATCGACTGTCAATACAGTTTTCTGTAACTGTTCAAACAACCAAAATGAACTACAACAAGGCAGGATAAGTGTTGGCGTTTCTGTAGCCAGATTTTTCATTAATGAATTTGACTGTGGTCTGAACTGAAAAAAAGCACCTAATAATAAAAAAGTGGTGAAAGTGGTGTAAAATATGCAAACAAAGGTAAGGTTATACAGAATCATTGGGAGGTCAGATGGCTGAGCGGTTAGGGAATCGGGCTATTAATCAGAAGGTTGCCGGTTCGATTCTTGGACGTGCATAATGACGTTGTGTACTTGGGCAAGGCACTTAACCCTACTTGCCTCGGGGGGAATGTCCCTGTACTTACTGTAAGTTGCTCTGGATAAGAGCGTCTGAATGACTAAATGTAATCAGAGAAATTATAACCAGTAGGCCGATGCAGCAATTTGAGACTCAACAACTGTTTTGATATTCTTAGTGATACATAATATTGTGTGGTATGAAGGTGGCATAGGTTTTGGTGTAGGCCTATATTTTAAAGCATATCTCCTACACAAATCTTTTTCCCCAACTAACTGTAGCCAATTCACCTAACACTTCTGGTAGTTTTAACACAGAGAGATAAGAGAGGAATCCTAATAGGTAGAATTACCTGGTCCGGAACAGAAGGAGGCAATTACAGCCAATATACAGGTGAAACTGAGATAAGGCATCCACGAAACTCTGTCCTGGGGAACCGGGAGAGAGAGAAGGAGTGAATTGATTTTAATGCGTTCTGCGTTGCCAGAACAGAAATTACATTGGTCCAAAATGGTCCCACAGAAGGACTTTCTGCCTGATATCTACTGTTCGTAGATAAACATCACTTCCAAACTTAGAGTTAAATTGGTCAATGAGATAGTGCAATCCATATGTTCTTACCGTCTAAAGATGTAGACGAGTGGAAATACAATACGGAATAAAATATTTAAGATGCTCTCTCTCTCTCTCTCTCTCTCTCTCATGCTTTGTGCCCACTATGTGCTTTATAAAACTGTATTTGGTGTATTTGCTCCCATAATAAGAAAACAGTATAATGCTACATTTATAGCGGTACCTGTACTGTTCTGTTAATGTACTGTTTATGTGATAACAGCCAATGACCAATTATGCTATTGTAGTTCACATGATGTTAGATTGCAACATAATTAACACAGGTAACTAACCTACTTTAGGGTTAATGTATTCGTTGAATACTAGTCCAATAAGAGACTGTGGACTAACACATGCATATTATCTGTCTGCTCACCGTTTGCATTGTTAATGACTTAGGATTTAATTAACGATGCAAAAACTGCCTTTGAACTGACCTGGAAGTTGAGGAATACAGTGAGAAGGCTGAAGCACACAGCCATGGCAGAGAAACCAAATATGAGCAGAGGTCTTCTTCCAATTCGCTCAATTACAAGACCCTGTATGTAGAAAAAGAGACCAGAATAAGAAAATGTTGTTGGCTGAATATCATGAAGCACAGTTTGCTTGAAGGTATGTATTTTTTTCAACCTGCACATCCTACTGAGATAAAGTGTCCTTTTTCTAAACAAGACCCCACCGTTACATGGTTTGTCAATGTTATTTTGCAGGGGTAATAAATAAAACACACATTTTTCAACCCCTTTAGGGGTCATGACCAAAGTTCACAAACTTCTATTGACAGTGTAATGATCCTAACCCTGCAACTCCACCCACAAATAGTTTTTCAGCAAGAGTTATGGCTTTTTTCCCCTCCATAACCACTCCCAAGGATCAAAGCATGTAAGTATTAACAGTGAAAGCCTCCACTCAAACCAAGCTGTGGGATTGAACAGTCTTTCAGAGGTCATTGGTTTAGAGTCACTCTCCAGGGGGTCCCCGAGTAATAAAGATGGAGAGGAGAGATTAATGAGGGTTTTCACACGGTTCTCTCTGCAGCTCCGGAAAAGAAAACTGTTTTTGAATTTGTGCAGACTGGAAAGCAAAAAAAGTTGAATATGTATATGCATTGTGTGTCAGCTTCTGTATATGTGCTTGGCTGTGTTGTTGAGTATTGGTTGGTTACTCCTAATGGCACGGTCTCTTAGCTTTGCATTACAATACATGTGGTCCTTTGACTAACACTTCCTCAAGGCAAAGAGCTTTGGTCAAGAATGTTTCACGGCAGCACTGGGCAGCAAATGAGTTGAAGAGAGAAAGGATGATAAAGTAGATAAAGTGGGAGCTCATTTATTCATCAGCATTACAATCTTCACCAGGTTTGTTGTCCATAACCATGCTCGACCTGCCATGCTTCCCCACAACTGATAAATTCATAGGATGACTGATATTCACAAAATATTTTTGTCAAAATGTTTGTAATCTGTGTTGTCTTGCGCTGATACAGCAGCTTACATCATAGGCTGATAAAGATATTGTCAGCCTATGATACATGCACGGAGCGTAGGCCTACAGAGTTTCCCAGTGTTTGATACATTTGGCCGCAGACCTGTCCAGTTAATCCACTCAAGGGGGACATGAATTATAGGCAGCAGACCACCACTCAAGGTGACTTCTCTCTCAATCACAGCCCTATCTGCTATTTAAAATATCAGGTCTTTGGGACATGGCTATACAGTATGTGAATGCATTAAGATAAATCAGAGCAAACATGCAGGCGTTGACCTTAGCGATTCTATTGTTTTCTCTCTGGTGTCACCCTACTGTCATAACCTGACAGAATAGTTGCAAAAATTGTCGCTATCCATTCTGCCCTCATGGAAGGTCAGTTATCGTTAACAGATTGCCTGAGTATGGTCTGTCAACATTTGATATAACTTTTTCTGCAACAAAACGCTTGTGGCATGACATTAACCCTAATGTGATGTGTCACAGTCCACTTTGTGACATCATTGGTAAGACACGCTACCCATAGGTGTGTTTCCTCGGCAACAGAGGCAAACTGTAAAAGGGCAATGGCACAGTTGGACAATGGCATGTGTGGGGGATAAATGGCAAATGTGAAAAAGTGCATTATTTAGACATTAGGCAACCATTTAGTTGTAATATTAGTATGGCAATGACCCCCAAGACAAAACATCTGGGGTAGGGGTGGCTATGTATGAGGCAAGAATAATGCTCATTCATCTTAACCCTTGTGCTGCCTTCGGGTCACATGACCCAAAGGTTCATAACGAACCATCGTTGTGTTTACCCAATTTTACCCAATACAAAAACAAATAAAAATAATTTTCTTTTAACCTTTGCAATGTGGGGGGTCTGAGACAGCCCAACGGTTAAAAGAAAATGCTTCACTTTGTTTTTGTATGCGGTAAAGTTGTCACAATACGACGGTGGGTCACAATGACTGATGGGTCAGAATGACCCGAAGATAACACAAGGGTTAACTTGAGAACCTGAGATCTTTTCACAACCTTTATTAAGATAGCTAATACCGGTATGTTATTTACACAATACATGATGACTCATTACTGTGGCATTCTGGACTGTGTGTATTTTTTTTAACTCTGGTAAGGACAGCCACATCAGGATATAAACCTTTAGACAAGACAAACCCCCTCCCCTGAAAGGCCAATTAAAAGCTACATAAGTCAGTGGGGGCTTTCTCTAGCCGTACATCAAAGCACTGATGTGAAAAAGGAGTGTGGAATCATCACATCAATGGCTAGTCCAGCCCAAGTATAAGTAAATAATTGCTCCATATTGCTCATCTTACACAAGCTTAACCCTTGCTACTGTACAGACTTACAGAGGAATTTACTGAAAAGGGCCAATTTTATTGTAATTGATGATTCATTAGTGGAATGCAGAACAATAATTAAAAAAAATATTCAACCAGCTTGCATGAAAAACAATCAAAAACATTGCTTTGATGTATAATTAAAGTGAAGAGTTTCTGAGGCCTTTCAACGCAGTTGAAGTTGACTGACAAGTCAATATGAATGTTTAACAAGCGGTTTTTGAATGAGCAAAATGAATACAACTGTCAATCATCTTTTCTTCCTTAAAGCCATCTCACTATGGACCTCTCACGCAAGCTTCATTAAACTTAATTAGTATGCCTTCAGAACTGTTGATTGCTGATGTACAGTCCAGTAAGGGATCTAGTTTCAGAGAGTGAACTAGTGTTGACAAAATGTATTACAGCAAATTACATTTGAATCTGCCAAAAGCGTTTCAATGTGTCAGAAAACATTTTCAGGCAAGGCAAAAAATGTTACATACTGAATTTCATTTTCTCTCTTTTTGAGTGAAAGAGAGTGAGTAGTGTGTCATCCTATTAAACATTTAGAGAAAGAGAATAGGAGACCAACAAGCAGAGATCAGAAAGTAAAAGCTGGGGATGGAATGGATATTATGCAATAAAGATACACTAGGTAACATACAGTATATGCTTGGAAAGCCGAGAATGTCATCACCACTCAATTGCTCCTACACATTTATTTTTTATTATTTATCCTCTTTACTACAGCACTTCCATCTGGCTTTACTCTTGAAATTCCTTCCCACGTGAAAAACTATTAACTATAAACTATTCAAATTGAAATGACTGCTGCTAGTACTCGACACTGTACTCAATTCAAGCATTTATCTCCAATTCCACAGTGTGACTAGTGTGATATTTTAATTATATAGTATCTCTACTATTATTCCTATTTAAAACTCTGGAATGTTGTGTTCTCAGGAACAACCTGCTGGATCCCCACCAATCAGGAATCAAAGCCCGTCACTTAAATGCTTTCCTAGTGGTGATGGATACCCTAAACACAGTTAGAGCCTCCAACCTCTCATCTGACTTGATCCTTCTTCACCTGCTCGCAGCCTTCGACACTCTCAACCACCTGACCACACTGCTGTCTTGTCTTGACTACTGCAACCCCCTTTTAGCAGGCCTACCAGCCTGTGCCACACACCCTCTGCAGCTCATCCTTAATGCAGCTGGACAGCTGGTCTTCAAACCTGACCCTTACCCCTAGGACATAATCCAACCTTATTGGTTGACCTGAAAGAGGGGTTCATGCTCACCCACTCTGCCGTGCTTCTCCGTCCTTCTCCCCAGCAGTGGAACGATATCCTGGTTCAACTACGCACCACTCACTCCCTGCCATCTTTTTGATGATCACCACTTCAAACGTCACAGACTAAGCAACTGACTTCAGGGCACGTCACACAGTAATCATATGTACATTATTTGTCATGGTATCTGCTAAATTGACTTTTTTGTGCATGTTGTATTTGAGATCTTGTTTGTATAACTGTCTTGTTACAGACTAAACCTGACTACACCGACATGTTGTTCTATGGTCTCGTGGTATTATGCAATATTGTAGTTGAGATCACGGTTTTGGCACACCAAATACAGATGTTTTTTTTGCAACAACCTTTGTAATACAATAAGATCAGGGCTCTTCTTATCTTTGAATATCTATTTGTATGTCGCTTTGAATAAAATAATTTTCTAAATAACGAAATGTTCATGTAAATGTCAAAGCTGTGACTGTCTACGAGACATCACTCTTTCAATAGTGCCTCTGTGAAAAATACGATACACTTTCAAAAGTGACAAGCTTTCAAAACATAACGTGTTTTTCAGACCACCTGCTCAACAGAGCTTGAATGCTCTCTGTCCTGGACAGACACCAGTCGGCAGTTTTGCTACCACTCTTCTCTGAATAACATCTTTTCTCTTTTGCTTCCTTACATGATAGGCTGCAGTGAAGTGGCTGAAGAACCCCCAGATTCATCTCTGAACCCGTTTTATTTTCTCTGTACACTGCTAAGGCCCCTTTGTGACTCTGCTTTACTCTCCCCCAGGCGGCAATTCTAGGTCTGCTTACCTTTTTAACCCTTGTGCTGCCTTCGGGTCACATGACCCAAAGGTTCATAACGAACCATCGTGTTTACCCAATTTTACCCAATACAAAAACAAATCATTTTCTTTTAACCTTCGCAATGTGGGGGTCTGAGACAGCCCAACAGTTAAAAGAAAATGCTTCACTTTGTTTTTGTATGTGGTAAAGTTGTCGCAATACGATGGTGGGTCACAATGACTGATGGGTCAGAATGACCCAAAGATAACACAAGGGTTAAGCTGAATCCTCACAAGATGGTTCTCCATCCATTAGGCCTGTGTGCTCTATCCCTATTGACTACTCTCAGTGTTTCCCCTACCATTATATTAGGGGGGCGCCCCGCCCCCCCAACGGCCCTCCCCTCCCCCCCTGAAGGGTCAAGTAAAAAAAATATTTAAAAAAATCAGTCATTTAAGGTTACCTTTCCTATAAAACAGGTCTATAGCTTGCTCTTTTATTAAACAAACTAAATGGCCTTATGTTATTTATCTTATTTACACGACGGCATGTCATTTCCCCGCCGCCGCGCGACCACCCCCAACCCCCCCCAAAGCTGTAAACCTAGGGGAAACACTGACTTTTCAAAATTGTACCTTAAATCTGCCGAAAACAGAGTGGATAACAATATAACATATATTGAGATTTAAGAAGATATAAGAAGTAAGGCTCAATACACCTTGCAGAGTATTTTGTGATATAAATTACATTTAAGAATATCTTGACGTTTAGATAACAGTGTGTATTCTGCACTCATCAGTTTCTAAGAACCAAATAGAATGAATACATTTTTGAGGATTGCTTATGGAGTTAAGGGAAACTGCAGCTGTGTCACGCCCACTGTTTTGTTTACTGGGTCAAACAGAAAGAGTCAGTAGTAGTTAAATCATGTTTATTAACCCTTGTGTTATCTTCGGGTCATTCTGACCCATCAGTCATTGTGACCCACCGTCGTATTGCGACAGATTTACTGCATACAAAGACAAAGTGAAGCATTTTCTTTTAACAGGTAGGCTGTCTCAGACCCCCCACATTGCAAAGGTTAAAAGAAAATTATTTGAATTTGTTTTTGTATTGGGTAAAATTGGGTAAACACAACGATGGTTCATTATGAACCTTTGGGTCATGTGACCCGAAGGCAGCACAAGGGTTAAGAATACACATTTTTCTTGGCAATATGGTTCTGCTCGCACTGACTCTCCGCCGGTAATCCAACGAGACACCATCTTGACATTGTGGCAGAGAGCTCGATACACATTCCCCAAACAAGACCAGACGAGTGTCACTAGTGTACGTGAACCCGGCTCACTGATGTCGTAATGTATTGACAGGGCCGTTGCTAGGAATTCTGGGCCCCCTGAAAGAATATTGGTGTGGGCCCCCGCCCCCGACTTTTGATCACCAAAGATCAATTTAACTTTTGTCTTAGACTATAGGCCTACGTATTATAATTTTTCTTTCTTTTCTTTCTTTTTCTGTTTCTCTATGTTCTTGACAGTGCCTGATGCAATGCACCCAATTTGTTTTGTTTTTTCAATTAACCACTCAACAAAGAGTCACTGGGTATTATGTAAAAATCAAGCACCTGGTGCAACACACCCAAACTCACATTATCAATGCCATAGCTCTAGAGAAACAGCTTCACTTTATCATTGTATGAGGACGGCAAGCTGTAAGATTAGCCCCTGCTTAACATTTACAAGACTCATGTCAACAGGCTACCATAGCAGTTTAGTTTTAGTAAACACTCATGTAAGAATGGAAAATTGTGTCTCACTGCTACTGGAAATTTTTGACAGCGTATTATAACGTTTGGCGAATTATAACCTTACTGATCTTTTCTGTGGATAATATTTAGTGTATAATTTTGTAATGTCAGCCTTGTCAGGCGATTATTTTACACTGCTGACCACAATGTTAAACGTCAGTGTCATTCGGTTAACGCAGTAATGTTAGTAGCTGGCTAAGCGCTAGCTCCTAACATTAGTTACTCCAACATTGTGACGTTGGACGAGGCGAGCTATGCTATTTCTCGTGAACTGCAGGGCGCCTGTGCAGCTATCTTAACACTCTCACCTTTCTTAGCTAAAAAAAAACGCTGATATTCTGGGCGCCGTGAATTGTCATCACCTTTCACCCCTAAACGACGGCCCTGGCTGTGGGCCCCTAAAATTGTCATCACCTTTCACCCCTAAATGACAGCCCTGTGTATTGATGCATTACTGAGCGTGTGACTGCGACTGTGTGGCACGGTGATGCTGTCCAAGCACTGACTGCAAATGTGTAGGAATTGAAATACATGCAAATAGGCTGATTCGACCAGACATTTGACACAACTGTCTCTGGAGGAGGGGATCCCTCACTGAATTGCTCCTCCCAATGTTTCTTCAATTTTTTCTCCTGTAGTGAGTTTTTCTGGGAGTTTTTCCTCGTCTTCCCTGAGGGTTTAGGTTGGTTGAGGGGCAGTTCTATGGGCGTATGTGAAGCCCTCTGTGACATGCTTGCGTGTAAAAAGGGCTATACAAATAAATGTTGATTTGATTTGGCGTTTGAAAGAAAATGTGGGTAAATACCAGGTTTTAAGTAGACTGCCCTGCTGTAAGTAGGAGTGTCAGGCTGTGTAATGCGACGGTGTGCTGAGTAACATCGAACAAATCTTGGAGTCTCCTGCATGAACCAGCTTCGCCCAATTTTGCCCTGCCCTAGTGTTATGTCTGTCTCCCTGGGTGTTTGTTCCGGTACTGGTCTCTCCTGGTTCACTGCACCTCCTGTCTCTCGTTTCGATTGAGCTTTTGTCCATGTGTTAATTACCTTGCCCTGTATATATGTTTGCTCCTTTTGTCAGTCCTTGTCGATCGTTGTACCAATGTCTGTGAGTATCCCTGTCGGGTTATGTCTTGTATTAAGTAAAGTCCTGGTTCTTGTTATCCAGCCATTGTCTACTTGCTTTTGGGTCCACCTCCTACACACTCACCTTGTGACAAACTGAGAATTTGAGTTCAGGTTACTTTGACACAAAAGTACTTTCCCTAATGGTTCTGGAGAAAATGTCAGTTTCTTTCATTTGTCAAAAACAACTACAGTATTTGTAAAATAAGCCAGTAAAGCTCCAAGGGGAGCATGGACAAGGTTTGAAGATTACTGGAGATTCTCCTGTTACAAAAGTTTGTGTACAGTTTGTCTCAAAATGTAAGTAGGCAAACAAACACCCTCTACTTTTCAAATGTCATTTACAGTCTATACAGTCCTTATTTGTAACTGCAGTTGCACAACTACCTTACATCATGTGGCACATAAAAAACAATGCTAAGGCAATACTAATGCTACAATAATGAACACTGATTTTCCAAGGGCAGTTTGGCCTGCAGTAGTGTTGTGCTTGGTGTGGGCTATGACTGACAGATGCTGGTGGGTTAGAAGCTCCCAGACAAGAGGCCTCTCTCTGTGGACCAAATGTTCCCCCAGGACAGAGTACTGTCTATGTACTAAGTGTTGTTGTGCATGAACAAGTTCAAAAGAACGCGTTCATTGAACACGTTCATTTTTATGAGAACGATGAACTGAACGCAACTTAACCCTCGTGCTGCTTTCGGGTCACATGACCCAAAGGTTCATAACGAACCATCGTTGTGTTTACCCAATTTTACCCAATACAAAAACAAATAAAAATAATTTTCTTTTAACCTTCGCAATGTGGGGGGTCTGAGACAGCCCAACGGTTAAAAGAAAATGCTTCACTTTGTTTTTGTATGCGGTAAAGTTGTCGCAATACGACGGTGGGTCACAATGACTGATGGGTCAGAACGACCCGAAGATAACACAAGGGTTAATGACAAATAATGAATTTGAACGGTGAACACGTTCATATTATTTGAGGTTGTGGAAGAAATTGCGATTTCCGGTGTGCTTACATTATTCACTAATCAATATAACTAGTCATTGGATACTAGTTAGTATGTTCTCATGTAAGCTTGCTATTAATAAGAGTAGATTGTGTCTATGTGTCAGGGTTAATAGATGTTCGTGATCAGGAGAAAGTACTGGGTAAACGTCGTTTGTCATGACTACAAGGAGAGCGCCAACTATGATCTCTCTAGTCTGAGTGGTCATGTGTTGGGAGCTGTGAATCTCTTCCTCTGAGACTGTTGTAAAGTCATTACTGCCTGACTGTCACTATCTATGTTTACATTCCTGTGCCCTATAAAAGATGGTCCTCCGGCTTTCAGAGCTGAGAGAAACATGATTGAGACCTAAGCCTGGTGTTGTGTGGTCATTTATTGTCAGAGGTCTGGTTTTCTCTCCCAATCTGCAGATTGATAATACTTATTAAAATCCAGAACTCAACTGAACTTAGTCACTCCGTTTATGAAGAGACGGACAAAACACTTTCTTCATCAAGGTCTAGCTAAAACGTTACGGAATGTTTTCCTTCTCCTGAGGAGAGACGCTGTCTAAATCGAATGCTTGCACCATGTTGCTCAGTGCCCGTAAAATTGTAGCCTAACCTAAACCAACTAACTCGACTTCGCACTACGTTACCCATGATTCATCGCACACACGTAGACCAAATAAGCAACGTATTTCAAGACAACAGTCTCATAAAAATGGCAAGTGAAAGCAGAGACGCAGACTCAGTGACTACATCTGATCTGATGCACCTTATTATTTTTGGTGGGATTTTTACACACAGTAAACACACACCTTAAAACTATGAAATGAACTGAATGAACTGTTCAGAATTTAAATGGTGAACTATGAACGTGAACGATTCATATTTACTTGTATGAACTGAACTTTGAACGAGTTCATGAGAGGTATGAACGTGCACAACACTGGTGGCAGCTTGCTCTCAGTTCTCAATATTTAGGAGCAGATCAAAGATTATCTGAAAACACAGGCTTGCAAAGGTGTATTACTCAAACTAAGGGCAAACCTAAATACATTTACATTTAGTCATTTAGCAGACGCTCTTATCCAGAGCAACTTACAGTAAGTACAGGGACATTCTCCCCGAGGCGAGTAGGGTGAAGTGCCTTTCCCAAGGACACAACGTCATTTGGCACGGCCTGGAATCGAACCAACAACCTTCTGATTAATAGCCCGACTCCCTAACCGCTCAGCCATCTGACCCCCATAATAAACTACTGTGACCTACTGGTTGGCCAAAATTGGTGAGAGGAGAGATTTGAGGTTAATACATATTGAACAATATGTATCAAAATAAAAAGAATGGTTGTCATGTGTCAAACGTCACATTTCTTCTGTAGAGTGGACACAATGTAACATTTTAACTGAAGACCCGCCTTGATGAGAGGTCTGACAGATTTATTTTTCATGATTTAATTTAGTCCCTAAATGAGCATGGTGACTTGAAAATAGAAATGCAATTCACAGGGGGCGTTGTTTAGCATATGGCATTTGAATTTTGTACGCCTCACAGCATATTCGAGTCTTTGAAAATGAGATGTCAAATGCCGTTTTCATTTTCAAATAGTAAGAAAGTGCATTAAAATGTTCAAACAACTCAAATAATGCTTGCACAAATGTAAAATTAAGCTGCATTGTTTATATTGCATTAGAATTTTCACATTTGCATTAACATTTGAATATAGTTCACTGTAAAGAGGGATACGTCTTTGCAAATGAAATGTCAAACCGTTATTCCATTATAATTTTAATGTTGTCATAGAACGCCCATATGACATGTGACAATGCAAATTCAATTTGGATTATTGCATTTTCATTTGAATACTGTCTCAAATAACACCTATATATATTGAAAATGATAAAGAATTTCTGAAATTGTATTGTCATTTGAAAATAGTCCCCTATGGGCTTTCATATATTAACGTTTTGAGGGGCTTATTTTCAGTTTGCAGATGGTACTGTTTGAATTGCGATTTCCAGCTGGCATACTGCCAGTGACAACGTTGTTAGTATCCGCTTGTTTCAATAGGGGTTATTTATTAATGAATGCAATCATGAGTACGCTTAAAAATATCACTAGAAGGAATTCACAGGATTTTCCAATTTCTTCGTTTTCTAAGCTAAATACTTTTGCCAGACACAGGGATCGAACTGGTGATTCTTGTGATGTACAGAGGGATCCATCAGATGATAACACAATTTGATTAATGTTGAACTAGTGTTACTATACTTCAAAGCTAAAACTATCACGTGGAAAAAGCTTGTTTAAAAGGGGGTTCTTTATTAATGAATAAATGCAATATGAGTAATTGCTTAAAAATCACAATTTCCCCAGAAATGGTACCCTCTCTAGTTCCTTTTATTCCTGGATGACAATAGTGTAAACTACAACCACCACAGGAAATACATGATTGTAAATACATTTGGACATTTAATTGTTGAATTGTTTCTCTTTGATATCAGTAACAAGCTAACCAGCTGCTCACCAGGTAGAGCGAGAAGCAGAAAGGCTGGGGCCTACATTTACATTACATTTAGTCATTTAGCAGATGCTCTTATCCAGAGCGACTTACAGTAAGTACAGGGACATTCCCCCGAAGCAAGTAGGGTGAAGTGCCTTGCCCAAGGACACAACGTCATTTGGCACGGCTGGGAATCTAACTGGCAACCTTCAGATTACTAGCCCGACTCCCTCACCGCTCACCCACCTGACTCCGCTTAACTGCAAGGGCCCTGGTACGATACTAGACTGGGCCATTTCCTACCAGATTAACCTCCCACTCTCTTTCCCTGCTTTCCTATCTTTCTCTGATCTGATCTGTATAAAAAATATATACACTACCAGTCAAATGTTTTAGAACACCTCAATTTTTTCAGTTTTTATTTAAATGTAAGCAGTTTAATGTCTCAATGTACTCTGAAATATGAAAAATGTAATCTGAAATCGCAGATTTAGCATTCTTTCTACAATGGAAATCAAATATTGTTCGGAAAGTTCTTCCCAACAATTCTGTCCAATTCTGTCCAATTCATCCCAAACCAGCTCGATGGGGTTTAAGTCTGGAGACTTTGCTGGCCATTCCATGATTTGAAGCCTACCGTCTTGTGGTTTTCTTGTAAGGTAGTTCTGACATAGCCTGGAGGTATGTTTTGGGTCATTATCTTGCTGTAGGATGAACCCCTGACCAACTAGGCGTATACCAGAGGGTATTGCCGACTCTGGATCCAGCAAAAGAGCCCCCAAACCATCACTTTCAACCATCAACTGAGACTTGCTTACTTCGACCAGTGTTAAGCTGTGCTTGAAGCTGTTGTCCTGTGAGCCGCCTATCACGCAAGCTGTTGACTCTCAGAAACTTGTCTTCTGATTCTGTTGTGGCTTTGGGTCTGCCAGACCTCTTCCTGTCAGAGTTTCCTCCAATTTCTAAGTGCCTTTTGATGGTGTAGGAAACTGTACTCACTGACACCTTGGCTTTCTTTGTAATTTCTATCTAAAGTAAAGACTTACACTTTTAAGGGTTATAATGGTCTGTCTGTCTTCCTAAACTATTTTGTTTTACCTCTGGCAGTTTACCGCTTACCTTTGTACCATTTCAGGTTATTCCCTGGACTTGAACTGCTTAAATATCAATAAAAATTTAGAAAATGGGGGTGTTTTCTTTTGACCGGTAGTGTATATATCTAGCCGAAAAAAGACCAAAGAATATCTTTTAAAAAACAACTTATCTAGTCAGTTCCTAGCAAATGTTGCAACCACTTTATGAAACTCTATTTAGCGCTACAACAGTTCCTACAGTAAAAACTGGTTGTGTACCTTGTCATCGTTGTTGCTTGATATCAATGTTTGAAGAAGAAAATGTAATCCCTCATTTTTAACTCATGGTTTGATCTCATTTTGATGATAGCCTATGAAAAAGCTAATTTTCATTATTGTGAAACTGCTTTTTCAAGACAAGAGCTCCTTCCAGTGCAAATACAGCCCTGATGAGGCCCATCACATTAGGTCCCAAGCAACTCCATCTTAATGGAAGATCACATCTTGTCTGTTTCAAACTTTTTTCAAAGCTACTCAGAATGCATGCATTCACAGTCAATGAACTTTGATATGACAATTCGCTGGGACACAGCTTCAAACATAGCCTAGTTCATATGCCTGATTGCAGTTTCAGTCAAGTCGGCTGCATTAGCAGAAATTGATCCAGAAGAAAGGATCAAAAAGCAAAAATGAAAACTACTTATGTCATTTTTGACAAAAGGAAAGAGGTAGAGGGTTTCTTTTGGTACTGGGAACAAAACAATGAATGACCTAAGCAAATATTATGATAATTTTGAAATGTTATATTTTGTATTAGGTTATATTTCAATTAATTTGCTGATATGTAATTTGACATTCTTCCAGTTAAATGAACTGTCTGATAACACCTGTATAATAAAACTGATTAGTCTTCATCATAATAGTACTTTTATGACAGGTGAAACTACTTTTTTAAATGTAGCGTTATTACTATAGCTTGTTAAAGTGTCATTTTTGCTGTCTGCTTTTGCATTAGAGTCCATCATACTCACTGAAATGATGGCAGCCAGAGTCTCTATGCCACCTGTGCTGAGAGTGATGTATGGGATTAGTTGCTCTTGAAATCCTGCCTCTCGCAAAATCCCATTGGTGTAGTACCAGATCTGTTGAGAATAACCAAAAGCCACAAACCCAATCAGATTATTCACACTTACTTCAACAAGGGAATTTGAAGATCAGCTTTTTGAATAGATACACAGATATATATTATACATAATGGAAAAAGAACAAGATTTTGTAGAAAAATATACAGGGTAATTATGCATGCTAATATCAAAATGCACATCACGTAATATTCCATTCGCATTGTGTTTGAATACAGTTTCCCCAGCCACAAATGAACATTTTAAACACAATTTCACTACATACATGAAGGCTTATCAATATTTCAGTGATAGACCATACAGAATTAGAAAAGAGGCAAGTGGCTGGGGTATTTAACTGGGGTGGGAAGAGAATGTAAAAGACTGATATAACCATGAATATGAATCCAGTCCCCAAGGTCAGTGGCACAAGAAAAGTTTTCTTTACCATGTGCCATCTGCAGGCAGGTAACATTTGTTAAAGCTAGGTAAAACATTATAAAAGTATGAGGCATTTAAGGTATTTTTAAAACTAAAAACATATTTATGACGTTTTATTTTCCTTTGAGGAATTTCACAGAATTTATAGGCAACTATGGATGTTAGAAGGGTGGGGCCAAGTGTGTAGCTTGATCACTGCTCATCAATTCACGTGAAAAGCTGGAAATGTTAAGTGACAACTAATGTTATAACATTAAATACTCAATTGTATAACAATCTGTATTCTTGAGTTTCCTATTTTCTATTCTTCTCAGCCTAGATGGTTACAGATGCAAGTGAGTGGGGGCTAGTGTAGTAAACAACAGTATAAATATGACATCAACTGTGACATAACTGTACACATAACTATTGCTGCCATCTGTTGAACCCAAACTGTTTGAGATGTAATTTCCCCTTTTCAGTCCTAATTTATTGAAAATAAGATAAGGAATCCCTGTAATTTCAACTAAGCAATGTAAACTGTATGTATAATGTCTAAGTGAGGACATTCTGTACTATATACACTGGACTATTGTGTTTTGATGCCACAGTAGATCAGTACTCCTTTAAAATCCCATGGTCACATGGTAGTCAATTTAATGGACTAGAAAACTGGTGAATTGTATGCCCATTACAGTACGAAGGTCAAATAATGTCATGAAGCCCTTGCTGTCCCTTTTGTTCTTGTTCACCTACAGTATTCCTTTGGATACATTATTTTAACCTCCTATTCAGTATGAGCCCTCATGCTTATAAACCATCTTATCTTGCCTGTCAAGCTCTCATCAAATCAAAATTGCCATTAACAGAATACATTTTAAATAGAAATTTAAGGTAATGTTTTTGTGAGTTCTCGGTGAACTGTCGAATTCTGATGTTATTTCTACATTTGCATTTTCCCTAACATTAGGAATCGTAAATCCTCCAATTTTCTGTTGCAAGGCTGTATTTACCACCCATACTGCCTACAACTGCTTATTTATGCTCTCTATTCTCTATTCCATTTATTGTCCTAATCTGTCTGCAAAGCTTGATGGGCATTCTTTACATACAGGAAATTGCCATAAACATATTTATCTGGCAAATATCAGCTCTTGAAATTATTTATTAAAGTCGCATTTTTGATGGTCTCTGTCAGTATCAGACATTGCCAGTATGTTAATTCAAATGCCCTGGTTTCCATTACAGACAGCTTCTGATTATAATGGTTCAGTCTCTTTGTACAGTTTGATGAATCGGACCTTGACTTCAAGTAGGCCCTGTCTATGAGGAAGCATTAAAGGAACTGTACTATTTAATCTTGTGGATAGTGTTACAGATAGTGGATTAGTGAAAAACTTTTGTTCTTATGCTTTCACACACTGAGAGAATTCTCAATGACCAAAACCTCACGCCATAACAACAGTTTCTTTCCATCCACAGCTGGCCTCATAAGGCCCAGAACTACCAACATTTATCACTTTATTGTACACTGCAAAATGCACCAATCATGTCTTATCAGATTTATTTTATCTTATTTTATTCTCTTATTCTTATTCTTATTTAATTTTTTACATTGTATAGTATTGTTTGGAATTATTTATAACTGTTGTACATTTTCAAAATTTTATATTTTGACTCATGTTTATCATATGCCTTATACCTATACCTTCCTGCCACAGTAAATTACTTGTTTGTGTGAACTTGGTGAATTAAGGTGATTCTGAATACCTCTCTGGTTTTGTAAAAGAAAATACTTGACCAAATTATTATAATCATCAGGACATTTTTGTTATTACAGGTATTACTTACTGTACTGATACTGTTATTACTATCATCGAGGTGTTGTATTGTTTTTTTTCCATATGACACAGATGAGACATAACAAAGTAATAAGGTGAACAAACACCTTAAAACAGGTAAACAGGAAAACAGGTGCCACTTACTGCATTGAGGCCACACAGCTGGTAGCAAGCCATTGTGACGATGACAGTGATGATCTGCCATCGTACAGCACGAGTACGCAGAAGCTCAAGGACGGAAGCCGTCTGCAAACTGTTCTGTGCTCTACACTCTGCGTGGACCTCATCCAATTCCTTGCTGACATCCTTCTTCCCCAAGAAGGCTGTAAAGGCTGTCACAAACACAGACCTAATACATTTACACTGGCATGTGCTCTCAAGGTGCCTCTTTTATTCAGTAAATAATGTGTCAACTTGGCCAAGAACTTGAGCATGGAATGGAGTTATGAGCTATGGATGTGGCAGGTTTTCATTGGCATCATTACCAGTTTTCATTGCAATATGTACACCATTATGTGGTACTGTTTGTATATAGCACAAGGTGTCTTTTTGTTAGTGCGGCCTGCGCTTTTGCCATGCCATCTATATGGAAGGTTACGGTTATGGTATCTGTTCCATACCAGGTATTCTCACTGACATGAGAATCACGAGTTCTAAGATTTTATGTTTAACTTAATATTCAACTGTGCATGTCGCCCACGGTGTAAACTTAATTTGAGAAACATGTGCATTAATTAGGAGACAAATTAGCATATCATGTGTACAGGAAGGCCCCTTTCTCCAGTAATCAAGAAAATTAAAAAAGCACTTTAATCTAGCTGCACGCTGGGTTTGTCAGAATGAGTGGCATGGTTTCATATTGCAAATTTTAGGCGTTTGATGAGACATGGGGTTTTTCTTGCAGCAGGGGAAAATATAAATATAGTACATACAGACTTAGTGTCTGTGATGGGATTTATTTTGTTTTCAGAAGGACGGCTGTGGGGCAACATGGCACCATTGTTGAAATGTGACCTTCTCTTCAGTGAAATGAGGAGAGTAACACAAATAGAGAGGTTCTTATAAAGACCAGACAGACTGTACAAAATAGCATAGGAACCTACTACAGCAAGGGGGTAATGTCTGGACAAAAAAAACAAATGTGTTTGCTAACAAAGATGGAAGAACAAGGGTAATTGGAAAGAAAATGGAGCTGGGATTAGATTCACTTTTTTGTGTGAACTTACGTTTTCTTTCTATGAATGCTTTCTCACAATGTTTTCATTAGACAGGTACAGTTAGGTCCATAAATATTTGGACATTGACACAATTTTCATCATTTTGGCTCTGTATACCACCACAATGGATTTGAAATGAAACAATCAAGATGTGCTTTAAGTGCAGACTTTCAGCTTTAATTTCAGGGTATTTACATCCAAATCAGGTGAACGGTGTAGGAATTACAACACATTTTATATGTGGCCCCCCCTTTTTAAGGGACCAAAAATAATTGGACAAACTAACATAATCATAAATCTAATTGTCACTTTTAATACTTGGTTGCAAATCCTTTGCAGTCAATGACAGCCTGAAGTCTGGAACCCATAGACATCACCAGACGCTGGGTTTCGTCCCTGGTGATGCTCTGCCAGGCCTCTACTGCAACTGTCTTCAGTTTCTGCTTGTTCTTGGGGCATTTTCCCTTCAGTTTTGTCTTTAGCAAGTGAAATGCATGCTCAATTGGATTTAGGTCAGGTGATTGACTTGGCCATTGCAGAACATTCCACTTCTTTGCCTTAAAAAACTCTTTGGTTGCTTTCGCAGTATGCTTCGGGTCATTGTCCATCTGCATTGTGAAGCGCCGTCCTATGAGTTCTGAAGCATTTGGCTGAATCTGAGCAGATAATATTGCCAGAAACACTTCAGAATTCATCCTACTGCTTTTGTCAGCAGTCACATCATCGATAAATACAAGGGAACCAGTTCCATTGGCAGCCATACATGCCCACGCCATAACACTACCTCCACCATGCTTCACTGATGAGGTGGTATGTTTTGGATCATGAGCAGTTCCTTCCCTTCTCCATACTCTTCTATTCCCATCATTCAGGTACAAGTTGATCTTGGTCTCATCTGTCCATAGGATGTTGTTCCAGAACTGTACAGGGTCTTTTAGATGTTTTTTGGCAAACTCTAATCTGGTCTTCCTGTTTTTGAGACTCACCAATGGTTCACATCTTGTGGTGAACCCTCTGTATTTACCCTGGTGAAGTCTTCTCTTAATTTTTGACTTTGACACAGATACGCCTACCTCCTGGAGAGTGTTCTTGATCTGTTGTGAAGGGGTTTTTCTTCACCAGGGAAAGAATTCTTCTGTCATCCACCACAGTTGTTCCGTGGTCTTCCAGGTCTTTTGGTGTTGCTGAGCTCACCAGTGCGTTCTTTCTTTTTAAGAATGTACCAAACAGTTGATTTGGCCACACCTAATGTTTTTGCTATCTCTCTGATAGGTTTGTTTTGATTTTTCAGCCTAACGATGGCTTGCTTCACTGATGGTGACAGCTGTTTGGACTTCATATTGAGAGTTGACAGCAACAGATTCCAAACACAAATACCATACTTGAAATGAACTCTAGACCTTTTATCTGCTCCTTGTCAATGAAATAACGAACTCCCATGAGGGAATAACATACACCTGGCCATGGAAAAGCTGAGCAGCCAATTGTCCAATTACTTTTGGTCCCTTAAAAAGGGGGGGGGCACATATAAAATGTATTGTAATTCCTACACCGTTCACCTGATTTGGATGTAAATACCCTGAAATTAAAGCTGAAAGTCTGCACTTAAAGCACATCTTGATTGTTTAATTTCAAATCCATTGTGGTGGTATACAGAGCCAAAATGATGAAAATTGTGTCAATGTCCAAATATTTATGGACCTAACTGTATATACTCACCCACCTGTATGCTGTGTACACACACACAACTTGCAAACTGTGGCAAATGTTAGCAAATGCCAGAAAGGCTGAGAGTTTATGGGTTGATACCAGTCCATTAGTTAACATATGAAAACAATTTATGTTAAGAAATTAATAATAAACTAATTTAGATTATTAACTATTATTAGTAAATATCTATGGTAAAATCATTGTAGGCACAAAAAGATTTCTATTTAATTTAATTGTATTAAATTATAGTGGAATAGGTTGGTTCAACAGCATAAGTATACATAGTGGATGTTGTAAAGGGGCAAACAAAAGCACTGGAAAGGCACTCCAAACAAATACACATTTTACACAAATCTTTATGGAAATCCTGAAGAGCAAGCAGAATTAAAAAATAATTGGAGAAGTAAAAAACTGATCCATACTTAGGTTTTCATTACTGTGGCAGAATGATGGGGACCAATATGAGTGGCCATCTACAATCTAATTCCAGTCCATCAGGCCACCAATCACCTTTAGAAATCTAGGCCAATATAGACACATTAACCTAATTTCCCCTTTTATTGCAAACAGCTAAGTGCAGTGAAATTGAACTTTGTACTGCATTTAAAAAGGTTGATATCATGAATAATTAAGAAAAAATTAAGTAAAAATTGTATTACAATTGAATGAAAACAGAAGCTATTACTTGAATATACAGAAAGAGATCTTTTTTTAATAAATAATGGATGAAGTAATCTGTTCGAAAACTATTTTGGAATGTCGGTACAGTTTTGGAATTAATAAGGCTTTTGTACCATCATAACCAGGAAAATGTGGTTTAATGTTTCGCAATTTTACACCGAAATCAATGCTTTAGAAATAACTTAACATGTGTGATGGCTTTAAATTAAGTGGATAACGAATAGATCCTACAGTATTATTGGTACAGTAGCCTATGCTTGATTTTCTATTTTATATGTTGGTGCATTGTGAGTACTAATTGGCATTGGTCAAATAAATGTTGATATTTACCTTATTTATTTACTCCCACCTGCTCAGTACAACACAAATCTCAAAAAAATGTATTTGATTGCAGGCCATTCTGTTGACCCAAACCTTGAATCTTCCATGTGAAACTGAATGATCTCCAGCTCCTGACAAGTGGCCTCAATGGATGTTCCACTTAACCCAAGATTTCAGAGGAGATAAGAAAGAGCTCAACAGGAAGAGAGCACTACAACAGCACAACCATTAAGATCATTAACAATTTTCATGTGAAGGTTTAAAACACAGTGTTTTCACTTTCACACGGTTTACCCATAAATGCCACCCAAACATCAAATAAATTGCATCACAACCACCCAAAACTATCATAGGCCTAAGGTAACAGAACCTGTCATGTTCTCAGCATGTTTTCTTTTCTTTACACAGCCTATCAATGATCAATTAAGGTCTCCTAGCATCTGAAAAGTTTGGGACTGGTTAAGTCTTTAGGTTTTCAAGCATTCTTAGACCTATCTCCAGTCATTTTATTGATGATTGTTCCTTGTGCGCACATGATAAAGCTCACTGTCCACACTGCATCAACCTTAATGCAAATATCGCAATCAATCTATGCAAACATCACACACATCAGAGTGTGGTAGATTAGCCGCAGTGGTGCGAATTGCATTGTTATGACATTTGAAGGAAAACAAATATATAGTGCTTCCGTTATCGTCCGTGCTTCAGAATTATACCGTGATATAGACCTCCATTTTAGGCATACCGCCCAACACTATTTTTAACAATGAGAGGAATAGTTCAACCAAATGGGGAAAACATTTCGAAAAATACTTCAATCATTGCCAAATATCGGGCCATTGTTTAAGCCACTGGTGGGGTGCTGGCCTCCCTCTTCTGTTTCCCATGGATAACCAATGTCTACCATTCTGGCATCATTACTTCAGCAGTGGTACGTGTATAGTTGAACTGGGAGTTCTGTCTACCACTGGGGAGCTAGAACGGAGAAGCATCGCAGGGTGGATGGGTGGGAACTCTTTGATAAAGAATTAATCGGCTATATATAAATTGCATATTTCACTACCTTTTTCACACTTAAAGTAAATAGGCATAAGCTATTAATATTATTTTCTCATTGGCTTCATTGATACACCAAGTAAAGTGTAATTATTCATGCCTGCACTTTCTCTCTTTGTCTTTCAGCCTTCATCACACTGTTCCAAAACATTGATTGATTCATGGTCTATAAACTGTACAGATGTAGACAGACTCACAGTCATTTTTGTTATACACTTGAAACTGTGTGACACAGGCGTAAAGGGATTGAATGTGTTTGGCAAGTTTTAACACTGCTGTATTGATATCAAAATGTCATTATTGGTATAATTGAATGTTTGCTCCAATTATTTGTAGTACAAAGAAAGAGGACAACTGGTAGGTGACAGCTGGATGTGTTGTATTGTTTTCAGTGTGTTATTGAAATTACTGTATGTAAGTCAAAATGTATTTCACACATGGTCGAAGACCATGCTTACTACCTACAAATAGTACTAAAAGGTTGTTAACCGTGTAAGTGGGAAAACAATATTCAAACTTTACAGTGTTTGCTAATTGTATGCATCACAAAGCATTTTCAATAAGGCCAAAGGATCAGACAATAAAGTTTGGTTCAAGTGCAGGAAACGGTACATAGGAAGTACATAGGAAGGGCTGGAGTAATATATTTAATCAACAAAGAGTGATCTATTCTCAAATCCATCCATGGTCTCAAGCCAAGAGTAGAGCTGACAGCCTAAAGAGGCACAAAGGCTAAAAATGGTGCCTCATTCATTTCAACAGAGGAGTGCACAATGGGAATTCTCTTCAGATATTTTCGTTTTGTTCGTTTGTGAGTGCTCGTGTTTGTGTAGCCATGTCACAGTGTGTACCTTTCTCTGCTCCAGCCTCATCTCTCCTCTCCATCAGAAGGTAGCGGGGGCTCTCAGGAAGAAAGGGTAGAACACAGAGCTGGAGCAGGGCAGGCAACGCCAGGAAGGCAAACAGGAAGTTCCATCTGGACTCCTGCAGTCAACCCAAGAGATAAGAAAAATACATGAGCTCGGTGTATAAGCCGCACCATATAATCACATCATATTCTGTAACATTGTAATAATGACTTGAAAACAAAATCAAATGAATAACTAATAATGTTATTAAAATGTTATTTAAACTTTGAAGCAGTTATTGTAGTTAGGTGGGGACGAGAGTGTGATGAGTGTGTTTTGAATGAAGAGGTGTGTTTTCAGTTGAGTTTTAAGAGAGGCTTTAGCAAGAACAAAGTGTTGTGGTAGAGTAAATAATTTTTTAGCTGCAGTTGAAATGATCTACCACTCGTGAGGGAAGTCAAAGGATTCCTGTGTCTGAGGTCAGAAGGTGATTGGTCATTGGGATTGGGTTATCCCATCTTCCCCTACTTCATCCACACTTACAGTTGATGTAAACTGGTCTTATGTTTGTTCACAATAATTTTCATTTTCTTGTATAGTTTCTGGTCTAAAGTTACAAAATATAGTTAAATAATTTGTTTTATAATTTTAGTTTAAAGTAGATCCCATGGATGACTTGGTTATCTTGCAGGGAGACTGGTAAGACAACTGGTGAGTCAGGTTGTCTAGGAAAAACCTTTGAAGCTACTTGGGAGAGATGAGGCCATGACAATGCAGTGTGGAGAGATGGTTTCCTTTGTATGGGCATTTGGTGATGTAATCAGAGCATACTGGATGGCGAAGAAGGCCAATTGTGTTTTAATGATGTGGTCAGATGAGACTGCTACAAATGTATGTCTTATTCTCTATATTTATAGCCAAAAGCACCCCTACACACATGCTGTAGACTAAGACGGGGCAAACAAGCAGACAATGTTTGCTATTAAGTCACGTCGATATGCAGACAACAGGACCGGTCGACTCTAACCAGAAAATGAGTTAGTGACCCACTGATAGGATACCACCGAAAGACCTCATCCTATCAGCCACCATCACATCACCATGACTAAAGTAAATAAAACTAGAGAGGATCACATTTCTGGGGAAACTGTGAGGTTTGCTTGCGTCGGTTGCAGCTGGGCCATTTTATTTTACTATATCACTTACAAAACCTATTGTTTAAACTAATATCAAACATCCAAATATTCTGACAATGTTCATGAGTGTACTTACATTTTACAACTGATATTTTAAATAAGTATGCATACTTATTGTTTATTAAGTTTGCATAGATTTAAAAGCATACTGCCACACATCCTATCGCCATTCCCTCTTGCAATAAAGGAATTGAGAAGAGAACCCTGTTTCACTCTACACTTCACTCTTAGTATAGTGTAAATGAGCAGCAACAAATGTATGCTTTTTAATCTATGTTGTGGTGGGACTGATATATTATGAAAGCAATTAAACATGAGATGGCTATCAAATGATGATCATAAGTCCTGTAGAGCAATCGATAATAATTATAAATACATTTGAACGATTGGAGTGGATAGGCGCAAGGCGGTTTTCCCTACTTAAAGCGTGGATAGCTGGTCACATGACCCCCTAGTCATGTTGTTACATGTTGTTATATCAGCCAGTTTTACAGAAATACAATTCAATCTTATTTATGTTTTTGGGGGCATATTTTCAGTTTGCAGAGGGTACTGTTTGAATCGCGATTCCAGCTAAGATACTGCCAATGACAACGTTATTAGAATCAGCTTGTTTCAAAGGGCAATAAAATGCAATATGATTAGATTCTTAAAATATCACCAGAAGGAAATAACTTGAGGGTCAGTTTAAGTCATATAGTTTTTTAATCTATACAATAATAATAAGTCTGCATAGGTGACTTAAGCCTATTTAAAAGACAAAAATATAATGTAAAATGTAAGTTAAAAAAAATAGCCCATCTGCAACCAACGCAAGCACACCTAAAATGTTCCCAGAAATTTTACCCTCTCTAGTTATATCGTCAAATCTCACTCGTTACGGCAATATTTACGAATAGAAGAAGCGCAGTGAAAGGGAGTGATTGATGGCTAGTATTAACCAATCTAAAATCTGCATTCAAGTTAAGAATCTAAAGATAAAGTTCAATTGGTTATATAACATATAGAACGGTGGACTGGTCACTGTATCATCTGACACCTTCAATTTCGCTAATGCTCAAATCCGGACCAAGCAATTTCCAAGCACACAAAATCATTTAAATACGCCTACATTAGTAGGACATTTTATCTAAACTCATATGACTGATGTAAACGCAGCAAACCACGAAAAGCAGAAAACATCCGACTTGAGGGCTCCGTTTTCAACTCCTCTCCCAACTGGAGTCTGGAGCCCTGTAGGAGGTAGGTGTCTGGAGGAAGTCAGACAAAATGTCATATGGGGCAACAAGGACATATGACATGCCGCGGTTGGCACCCTCTGTTGGTAGTGCGTTTGAAACTCAAGGACAGCGGGAGGGTTAATTTAATTGGATGCACTTGGGAAATTGCCGCCCCCCTCTTCATGCCGCCCTAGCCGGCTGCCTATGTCGCCTATAGCAAGGACCGGCACTGGGTTGACTAACAGTAAATATAATTTGACAGTATGTTTAACAACAAGACTAGCCAGCTATCCAGCCATGTCATTGTCCCCAAATCAAATCAAGACGCTGCGCTTCAGACGGTTCACGCCTCCGCATCGTCCATTATCAGGTGATAATGTACACCTCGTCGGGCATTATCCCTTACATAATGGACACCCCTGAATCGAGAATCGAGTATTCACCTAGACCATGGTATAAAAGAAGTTAACTCACTCATGTCTGCTGTATTAACTTGGCTCAGCACGGGTTTCTTTTATATTACAAAATTATCAACTAACCAGTGCAAAGCTCAGGACGGTTTGCTGACATGAATGATTGTTCATTGAATACCTGGTTCATCTCGCCGGACTGTACATAGTCCCCCTTCGGAGACAATACGCATTCAATCAATGCTGTCAATGTCCCAATATGTAAATAGAAAGAATATGGCTGCATGAAAATGCCTTTCTGATCTGGGATTTCTATGTCGGCGAACTTCCATGTCAGCCTGAGGAATTTAGGTTGTCCTAAATCTCTGCATAGTTATAGCCTACTCACACACAATCCTGCATTTGAACTGTTGGACAACTGTCACTAGCCACTACTGTGAAATACATTTTGGGCTTATGTACAATGAATGTGTTTTAAAATAAGTTTACAGTTGGCTAAGAAGCTTGATACAATGAATGTTGATTCAACTCCATTTAGCAGAGATGCCACCTGCAGTTTTATGACACCTAACTAGGAGATGTGAAGTCTAGGAGACGTGAAGTCTGGTTGACTAGAAGAGTTCTTATCACCTAGGGAGGAAGAAGCAGTTGGACTGTGGATTCAACTGTATTGTTCTAAGGAGTTAACCAATAACAGAAGAGATTTGGTATAGCTGCATGTCTGTAGGATCGACCAATGACTTTTGAGAACTGTCGTATCTATAAAATGGTCTGTTGAAGAATTTTCTGGGGGGTTCAGGGCCATCAGCTGTGTAGTGCTGGTGGGCTGGATTCTTCCGGTTCCATTCTAGAATTCTAGATGGAGCTGTATGGAATTGTCTTTGTGTTATTGTCTTATGTTTGTGTGTCGATGATGTTATGTTGGTAACGTTATTACGTATATGTCAAATAAACATTAACTCTGTACTTCACCCGACTTCAGCTTAACGATTGATTCTCTCAAAAACTTCCACGATACTACTCAATTATGCAATCATTCCACCCACATCGTGGTGCAGGTCTCCAACATTTGGATTAATTGTGTGAGCAAGGTACTAAATTATTGTAATTTTGCAAGTGTTACACCAGTGCTTTAGCTTGTACCCCAGAGCCTTAGCTGGTTCATCAGTGCCTTTGCGGTAGCAGAACACACATCTCAGTTATGCACTGTGAGCTGCCATGTCTTTTAGAGGAACCTATAAGGATGGAAGTCTACTGCCTCTTAATGATACACTACTCTACAGGTCTCGTATGAAGGGATGTTTTCTTTGGCTCAATTGTTCTGCTCCAATGTCCCTTGGCTATGTAAAACCTCCAAGGAAAGCATACACATGCCAAAACATCTTAGCAAGTATGCATATGCATGAACACACTCTACATACAGTCAGAAAAAATGCACAAAAAAACTAAAAAACTGTGCAATATGAGGAGACATTTAGGACTTAAAAACATGTTTACCTAATAGTGAATTGCTTATGCATACATACATTCTCTGTAAACCAGTCACATGTAAACACTTTCAAATGTGTATTGTGGCAACCCAGGGGCGCAGCACCTTGGACAGCGGCACCGGCAAGCCCGGGGTCAGGTGATCGGGGGAAGGTATGTCCGGGCTCCGCCCCAAGAAGAGACAACGAGCTCCACAGGTGCGGCTCATGAGTGGGATGGAGGATGGCCCCACTATAAAAGGCGGGCCACCCCTGCCGCAAAGGGAGATCGCTAGAATGAGGAGTCCAGACAGCCCACCCAGACCAGTCCCTACCGTTCCCTCAACCGAGGAAGAATTTTTTGGGGTTGTTTATGGTAATAAACGCCTGCTTTGGCATATCACAAACCGTGCTTTTGAGTGGTGCTGTGCCGTGCGGTCCTGGCTGCGCCGCTTGGTTGCCACAGTATGTACAGTTTTCATCTCACTTACAGGATATAAGTGAGACCAAAATACTCGAACTGCAGTTCCAAGATAAAACAGTAGCAACAGTTTGTAGTGGTGAAGTAAAACAATACAGAGGGAAATTTTATGCCCAACAAAGACCAAAACAATTGTCTGAAGATCTGTCCTGTTCCAACATGAACCTGTAGTCCTGTAGGGTTCGGGATAATATCTAAACTCTAATATACTTAAATACACTTGACTAAAACAATTTTAAACAAATATATGCATATGCTGTATGTATGCATAATACAAAATAATATACTTAATAGGAAAAACTATACTTAATAATACATGTTCTACATGCTTTTCTGATATTTATCGTACATAGATCTTCAAGGTGTGTGTAATTGTAGCTCTCATCTCCAGCATAACAAATGTGGCTAAGTGAACCAATCTGTTTGTGTGGGTGTGTGTGTGCATCAACGGGAGGGAAAAAAGGAAGAAGGCGGAGGTGGTAGGTGGAGTAAGTCAAGTGAGCCACTGACTCTGTATTCTTCCTGGGTACTGATTCCGAGTCCATACAAGCACCCCTGTTAATATACATCTCAGTGGGAAATCATGACTTGAATCGTAAATTATTGAGACCAAACACCACATTCAGATCCAAGGTGAAATAGATTCACTCAAGCTAGAGTGATGGGGAGAGTAAAAAATAACAAAATTAAATTGACCATTGATGGTAAGAAAGGGCAACCAAAATAAACCAACAGCGGATGTTGTGCATTAGACGGATCTGTCTAACATAAATTAATCTGTCCCACAGATCAATCTCTATTAGCAACTCAAGAGACATGCTTAATAACCAGAGTCTATCGGGAAAAACAACCAGCAACAAAAGTTAAAGCCGGAGCAAGAACAATCTTTGCTAAGTTTTGTTGGTGGCCATGATGTTGTGGCCCTCCTCCCCACGGGATTCGGGAAAAGTTAGATTTTCCAGCTACGGCAGCTAGCTCCGTTACAGTAGTGGTGAAGGAATTGGCTAAGGCGAACGCTAGCGATTGGTTATGGCAGATCAGAGTGGCTCTGGGCAGATCCAATAGTTTTCAACTTCAACAGAGTACCCGCCTACAAGGAAGTCAACGCTTGTCAATGGAGCGATCCCAGACCCTCTGTACAAATGAAATGTACGAGAGTCTGTTTAGGACCAGGCTAATTTTCTATTAGACAGTGCAACAAACTCTGGTGTGTAAAAGTGGTACAATTGTATGCATATAAACTCAAATACCACAAGCTGTAAATGCTGTACTACAAATACGGTTGATATACCAGTAAGTAAGACATTATTCTACAACCTACCTCTGCTTTGAAATGCAGTAATGTTTAGTCTGTGTTCACATTCTCCATGGCAGAGTGTGTCAAGTGGGGATTAAGGCCAATCATTCAGCATGGCCTGACAAACAATTCCCTTAGAGAGGACTCATAATCAGTGGCTAGGGTTGGATACTAAGAGAGTGGACCAGAATATAAACAATCAGTGCAAACATGCACCGTCCTGCATGCACATACTGTTGCCCACACAAATACAAAAGTACAGAGACACGCTCTAAGATGTGAAAATATTAAATACACAAAATCGAACCACTTTCTCCACAGAAACACAATGACCGATTTTGTCTGCTAAGACATTTATATTCCTGAAGACATTCTATCGTCCATCCAAGCATACGTTTACACTGAGATGAATTGCACTCCAGGGGCCATGCCTATGAGACTTCCCATAGATTTTCTTTCCACTTGCTATCAACCAGCACATACATTTCAGGATTATAAATGGTAAAAGTATTTGATGATAGAGATAAGAAGTTTATTCAGACAATTGATTGTCCAATTACAATAGTATACCTTTTTGAAGGCATGTTCCTCAAGAAGGAATTTCCTTATGGAATTGCTACAAAGGTGTTTGCTGAATAAAGCTAAAATGATTGTGTTTATCCACTGCAAGGAGGTCGGTAGACATACGTTAAGGTCACAAGGATTATCATTCGTCAAAGTCTATAACGAAATTGCACCCAGAGAGAGACTGACAACAGAGGTCATCTGCCACTAAGTGTCACAAAGCACCAGAGACCTGTTTGAATTGCATGGAGTCTCGTCTCACACTGAAAGGCCAACAAAGAGTCATGTCTGCCATTTATGTAGACAGAGCAATTATTTCCTAGGGTAAAAGATCTTTGTAAAAGATTGAAAACATTTTTTACATATGCATTGTAATACAATATTTATGAAGGTGATCTGGAGGATGGAATGATTGATGAGATCAGCCAATCCCTATGAATTAAAAATGAGCATCTGAGCTCGCCATGTGCCCTGTTGCCACACTTTTGACATATAAATGTCAGTCCAAACTGAAAGTGACAGAGATAGGACCATATTTACGCAACTTGGTCAAATCCTCAGGAATTTACACCAAGAATTCCAGGGGGATTTGAAGTTCAAGAACTCATTTAAAATCCACAATGAATTGATTTCTAGCTTTACTGAGCCAACATCTATTGATGTAAGTGTTAAGTGGGAGGGATGATACATAGTTTTCAGATGTACCTGTAATAATTTAGTTGAGTTATTTTAGACAAACAGATGTCTTTGTATATTCACTCATTGAAGAAAGAGGCATTGAAGAAAGACGCATATAATAACCGTTGGAATCTGCTACTGTATTGTAAAAACATATTTAGCTTTTGCAGAGAAGAGCTGTTCAACTTTCTGTTAAAGCAAGCTAACTATAGAATGCTCAAATGAAATGCCAGTAAACAATTTATTTCTGTGTAATTTTGATGTAACTACTGATCCCTCTTGTCGAACTACCACAACCTTTTTAAGGCTTTAAAAATTGTAGAATATTTTCCTTGTACATCAGTGTTGTAGTCGAGACCGAGTCAAGACCAAGACCAAGGCAGGGCGAGACCGAGTCAAGACCAAGACCAAGGCAGGGCGAGACCGGGTCAAGACCAGACCACTCAAAATACACAAGCAGTATGGTTTGACTAAGTAATAAGTTAGATTTGATCTGTAACTGCATTTGGACAAAAAATCTCTTAAAAACACTCTTAAAGTACTGCTGTGTGCTTATGGCCAGGCAAAACAGCCTATGTTTTTTTTCTTCTTTTTGTTAGAGGTGCATTAGTACTCTAGGTCTCTGCTTTCACATCTCTCTCTCACAAAAGTGAAGGTGCGCGGTACCGCAGCGTTTAACTTAACATTATGAGGTTGGGAGAGATATGCAGCTGACATGAGTTAACGTTGATGTAACATAACTTTATATTCATCATTAGCTACATTGCTTTATGTGGCCTGGCTCGTTATCACAAACCAAATCTGGCTAGCAACCAAAACTAACGCCCTGAAACATACAGTATGTTACATAGCTAATACTAGCTAAATCTCTTTGTGTAGTGGGGGAAAAGATTTCTAAAGAGTTTTGGTACAGAGGCACATTGTCACTTACGCCTAGCTTACTTTTTTTTAATGTTTTCTTTCTAAATGCCAGTAAAACTCTTTGCAGAATTTACACAAACTGTGTGTTTTCTTTTGGACGTTATTGTAAACTCACTTTGTGGTTCAGGTAACCAAATGTAATTATAGCTGATTTGGCCAACATCTTCAGACAGCCACTGTTTCGCTTATCTTCCTCATTCACTTTTGGGGTGCGAGGGTGATGATGGGGACATGAAGGCCGTCGACTTCATGTCTCTCCTGACTTCCTTCGACCTGACGCTGTTGAACACACCGGCGACCCACAACGCAGGAAAACAGCTTGACCTCTGACACGTAACTGTATCACTAACGTAACCTCTGTAACCCCACTACACATTTCTGATCACTTCTTTATCCAAGTCTCTGTCTCTCTCCCTCCAACTCCTCCTACCTCCCCACCGCTCGTAACTTTCTGCCGCAATCTCCGCTCCCTATCCCCCTCCCATTTGTCTTCCATTGTTACATCCTCCCTCCCATTGACGAGTTCACGTCTCACCCCACTGCCACCAACACCCTGATATCCACATTAACTGCATCACTTGACACTCTCTGTCTCCTGTCAACCAGGCCTGCACAATCTTCTCCCTCCTGCCTGTGGCTCACGGATGTTCTTCGTGAAGAATGATCCACCCTTCGCGCAGCAGAGAGGACATGGCGCAAGTCCAAAGACGGACTGGACCTCGATAAGTATCACTCACTCCTTAAATCCTTTTCTGCTCACATAACTGGTGCTAAAACTCACTACTTCTTGAACAAAATTAACTCTGCCTCCAACCCTCACAAACTTTTCTCTACCTTCTCCACCCTCCTTAACCCACCTCCCCCTCCTCCCTGTCAGCAGATTACTTCTCCTCCTTCTTTGAGAAGAAAGTAGTTGTAGCCAGTTTCCTGAACCTATCTTTCCTATTCACTCACCCTCTATGACTAATCCAACTAAATGTCTAAACTCTTTCTTTCCCCTGTCCGAGGCAGAGATCTCTGACCTCATCCTCTCTCATCGCCCCACCTCCTGTCCCCTTGATCCAGTCCTCTCTCCTCCCCTCTCCTCTCTTCCAATCCATCACATCCTACCTGTCGGGAAGGTCCTACCAGGTCTCCTGGGGAGGCAAAGTGTCATCCCCGCACCAGCTCTCCACTTGTGTCCCAGGAGCTCTGTCCTTGGACCCCTCCTCTTCACCCTGTACACCACCTCACTTGGACCGATCATCACCTACCATTGCTTCTCCTACCACTGCTACACTGACGACACCCAGCTGTACGTGTCGTTCCCCCCGACTGATCCGGGGATCTCAGCCAGAATCGAAGCCTGCCTCACAGACATCTCTGCCTGGATGAACAAGCACCACCTCCAGCTGAACCTTGCCAAAACAGAACTTCTCATCATCCCAGCCAAACCCTCCATCTCCCACGATCTCTCAATCACCCTGGGATCTGCGACGGTGACCCCTTCATCCTCTGCCAGGAACCTCGGGGTTACCATGGATGACAATCCCTCACAGCCCACATTGCTGCAGTCTCCCGGTTGTGTAGATTCACCCTCTACAACACCCGGAAGATTAGGAGATACCTGTCTGAGCATTCCACCCAGCTGCTAGTCCAAGCACTTGTCCTCTCCAAGTTGGACTACTGCAACTCGCTTCTCGCCGGTCTCCCAGCATGCGCAACTCGCCCTCTCCAGAGGATTCAGAACGCAGCAGCCCGCCTGGTCTTCAACCTACCCAGACGCTCCCATGTCACCCCGCTCCTCATCTCACTTCACTGGCTACTAGGGATGGGTATCGAGAACCGGTTCTTGTTTAGAACCGGTTCTCAGTGAACCGATTCCTTGGAATCGTCAGCCAAATTCTTTAATGATTCTGCTAACGGTTCTCTGTGCCGTTGCGCATGCGTGAACTTTTATAGTTTATTCAGACTGTAGCAAACATGGCAACTAGGCAGAAGCGTTCTAAAGTTTGGTTGTATTTCACACGACAAAATGACAACAACGCCACTTGTAACACGTGTAAAAAGTCTATTTCGCCGAAGGGAGTAAATACAACAAATATGAAGAAGCATTTGAACACACAGCATGGAATGAAGTTACTGGAATGTCATGTGTTCGATGCATGCAGCAGCGCAGCTAACGTTTGCACTTCATCTCTAGCCTAACTATCCAAGGTAGAGCTAAACTCCTTAAAAGTGATCACAACCACTTGTCACTGTGTGAAGCAATTTGACTTTATTGTGTGTAGTCAATCATGTTATCTTCTGTCCCGTCGTTTGAAGCATACATTTTAGCTCCGGCATTCGTCTCCCATTATTGATCACTTCATGTTAATTATCGGAGGGCGTGTGTTATCAGCAAACGTTGTCGTGTTAACCCATTATTAAACTGAGCATATCGATTTTTTATCCATTATTAAACTTAGCATTTTAATTGTTTAACAGAATGGCCGATGTTTGACACTGTCATATTATATGATTTGACCTTGGCTGAAAATGGAAGATTATATAGCTAAGCTAGCGTAGCTAATAGAAGTGTAGAAGAAGAGCAACGGAAAAATGTAAATGTGTATGTATACATACTGTATATGGTGTGCAGCATTATAGAAAATTATATAAAAGAAAATTAATGTAAATAAACCCGTTTGTGCTCTTTCCCCCCCACCCCCTTGCCCAATAAGAATCGATAAGAGAATCGATAAGGAATCGAATCGATAAGCAGGAATTGATAAGGAATCGGAATTGTTAAAATCTTATCAATACTCATCCCTACTGGCTACCCATCACAGCCCGTATCAGATTCAAGACCCTGGTACTGACCTTCCGAGCGGTGAACGGGACTGCACCTGCCTACATCCAGTCTCTCCTCCAGCCTTACACCCCCACCCACCACCTACGGTCTTCTTATGATAACCATCTGGTGGTCCCACCTCTCAAGAGCGCCCGCTCCCAACCCAAGCTCTTCTGCTGTCTGACCCCCCAATGGTGGAATCATCTCCCCACCTCCATCAGAGATACTGACCGTCTCCCCACCTTCAAGAAAAGGCTAAAGACGCACTTGTTCTGGGAGTACAACGGTACTTAAGAAAGATTTGTTGGATCCGATGTTAGTTTATTTCCTCCAGGAACACAATGACACTTACAATGACTTGTTGCACTTGTTGGTTAGTTGTAACTGTTGGTTAGTTGTAACTGAGTTAACTACTTGTACTCGCTGTAAATTATATTATTGTTGCTTGCTTTCCTATAGGTACACCCTTGCACTTTTGAGGTTCATGTTGTTTAATTTGTAACTTGTTTAACTACTTGCTTTTATGTTTCTTCCCATTGGCACTTGGTTGCTTATCACAATGTATGCTCATGTTTTGGATTCCCGCAATGTTTTTTGGGGCTATCTCGTTGTTTATAATCATTGACCTATGGACTTTTTGTAAAGCACTCTCTTGGAAGTCACTTTGGATAAAAGTGTCTGCTAAATGAATAAATGTAAATTTAATTTCAAATGAGAAATGATTTAAGTTATTTGTTGCATTTGAAGCGTGACATTTTACATCCAATAACAGTAATGATATTAACAAATAAATTACAATGCACAGGAAATGTAGTGATATTCCCGCAGTTGTGGTCTTGACCGGTCTTGAAATCAAATCCAGAATTCTCTTTGTCCGAGACCGAGACAAGACCAAGTAAAAATTCGGTCGATTCCGAGACAAGACCGAGACCTTCAAAATGTGGTCTCAAAACCAGTCTTGAGTACTACAACACTGTTGTACATATTAAAGCTAACCAATGGTGTTTGGTATTATCACATTATCAATGATAGTCATTGTATTCTGACACCAACTTGATTGTCAACATTGAGGGTGATAATTCTGTCCTTGTTCCTACTCTTCCCATTTTTGTGGCATCTTTTGACTAACATTATCATATTTTACTGTAGCCTAAACTCTGTTTACAAAACTATCTTTTTTGTCAAAATCAACAACAAAGAATTCATAAAAAGATTATAGTGGCTATGGTTGGGCATTGTAGTGTTTGATTAGGGTTAGGCTTACCTCAACAAACTCCTCAAACCTTTCTGTCTCTGACCTGTTGCTCAAAGATAATGAACATACATTCTAGGAATTACACTCAATGGCTAGTGTCTACATCATTGAAGAAGATGACAAAGATTACATTCAATACAATATAAATTTGAACTTGATTATTCATATTCTCTTGATTAAACAATTATTATGAAATAATTTGTCAATCAGTCTTTTTTAGATTCCTTAAAATGCCAGGTTTCTGACACAACCCTTCTTCCTCAATAAACATTTACCCAAATGATGGAAATATTAATAAGTATACTGTATTCATGTTAATGTTAATTGCATTCTGGCCATTACTCACTTTATTACAGCTTAGTTAAATGATTCAGAAATTAGTTCACTGCCAGTTAACAATATATTATACAACAGTTTGTTCCAACCAAGTAACTTGATTGGACAAGGCATTCCAGGCCAACATCTCTGCCGTCTCTCCTTTCATCACCAAGATCATAAACCACTCCCTCCTGGTCGGCCATATCCCATCTGCGTTAAAAACTGCTGTCATCAGACCTCTACTAAAAAAAAACACTCTGGATCCAGAAGTTCTCTCCAACTACAGACCCATTTCCAATCTTCCTTTCCTATCAAAGGTTTTGGAAAAAAGAGTTGCAGCACAACTCCATGATCACTTCAAACAAAATAACCTGTTTGAAAAGTTTCAGTATGGTTTCCGCCCTGGCGATAGCACTGAAACAGCCTTGGTCAGGGTCACCAACGACCTCCTGATGGCAGCAGATACTGGTTCCTCATCTCTACTCATCCTCCTGGACCTAACAGCTGCTTTTGATACAGTTGATCACAACATCCTCCTCCACCGCCTGCAATACACCATTGGACTCTCAGAAAATGTTCACAACTGGTTTATCTCATACCTCACCGGCAGAACTGAGCACGTCGCCCTGGGCAAAGCCAAATCTCACACCCACAACGTCACCTGCGGTGTCCCTCAGGGCTCTGTGCTGGGCCCCAGCCTCTTCTCCATCTACATGCTCCCCCTTGGCGAAGTCATTAGCAGGCACGGTATATCATTCCATTGTTATGCTGATGACACACAGCTTTACCTCAGGACAAACCCCACTTCTTCTGCTCCCCTGCCAACATCCACACTGACCACCTGCCTGGAGGAGATAGAGGCGTGGATGAAGCTCAACTTCCTTCAGTTAAATAGTTCCAAAACGGAAGTTGGAACACCACATCAGCTCCGCCTTTCTACCATCAACAGTATCACCTTCTCCGGCCAAAACATCCCCCTTTCTGCTTCTGTCACCAATCAGGGTGTTAAAATAGACCCTCAGCTCACCTTTGACACCCACATAAAACACCACCTCAAGAACATCGCCAAACTCCATCCAACACTCACCCTGGCAGATGCAGAGAAGCTTGTCCATGCTTTTGTCTCCTCCAGGCTGGACTATTGCAATGCACTCCTCATCGGGATCCCTGGCAAGAGCATGCAGAGACTGCAATACATTCAAAACAGCGCTGCTAGGATCCTGATGAGGGTGCGCAAATATCATCACATCACCCCCATCCTGGAAACTCTTTACTGGCTCCCTGTCCCATTCAGAATCCAATACAAGGTCTCCCTCCTCACCCACCAGTGCCTTCATGGACATGCCCCCAGTTACCTAAAGGAACTCCTCACCCCCCAGACCTCCTCACGCACCCTCCGATCTGCAACATTACACACCCTTAAAGCCCCTAGAACCAAGCTATCCAGCATGGGTGATAGGGCCTTTGCGTCTGCTGCGCCTAGGCTGTGGAACTCCCTCCCTGACCATCTTAGGGCCCCTCAGACGACAGATGAAACCTGAAAACTTATCTTAAAAAAAAAAGCTTTTCATTAAATGTGTTTTATAGGTTTTGCTTTTGATTCTTTTTATTTTTTTATTTTGTATTACTATATGCTTTGTAGCACTCAGAGATTGTCTAAATATAGAGTGCATTATAAATATAATTTATTATTATTATTATTATTATTCCATGAGTGCTGATTGGTTGATGATTAACTTTGGCTTATGGCCTCGAACCTAGGTCCCAGCCGTGCTGATATTCAGAAAACACTTCCCATTGTGTGATATTGCTTAATTCAAGGAGGATTTGATCTCTCTCTTCTGAAGGAAATTCATACTGTCAGCATTCAACCATTCTTTTATCACATTCTTTTATTAAGGAGATAACAAAGCTGTCAAAGGGCAATAAGAGCTAGTGACACATTGTTAATAAAAATAAATATTGCGTTTTCTTCTGATCAACTTGTCTTGAATATGTTTGCTGTTGCTAACGTTTGTATGCATGTTAAATATGTTCGGCATCACAGGGAAGATTTATCCCATCCTAAATGAAAAGTTGTTATCAACTAACAATGTATACATATAGATTTTTTAAAATAAAAACACTTTCCACAAAACTGTCATTGGTTCACTGATCAAAATGCTATTTTGGTGTCTTAAGTCATTCACGCCATGGGGATACAGTAATGGTAGGTTTATTTGAACAATGAGAGAAAGAATAACAACAACAAAATCCAGAAAAACGCATGTCAAAATTTTGATAAATGTATAAAAAAATCGATAAAAAAAACTCCACGGGAGGATCTTGTCAATTATCTCAATGGCAGCTGGGACCATGGTCACCAAGAAAACACACTACGCCGTGAAAGACTGAAATCCTGCAGCGCCCGCAAGGTCCCCCTGCTCAAGAAAGCACATGTACAGGCCCGTCTGAAGTTTGCCAATGAACATCTGAATGATTCAGAGGAGAACTGGGTGAAAGTGTTGTGGTCATATGACATTTCCATTTAGTCATTTAGCAGACGCTCTTATCCAGAGCGACTTACAGTAAGTACAGGGACATTCCCCCGAGGCAAGTAGGGTGAAGTGCCTTGCCCAAGGACACAACGTCAGTTGGCATGACCGGGAATCGAACTGGCAACCTTCGGATTACTAGCCCGATTCCCTCACCGCTCAGCCACCTGACTCTTGATATGAGACCAAAATTGAGCTCTTTGGCAGCAACTCAACTTTTGAAGAAGGAGGAATCCCGCCTATGACCCCAACAACACCATCTCCACCGTCAAACACGCTAAGGGCCAGAAGGAACAACTTCACCGCATCAAAGGGGTGATGGACAGGGCCATATACCGTCAAATCTTGGGTGAGAACCTCCTTCCCTCAGGCAGGGCATTGAAAATGGGTCGAGGATGGATATTCCAGCATGACAATGACCCAAAACACACAGCCAAGGCAACAAAGGAGTGGCTCAAGAAGAAACATATTAAGGTCCTGGAGTGGCCTAGCCAGTTTCCAGACCTTAATCCCATAGAAAATCTGTGGAGGGAGCTGAAGGTTCGAGTTGCCAAACATCAGCCTCGAGACCTGAATGACTTGGAGAGGGAGTGGGAGAGGAGGGAGAGGAGTGGGACAAAATCCCTCCTGAGATATGAGCAAACCTGGTGGCCCACTACAACGTCTGACCTCTGTGATTGCCAACAAGGGTTTTGCCAACAAGCACCAAGTCATGTTTTGCAGAGGGGTCAAAGACTTATTTCACTCATTAAAATGCAAATCAAGGTATACCAATTTTGACATGTGTTTTTCTGGATTTTTGGGTTGTTATTCTGTCTCTCACTCTTCAAATAAACCTACCATTAAAATTATAGACTGATCATCTCTTTGTCAGTGGGCAAACGTATAAAATCAGCAGTGGATCAAAAACAAAATCCATCAGTGTATATCTATGGGGAGCCCCTATAGATAACCCTGACAGCATGTTGCCATAAGAATACTTGAAAGGTAGAGGAGGGAGAACAGAAAGGAGATGATCCCCTCAGGAGTACAAATCACAGAAAAAGTCATTCAGAAATGCAACATAACCATCTTCATTGACAATTCAGGGAAGGAATCTCAGACACATTGCCACTAGAGTAACCAAGACCTGATTGAGAATTCCAACTGATACCTTATTGAGTAGGACTGGAACAGATGGAACCTTTTAGAGGTACAGTACGTGGGTTGAAAGCATTATAGAGGCTATTACTGAAATGGGAAGAATCACTGCCTCAGGAAGATGTGGATGTGGCTATAGGAGAGGTCTGGTCTTCAAGTGTGGCTGCCCCAGAAGTTCAGTCAGCCAAATTGAAATAATCAGGAGAAAACCAAGCAGGCACCATAAGTATCTGATCCACAGGTTAACCTAGATTTCAGGATTGGTTGCCTATGGCATTTATTGTAACCTACTATATGACACTTTTTGTAGGGGAAGCATCAATCTATGTTCCCTGGCTATGTTCCAGTTCACTTTCAAAGTCATGACAAAGCCAAGCAACTCATTGCGAAAATCAAACTCTACCTCTCACCTCGCCAGCAACACCCCCCAGGAAATATGTGTCAACAAGTATATGTTCACAGTAAACCTGACAAAATATTGAATGCATAATGGGTTCAGGGCGCAAACCTGGTGTGTGTAACCCCAACTGCTAAATTTACAATTTGAATATAGATATAAAAAGTGGCTGGCCAGAAAGGGGTCCTATCAAATGGAAGAGGATCACTACAGTCCTTAATAATGCCCATTTTTTTTATTAAGCTAATGAACATTCAAACAGTCAACCCCTTCAATAAAAGCCTTACCTTTCCGAGTAGTTCAGGAAGTCCCAATACCTGTCCTGTGAACACCCCCAAACAGATAAGGATAGCATTGAATTGGCCAATGGAGCCTCTTATGCTTTTGGGGGAAATCTCCCCAAGGTACATGGGTAGGACACTGAGGGCAATACCTATCCAAAACAAAAACAAACAACGTAATTGGCACAAAATGTAGGACATCATGCTTCATGGATTTTAAAAAGACTAATTTGCTTCAGTCTAGAACATTCAAAGACAATGACAGTATAGGCTGGATAGATATGGGTGGTTTGTTTACTGTAGAGTTTAATAGGAGTTGTTGGGACAGCCGTTATTAGGCTATGAAGATTCGTTATAGAGCTAGGTTGATTTAGAATTAATTAGCAAGAACTCAGTATCCTGACACAAAGCTACACTATACTGGCTTGAAGTTAACAAATTGATTTTGAACCAGTGAATCAGTGAGGTGCACCATGAATACAAATGAGAGCAATCAAGCACGTTGCTGCAAAACTTACAAAAGAGTTATACCATTTTCTTTTCTTTTTTATTCATGCATATATGTATTCCCAGGGGAAAAGATTTGGCGCACAAATTGTATGGATTAATGATTTCAGGGTAATCTCATAAATTCAACACACTCCCAAAGGCAATGATACAAATGTCCTTAATGTGTATCATATTAAACACAGAGATGTAAGCTTTTAAAGTCACATTTGAGAAGCTTAACGAGAATATATAATATGTTGTCATTATTGGACAACTACCATGTAACTACAAAGCCAGACCTACAGTGCAGTAACAACATTGTAGTTACAAAGGAATGCTATACTTCCTTGCGGTTCAAGTTATTACACAAATAAACCTTATTATTTGAGAGGCTGAGCTTTCTAACACCACTTACCCTTACAACTCTTCCCCATTCTGTGCCTTCTTACACTTTTGTAATTGCCTATACAGTTGAAACTAAATGTATGACATTACTTATTACTATATTTACTTACATAACAATTCACATGTCCCTACACTACTTTTCAATGGGTATTGCTATTCAGTTACATGGTAGTTCATGTAGCCTTAAGAAAAATGTGTTGTCTTCAACTGTATTTGCGGCTACGTCAGCCAGTTGTTTTTGGTTTGTAACATGAGCTCTATATAAAAACGTATGTAATAGCTAAGTGATGTGAAATATCTCCCCACAAATTAAGTACTTATGGAAATGTCTTACTATCAGGGTTGCAATAATGAATGGCTACCAATTTCCCATTTTGACAATTACTGAGGTAATTTGAGGTCAACCATATTGAATTGCTATATATTTTAATTACATTTATCTATTTCAGTATTTGCCCAGTAAGATCAACCAAAAATGTGGAAGCCTCTGTCATTCAAGTTATTATTACAGCTATTGAATTTAGCGAACGATCAGTTGAAATGCTCAATACCGTTGACTTAACTTACACAAACGATTGTTAACCCAAGTTGATTACACTATTATTACTAAATTATTCAAATTATTACTGTTACAGGATGCAGTAGTTGACGCATTGCATACTACAAGAAGTATAGCGGCCATGTCCAAAGGAAAATGTGCATTGTACACAAGTTGGATACTTGAGTTTGACTAACATTGTGATTCTACATGGAGGTGCAGGAAACAAAAACAATGCTTTTTCTCTGCAGTTTAATTACGACTAAGGAATTTTTGGCACTGATTCATTCCCTTATACAGTATGGAAGGCTTTATGAATCAGCAACTGAGAATATTGAATCTCTCCCTATTTCTATTATTAGCAGTTCAAGGATCCTTTTTTCTCTTTTTTGGGGTGGGGAAGATTTCCATTAGCTGTGGCATGACAACATTTCTGGAGTCCAGAGCACAAATATAATGGGGAACATGTCTTGAGCCTTGTAGAAAAAGGCACTCACCAGAGTCCACCCCCATTAAAAGACGGCCAATGATGAGCATCTCAAAAGATCCTGCCATTTCCCCCAGGGCCAGCAGCAAAGCTGCTATCACTGCAAAGACATTATTCAGGAGCAAGGTTCCCTTCCTGTAGCAAGAAAGAGGGTGAGACGGAAGAGTGAGGAGAAAGAGAGAGCAAAAAAAGAATGGGTGGCTGAGAGGGGAGAATGTGTGTGGTTATGAGGATAATTCCTTATTGGTGAAAATAATAGCATAACAGTTTGCTTTAAAAATACCATTAATTTGCATATCATACAGTAGTGGATTCGGACTGCTTATTCAGTATGTATTTATGTGTGTGTGTGTACTGTATGTACAGTATATACTGTACTGTTTTTTTAAGTAAAACTTTAATCTGTCTGGATAGATATACTGTCAGGTGGCTGAGCGGTTCGGGAATCGGGCTAGTAATCTGAAGGTTGCCAGTTCGATTTCCGGCCGTGCCAAATTACGTTGTGTCCTTGGGCAAGGCACTTCACCCTACTTGCCTCGGGGGAATGTCCCTGTACTTACTGTAAGTCTCTCTGGATAAGAGCGTCTGCTATATGACTAAATCATAAATGTAAATGTACTGTAATTTGACATGTAACATTGCAAGGACATGACACATAAAATAACAATAACATTTTCTTAATTACTGCTACAAACTAATGATATCTATCTATATGTCAGATGTCAGTTGCATCAAATAGGCCTAATATGTTTGAAAGAACAATGACAGTGGATATAGGATACTGATTAAAATGCCTGCTTGTGAGACAGAGAAACATCTCTACATTGGTTACCTTACATTTATTCATACCTAACATTGTTTATCCCAAAACCCATGTTTAATAGGGGCATACTGGTAGTCTATTTCTGCAGGTCTTGTCTATTATTTTATTTATATACCATAGGCTACTTCAAACAAAACAGCATGGTGGAAATGGAACACCTCACAGGTTGTAAGGTTGTCAGCCTCGAGACCTTAATGACTTGGAGAAGATCTGCAAAGAGGAGTGGGACAAAATCCCTCCTGAGATATGAGCAAACCTGGTGGCCCACTACAACTTCTGACCTCTGTGATTGCCAGCAAGGGTTTTGCCAACAAACACCAAGTCATGTTTTGCAGAGGGGTCAAATACTTATTTCACTCATTAAAATGCAAATCAATGTATACCAATTTTGACGTGTATTTCTGGATTTTTGGGTTGTTATTCTGTCTCTCACTGTTCAAATAAACCTACCATTAAAATTATAGACTGATCATCTCTTTGTCAGTGGGCAAACATATAAAATCAGCAGTGGATCAAAAAAAAAATCCCTCAGTGTATATCTATGGGGAGCCCCTATAGATAACCCTGACAGCATGTTGCCATAAGAATACTTGAAAGGTAGAGGAGGGAGAACAGAAAGGAGATTATCCCCTCAGGGGTACAAATCACAGCAGAAGTCATTCGGAAACGCAACATAACCATCTTCATTGGCAATTCAGGGAAGGAATCTCAGCCACATTTCCATTAGAGTAACTAAGACCTGATTGAGAATTCAAACCCTAACCCATCCACCAAAAAACGGCATCATTGTATATTTTTGGAATAATACGTTAGCCATGACATGCACTCTTCATGCCAAGTGCAGCTGGTGTTACGCCAAAAATCACTGCAATTCTTTTTGGTGTTTAGAACTCATTACATTTGTCATTGGTTCCCTATCCAGTTTTTATTATTATTGTGCAAGCTTGTGATCGTTTTCTTCACGCTTCACCAAGTCCATCCGATTCAATTACAACAAAATAAGATGAAAGCAGGAGAACCCTTGAGAACAGATAACGTGCCTTTGCTTTTATTGGTTATATAATCATATTCTTTGTTCCTATAAATGGTTATTTCTTTACAATCATTCAGACACAGGGCTATTGGTCCATATACACTCTCCATATACCATATACAATGAAGGCATACACTGATTAGGCATTTATTCCTTTTGGGGGAAGGAAACCAGCATACTGTAACCCTTCTTTAGAAAAAGTCATAATTTCAATTTTTATACAAAATAACCCCCTCCATAGTTTTTCTGCAGAGATTGGATAAATGTGCCTCCAAACTGTCAAAAAGATACATTCAAATCTATGCATGGTTCTTCTGGAGACAGCACATTTAGAGGCCATGACTGGTTTCTGCTCACTTTGCTCCAAAGGCCAAAGTCATCTATCATCAAAACTAAGTACTTGCTGTCTGATGGCGTACTGCTTGTTGCTTAGACCATGGAATTCTGATCCATTTATGTTTTTCATTCAGTTCTCTTTTCTGTCTGCCAGCATCAGCTAAAATGACTTAAGACAAAGCACCTTCAAGAAAAAGACCAACGAAGGCTGAGATAGATTGCTCACATCATCTGCCATTGCAAAGTGACTGCCAAACAATTTTCACAAAAACTCGGATATCTGACCATATCAAAAATGTTTTTTAACATTTCCTAAACAAGTCAATAATTATGTGATGGGTAGTAATTAAAAGTGCCCTTACTTGTGCATTGCTTGTTGATTGGGAAATGAAAATAAAAGCCTGGTTCACTGAATTAAAGCTCTGGACCTCTGTAGCTACATCATTAACCTGAAATGGATTTTCACCCGAGAAATGCAACTTTAGGGATTCTGCAGGTGTAAAACACAGAAACAGCGCAATGGCTTTGGGGACTGACACTTTTTGTACACTTTATTTAAAAAACAATTATCTGAGTCTTGTATATGTAAGGGATAATGCTAGACAAAGGTGTTCATTATAAGGAATTAACTCTTCATAATGGATACCTCGTTAATGGACACCTCGCCGGGCATTATCTCTTACTTAATGGACACCCTGCAGCCAATTGAGTAGGCTATTCACCCAGACCATGGTATAAAATACTTATTTCTCCTGGCACAAAGGGTTCAAATCGATGTCCTTGACTTAATAATTTTCATAATGATGAAACTTTAATTAAGATGAACTATTGAATGAGTGTCATAATGATACAAAATTCAAGGCACAACAAGGAATTCCAGCTGTGTTTAGAGGTAGTTAGAGATATGAGTTTATTATAATTAACTTTGCCATATACACTAGTTGACAAGCAAGAACTCTATGGGATCCTGATCAAATCCAAGAATATTTGTATTTGATTGGATAAAATATTAGATGAAGCCAAGACATTATTCCAGTCTTTAAAAGGATAATTGACTCCAAACCAAGAATACATCATCAAGTGCAAGTGATTGAGCTGGAAATCCAACAAAGGTCTTTACCGGTATGTCTGTTGTAATAAAGACCCTGTAGTCCTTTTCAATGTGAATACATTCCCTTGAATAACACCTAGGTTTTTATTTCACCAGCAATTAATGGGCTGAATCTAAATCTAGAGAGGCACTGATATGTCAAAGTAAAAAAAGGACACAGTGCAGTATGTACTTTTTGAAATGGACTTTTCCATATTTTGTCTTGTATACTGTGTGATGCTTGAATATTCAAAATCCAAACCTATAGATTAGTTTATTTTAGGCTGCATTCACATCTATTTCACAAGAAGCCAAGATGAAAGCTTGTCATGCTATTAATCTATTTTCAACAAACCCCCCTAAGAACACACTGACAATAAATAAATAATAAATAATAACATCTTGCCAATTTTATGGATTGACTTACAATATTTAATGCTAACACATACTATACATATCTATTCACCTACTTAATAATTCTTCCAATTATTTAATCATATTGCCAGAATAGCTGTTTTAGAAGATACTATGCCAGGTGCCCCTGTGACTTGCCTCACATGTACTGTAAGAATGATAAGGTATATTTATGTAAGAATGATGAATACATAGTTTTTCTCAGATCAGATTCTGAAGAACCCTCTTCAAATTGAGTCCAATCCCAAACCAAAGGGCCATCTCAACCTTGACCATTATAGATATTTTCTTTTACTTTATTAAATGAACAAAGCCCAAGAAAATTGAAATGAACATGTACTACTGAGAAATGGAGTGAAAATTTAGGAGGCAGGTCAAGCTTGAAAGTGCAAAAGCAACACAGAGAACAAAATGAGCACAAAACCTGGCACTCTAATTACAAAACTCGCTGAAATTATATCCTGGAGAGTTAAATAAGTCCCCCACCACCACGTTCCAATGTTACCTGTTACCTAGTATGAGGAGCATGCACCAACTAAATAACATGCATTTGGCATACAATTTTCTCTAATATCGCCAAGAATCTCTGTCTGTTTGGGTATTATGATTCTGAAATTACAAGACGATTTTGAAACATTGCATAGCACAAAGGAAAAAATACAAACGTTAATGTTAACATAGCAAATACCCCTTAGGAAGAAATCCCTTAGAAAGAACTGTACATGCAAGTGCTGTATGGTGAATTAGGCCTAAAATTATGACAACTGGTTCAACCACTGTGCATGTAATGACTTATGTTATGAACTAGATGTTTGTGGTGGCAAGACAATTTTACAGAGAACCAATTGAATACATTTTGATCAACATAATATGAGCAATTGATAATGTAGGAAACAGCAGACAAATTAAGGCTACATAATCAGTTGCATGAATGTACCACAGCATGCGCAATTTGTTTAAAATAATGAGAAATGTATTTTATGATGTGCATAAGTGACTAAAATAGATGATGTGGAGGTCTATTTATAATTCCAAAAATCTTTGTGTGTGTGTGCCACCAATTTTATCATGGTCACTGTGCACTATATATAGTTCAAGTAATCTGTATTTGTGTTTCACTGACATCTTAATCATTGACTGCATCACGAGCACTGTGCACTACTAACTAATAATCCTTAACTTTTGGGTAATTTGCTGATATTATCAGGGTTACTATTTGTACATGGTTTTGGAATTCTACCTATTCTGGTCTCATATATAAATTACTTTTAATTAATTGCTTTTGCTAACAATCAGTCTGTTTATTTGAGGTCTTACAGTAAACCCAAAATAATGAAATGTAAATTTAGTTATTTGGGAAGTTCATTTTGTCATGGCTCTCATTTGAATATTTTGTTATGGCTCTCAGGGCCTCATTTACTATGAGGATTGCGCCCATTTCAGGTGTACAATAGCGGGTAAAGACATAAAACCGTATTTACAAAGGCAGCGCACTTGAGTAAAAAAGCAGATTACCGCTGCTGGGAGGGTATACATCTTATTCCAAGCACCCATGATCCATTTCCTGAATTATGGGAAATTGATCGACAGAAGTACAAAATGCAATAGCCTGACAGAGTTACGTGCACCAGGACATTTGTTTGGCTATCGAAGAATGTAGCAAATAGTAGGCTACTTATGCAAAAGTATAAATTGCGTGTTAAACGTAAAAATCGATAGCCAAACAACCATCCTGGTCCACATAACTCTGTCATTATCATGAAGTTGATCGTTTTGGTTGGAAGAAAAGAAGAAACATGTTAACAATTCACAACATTAAAATAAGTAGGCCTATGCGCACGCTAAAAACGCAGTTGAAGGAAGCAGGACTTTTCAGAAGAAAAAACTAATAGTCCACGACAGAAGTACGAAATGCCATAATGGTTGTTTGGCTATCGATTTTTACGTTTAACACGCAATTTATACTTTTGCATAAGAAGTGTACTATTTGCTACATTCTTCGATAGCCAAACAAATGTCCTGGTGCACGTAACTCGGTCAGGCTATTGCATTTTGTACTTCTGTCGATCAATTTCTTATTTCTTGTTAGTTAGCCTACTGCATCCAATCAGCGACGAAGTGTAGTACCAACCCTTTCCGTTTTGAGTTAACATAATGTGTTTTTGAGTTAATGTAATGTCGTTTCTGTCGATCTACGTTCCTACCCTCACCTATGCTCACGAACTGTGGGTAGTGACCGAAAGAATGAGATCGCGAATACAAGCGGCCAAAATGAGTTCTCCGGAGGGTGTCCGGGCTCTCCCTTAGAGATAGGGTGAGAAGCTCGGTCATCTGGGAGGGGCTCAGAGTAGAACCGCTGCTCCTCCGCGTCGAGAGGGGCCAGTTGAGGTGGCTCGGGCATCTGATAAGGATGCCTCCTGGACGCCTCCCTGGTGAGGTGTTCTGAGCACGTCCCACTGGGAAGAGCATAAATCTGTGTGTAGTTCATGGTGAGGTGCTCTGGCACCCACCATTGCTGTTTCCCTAGCAATCATAAAATAATATTACTTAAACAACTGAGTTTGTTGCTCTTTATCATAATGTCCCATAGTCATCTTTTCATCTGAAATGTTAATGCTGGATCCCATGACCTGAACATGGGCCATAGCCTTCTAGTCTCTGTTGTTTGGGATGAAGCCAAGAAGCATTTTGAAAGGGCTTAGCTTAGCTGAGATTTAGGACAACATATTGCTGTTGATTGGGGACTTGTGTACACCTTCCATTGTTAATTGTTTATTTACAATAACCCTGTGAATGTAATATTCTTATAGATCAAAGTCCTTTCAACACCATAGTGTCAACCCAACTGTGCCAAGGCAGACAGAATCGCATAGATCAGACCAAGACCAATCCCCAACTCTGCTGGCAGGCTACAGATTTCAGTCTGGAAAATCAATAGCAAATCAACCCATAACAGTATATGTACTGAACTGTGGCCAGTATTCTAAATTGTATCATACAAATATACTGTCAGTTAAGAACACTAGACAATGAAACCTGGACCTGGCCATAGGTAATTATAAATTAGAATGGACTTAAAGAACTTTACTCTAGAGTAACATTGATTCAAACTATATAATTAATTTAGATTATAGAAAGATCTCTGGCCTATGTTTGGAGAGCAGTAAAAGTCTCCTTTGATTTCTGAAAATATAATCTGCCCTACCAGTTTGATGTGAACTTGTTTTTGTAATTGTTAAATAATGCATCAAGCATTTTTTTTCATCAAGCATTTCTGTAGTATGTTTACTCTTTTTTCAAGTAGCCATGAATTATTACAGTTAATGTTTAAGGTATTTAAAATACATAATGCTATTACATGTACTACTTCCCACAGCTTATTTTCACACACTCCTGTAGCGGGGTTTGCTCGTTTAAAGATAGAAATACTTAATTTATCATAAAGTCTGGGGCACCACCCTAATATTGGTTTAGGACATTAGGGAATCCTATGTTTAATATGTAATAATCAGTCTTATCTTTAGGAATGAATTCGTTCTAAGAGTAGAGCCAATCGTAACATCAGTGAACACGCACGTCAAAATATCTTTACCATGAATTTATTCAAGTAAGGTAAACAGATCTTATGAAAAGTTGGATTATGGGTTTGATATGAGAGATTGGTTTCAATGAACAGAATGAAATGGTCTAACTTAAAGAAAGGCAGAAATTGTACAGTCAGTGATTACATCCTTACAAATCATAAACAGAGCTCACGCCAATGCCATGTCGAGGAGGAAAGAGTGTTAGCCATAGTTACGTTTGATCAGGGGTTGATCAATGATGTTGAGGGCGGTTTGCGCCAAAGGTCCATTTGAAGAATCTGAAGTCACAGCGCGGCTGCGCTGGGTCATGTGACTGAGTCTGCGGGATCTCAGTGAAGTCGCATTTGGAATTGCGTTTTTGGTTCTTCTGTTGAAACGTCCAGATAGTGTCGCGATCACTATAAAGTTGAATCTCAGGAGAAGCTTGGCGACGTCCTTGGAACGCCAATCCTGATGGCGTTCATGCCATGGTCGGTTTTGCTGGAGTCAGAGATTGATGGTCATCTTAGGGCTTTATACAGTTCGAGGGAGGACCCGTCTGGGGTCAGATGTGGATTGGGGGAAGCTGGGTTCTCAACTCCCCCCTCCTTCCTTCACACCTACCAAAGGTGTGATCTGATCTCTGGCTGGTTCATTCAATGGTTCAAATATTGTTCTGGACATCTTGGTACAGTTACAAAATATAGTTGAATGATTGTTTTATTATGATAGCTTCGTGTAGATACCAAGAATGACGTGGTTATCTTTCAGGAAGAAGGAGTTGTTACTAGAATCAAGATTTCAGTGAACACAACATTAAAACAAAGTAACAAACATAACAAATATCCCTCTCATAATTCTCCACCTTGTACTCTTGTGGTAAAGGTGAAGTCTCAAGAACTTTCCTCAAAAGTTCTGATCAAGGTATGTTCTTTGTTCAAATCGCCGCCGAAACGGATAGCAAATGGTCGCTGGAGACGTGTTGTCTAAATCAGGCCCTTTGAAGCTTGCAAGCTAGCAGGAGGGCTGATTAGGTAGATTGGGGAGGTCCCCCCCCCCCCATTCTATGGTTCCTTTGCATCGGCGTTTGGTGGGTAATCAGCATACTGAGGGTGTCACAAGGGCTGATTAGGTTTGTCTGATGTGATTGAATCACTCTTCAGGTGTGGCAAGATGTTGGCTCCGTGTGGTCTTGTGGACCTCACTACACTCCACTGTCGACATGCTTGATTTACATTCATTCTGTTCAAAGATAGCACTTTGCATTCCTCACAAAATGTTCTGTCATTACCACATTAGCACATTCGCAAAGTGAGTTTAGGCCATGCTGAAAGTAAATCAACCCAATTTGAAACATACAACAAATTAGTGTTTGTGGATCATATCCATAAGGCTATTATGGACAATTTCTCTTGGGGCAAAGACAAATCCCCTTATTTACAAAATAGTGAGACAGCCTCACCATTCTTCACTGCGATTCTTTAATCTCAGAGATACAGGATTTTTTGGATTGCGTTGTGGCCATTCTGGCTATGCTTTTATGCAATCATAAAAACATTCTTACTGATAGAAATGTGAGATAAATGACGCTAAGGGACTTTAACACCTTGACTTTCATTACAGCAAGTGGTTGTCTAGCCATTCTCTCTCTCTTGCTCACTCACCTAGCTCCCTAAGGATTTACGGTAAACAAGGAATGATTGCTTGCTGGTGTCAACATGCCACTAGGGTTTACATTATCACCCTCTATCCCAGTTCATAAATCAAGAGTTGCAACTGGGGGAATCTAACTCTGCTGAATCATTATGGGCTTTGACGAGAGAAACAACCTCTCATGTCTACGCTAAGGATATGGCAAAGTCATACGGAGCCTGCTGCTAGCATTGTATTCTCAATATTCATCTTGAAAACAAGAGTTGATGATGACGGACAGTTGAAACTATCTAATCATCAGCATGAATAAACTGAAAATCTAACTTAAATGAAAAGGAATCTGTCTGGTTCTGAGATTCATTTGGGGATTTTTAATGCTATGAAATCTGCTGGATTGTTTGAACTTAAGAAAGCACATATACAAAGGTTGCACACAAATTCCTAGAGCAGTATACCAATGTTAAATCTGTTGGGTGTACAGACCCTCTGTTGCAGATAATTTTGTTCTACAATCCTGAGAGTATATTACGGGGACAATGAAAGTACATTAAATGTCCTAAGACAATAGACAGAGCACGACTTAGGAAGCTACTTACTTTGTGTTATAATTTCATATCTGTGCCATGATAATTACTGACCCAGTAGACTATAATGAATATTAAAGCTCCCAGCCATTTTTCATGGTGTGTAGGTTACACTAAACAGCACCTGAATACAGTAGCTTACATTAAATAAAGCCAGAGCTGTGCTGGAGCTGAAAGTCTTCCCTGTTTACACATTTGAATGTGTCTGTAAGACATTTAAGTCCTGTCCAAAACCCAACACCCACCAGTCTCTCTAATGACAGATTAGAAGGGAACTAGGGACCTTGGCATGAAGCCAAACATCTCACTTAATGGACTGTTCATGTCAAAATTGTTTCACAAGATTCCCCCTCAAAATGAAATGAAACACAAAATGTATGAAAAATAGCTGACGGCCAAAGGGCAGTAGTATCTGTTAACAAGAGGGCTCACAACATGGTACACACTTTGGTTTCGTACAACCCTTTTCTGTTCAGTTTGGTTCATCTTGCCACACTTGCCACAAATGTTCTGGCTATGCCAATAATTCATGTTTGCTAAATGATGTTTGATAATTGATGTTTGTTTTCTGTTATGAGAAACACTTTGCACAAAGCCTTAAATAAAAAGACATTCAAACGTACAACCGGGGCCCTAACTATAGGTGATTCATCTTCTGTGGCGTAGTAGTATGTAGAACAGTATAAACAAATTTCAGCTTTCACATGGGGTGCCTCGCGTCAATGACTTCTACTAACAAGTGTTTAAACTTTTTGTACATGACATGTGAACTGATATAAATAGGTAAATCATTACCAAAGCTTTGTAAACACTGAAGGTGAGGTCATTCCAATTACAAAAAATATATAAAAGGGAATGGAATTAATAAGGCTCCTTGCAACCTAATCAAAGCATGATAGTTGACATGGTACACGCTTTGGTTTCGTACAACCCTTTTCTGTTCAGTTTGGTTCATCTTGCCACACTTGCCACAAATGTTCTGGCTATGCCAATAATTCATGTTTGCTAAATGATGTTTGATAATTGATGTTTGTTTTCTGTTATGAAAAACACTTTGACAAAGCCTTAAATAAAAAGACATTCAAACGTCCACCAGTGCCCTAACTCTTATGAATATTCTTTTGCATAAATTAGAACATGTGACTATGGGGTATAGACAAAGGGGAGAACAAAAATAAAATAATCTGCATTGGGGACCTAATCTCTCAAGGGTCATGTGTCTTTGTTTGATTTAACCCCAAAATGCACTTTTCGTTATATATTACATTGACGTCCAACCTACCTTCCGATTACTTTAATGAGAAGGGAGACAGCAAGTGTTCCAATCAGGCCTCCGATGGCAAATATAGAAACTGTGATGGACCACAGCAATTTCACTGTTTCCTCTCCGATTGGTTCTCCATATCGCTCAATCCAGGTCTTATTGTAGAAGTCCTGTATATACTGTGCATATGAGAGGGAGAGGGGGAAAGTGACTTAGCAAAGCAATTTATAATTCACAACTGATGGATAAATTATGAAAGCCTTTTTTGTTATTGGCACAGACCTTTGCATAACCTTTGAGTGCCACATGTTTCAAATAGGTGGACAGATAACAAGATCTCTAGTTGTCACGCAATCGTTCACAGATTGTAGCAGTTCTTTTTCAAGACAGTTATGTATGCTCTTTGGTAGGTTATAATCGTCAGGATAAACCAGACCCAAAGACAGATGACTAGTGTGACCGGTAGTTTATTGGACGAGGTACAGGCACGAAGATGAGGAGAACGCTGGAGAGAAACGTTGGAGACAGAATAACTAAGCTTACGCTGCTAATCATTTTAAGTCGAGCAGGTAAGGAGTCCTTTACCATGTTCAAGGTTAGACATTGAGTAACAGAGGTGTGTGCTGAAGTACTGGTGGAGCTTGCTGATGAGGAACAGGTGATGGTGATTAGTACTCTGGAGAGGGTGAGTGCTGTAGTGGAATGACTGGGGAACCTGGTGGGAGCGTGACAAGAATAGTTCATTGTCACATGTGAGAAATGACAATGAACCATATTACAGGAATTTTAAATATTGCCTTATTAAGTCTTGTCTGAATAGGAATAACCTTTTTAAATTTAGACTTTACGACTGAGGGGAACAAATACAAAATAAATTACACTACTGCAACATCTCACCTGCAGGGTAGCAATAAACCGCATTTCCTCCAGCTTCAGTTTATTTTACTTGAACTTTTCCTTCCAAACGCCATCCACCAATAAATGTTTCTTATAAATGTAAAGACCAAAACTATCAACGACTTCTCTACAGTATGTGCTTGGCCACCTCCTTTCTTGTTGTCTGTGTGCTTGCTCATAGATGTCTAAATGAAATTATTATATTGAAATTATGTCTAGCATGTGAACGTTGAATGTTCTACAATTTAAGTTTGAATGTGTGTGTGTCAATGTGGGAAATAGATTGACGGGAAAAAACTATGGACGAGATAGGCCATGTCTCTGGACACCAAATTAACCAACTAATGGGGAGTTTAATTTCCCTTTCAAGAAATATAGTGGAATGTCTAATTCCATGGCAGTCATTCTGCCTGGTCCCTAAAGCCAAGAACCACCCAAGAATGACTGCTGAGTAGTGTACCCACTGAGACTGTAAGCGTCTACATTCTGTTGAGTGTTTTGCAAAATACAGATGATATTTTACCATTGAGTAGCCACAACTCATTCTTGCTAGCAATACAAAAATGTATCAGAGTCTCTGTATTGTGCATTCCATACACATGTTGCAAACTCAAAATGGGTCCTCTATAATGTTGTTCATAATCCCTATCATTGAGCTGCTTGATGGGCTCTGTGAAAAAAGATTGACAGAGGTTTGGGTGATTATGTAAAGGCTATGACACTTGCTACAAACCAATCTAATCTCATCAAATTCCCAAATGGGCCGGTTAGAATTGAGTGGATGTTTGGTTATTTTGGTGATTTTCCTTCTTTCTCAATAATCTATTCATGAGGTTTAATTGCAGCCATTTTGGTTTGTTAACAGGGAGTTCAGGAGATACATGTGATTAAAATTTGATGTTTTCCAATCAAGCAGCAATCATAATTCTAAGCACTAAAGAGGCATTTGGCATGCTTCAATGATCTTGTGTTCTGAGCCTTTGAAGATGTTGTTAGATATCTTAGTCATATTGTTTCAATTTTTCAGAATCAACTAATAATCCCATATTATTAGTTGGTGCAATATATCATGACGTGTGAACAAGGCCTTGGATGAGAACATAAATGACAAGCCCCAACCCTCCAACGGGGCTATCAACACAAGTATCCAATAGTTAGACTCACCAATGCTGGAGCGTTGACGACTGAAAGGTTATAACCATAGAGATAAGATGACCCCAGAGCACTGAAGAAGGCTGCACTCACCAGGCAGGCTGTGATTTTCTGCAGGGTAATACACATACTGTATGAGGTCATTTTAATATGCAATAAAAAAATCTACATACAAACACATATACTGCATACTGCTTACAAAACAGTTAGGGACCTTTATGGCACTGAACTGTATTTTTAGTTCAATCAAGGTGACATTTCAAACAAGGGTAGTAAGGACATTCCACGTGGGCCTTAAAATATACAGTTGTGTCCAAATGTATTGGCAGTGACATACATTTTGTGTTTGCAAAGTTTGCTGCTTCAGTTGTTGTGGTGTTGATTCACATTGCTACTCAATTATTGTGCTGAGTGATCAAATCAAATGTATTTGTATAGCCCTTTTTACACGCAAGCATGTCACAGAGGGCTTCACATATGCCCATAGAACTGCCCCTCAACCAACCTACCCCCCAAGGAGTGATCAGATGGTTTTTAAATAAAAGCTTCATTGGCCAACAAAATTCATCACAAAAACCCACATTTCACAGTTTTTGGGCCCTGGCATAAAATGACTGCTAACATAATTTCACTAAGTAATATCATCAGCATATGGGAAAGTTTGAACTTGTTCCAGTCAGCTGAAATCAGTCTATCATTCGGATTGGATTTTATAAAGAGCAGATTGATTGCTGTAAAAGAGGGGAGTATTTCCATATATCGAACCTTTTCACCAATAAAAGCTTTTAAAACCTATGAAATGTGTGTCATTGTTTTCCAGTATTCCATAGAAATGTGACAAAATTATCCACAAATCCTGAACCAGCAAACTTTGCAAAACACAAAATTTGTCATTGCCAAAAATTATGGCAACAACTGAAGGCTACTTCATATGTCCTTGACTCTCAGGACATACCGTAAAGAAGGAAGCAGCCTACAGCCTTGACAAAAAATGTCAGATCAAGTGAATGCCAACAGATTGGTAACAAGTTCCTTCTTTGAAATGGCAGGAATAGGGACTCCAAGCACGCCTACTATGTGCGAGGATTGAAAAAAGATGGATTGCTGCAAACTCAAGGTTTCTCTTAGTGATTGCATATATGTGTAAGATTCCAATACATGCATTTACAGTACATACAAATGGCTTGAAGAATCCCAAATACCACTGATGTATACTGTAGGTTCCAGTCATATTATCTAGTACCCTTTATCACTTTGTCATCCTGACACAGCTTTGTGTGGTATTCTAAACTACTTTGGAATTAAATTACCTGTCTTATGTGTTGTGTTGGTTTTGCACGTGTGTATATGTTTTTTTGTTGTTGTATTAATTACCCCCTTCCTCCCCCCACATACTTCTACCTTACTTTTAACCAACAAACCAATTTTGTGAAGATGTATTCCCCTTATTACCATGCAATAAGGAAATACTGTATCTTTTTAAACATTCAGTATGAACTGATAACAATATATGTGTCAAGCCCTTGGTTTCAATGGTTCATCTAAGGTCAAGTTAATTTTTAGATTTAACAGTGATAGAGGGTTACATATGTTAGTGATTTGTGGAAAATGCAACCTGGGGCTATAATTCCAATAATAGTGTTAAAAGATAACTTGTCATTGCACAGAAATAGCATTCATTAAATACTGAAAGAGGAAATACATATTGACTTCCTCTATGACCATAATGTGACATTAATTATAAGGCAAGAATAAGGTAATGTCATACTGTATATTTTTATCAATGTTGGATGAAGAGAAGAAATTACAGGTATGTTAAGCAACAGTTGGCTTTTACTTTCAGAGTTATATCATAGTCTGTACAGAAAACCTAAATAAGGTATTTCAGGATGAAGTGCAACAGGTCTGTTAACCCTCGTGCTGCCTTCGGGTCACATGACCCAAAGGTTCATAACGAACCATCGTTGTGTTTACCCAATTTTACCCAATACAAAAACAAATTAAAATAATTTTCTTTTAACCTTCGCAATGTGGGGGGTCTGAGACAGCCCAACGGTTAAAAGAAAAGGCTTCACTTTGTCTTTGTATGCGGTAAATCTGTCGCAATACGACGGTGGGTCACAATGACTGATGGGTCAGAATGACCCGAAGATAACACAAGGGTTAACATAGTTGTCAGTTAAAAGCTATCTAAGTACTTGTCAGAAACTATAATAGGATATGATTGATCTGTGTACAAACACATGGATTTGAGTGTGAAAAATTACATCCTTAGTGAATTTGTGTTAACACAATTACAAATGGAACAGATTCAACACATCTTAAATTGCTTAGTTAAAACAAGTGGTATTGCACAAAACCACGTTCTGAGTTTTTTTATTAGCATGTCCTGAATTGTATAATTAACCATAAGACACTGTACATAAAGTAAATAATGCAATAATAATCACATCTGATTATCAGCATGGGTCAGGGTCAAGGGGCATAATAGTCTGTAAAGAGGTTACTAGCATTCCTAGACACAGCTTTGTCCCATATTTGTTATCTCAACCACCTACTTTTTACACATGAATGATTGACAGATGTATCAGTTGAGATGGTGACGGGGGTGAGGAAAAAACAACTATTGTGCTTATCCAGCAATTCGACTAAAATTACATACTCACTTCTTTGGGTTGGCCTTTGGAATTGTCTGTCTTGCTGTTGTTGTTTGTTTCGACATGTTGACTTTGACCGTTTTTCTCCATGTCTAGTTTTCAGGGCACTGGAATGAGAGTGATGTCAAGTTACTCACTTATCTCACTCTGGTGAGACATGGTGACAGGAAATGTGATTAAGGAAGTGGTTCATTTTGGGAAATAAATGTGTTTCTCAACGTAAAGAGGAAATTTGCTACCAAGCAAAAATTCTAGTAAAATATATAATATACAGTACAAACAGTATATTTTTCACAATGGTGCACTCTAACATTCAATATGTAATGTATGCCCAGAGTGGAATAGAGAGTATAAGCCTAACCATGACACTCTTTAATAAAGCATATTTGTGTAAAAAAAAAGTTATATTTGGATAATCTCCAGATATAATTTTATCAAGTCGGATCTTAGATGGCTAGGTGAGGCTACAATGCTAACATCAGATGAAGATATGGCTCTCTAATTGAGGGTTAGACAGCATAAGCTATATTTAGTCTGCCACCTAGTGGTTAATTGTAAAGTGCAACAACCAGAGGTCAAGAGGGGTAAAGAATTACCATAGTAATGCTCTAATGCTTAGCATTTGCTGAGAAAAAAAATGCAACTGATGCAACAAAAAATGCAAACTAACTCAAGGATCACTGGCACACCCCCATACTTTGCCACTGGCTACCCAGGGACTGTGTGAACAATTATCATTGATAAACATATTCACATAAACATGTATCATTGATAAACACACAGAGTTTTTCAAATAACTGCTCTAAGTGTGTTTCATCAATGACATGAATACGTGAATCTAGACAGCACATGGATAAGCTGTACTCCCTTTGTTGGTTGGTCGTGGCATGCACATAAATTGATGCAGTTATGGCAACCTTGCAATGGTACGGACAATCTTCATGGGCTTATCTGCAGTACCATTCTGAACAATCTTTGCTTCATCATGAGTGTTAACAATTATATAAATACCCTTAATGCCCTAAAGTCAAAATGTTCTTGCCTTAGAAAATCGCATGTTCAATAATCCCAGAATTAGGATTTCAGTTTGACACTGCCCTATGGTTAGCAATATATCTTGTCAGTTGAGGATTTGTAATTATAACTTGTGTGGGTTAGGATTACTTCACCAAAAAGTAGTAATTCAAAAAAGGTTGCACCTTGGTCAAAGTCTGGTAAGTTACATACTTTCCCCCACAATACACTGCCAACAAATGTGATAGCTATGCAAATAACAGAAGGAATGAACTGTGGAGTAATGACAGTAGTAACTGGAACCTTGATCTTATGAGGCAAGCACTTTTACACATGTAGCACTACCTCCAACCATGTTTTACAGATGGATAACGGCCATTTATTTATTTATTTCAACAGGCAAATCCTCTTTCCTCCGCCTGGTTTAGGTTCATTTTCATCTCCTCTGTCCCTACTACTGTTCCAGAACTTTCAAGGCTCGTATCGGTACTTTTCATGCACAGTTAACTAGGCTTTGTTTGTGATTTGAATTGTGCAGTACCATCTAATTTTGTTATGCCCCACATTTTTGGGGAAGGTGTTTGATAGTTTTTACCACCTTCAATTGCATTGACAGAGCTTCAGTTACTGTCTATAGCTAAATATAAAGATACAAATGAAAGACAGATGGTGCCAAAAACAAATACATGGCCCCTACAGTGCACTCCATTTTAACAAATCAGGTGGAATGGGTTGCTCCATTCTCAGAGAACCCTGAAGATGATACAAGTTCCCCCTCAGAAGGAAATGAAACACAGACTTAAAACATTTATGAAAAACAGCTGACGTCCAAAGGGCAGTAGTATCTGTTAACAAGAGGGCTCACAACATGGTACACACTTTGGTTTAGTACAACCCTTTTCTGTTCAGTTTGGTTCATCTTGCCACACTTGCAACACATATTCTGGCTACGCCAATAATTCATGTTTGCTAAATGATGTTTGATAATTGATGTTTGTTTTCTGTTATGAGAAACACTTTGCACAAAGCCTTAAATAAAAAGACATTCAAACGTACAACCGGGGCCCTAACTATAGGTGATTCATCTTCTGTGGCGTAGTAGTATGTAGAACAGTATAAACAAATTTCAGCTTTCACATGGGGTGCCTCGCGTCAATGACTTCTACTAACAAGTGTTTAAACTTTTTGTACATGACATGTGAACTGATATAAATAGGTAAATCATTACCAAAGCTTTGTAAACACTGAAGGTGAGGTCATTCCAATTACAAAAAATATATAAAAGGGAATGGAATTAATAAGGCTCCTTGCAACCTAATCAAAGCATGATAGTTATCCAGGTGGTACTCATTTATGTCCAATCAATTTCCAGCCTTGGTGCAATGGCAGCACATAAGTCACTTTTTATCTATGATAGTCAATATATTTATAGTCAAGTATATTATTTGTAAGTGTGCTCAACTGGATGCAGCAATCAATGAAACATAAATATCCATTCACACTGATTTTTGTAGTCAATGAACAACAGTGCATCATACACTCAAGTCTGCAAACTGACTGACACAGAAACTTTTTTCAGTATAGTTCCTAGAGGAGTTTGGTCAAGGGTCTTTTAGAATTACATCAAATCAATCGACAATATTGCTGAATTATAACTAATTGTAATTCGAACTCTGTGTACAGCATATATGTACACAGAGTTCGAATTACAGGAAGGTTTAGGGGGGGTCTGACCCCCCTAATTAATACTTGGACCCCCTCTCCAAAAAAGAGGTAAGAACAACAGGTCTTGGTGGTCATTAAAAAAAAGATTGTTACCTGTAATGTTGATAGTGTCTTTTGTTCTGGTACATCACTGTGTGGGTCTGTGTTTGAGCGGAAATTATGGTCTGCTGTTGTGTGTGTGGGTCTGACTTGCTGCCAGTTTTGCTTTACGATACTTTGTTGGTGACCACTGACTCCAAAAGTTGTTGTGTGGTACGTACCCCATGAGCTTGTGGAATGGATTTATTATCATCAACAGACTGCAGACTCGGACCCCCCCCAAAAGAGGTAAAAACCACAGGTCGGGGGGGTCGATGCATTTATATAACGTTCTTACCTGTAATCGTAAATATAAAAATATAGTTACCATATTCATTCAATAACAGGTTGGCGATACACAGAAATGTTGACTTTATGGCAGGGAATATCACACACTATTACATTGACTGCCATAGTCAAAATTCACTCAATAACCACAGCGCGAGTGACTAGTGCCCAATAAAACTCAATAAACACCGCGCGCGAGTGACCAGGCAGTGTGCAATACAGAAGAGTGACTTGACCCCCACGAGTTGACCCCCCCGATTGTCATTGTATAATTCGCACACTGAGTACATGTTCGTTTTTTATTATAGTAAATGAGGACTAAACCTTTATTGAACTGAATAAGTAAAAACAGTGCAAGAAAAGTTGGAACAGTAATGGTATAACTTTTCTCTCAGTACAAGTCTAAAAGACAAAATGCATATTTTTGTGTTGATTGATAATTAAATACTGTATTTGAAAGGTCAACTAAAAAAACAGAACTGTGTCCCTCTAAGACAAATGTTAACCTGTTAGGAGTATTTGTACACCAACATTTAACAATGCATCTGATAATGTAAATGTGTATTTTAGATGTTTTACTAATAATTCAAATATCTTATAACCGATTGATCAAATAAGTATGTCAGCCTTTTCAGTGCTCACTATTACTACACAACACAAGTGTTGCATCAGAAGTGAACCTGCCATTTCTACGTAGTAACCTGAATGTACTTTTTACAAAGAACTTCACGTAGGTAGAAATATTGGTGATCTGGAAAAGACGTGTGCCATCTTGGATTAGGCTACTTAAATTAATTTCATGAAATATCAGTTTAGATGAATATCTTTCCATATTAGCATACATTTTTTAAAGAAGTTTGTATAAAAGGTGTCAACTGAACATGAAATGTTCTTTTTGGGAAACCTCACACCTCCGCAACTTTTTTGTGTTATTTTATTTTATAGCTGTCATGTAGTCAAATCATGCACATCATCTTACTTTCCAGTATAGACTTATAAACCAGAATCCCTTTTGTTTAAAACTTTAATTTAACTGCCACATTTACATATTGAAGATCAACTCATACTAAATCATTATTAAGAGGAAAAGTGTATATATAATCAAACAACGCTGCACCACAATGCATCACAAATGCCTTAAAATGTGTGCCTTGCCGGTATTTGTACCACATTTACTAACATGTTGACTCACCCCCAGTCAGTCCAGTGAGCTAGCAGTAAGGAAAAACTTCAAACTGACCTATATCCATTCAGGAAACATGAGAGTGCTGTGTCAATAAAAACTCCCCCTGTCAAATGATTAACATAAGAAAATGACAATGTGCAAACACGTGTGCGTGCACACACACACACAAAGAAAACACACTTACTGACACAAACAGATGGCTTCTCTCGCATCTGTCGGACCTTCTGCCAATGCTTCTGTCCATAAATGAATTAGAATCTGCAAACCAAAAGACAGAGGAACAGAGGTGAGGTAACCTGTATCAGATACATCAGAGATCAAATATTCAAGTAACATCATGAATCACAGACAACCACAACTTGTGGGACTCCATTGAACAAGGGAGTTGGTCTTAGTCTTTAACACAAGACATAGTATTTATTTATTATTGCATTTTATTGCATTTTTTTAGTTTAAGTATCCTTTGACACATGTAGAATAGCTAGTTTGATGCATTTTAGAAGGCAACTATACTCTTTATGGTAGGTTAACCTTGCAATGGGAGACCCTTGAAAATAGCTAAAGTAGGTTGGTCGGTCAGTTGGTGTTACGACCCTCCCTGACTGAACCGAATAAACTAAGGCTTTCGATGTCTAGGGGCAAAGGAGGGACTAACAACCAGCAAACCAGCAGCCAACATGAACTCCAAACGAAGGTATATGTAGACAACCGTGCGTTTTATTTTATGAACAGAAAAGGCGTCACAGGAGAACAAGGGGACCATGAACGGTGCCAAAGGAATGAATACAATAAAAGTGCTAAACACCCTGCCTAACCCAAATAATGCCTCTCTAACAAAATTACAAGGGGCGGCACCGTTCCTTGCCTAGTGAGTTTAACAAGGGAGTAAGCTGCGTGATGGCAGTGTATGCCCATGGGCGGCTTACCTGTCCCCTCTCTCCTGTGAACAACCAAACGAACAACACTAAAGGCAACAAAACACGAGGACTTGCTACCGACAGAACATACATGTGCACACAAGACAGAATGCGGATGGCTGCCTCCCGTTCCAAAGACGGTTCCGGGGTTTTAGAGGCTGCGAGGAAGACGGACGGGATCGGGATTGGACGAGATCCGGAACAACACAGCCAATCGCGGACAGACACCTGCGGACAACGACAGGGAGAACAAAAAGGGGGAGGGGCAAACACGATAGGGCAGACGAACAATACACAAAAGGCCCACAGGCCGTAACAGTTGGATCAGTTATTTGAGATATTTAGCAGGTCTGGGAACCAAAAGAATCTGCAAGCTCATGTTTTATTTACTCTGGCAGATAATGCGGACCACCTTCTCATTCAAACAGATTTCCATGCGACCTGGATAGAACCGGGCCAATCACAATCGTCAATAAAATATGAGCAGGTTTGATATGATGAGGATATGATGATGTGATGAGGAGCGAGACAACCAAGATGACATTTTGTTGCTCTGATGATTATATGTATGATGTATCCATCCAATTCTATCCAATTGCATCACAATGTATTTTAGTGTGCGCCCCTTGACAACACCCCATGGAAATCAAACATTTACGGAGATGTTCCAGACTAATATGCACCTGCTAGCTTAACGAATTTTGGTGGCAACTGGTGTTTTCTACAGTTGGTAATTATGGACAATGGATTAGACATGGAGAGAAATATACATAAAACGTGCTGATTTTACTATCATGGTGCCAATGTCATTTTCGTTTCATTTTCATTAGGTGGAGGTTTCTTTACAATGGATTCATCCAAACACAGCTTTGATGCGGGACAATCCCCCTCATGCCTCTGATGTCTGTGTATGTGACTCGGGTGCTTAATCTGCAACATCAGGTCTTCTCATGACCTGATAATATATAGATAGATGTTCCTACTCAAAGAAAGAAGGGTCCTCGCATTCCCATTATGTATGGCAAGCCGTTTTAAAATGTATTTCTATAAATGTACTAGCCACTATTTTGAAGTTACTAGTACTTATACTTTAGTTACTAGTAACTATTCCAATACTTACTAGTATCTATTCCAGTTTTACTAATAACTTTTCATTAGATACTAGTAACTATTCTTTAGTTACTAGTAACTAATCCAAAGTTACTAGTATCTATTCCAGTTTTACTAGTAACTATTCATTAGATACTAGTAACTATTCTTTAGTTACTAGTAACTATTACAATTGTTACTAGTAACATTATTATTCTTACTAGTAACATTTTTACTCGTCATTGCTTATGACGAGTAAAAATGACTACTTGATAGTAAAAATTAAAATGTTACTAGTAAAACGGGAATAGATACTAGTAAGAATTGGATTAGTTACTAGTAACAAAAAAATAGGTACTAGTATCTAATGAAAAGTTACTAGTAAAACGGGAATAGATACTAGTAACTATTGGATTAGTTACTAGTAACTAAAGAATAGGTACTAGTATTTAATGAAAAGTTACTAGTAAAACGGGAATAGATACTAGTAACTATTGGATTAGTTACTAGTAAAACGGGAATAGATACTAGTAACTATTGGATTAGTTACTAGTAAAACGGGAATAGATACTAGTAACTATTGGATTAGTTACTAGTAACTAAAGAATAGTTACTAGTATCTAATGAATAGTTACTAGTAAAACTGGAATAGATACTAGTAACTATTGGAATAGATACTAGTTGGACACAAATAGTAGATATCTGTAAAGCAGAGCCCCATAGAATACAATTGTAAAATTGTGCAATTTGTTACTAGTAAAATGGGAATAGATACTAGTAACTATTGGATTAGTTACTAGTAAGTAAAGAATAGGTACTATCTAATGAAAAGTTACTAGTAAAACGGGAATAGATACTAGTAAGAATTGGATTAGTTACTAGTAACTAAAAAATAGGTACTAGTAACTAATGAAAAGTTACTAGTAAAACTGGAATAGATACTAGTAACTATTGGATTAGTTACTAGTAACTAAAGAATAAGTACTAGTAACCTCAAAATAGTGACTAGTACGTTTGTAGAAATAAATGTTAAAATGGCTTGCCACAATTATGTGGTGCTTCTACTTCCGTGCCCCACAGTGGTGAATGACGACTAACTTCTCTATTGCCTGGCCACCTAAGGCACCTAAAAGCAACACTTACCGGTACTATAGCAGCTCATTACTCTTACCGATACCTTGAAATACATCCCTTCTCTGCACATTGTTTTCACGATCCTGTTCTCACAGTCTGGAAAGAGATTGCACCCATGGGTGCTTGATGTTGCACTTATGTAATTTTTTGCTGCACTTTACTATGAAATGCTGTCATTTAGACATTATTGTGAGACTATAGTTGAGGAGTTGAGATCTTATTATTGTACTAATTCTTTGTTCACCATACAATAATTCGCTAGTTACTTTAATCAAGATTCGTATATTTAGGTCATTGATATGTTATCGTTGTTCTGTATATTCTTTTTTTATTCAGCGTGCTTGGTAGCTGAGATGTGGTTACTTTGCAATGCGTCTAGTAAAAACAGACTGTCCCTTTACTCTAACCACTGAAATACTGTAGAACTATGCAATTCTGATCCTTGATCTTCTGCTGTACTTTCTATATGCCCGATTTGTAGCTTTCTTTGGATAAAACCATCTGGTAAATGAAGAAAATGAAATATGCAAAGCTGCAATGCAACCACAATCATCAGCAAACCACCCCAGTGACACATGCCAGCCTACCAATCTGCTACTCTATGCTTGCTGCTGGAAATGTGCTGGGGGTTTTGCAGCTTGTGGTGTATGTGTTTTTTTTTTTTTTATTAGGGTTCCTCCGGTAGGAGGAAACCTATTGTTTTTGTTAGTTTTATTATTAGGGTTCCTCCGGTAGGAGGGAAACTATTGTTTTTGTTAGTATTCCTAATATTATTATTAGGGTTCCTCCGGTAGGAGGAAGACAGTTACTTAAGACAGTTGAATCAAATACAAAATGACTGAAAGAGGTGTATTTATTTAAATCCACATTGTCTCAATTTCTTTGTGTCAATAAATCAAATATAATTTTGACAGATGACATCACTCTGAAGTACCATAAGCAATTTCACCTTGGTATGTCAAAATATGATTGAATTAGAGTAGTTTCAACTTTGGCTGAATCTAACAACGCTTACCACAGGAGAAACAGCTTACTTTTTTATACAGTAACAGAACTTTATAATGCTCAATACTGAGAATAGCTCAATGTGCTGAGATGATGACCTGCAAAGTTTAAGGTCGTAAGTTCAAATCCAGCCACAATCTTTTGGCCTGTCATAATTTTGATTATCTGTTTCGTTAAACAGGATGACATCGTTCTGAAATACCATGCGCAATTTCATGGAATTTCACCTGGAAATGTCAACCGTTTCTTAACCTTTGTCCCAAAGCTGACCAAAGTTAATACTGTTCCCTTTCTATTCATACAATCTCTACAGTTGTTGTGTAGCAGAGAGGATAGAGAGACTGACGTGTAACCTTATGCTCATGAGTTCAAAACCCCTTTTAACCTGTTGTTGTTGGCCAAACATGAAGTAGTTATGCTCTCTTGTTGTCCAAGATCTTCTACAGTGTACATGTTTATAATATTTTGCCATTTTGCGGAGGAACCCGCATCGCTGCTTGCAGCTGTATTATATCTTTTTACATTTTTCCACTTTTTGAATGATAGATTTTAAGTGGACTATGTCACCTAAAAAACAAAAAAAGATCAGAGCATGGTGTTTACATGACTAATGCCATACTCATACTACTGGTAAGTCATCAGTGGGAGTGACTTGCCAAAACCCTGTCACTGATGAGACAAGACCACAGCACTACTACATCTGCTGTATGCAAGGGGAAACCCAAGGGGGCGCTGGGGTGTCAGTTCAGTGTGTCTCTGCCACCCCTCATCCTACCAAGGTAGCAGAAGGTAACTGTTTGTCAGGTACCTGCATTCAATGTACAGTTGTACACTGAATGGATTTTATTACCAACCAATGGCACTTTCCCATTCCCTTCTACTGACCTTTCTAGTTTAGTTTTAACATGCCCATCTAAACTGTGTTTTAAAAAGGGGAAAGGACAGATTTAAAAGAGCTGAGGTAGAGTATTATATTTAATTAATAGTGAAACAAGCATTCTTGTTTATTTTAATAATTTCAGATCCATATTTATACCACCAAGAAATCTCTTTCAGACAAAACCCATTTTACTAATCCTTCTTAATAGTTTGCCTGAACCTCTGGAATGCTGTTCGGTGGTAGTCTGTATGGGTATGTATGAAAGGCAATACATTGTTGCCATGTGCTCCTAAAAATGCATTTCTGTATATTTTTTGACAATTTATAGTTTTGACTGCAACAGAATATGCAACAGAACTACCAAAATACTCCCTACATTCTTTTTTTCCTGGGTGCATATAAAGATAGATTCTATACAAACAGGGACAAAATAAAGATATCAAATCAACCCGCAAAACATCTACACCACAATTCTGTATCTATGACGCATGATGCCAAAGCACTCACTCAGTTTTACAATACCTTGTACAAGTGGCTTGATGATAAGGCTGGGATTGTAATGTCTTGTGAACTCCCTGCTTTTGACCTTTGGAACTGAAACACTGCTGTTGCCACAGTGAGAAATCACCAGGGAATGAAAACCAAGTAGTAATCTGAGAACTCTCTCTTGGCTATACTGCACTGTATTACTCAATCATAAGCAGTCAGCTTTTCATCCATGGGAGGAACACCATTAAAAAGCAAATAAGTTCTACTTGAATGTAATTTCTGGTGACATGAAACCATAAGATACAACAGATTAATAAATGTTGAGTATGTCAATAATTTAAAAAGAAAAATGTAAGAAACTGATTCAAACAACGCAGAAACTCATACGCTCATATGCTTAAATTTGACAGATCTAACCTGCATGGCAACATAGATCCTAATAGGAAAGTAGATTGAGTATGTGTACTTGTTTTTCACTAACAATGAACATTATACTAATTTGACTACCCTGAAACAGTTCCAGAAAGGTCCAGCCCACAAAACGTGTTTCTTGTCCACTGCATGAACACTCGCAAAATGAACTCATACATGAACATTCACAAAAATAAGTTGTTTTCAAGAGCACATTTGGTTTTGGTTGCAATTTCCATGGGTTCCAAGTCAATATCAGTGTCCAGAAAATTATTTCCAAAGACAAAAGACCTTATCAGCCAGGGTAACTTTATTTGTACAAAAATATTTCCCATTTCTTTTTGGTTACTTGCTTGTTGGCCATATCCACATACAGCCAGACCAGTCAAACAATCCTGCGCTGAATACCGAAGTCATATTACATAAAGAGTGCCTATTTTAAATTTAACATTAACAACATGATACAAACATAAATTGAAATATAGCTGCAAGCAGCGATGCGGGTTCCTCCGCAAAATGGCAAAATATTATAAACATGTACACTGTAGAAGATCGAGACTTGGACAACAAGAGAGCAAAACTACTTCATGTTTGGCCAACAATAATAGGCTGAACGGGGATTTGAACTCATGAGCATAAGGTTACTAGTCAGTCTCTCTAGCCTCTCTGCTACACACCAACTGCTGAGATTTTATGATTAGTAAGGGCTGATTATTAACTTTTTATAGGATACTGAAACTCTTCTTGAGTTGATCTCCTTCTAGACTCTTAGTCAATGCACAACAAACAATAGTCATGTGGGCAACTGGGCTAGGGCAGCACTCATATTATTCAGCTCCTTGCGAGAATAGCCTGTGACAGTACAGCAGCCGACTCTCTGGTCCCATTAAACTACACAACATGCACAATCAGGGTGACCAACAAGATTATATTAACTAACAAACAATAACATTACAAACATCTAACTGAACGAACACAACAACTGAAATCCCTTGCACGGCTGTTGTAACCAACTATTTTCCACAAGTCTTTGCGTTTTTTGATATGCCGCACTGCATGCTGGGTACCCAAGGGTGCTGACGCTGATTATCTAGCTGTGCTCCGACTGCGTGATATGAGTATTAGTTTTTGGTCAGCTTTGGGACAAAGGTTAAGAAACGGTTGACATTTCAAGGTGAAATTGCGCATGGTATTTCAGAATGATGTCTGCCTGTTTAACTAAACAAGTAATCAAAATTATGACAGGCCAAAAGACTATGCCTCGAAACGAACCTGTGGCCTTATGCTTTGCAGTACAACGCTTCAACCCATTGAGCTACCCGCAAGGCTGAGAAATTCTGATCAGTTTCTGTCCCCCGAAAAAAAGATGTATATCCTGTAGCATGGCTTGTTCGATTCGGCCAAAGCTTAAACAGCTGTAATTCAATGATATTTTGACATATCAAGGTGAAATTGCGCATGGTACTTTAGAACGATGTCATCCTGTTTAACTAAACATGTATTCCAATTAAGATAGACTCAGTGTTGCTGGATTTGAACCTACGACCTTGTACTTTGCAAGTCACCGTTCCAGCTCGTTGAGCTATTCTCAGTGTTGAGTATTGGCATGTTCAGTTACTCTACAAAAAAAAGCTGTTTCTCCAATGGCGAGCATTGTCAGATTTGGTCCAAGTTCAAACAGCTGTAATTCAGTCATATTTTGACATATCAAGGTGAAATTGTTTATGGTACTTCATGGGCGTGTCACCTTAAAGCCTATTAGGTTTGAAAACCCATCATTCAAAATGAACTTTGATTTAGTGACACAAACATATTGAGGTAATGTGGAAATTTACATAAATACACCCCTTTCAGCTATTTAGTATTTTATTCAATTGCTATAAGTAACGTTTTTAAATACGTCAATGATACATATCTGTACAAAATCTCAAGTTAATTAGACATTTGGTTCAAGAGAAGAGGAATTTTGAAGTTTTTCCCAAATTATCAGTCTACAGGAAAATCAATCATGCGGACCTTATGGGCCCTTGAGGCTTTTTTGTTCGACATGAGAAATAAGGCATGCACACAAAGTTTCAGAAGAATTTGAGCAATGGGGTGGAAATGCTATCCCTTTGAAAATCGGACATTTGGGCGTCGCCTGTGGCGCCCCCTATGATCTGATGTGGGCCAGTCTGTGTTTGGGCCGTAGTTGTGGCATGTTGTATCAATATGCCAAATTTCAAAACTTTTTACCAATGTGTTCATGAGATAAATTACTAGAATAATAATAATAATAAATATAGCTGCAAGCAGCGATGTGGGTTCCTCCGCAAAATGGCAAAATATTATAAACATGTACACTATCGAAGATCGAGAGTTGGAAAACAAGAGAGCAAAACTACTTCATGTTTGGCCAACAACAGGCTGAATGGGGATTTGAACTCATGAGCATAAGATAACAAAGCAGTCTCTCTATCCTCTCTGCTACACACCAACTGTTGAGATATAGAACTGTTTCTTTGAATAGAAAGGGCAGAGTATTAGCTTTGGTCAACATTGGGACAAAGGTTAAGAAACAGTTGACATTTCAAGGTGAAATTGCATGAAATTGTGCATGGTATTTCAGAATGATGTCATCCTGTTTAGCTAAACAGATAATCAAAATTATGACAGGCCAAAAGATAATGGCTGGATTCCAACCTACTACCTTATACTTTACAGATCACCATCCCAGCCCATTGAGCTATTCTCAGTGTTGAATATTATCATGTTCAGTTACTGTATAAAAAAGTAAGCTGTTTCTCCTGTGGTAAGCGTTGTTAGATTCAGCCAACGTTGAAACTGCTCTAATTCAATCATATTTTCACATACCAAGGTGAAATTGTTTATGGTACTTCAGAATTATGTCATCCTGTTGAACTGAACAGATAATCAAAATTATGACAGGCCAAAAGACTATGGCTGGATTCCAACCTACGACCTTATACTTCACAGGTCACCATCCCAGCCCATTGAGATATTCTCAGTGCTGAATATTGTCATGTTCAGTTACTGTATAAAAAAATAAGCTGTTTCTCCTGTGGTAAGCATTGTAAGATTCGTCCAAAGTTGAAACTGCTTGTACATTTCCTATAAAAACGGGACAACGTAATGACTGGGTTGCTGCTGTAAAGAATAACTTACTCATAGTTATTTTAAAAAGGTTGTTAGGAGTGCCATAACTTGTCAAATTTCAAATCATGCCTAGCATCAGTGGGGATGTGTCCTGGCTCAGGTTACTGAAATGAATTTGTGCAACAGGCAAGGGATCCACCTGAACAATTAATTTACTTCATTAGAGATAACCATTAGAGTTATCTCTACCATGCCTATCATGACTACAAGTAGCTAGCTACTGTGGTGAACCTGGCTTGTTTTGCAGTGGTTTACACAGTCTCGCTAAACAGATGATCGGAGTGTTGTGATGGGCTCAAATAAACACGCATTGCTATGTTTTACAACCAGAGGATTTATCGGGAGACTAGAAACCGTTTGGTCAGAATAAAAAATTTAAAACTATGCCTCTGACTGGTATTGAACCTTGATTACCAGCACAACATCTCAGCCAATTGAGCCATTCCCAGGCATGGAATACACAAAGTTCAATAACTGGATAATTAAAAAAAGCTGTTTCTTCAATGGCGAGCATTGTCAGATTTGGTCCAAGTTCAAACAGCTGTAATTCAGTCATATTTTGACATATCAAGGTGAAACTTTGCATGGTACTTCAGAGGCATGTCACCTTAAAGCTTATTAGGTTTGAACCATCCTTCAAAAATACATTTGATTTAGTGACACAAACATATTGAGGCAATGTGGACATTTACATAAATACACCCATTTCAGCCATTTTGTACTTGATTCAATTGCCTTAAGTAACGTTTTTAAATGTCAATGATACATATCTGTACCAAATTTCAAGTCAATTTCACCTTTGGTTCAAGAGAAGAGGAATTTTGAAGGTTTACCCAGATTATCACAGTACAGGAAAATCCATCATGGCGGACCTTATGGGTCCTTGAGGCTTTTTTGTTCCTCATGAAAAATGAGGCATGCACACCAAGTTTCAGAAGAATTGGAGCAATGGGGTGGAAATGCCATCACTTTGAAAATCGAGAAGAAAAATAATAATAAGAATACCAACAATAACAATAGGTTCCCTCCTACCGGAGGAACCTAATAATACCAACAAACACAATAGGGTCCTCCTGACGGAGGAACCCTAATAATACCAACAAACACAATAGGGTCCTCCTGACGGAGGAACCCTAAATATGACAGTCATGCAACTCAATCTCTTCAATGTAAATATGAGAAACAAAAACTTACCACTACAGCCCCTTTCTGTCTTTAGTCTCTGGTCTCTTGCACACTTATTCTGTGACTATCCTCTTATTCAAGTTATTCAGGTCTTCATTTAGTGGTTCGCTAACTTTGTTAGCATTATCAGGGAGGAATGGTTGAGGGTAACTTAATTTGCAGAAATTTAAGAAAACATGGGAAGGCAGCCCTGCTCTCAAGAAGACCATGTGGATTTCATCAACAGGGGGTTGAAATGGAGAGAAACTGTACACTGTGAAAGTATAGGAAGGAGATCTAGCCCCATCTAATAGTCTAGCCAGTGCTTTGGGGGAAACTAGGTCTAAGGGATAAGGGAACTTATATGAGCTTCTACAAGCAGTTTGTAAGCTTTACCTGCTCTCAACCGTTTACATGTATATTCATTGTTGTAGATGTAAGTTGAAAGAATTGTTCTGTACATAACTCCTGAGCTTTTCTGGACAAACAGACCTGTAAATTTGTCGCGATGGACAGGCTCCATGGTATATTGTGTTTGTGTGATGTAGCACAGTGAGGATGGACTGACAGGAAAGGTCCTGTCATTAATTGACCCTCAGCGGCGTGGGAATACGGACGCGGAGAGGAGAAAAGGGCTGGCATGTCGGCAAGAGCAGAAGGAAACACGGAGAGGAAGCAGACTGTACACGACCACTCGACAAGGACCACTGCCGACCGAACTGACTTGTTCCCTGTTGTCTGTCTACTGCTCCAACCAGTTTGTGGTCGACCCTGTTTGGACAAGTCATTCACTCTCTGGGCCAGTTCTCCCAGTGGCTCCTCGCAGCGCCCCAACCTCAGGCCACTAAGTACCATACGTGTGTATATTTCACCTTGATAACATTGCTCCTTGTGTTGGAGGTGACTGGTGGGTTGATTTGTTTTAAACGTGTGTGCCAATAACTGGGTGAATTGTCATGAGAGAAATGTTGAATGTGATGTTTTAACGTGCAGTGGACCTCACCCCTAGTACAGAAAGGTCAGAGGGGAGAGAGCTGCTCGCCATAGTCATAACGTTCAGGCAGGGAGTACACACAGTGGTAATATTGGCCATGATGAACGGTTGGGCTGTATGTATTACATGAACTGAACTAGAGAGGGTACAATTTCTGGGGAAATTGTAGGGTGTGCTTGCTTGCGTCGGTTGCACAGGGGTCCGTTTTTTAATGACATTTTTACAACTGATATTTCTGTATATTTTATATAAAAATGCATACTTATTATTTATAAAGATTACATAGATTTAAAAGCATATTTTTGTTGCTGCTCATTTACAATTCAAAATACGAGTGAAGTGTAGAATGAAATAGATGTCTTCTCATTTCCCCTGCAAGAGGCAGCCTCATAGTTATTTAGCCGAAGGTTTTAGACAGTAGCTATTATTTTTGGCTGTAAAATAAGGACACGGGATTCCGATGCCGAAACCAAGACGGTACCGCATGTCTCACTTTATTTTTCAGGACCACACTCTCGTTAGACCGTCTGAACAACAACCCCCTTTTTCACAATAAAAGCTCACAAGAAAATAGCTTACATACCTCCCCCCCTCCCAAAAAAAACGTCCCCGTTTCAACACAGAAACAACCAAAACATGAAGGATACCAATACACAACATCAGAACACCACAACCATAGAAAAAAACTAAGACAAATCCCAACTGCAACAACAGCCTGCAAAACGCAGTAACCTCACATACAGAGTCAACATGGACAACCATCAACAACAAAGTAACAAGTTAGTTTTTGCAACCGGACAATTAAGGTGGACGTCATGAGCGATGTGAATGAATGAGATAGTGCGGGACCCAATCCTGTTTACATGTGTAACCTGCGTTGTGTTTGCTGCTTTTTAAGGACCTTAACTCTCAGGATGGATGAAGATGTTTATTTCTGTGAACAATGGGTCATCAAATACACATTCAAATAATGGGCATTCTTTTGGTCCGCCTGCAGCAGTTATCTTTTGTTCTGCTACCATATTTGGGTGTGCTCAAGCCTTCGGCGAGAGCACAACCTTTGTTCTCTCACATATATATTATTGGGTGTGCTCAAGCCTTCGGCGAGAGCACAACCTTTGTTCTCTCACATATATATTTATTTATTTATTGTTTATTTTCGCCCCCCTAAAACTCAGTCAATATTTGGGTTAGGGCCTGTGGCGCCCCCTATGATCTGATGTGGGCCAGTCTGTGTTTGGGCCGTAGTTGTGGCATGTTGTATCAATATGCCAAATTTCAAAACTTTTTACCAATGTGTTCATGAGATAAATTACTAGAATAATAATAATAATAAATATAGCTGCAAGCAGCGATGTGGGTTCCTCCGCAAAATGGCAAAATATTATAAACATGTACACTATCGAAGATCGAGAGTTGGAAAACAAGAGAGCAAAACTACTTCATGTTTGGCCAACAACAGGCTGAATGGGGATTTGAACTCATGAGCATAAGATAACAAAGCAGTCTCTCTATCCTCTCTGCTACACACCAACTGTTGAGATATAGAACTGTTTCTTTGAATAGAAAGGGCAGAGTATTAGCTTTGGTCAACATTGGGACAAAGGTTAAGAAACAGTTGACATTTCAAGGTGAAATTGCATGAAATTGTGCATGGTATTTCAGAATGATGTCATCCTGTTTAGCTAAACAGATAATCAAAATTATGACAGGCCAAAAGATAATGGCTGGATTCCAACCTACTACCTTATACTTTACAGATCACCATCCCAGCCCATTGAGCTATTCTCAGTGTTGAATATTATCATGTTCAGTTACTGTATAAAAAAGTAAGCTGTTTCTCATGTGGTAAGCGTTGTTAGATTCAGCCAACGTTGAAACTGCTCTAATTCAATCATATTTTCACATACCAAGGTGAAATTGTTTATGGTACTTCAGAATTATGTCATCCTGTTGAACTGAACAGATAATCAAAATTATGACAGGCCAAAAGACTATGGCTGGATTCCAACCTACGACCTTATACTTCACAGGTCACCATCCCAGCCCATTGAGATATTCTCAGTGCTGAATATTGTCATGTTCAGTTACTGTATAAAAAAATAAGCTGTTTCTCCTGTGGTAAGCATTGTAAGATTCGTCCAAAGTTGAAACTGCTTGTACATTTCCTATAAAAACGGGACAACGTAATGACTGGGTTGCTGCTGTAAAGAATAACTTACTCATAGTTATTTTAAAAAGGTTGTTAGGAGTGCCATAACTTGTCAAATTTCAAATCATGCCTAGCATCAGTGGGGATGTGTCCTGGCTCAGGTTACTGAAATGAATTTGTGCAACAGGCAAGGGATCCACCTGAACAATTAATTTACTTCATTAGAGATAACCATTAGAGTTATCTCTACCATGCCTATCATGACTACAAGTAGCTAGCTACTGTGGTGAACCTGGCTTGTTTTGCAGTGGTTTACACAGTCTCGCTAAACAGATGATCGGAGTGTTGTGATGGGCTCAAATAAACACGCATTGCTATGTTTTACAACCAGAGGATTTATCGGGAGACTAGAAACCGTTTGGTCAGAATAAAAAATTTAAAACTATGCCTCTGACTGGTATTGAACCTTGATTACCAGCACAACATCTCAGCCAATTGAGCCATTCCCAGGCATGGAATACACAAAGTTCAATAACTGGATAATTAAAAAAAGCTGTTTCTTCAATGGCGAGCATTGTCAGATTTGGTCCAAGTTCAAACAGCTGTAATTCAGTCATATTTTGACATATCAAGGTGAAACTTTGCATGGTACTTCAGAGGCATGTCACCTTAAAGCTTATTAGGTTTGAACCATCCTTCAAAAATACATTTGATTTAGTGACACAAACATATTGAGGCAATGTGGACATTTACATAAATACACCCATTTCAGCCATTTTGTACTTGATTCAATTGCCTTAAGTAACGTTTTTAAATGTCAATGATACATATCTGTACCAAATTTCAAGTCAATTTCACCTTTGGTTCAAGAGAAGAGGAATTTTGAAGGTTTACCCAGATTATCACAGTACAGGAAAATCCATCATGGCGGACCTTATGGGTCCTTGAGGCTTTTTTGTTCCTCATGAAAAATGAGGCATGCACACCAAGTTTCAGAAGAATTGGAGCAATGGGGTGGAAATGCCATCACTTTGAAAATCGAGAAGAAAAATAATAATAAGAATACCAACAATAACAATAGGTTCCCTCCTACCGGAGGAACCTAATAATACCAACAAACACAATAGGGTCCTCCTGACGGAGGAACCCTAATAATACCAACAAACACAATAGGGTCCTCCTGACGGAGGAACCCTAAATATGACAGTCATGCAACTCAATCTCTTCAATGTAAATATGAGAAACAAAAACTTACCACTACAGCCCCTTTCTGTCTTTAGTCTCTGGTCTCTTGCACACTTATTCTGTGACTATCCTCTTATTCAAGTTATTCAGGTCTTCATTTAGTGGTTCGCTAACTTTGTTAGCATTATCAGGGAGGAATGGTTGAGGGTAACTTAATTTGCAGAAATTTAAGAAAACATGGGAAGGCAGCCCTGCTCTCAAGAAGACCATGTGGATTTCATCAACAGGGGGTTGAAATGGAGAGAAACTGTACACTGTGAAAGTATAGGAAGGAGATCTAGCCCCATCTAATAGTCTAGCCAGTGCTTTGGGGGAAACTAGGTCTAAGGGATAAGGGAACTTATATGAGCTTCTACAAGCAGTTTGTAAGCTTTACCTGCTCTCAACCGTTTACATGTATATTCATTGTTGTAGATGTAAGTTGAAAGAATTGTTCTGTACATAACTCCTGAGCTTTTCTGGACAAACAGACCTGTAAATTTGTCGCGATGGACAGGCTCCATGGTATATTGTGTTTGTGTGATGTAGCACAGTGAGGATGGACTGACAGGAAAGGTCCTGTCATTAATTGACCCTCAGCGGCGTGGGAATACGGACGCGGAGAGGAGAAAAGGGCTGGCATGTCGGCAAGAGCAGAAGGAAACACGGAGAGGAAGCAGACTGTACACGACCACTCGACAAGGACCACTGCCGACCGAACTGACTTGTTCCCTGTTGTCTGTCTACTGCTCCAACCAGTTTGTGGTCGACCCTGTTTGGACAAGTCATTCACTCTCTGGGCCAGTTCTCCCAGTGGCTCCTCGCAGCGCCCCAACCTCAGGCCACTAAGTACCATACGTGTGTATATTTCACCTTGATAACATTGCTCCTTGTGTTGGAGGTGACTGGTGGGTTGATTTGTTTTAAACGTGTGTGCCAATAACTGGGTGAATTGTCATGAGAGAAATGTTGAATGTGATGTTTTAACGTGCAGTGGACCTCACCCCTAGTACAGAAAGGTCAGAGGGGAGAGAGCTGCTCGCCATAGTCATAACGTTCAGGCAGGGAGTACACACAGTGGTAATATTGGCCATGATGAACGGTTGGGCTGTATGTATTACATGAACTGAACTAGAGAGGGTACAATTTCTGGGGAAATTGTAGGGTGTGCTTGCTTGCGTCGGTTGCACAGGGGTCCGTTTTTTAATGACATTTTTACAACTGATATTTCTGTATATTTTATATAAAAATGCATACTTATTATTTATAAAGATTACATAGATTTAAAAGCATATTTTTGTTGCTGCTCATTTACAATTCAAAATACGAGTGAAGTGTAGAATGAAATAGATGTCTTCTCATTTCCCCTGCAAGAGGCAGCCTCATAGTTATTTAGCCGAAGGTTTTAGACAGTAGCTATTATTTTTGGCTGTAAAATAAGGACACGGGATTCCGATGCCGAAACCAAGACGGTACCGCATGTCTCACTTTATTTTTCAGGACCACACTCTCGTTAGACCGTCTGAACAACAACCCCCTTTTTCACAATAAAAGCTCACAAGAAAATAGCTTACATACCTCCCCCCCTCCCAAAAAAAACGTCCCCGTTTCAACACAGAAACAACCAAAACATGAAGGATACCAATACACAACATCAGAACACCACAACCATAGAAAAAAACTAAGACAAATCCCAACTGCAACAACAGCCTGCAAAACGCAGTAACCTCACATACAGAGTCAACATGGACAACCATCAACAACAAAGTAACAAGTTAGTTTTTGCAACCGGACAATTAAGGTGGACGTCATGAGCGATGTGAATGAATGAGATAGTGCGGGACCCAATCCTGTTTACATGTGTAACCTGCGTTGTGTTTGCTGCTTTTTAAGGACCTTAACTCTCAGGATGGATGAAGATGTTTATTTCTGTGAACAATGGGTCATCAAATACACATTCAAATAATGGGCATTCTTTTGGTCCGCCTGCAGCAGTTATCTTTTGTTCTGCTACCATATTTGGGTGTGCTCAAGCCTTCGGCGAGAGCACAACCTTTGTTCTCTCACATATATATTATTGGGTGTGCTCAAGCCTTCGGCGAGAGCACAACCTTTGTTCTCTCACATATATATTTATTTATTTATTGTTTATTTTCGCCCCCCTAAAACTCAGTCAATATTTGGCCTACATACACAACGGCGGAGTCAAAAGGTTCGTCTTGGTAGCGATTGCGTTGCTTCTATTGGAATTTACGTTCCGTTGCATGGTTTGGGCTTAAGTTAAGTTTTTGTGGCGAAAAGTGAAGCTAACGGTGGCTAATTTGCTAGCCACAGTCACTGACGTTACTAACGTCACTACGTCACTAACGTCACGAAAACACGCGTGACTACCTGTAGCAAAACATTCGTTTCGCATCTGTTAACTTGGGGGATAGCTAGGCTAACTATAGCTTTACTGCAAGGCAGCTGCAGGAACGCCACAAGCAAAGAGGCCAGGGTGATAACTATTTACTCATTTTACTTTGTGATATGACACACAATTGTGATGTGTAATGTACAATATTAGCTGATATTATTAAGGAAGTAAGCCCACATCTACTTTCGGAAACGGTAGTCTACTATTTCACTGAAATATTAGCATCATGACATTAGCCTCTGTTGCCCGGGCAACACATACTACAGTGGTCTTATGAATGAGCGATTTTCCACTAAATAAATGTCAAGCTTATTTACGTTTTGGGGGGCATATTTTCAGTTAGCAGATGGTACTGTTTGAATCGCGATTCCATCTTCTACTGCCGGGTAACGTTGTAGAATAATCTTCAAAGGGGGTTCTTTATTAATGAATGAATGCAATGAGTAGGCTAAATGCCTGAAAATATCATGAGAAGGGAAAAACTTAAAATGACTTTTAAATCATAGAGATTAGGTCAATTTTTACACCGGTCTGCCCAATTTATTCGTTTTGTTTCAACGATGAGGCTGCCTCTTGCAGGGGAAATGAGAAGACATCTATTTCATTCTACACTTCACTCGTATTTTCAGTTGTAAATGAGCAGCAAAAAAAAAATGCTTTTAAATCTATGTCATCTTTATAAATAATAAGTATGCATTTTTATATAAAATATACAGAAATATCAGTTGTAAAAATGTCATTCAAAAACGGACCCCTGTGCAACCGACGCAAGCAAGCACACCCTACAATTTCCCCAGAAATTGTACCCTCTCTAGTTATTGGGTGTGCTCAAGCCTTCGGCAAGAGCACAACCTTTGTTCTCTCACATATATATTATTATTATTATTCTTTTTGCCCCCCTAAAACTCAGTCAATATTTGGCCTACATAGACAAAGTAGGTGTCAAAAGTTTCGTCTTGGTAGCGATTGAGTTGCTTCTATTGGAATTTACGTTCCGTTGCATGGTTTAGGCTGAAGTTAAGTTTTTGTGGCGAAAAGTGAAGCTAACGGTGGCTAATTTGCTAGCCACAGTCACTGACGTTACTAACGTCACTACGTCACTAACGTCACGAAAACACGCGTGACTACCTTTGGCAGAACATTCGTTTTGCATCTGTTAACTTGGGGGATAGCTAGGCTAACTATAGCTTTACTGCAAGGCAGCTGCAGAAACGCCACAAGCAAAGAGGCCAGGGTGATAACTATTTACTCATTTTACTTTGTGATATGACACACAATTGTGATGTGTAATGTACAATATAAGCTGATATTATTAAGGAAGTACATCTACTTTCGGAAACAGTAGTCTACCTTTCACTGAAGTATTAGCATCATGACGTTAGCCTGTGTTGCCCGGGCAACACATACTACAGTGGTCTATGATGTATCTGTTTTCAATCGTTAAAATAAACATTCCTCACATATACATTTTCGTTGTAGGATTTATTATGACATTAGATTACAAGTAAACAATTTGTGGGTGAAATTATCATTACCTGTGGTTTCAATCCAGTGTATCACTGCAACGCTGTAGCCTACGCGAGACACTACAAAAACATCTACACAGCTGTAGGAAGTCAAACGGCGACAGAACATGTTCGGCACTCCCCTTACTTAAATCAAAAGTCTAACTACTAACCTGAACTTCATTGCCCCAGCCTAAACTTTGTCAATCTGTTCATGAAAATAATTAATTTCAGCCTAAACCGTACAACGGAACGTTAAAAACAATTCAACCAACGCAATCGCTACCGAGACGAACACAGCAGTAACGCTAGTCTAGTACTGTACCGTAGTAGTACAATTTACCGGGGCAGCTTCTCCACACAGGGCTATATCGCATTTTGCGTTGTTACTGACAATGATCGCTACCAGTGAGCTTTTTATGAATGAGCGATTTTCCACTAAATAAATGTCAAGCTTATTTATGTTTTGGGGTGCATATTTTCAGTTAGCAGATGGTACTGTTTGAATCGCGATTCCATCTTCTACTGCCGGTAACGTCGTAGAATAATCTTCAAAGGGGGTTCTTTATTAATGAATGAATGCAATGAGTAGGCTAAATGCATGAAAATATCACGAGAAGGGAAAAACTTAAAAGGACGTTTAAGTCATAGAGATTAGGTCAATTTGTACACCGGTCTGCCAAATTTATTCGTTTTGTTTCAACGATGAGGCTGCCTCTTGCAGGGGAAATGAGAAGACATCTATTTCATTCTACACTTCACTCGTATTTTCAGTTGTAAATGAGCAGCAAAAAAAATGCTTTTAAATCTATGTCATCTTTATAAATAATAAGTATGCATTTTTATATAAAATATACAGAAATATCAGTTGTAAAAATGTCATTCAAAAACGGACCCCTGTGCAACCGACGCAAGCAAGCACACCCTACAATTTCCCCAGAAATTGTACCCTCTCTAGTTATTAATATTATTTTTATTTCTTTTTGCCCCCCTAAAACTCAGTCAATATTTGGCCTACATAGACAACGTAGGTGTCAAAAGTTTCGTCTTGGTAGCGATTGAGTTGCTTCTATTGGAATTTACGTTACGTTGCATGGTTTAGGCTGAAGTTAAGTTTTTGTGGCGAAAAGTGAAGCTAACGGTGGCTAATTTGCTAGCCACAGTCACTGACGTTACTAACGTCATTACGTCACGAAAACACGCGTGACTACCTTTGGCAGTCCGATAATATCAGCTTTAATGCAGCAGTTGGAAATCAACAAGTACAGAGCTCTGGGGTTGTCTAAGTTTCCCTACCCGCAACAGAGTTTGGGCTGGTTCACGAAGTCCAACTGGCTATCTGTCCCTCCCCAGCATATATTTATACAGTGCAATTGAAACACAAGTATCAAAAAAGGGTTGAGCTTGTTCTCTCGTGCATCAGGGAGTTGTTCTTGCCTACGCGTCCCACCTGCTCGGGTGCCGTCTCCACCCGGTTTCAAGGTTGTTTCTGAAAATGAAGAGATAGAGACACAAAGAACAGCCTGCTTCCCACACTCAGTGTGAGACCCAATGTTTAAGCCTGAGCACACTTCTAAGTTCATAACTTTAATAAGCACAATGCATAACTTTAATAAGCACAATATATTCTTTAATCCCTCTTTTGATCTCTGAAAACACCAGAGATCAATCAACATAGCCCGGACCAACCACCACCTCCTCGTCCTGGTCAGCCAGCCCCAGCAACGGCATTTGGAACCCCTTCGTCGGGTTCTCCTCAGCCGAGACAATGATCCTGTTACACAGGGACCTGATACATGGGATACAGCAACAATCATGTTGATATAGCACACTCTTAAGTAAAATAGCGGAAACCTTCTTAGTCCAGTACAATTCTAGTGTGGTCAAGCAGTATCACTCTTGGCCTAGTCGTAAACCTCTTTTCTGGACTCTCACATTCGTAGCAATAGCAAAAGGTTCACTGGCCCTTCTCCACCAACTCCTGCAACGTACGACTGGATTCTGGAGCAGCACAACACATGCTCCAGTGGTACCACGTACTTCCTTTCCCCAGCACCCTTAGGGCGTGCGAGGTTCTCTCGATGACCTTGAATGGTCCTGTCCATAAATGTACAACAGGCTTCCCCGAACATCTGATGATGTATTGGGGCAGGTGGGACAGGGTCTTCAAGGGGAAGGGGGGGCCAGACCACTCCTAGGTCTGATGGGGCATAGGGGCAGATGGGGCAGGGTCTCCAGGGGAATGGGGCCTTAGAACAGGGGTTAGGTAGTCAGACCCGCCGGTCTGACTCGTCCTGAAGCAGAAAAGAGTTACAGTCCCAGCATCACCTTATCTCCCATGATCAAGCAGTAACTGAGTCAAATGAGATGCGAACAGTCGAACACCAATGATTAAACACAGATATTGAAATCAAGAACCCATTTCAGGATTTAAAGTGGATATTTTTAAAGTTCAAATAAATCCCTCCTTTCACACCCTTATAGGGTGTGACAACAAACCCAAATTCCCAAAATATCCCATTACCGATTACACAATGTTGACATACAATAATGATGAGACTATGCAGCGTTATAGCCAAGTGGTGTGGACACACTGGACACAGTGGGAAAACCCTAATGATGTTATAGGGGAAAACCCACCGTCACTCCAGAGTGGACATTCGACATCCATGTATCCACGGCAGACCTGGACATGCTCACAGGCCCCCTTCACCACATACATACAACTTTAGCCAAGCTTTTAGAATTGTAATAAAATAAAATAAATTCGAAACAAATAGAAAAACCAGAAATTAGACAGGATATTTTAAAGTTCTCATAAGATCCCTCCTTTCATTGATAACTTTAATCAATACCCAATCTCCTCGTTTGACTCCTCCACTCTTTGGTTTACTGCTTCACCTGGAACAGAATTTAGCAGAAGACATCTCTTTTCTAGTTAGCATTTTTTTATAAAATTGGTTAACCATTTGATTCGCCTCTTTATCATGCTATGTGAAAGGTTTAAGTTGTGGTATTACATATGATCTCCAATAAATCAATTCAAATGGTGTTATGCACCTGGTATAGGACTGGGAAATACTTCAATTCACATAGTAAACATACTGTATCTATAATTACCAGGCAGTATTTTCCCTTCAGTTTTCTTATTGTTGAGCAAACACATGTAACAGCATCTAATAACGAGCCCCCATATTCAACTCCTATTAGTCATGCCTAGAAATGACAATCTGTTTCTTTGTTCCCTTCTTTAGAAAATCAACTGTTAGTTTAATTTCTTTCACTCCAAAAAACCTTTTCTGTCTTTTAAAACAGTTAAGTTTAAGACCAATATTGTTTTAGATTCTCTATTTTACCAAATCACACCTCTTTTTATCAAAGATATGATAAAAGCAATTTTCATTATGCCAAACCAGAATCCGTATGCTTCTTAAATGAAATATAGACCAAATAATGTTCTTAATGTAGCTATTAACCAAACATTTTTCCCAAATATATTTTCTATAAAGGTCAGATAGGTAGAACTTCATAACTCGTTTTGCTGCAGTTCAAAACGAGCCAATTAGCTCAAACCATCATAACCACAATTTATCAGACTTGATGAGTCTTCCCAAATTATTTCAGAACTGAATGTTATAATAACCCTCTTCATGCACTAATGCCATTTATCAATACAACATTATCACAGCCTAACTGTTTATCCCAAACAGTATAACCCTAACCCTCTGATAAAACTCTCAAATAAAACTTAAAACCAAATTACAATTAAACTCCAAATAAAAGTACATTTAGTTATGTTCTCTTTCTCATTTTTAACCAAATTATATCTATTACCTTTATCAAAACTCTTAAAAACCCTAGATTTTACTATTTTGACTTAAAATGTTATCCCATATACCATCAAAGTATATTCATAGTTTCCTCTTCAAAACATCAGTGTTTAAACCAATCATCTCTTCACATCCACAAAACGTTCTTGTTGTATTTCATAACCTTCCATGATCCTCTCTAAACCAATCCTTTATGTAACTTTCCAATTGCTTCCTCATAATTTTTCACATACATTTCCTCAAACCATTCTTTGACCAACACAGCTGGTTTGCTCTAGTATAACTCTTCCAATTGTATTAGAACCAATTTATAAACCTGGGGTTCAATTTCTGCATTTTTACTGAATACCGTCACACATCACAGATTTTCCGCCTATAAATCCAAGTTCTGGTCGGAAAGGCTTCAAAAAACCTCCCTGTTTGGCTAGGAATTATAACAAATGTTGATCACGCATTTGTTAACCACCAAACTTGGGATTCATCTAAACGAACACATCTATCAGCATTAATACTCACATAATTATGCAGAACTATACCCTCTGGGATCACCTTTGTAAGATCTCAAGTAACAGGACTCTTTTAGCCCCGACCTTTCTCCAACTCTCCTTGGGATTTCTGTAACTTCTTGGTCAAATGAAAAAAGCACGAGATTGATAAAAGTGAGTGATTTCACAATTTAAAAACTTGTTAGACTTTGCACCGAAGGCAATTATGGTCCTTGGCGGACACCTAGTGGATCTTTTTATTTTTTATTTTATTTTTTAAAGAACGACAGATCTGTTTAAAATACCGTTCAACTCAACCCGACTCCACACAAATATTACTTTTTCACATCAATTCAATTCTGTAACCCTCTTGTACCGGAGAGGACAAAGAAAAGACACACCACACTCCTCTCTATTTTTATTAAACTCAATCTGACTCCACACAAATAGACAGTGAAAAAGACAAAGACAACGAGTTTAGGGACTCTAACCCCTGGAAAGGACTCTAACCTCCCCTTGGACAAGGACAACGAGTTTAGGGACTCTAACCCCTGGAAAGGACTCGAACCTCCCCTTGGACAAGGACAACGAGTTTAGGGACTAACCCCTGGAAAGGACTCGAACCTCCCCTTGGACAAGGACAACGAGTTTAGGGACTCTAACCCCTGGAAAGGACTCGAACCTCCCCTTGGACAAGGACAAAACACAAAAACGGTTGATTTCCCACCACTGTTGGTTTGACTAGGTACGATGAAACATAGTAATCGTCTAAATTTGGTTCTCAGTTCCGAATAGCAGTACTTTGAATTAACAGGTGTCTGCTTACCTTTTTTTATGTTGAGGCCTCTGACGATTACGTCTGTCTCCTCGCACCGGTGTATGGGTCTCTCCCCCGATCCGTCGGTCGGGCCGGAACCCTCTGGACTCCCTCTTTTCAGCGTCGGGGTCACCATTTTTAGGATTCTTATATATGTATCTATTCCAATATGTAATGATGGTATCCAATGACACAAATCTGTGTTCTAGAAAGAGTGGTCTGGAGTCGCAGAGGTCCGATAATATCAGCTTTAATGCAGCAGTTGGAAATCAACAAGTACAGAGCTCTGGGGTTGTCTAAGTTTCCCTACCCGCAACAGAGTTTGGGCTGGTTCACGAAGTCCAACTGGCTATCTTTCCCTCCCCAGCATATATTTATACAGTGCAATTGAAACACAAGTATTAAAAAAGGGTTGAGCTTGTTCTCTCGTGCATCAGGGAGTTGTTCTTGCCTACGCGTCCCACCTGCTCGGGTGCCGTCTCCACCCGGTTTCAAGGTTGTTTCTGAAAATGAAGAGATAGAGACACAAAGAACAGCCTGCTTCCCACACCCAGTGTGAGACCCAATGTTTAAGCCTGAGCACACTTCTAAGTTCATAACTTTAATAAGCACAATGCATAACTTTAATAAGCACAATATATTCTTTACTACACTGGCAGCATCCGCAAATGTAACGAATCCGAATCCCCTGGAGCGCTTTGTCATTGGATCCCTCATCACCATACATTCTCTGATTTCCCAGAATTTACTAAAATAGTCTCTAAGGCTGTCTGGTGAAGTTTGCCAGCTGAGGCCACCGATAAACATTTTACCCGGGTCGTGTTGCGAATCATTAGGGCTCCCAGATGTGGCTTGGCTCCCGTCTCCCTCCATATCTAACCTAGCTATTTGCAGTACCTAACACACACACAGACACAGCAAACAAAGCCCGCTACGAGAATATTACTGAGCCGGGAATGCAACCGTCACACGTGGGATCAGCTCAGCCTGTGGCTCCCTCCCCCTCCCTTGACCCCCTTAAGTGCAGCATTTGATACTGTGGATCATCAAATTCTCCTGGAACATATGGAGAACTATGTTGGGATCCATGGTACGGCACTCCAGTGGTTTAGATCGTATCTATCTGACAGATCACAATTTGTCCACTATTTACATTTAGTCATTTAGCAGACGCTCTTATCCAGAGCGACTTACAGTAAGTACAGGGACATTCCCCCGAGGCAAGTAGGGTGAAGTGCCTTGCCCAAGGACACAACGTCAGTTGGCATGACCGGGAATCGAACTGGCAACCTTCGGATTACTAGCCCGATTCCCTCACCGCTCAGCCACCTGACTCCCCGGCACTGATTTACATTTACATTTTTTAGTCATTTTAGCAGACGCTCTTATCCAGAGCGACTTACAGTAAGTACAGGGACATTCCCCCGAGGCAAGTAGGGTGAAGTGCCTTGCCCAAGGACACAACGTCAGTTGGCATGACCGGGAATCGAACTGGCAACCTTCGGATTACTAGCGCGATTCCCTCACCGCTCAGCCACCTGACTCCCTCACCGCCACTATGATGGCCGCTCATCCAGGAGCTCCACTGTAAAATACGGAGTACCGCAGGGTTCTGTCCTAGGCACTCTCTCTACATGCTGCCTCTAGGAAACATAATTAGAAACTCCAGAGTAAATTTTCACTGCTATGCAAATGGGATCCAGCTATACATGTCCCTAAAGCCTGGAGAACTACCACACGCTCTGGAAACGTGTTTCCTGCTTCTCAACTCAGATAAAACGGAGGTGCAAAATTTTTGACCTAAAAAATACAGAAATAATCCCAAAGCCAGCTTGTCAAAAATCTAGGAGTCACAATGGACCCAGACCTCTCGTTTGAGTTCCATATTAAGCACATTACCAAAACTGAATTTTTCCATCTACGTAACATAGCTAAAATAAGGAATTTCCTCTCAAAGGATGATGCTGAAAAACTGATACATGCATTTGTTACATCCCAATTGGACTACTGCAATGTATTATTCTCTGGCCTCCCAAGTACCTACATAAAAAAATTACAACTGGTGCAAAATGCTGCTGCAAGACTACTGACCAGAACCAGAAAATATGACCATATAACATCTACTCTCGTCTCTCTACACTGGCTCCCAATCCAAGCCAGGGCTGATTTCAAAGTCCTATTACTAGCCTACAAATCTCTCCATGGATTAGCACCGCCCTACCTCTCTGGTATCCTTGCACCGTATCACCCAATAAGAACACTACAATCCCAAGATGCCGTGATGGTGGTTCCCAAAATCAACAAGAAAACTGCTGGAGGCAGGGTGTTCTCATATAGAGCACCTCTTCTCTGGAACAAATTACCTGTCTAAATTAAGGAGGCTGACATCGTTTCGACATTCAAAGTTAGGTTAAAAACCTTTCTGTTTAGTCAGTTCTATGGCTGCTAAAGTGTGTGTGTGTGTGTACTTTTAAAACTTCACTACAAATAATGCAAACCTGAAGTGTGTGTTTGTCTGCATATGTATCATATAACTTTTAAATTACAAATAAAGCATCTATATGTCTACATCGGTATCATATAACTTGAATTTACAAATAAAGTAAACCTGTTACTGTATATTGTTACTGATATTGTTTCTGTTGCTAGTTGGAGACAACGGGGGACGGGGCATTCTTATTTTAGAGTTTCTCTTCCCTGGAACAGATTTCATGTTCCGATCGAGGATGGCTGGCGCTGTCTTAATGTCAAGGGCTACATCAAATACCCTTTTTGGTCTGCTAAATTGCTGCATTAGTTCACACTTGACCGGTGGAGACCTCATTCTTACTATTACTGTAACTGTTAGTTGCTCCCTGCATTCTCCAATTCCTGCTCTCTTCTTTCTGTCCCCCCTCCACACCCTCCTCCACACCTCCCCTGTGGTTTGGGGGGTTTGAGCTGTGAGCATCTGCCTGGTCGTCGGTCTGCTAACGTTGGACCTGGTCGCCAGTGGACATCAGTTTTTCCTTGTCTTCCTTCAGGGTTGAGGTTGGCTGAGGGGCAGTTCTATGGGCGTATGTGAAGCCCTTTCTTGCTCCTCTCAGGGACCAAGAGGTGTGCAGGTCCTCGAGAGATGGCAGATTGCAGCCAATCACCTTCTCAGCAGCGCGGATGACACGCTGCAGTCTGCCCTTGTCCTTGGCAGTGGCTGCAGTGTACCAGATGATGATGGAGGAGGTGAGGATGAACTCAATGATGGCTGTGTAGAAGTGCACCATCATTGTCTTTGGCAGGCTGAACTTCTTCAGCTGCCGCAGGAAGTACATTCTCTGTTGTGCTTTCTTGGTGAGGGAGCTGATGTTCAGTTCCCACTTGAGGTCCTGGGAGAGGATAGTGCCCAGGAAGCGGAAGGACTCCACAGTGTTGACTGGGGAGTCGCACAGGGTGATGGGGCTGAGTGGGGCTGGGTTATTCCTGAAGTCCACAATCATCTCCAATGCCTTGAAATAATATAGCTCCAAGTTGTTCTGGCTGCACCAGATCACCATGTTGTCAACTTCAGATTGTAGTCAGATTCATCCCCACCAGAGATGAGCCTAATGTTACGGTCGTCGTTGTCTAGGGGGTATGCTAGTCGATTGAAACCGAGGATAAAGCTAACCGCGGCGGGCCCAGACAGGTGAGGAGGGAAAGGAGAAACGGGAACACTCACCCCAGCCCGGTAGACTCCCACCCCGGTCTCCAGGACAGCCCAAGCCACCGTTCAGGTCGGCGGACAGCTCGCTCGCGGTTCGTAGAGTTGATCAGTTTATGGATGGTCGGTACATTAAGCACGGCGTTTGTACAAGACAGCAACATCGGCAACAGTGGGGAAACAGAAACAACCGGTCGGCATCGAGGGTGACGTTCTCTCACTACCACTCTGAGGTTCCCCCATTCTTTCTGCCATCCGGGAGTTCAAAAATAATAAACTCCTCCCCTTAATTACCTGGGCCCCGATCAGGACACCGTTCCACTCCCCTTTCCAATCACCACCAGGTGCAAGGCCGCCGCGCCACTAAAGTGTTATATTTAAAAGTTACTCCCGAGAAAGGAATCTAAACCTCCCTCTCACCCTGCCACTAGGCCTGCGCGTAACACTAATGAGGGTGGTGTCATCCGCAAACTTCAGGAGTTTGACGGACTGGTAACTGGAGGTGCAGCTGTTGGTGTATAAGGGGGAAGAGCAGAGGGGAAAGGACGCAGCCCTGAGGGGATCCAGTGGACCGGGAGTCAAATATGTGTTTTCCCAGCTTCACACACTGCTTCCTGTCAGACAGAAAGTCAGTGATCCCAGTGCAGGTGGAGTCGGGCACGTTCAGCTGGGAGAGCTAACGGCATCTAATGAATCGTAATATTCCTCACACGGTTCTACACCAGCGCTGTAGAGAGTATCCTAACTGGCTGTACAGTATGGTTTAGTGACAGTAAAATGATTTTATTTTATTAGTGTTGTTATTTCTAATTATATTATTAGTATACTTGTTGTTTTATTGGTTTTCTTCATGTTGGTGTGTTATCATGGTGTTAGGGTAGGTGGATTGGAGTTAGTAGGTATGGTGGGCTGGTGTGGAGCGTCTTCACCTAATGTATTTAATTTGCATTTAAAAGGAAAACAATTGTCCTTCAAAGATAAGTGGTGGTGGTGTTTTTTTTTCTTCTTCCCTTAACAGCAATACATAACATACACTACAGATACAGATAGCTTGCTAACTCTCTACCATTCACACCTCTGCTATTGTAAAAGAAAAATTTGTTACAGTGACCCTGATAACATCAGCATAAAGAGCAATTAAAGCAAATAAACTGAAGATTGAAATGCACAAGCATGAACAGGTTGTTTTAACATAAAGATGACCTGATGCTTTGTGTTGTCTTGTCTTGAGAATTTCAGTGCCCAGTCTGACCTTGTGTTGTTCTGTGCATTTGACAATGAAATACTTGAACTTGAAGTAGCAAAAATAGGTCATAAAGTTCCAGAGGAAGATTATCCAAATTGGAAGGAGCTTTGTATTGGAATGACTTGACTCCAACTGAAAATTCTAGGAAAGATGAACAAGGGGTGTTGCATATGTCTGGGTGGATATGACAATCAACATGGAACCCAAAATGGTTTCAAATAGGAAGTACAAACACATTTGAAGGTCTACTGAACCTGAACAAACAGCCTTCTAGATTTTGGATGCAACCAGTTATATATATTGGACATATATGGATATATATGGAACCACCTGTATGGACACCTCAGAAACAATCTACAGAGAATGAATTACATTAAGGGACCACCTAACAAGTCACACCTGAGAAATTATTTTTCTGACTGTAAACAATTATTTGAGTGATAAAGGAACTCAAGACAACCATTTGTTCTTTAAAAGAAATATATATAATATCAATGTGGTGCTTAAAAGGAGTTCAGCGTCAATCCAAACTTATCCAAAGTTAATCCAAAGAGTTATTCATGAAGGTTCTTGACAGTGTTTGATCCCTGTAAAATAAAATGGAAGCTAAACTATGTATAGTTCTGATGGCAAAATTTAATCTGGAATAATCTGATTCAAGAATGAACATAAAGGCCTTTGTGCAAAAATAAATGGCCAAAACTATCCATTTCATGTGTCGATACAAGCACCAATATCCAAGAACATCTGTCAACAAAACCAAAACAAGCCAACTCATCTTTACAGCAGAATGGAACAGGAGAAAACAAACATGATTGCAACACATGCATAAAAAGTGTTTTTATTATCATTAATATTATGAATCATTTCCACCCTTCAGAAAAAGTGGAGGCATCAAAATAATAATAAAAATAGACATGGGAGCATAGTGAGCCAGAATAACCACAAAAACACTGCAACAATACAGGAGCGTACACAACATATTGTGATATTCCTTTCATTTCTCTAGGTTCCTATTATTGCTCCCCCAACCACATCTTTCTCAGACCTTTGTTGTTTTCTTAGTGACAAAGACATGTTATGGAGGCAAAGACGAGGTGAAAAAAAAAGCAAGAGACCCATCTCCAAAAACAGTTACGTTCACATCTGTTGCAAACAAATTTACAGGTGGGCAAAGTTGAGGTCGATTACTTCAGTACAAAATACTCTAAACTCAAATATTTGGAAACAAGCAACACAATTCAATTCATAATTTGTATTTTAGTTAATTCCATACATTTACTACCATTTAAGAAGAATTGACCCCAACAGTGCAGACAGGCATTTCAGTTTTGACTGAGATTAAGGCTGTTGCCTATGGAATGTTGAGCCCAGAGGTATTCTTACCCCCTGAAAAGCTCAAGATATCAAGTGCTTTTTTTGTTTCATGTTAAACGTTTTGATCATCGTGCACTAGTCAACTGATTTAAAATGTTATCAAAAACACCGCTTGAGGGATCTTTGATATGAGCTTTTCCGTGCCATGAAACACACTGACAATTTCAGGGGTTGTCTGACAATAATGCGTTTGACTGTAATTTAGATACGGAAAACATTGTAGATGTAAGAGAAGAGAGAGATGTAGGTCTACATTAGTCCTTGTTCCTAATGATCAATCATTGTATGTCTTGGACAGATCAAAATTTAACAGTCCACTGCTTGACACTGGCATCGTGGGAGGTGGTCACTAGAGTGTGCTCATCTATCCAGGCCAAGCCGCTGACGTGGTGCAGCCGGTGAGAGTCTGTGCAGAGAGAATCAATTCAGATGATTTCATTCACTGACCTTGCTAAAAAGGTGACTAGTAAACATCCATTTGTATGAAAGACAAATACTACTGACGTTACGCAATGTTTGTGTGAATAAATGTGTTGTGCAAATGAAAGGTTGGGTAATTTTTTCCTTCGTCTGTATTGAACAGTTTATTTAAAAGTAAATAAACAAACTATTTCAAAACAGAGCAATATTAAGCTGCCATGGAAACAAACTGCTATAAGACAAAGTCTAAAGATAAAGACAGGAAACGAGGTGGTGTCAGTTTGAAATGATCAGATACAACGATTGAAAATAGCCCAATTGGTAAACAGAAGATAGGTAAATTTGTTCATGCAGTGTGTGCGTGTGCCCCCCACCTGGGATTTTCAGCCTCTTGTCAGCATCATTGACTGTCCAAATGTAGACCATCATGTCCATTCCGCCGCTGGCGAAGTGCTCATTATCAGGTGACCAGGCCAGAGTGACAATCTTCGCATGGTGACCGTAAAAGTCATTTTTGACCTAAGGGTGGCGATATTGCAACACAGTCTCCATATTACTATTTAAGGCCGACTTTGGGGAACCATATAGGCTAAGTTGAAAGCAAAGGGATACATGAGAGGAGTACATACCGAATACCCATCTGTCACAGTAAAGACAGTGACAACCTTCTTCTCATCAGTGACGGCCAAGTAGGCTCCGTCATTGGAGTAGGCCATGTCTGTGACCGCCCCCTTGGCTTCCATGGTCTGACCTTCCTCCTTTAGTGTGTTCCCTTGGACGGTATACAGATGGATTTTGCCATCCTGCAGAGAGAAGGGGAAAACACACAAAACAATAATTATAATGTTGTTTTACAAAAACATTCAACATTCTTGAGTTGATATAGTAATACAATAGTTTTACTAGGTTGTAACATTTTGACATTTATATATTTTGTACATTTCTATTACATTCCACCAAGTCACACTAAAAGGCCGGTACTCACAGCTCCACCCACAGCAGCAGTGGCACCTCCTGGGTGGAGGGCTCCTGCCTCGGGCTCATAGCTTAGATTGTCCATCGTAAACACTTTCTTCATGTCTTTCAGCAAAACCACCTGGCCACAGCAGAAATCAAGAGGAATCATGAGATATTTTCAATTCAAGAAACGTTTTTAATGCCAAAAGGCTAAAACATAATAAACCCAAGTGTAAAGTTTAAAGATGGACATGGTAAAAAGTTCTTATTGCGAAAAAGTATTTAGTCTGAAAGACTGTGTCAAGTTGAGACAGTTACCTGTCCGATACAGACAGCAAGCGTCAATCCTCCTTGCGCAACAGACACGCATTTGGGTTGGACGTCCATCTTCACCAAGTCGGAAGCACTATGAAAGCAGCAGGTGTCAAAGGGTTCCTCCCACAAAACAAACATGTAATACCACTCAAATCAGATCTTGCTGTATATACTCATGGACTCACCTGTACTCTTTTTTCTCCAGGTTGGTAAAGCGGACAGTGTCATCCATGCTGCACGAGACCAGCTGGCCGGCGCTGTCCACCGCCATCTTGCTCACCTGGTTGCTGTGGCCCTTCCCAGAGAAGTCGTCGTTTTCCCCGGATTCAGAATCCCAGTAATGTGAAGCTTTGTTAAGGAAAGACTGTGGCCCCAGGTATAGTTACTTTAGGAACTGTAGTGAGGAGCAAATTACTCATGTATAGCTATTTTGATCTTCTGAAGAGCAATTCACATTAAAGCTTCTGTAAGGTTCACTTACCGGGTACCAGAACAACTACATAAGTAAAGAAAATAACATGCACAATAACTAAAGCATGACTTAAGCAGTCTCACTTATGTGGTGAAAGGATATTGACATGTCCATCATGGCTGCCAGAGTAGATGTATGTCCTTCCCTTGTTTTTGTGAACAGTTAACGACTGAATGGATCTGCTGTGACCCTAAAAGATGCATAGAAATCAGACAGTAGTAACTGAAGTGCTGAATAAAGTGTTTCTTCGGTATTCTTTTGAATTTCAAAAGATCCATGTGAAACTTTTGCTTTTGACAATAGAAAGGCAATATTTTGTCATGCAATAAAAAAATAGTTTCATAATCAACCCTAGTTTCTGAAAAAAGTCAAATATCCTGTGGACTCTTGGCAACTGTGATGCATTTCCTGTTACTGAACAGCTACTTGTCATGAATAATAACACCCAATGAGTCTGTCTTGCAGAACCGAAATTGGTTTTGATAAATTGATGAGTTCCACCACTTAAAATGTTGCCTTGGCCACACAATAGACAACTCCAAATCATAGTAGCCCAAGCTATGTAATGTAAAATGTGTGTAACAAAATCATCTTAGACAATTAGACTCGATTATTATCATGTTACATATATTAATCTCAACACTAGTCAGACACTGACTAGTGTTGACTGACAAACACTGAAAATCAGATTTCAGAAATAATCCTTGGACGGTTTCTGAAGTGGCTAATCCAGCCCCACCCCCGCGAACTCTTGAAACAATTGAGCCTGACCTTAATTGTGCGGAGCGGGCGGTCTGGGTTGTTCTTGTCCAGGTAGTTGATATAGCCAGACAGGGAAATACTGAGGAGGTGGTCCTTCTGCCACAGACAACCCAGCTGCTGGTCCATGACATCTGCACCCATGTTGAAGGTGGTCAGGGCCATGCTGGTCCCCATGTCCCACAGCTTTACTGTCTTGTCCCCTGAGGCCGAGATAAGCTTGGAGCTATCAGGGCTCCAACTGACCTGGAGGGTCACAATAAAAAGAATGAGTGGGCAAGTTATGCGTGTATTCTGAACAGACATGGAATGAGGGACATTAGAGCAGAGAAGACCAAATAATCCCAATTGAAATCCCTTTGAGAAACAAATGGGTTACAACCGAGTACCACCATATAGTTCAGTGTTTCCTTTAAATTTCTGCCGCCAGGGTATCAGAAATAGGGCTGTACAAAAGGCCGTCTATTAGCAGTGATAGAGTGCATGTCGGAGAATAGCATGGACACGCGCTTCACACCGCAGTTGGGATTGCGTGTGTGCGTCCTTGAGAACTGTAACAGTGCGTTCATACTGCAGCGATGCGAATCGCTTGCCATCGCTCGCCTTCCCACAGTTCACCACGCTCGGGGGCGTTTCAAACAGATTAATGTAGAATGTAGTTCTCTAAAGTCACTGTTGTAGTTGTCATGGCCAAGTGTGCAGACTTGGGTTTATGTACTCGCAACATCGATCAAAATACAACTTGTATACAAAATACAAAACTGTTTAATAGACATACACGTTGACATGTTTAAAAAACGTTTTATTATATTACTCGAAGTCTCTGCTAATAGATACAGTAGGGAGTTCCAGGCGGGCTAGCTAGCTAGTTACCACAGAACGAAGTTACGTAATGTGACTAGACTGAATTTGAAAGTACAAGCACCAACAACTTCGGCAACCTTGCGCCATGCATCGTCGATTTTTACATCTGTACGAATACAGCTATGTATCGTACAGGACTGGGTAAGCAGCCACACAAACGATTCGTTTCTCCTCCACCTTGAAACCTAGAAATGTTTACCATGGTTGCTATGTTACGAGAAACAAGAAAACACTCCGATTGGCCATCGCTAGCGAAAATCGCTCCTCATTTACATAAAGTTGAGAAAATCTCAACTCGGTCGCGTCGCTACCCACAATGCACCACGCAAGCGATTCGCCTGGCTCCATAGAAAATGAATGGAAAACACGTTGTCGCTCGCATCGCGTCGCTGCAGTGTGAACGCACTGTAAGTCTTATAACTTATGTTGTCAGTTCATTTAAGCCTGTTATTGTATTAGTCTATAGTTCTTGCAAATTTAAATTAAGTTAACTGGTTATTTTCGTTGTTTGTATTCTTCCCCTGCTAGCTAAATTGCACGTCTGTTGATTCGATAACGATTGCTGCCCTTGCTCACGTTTGTATTTTAAGTGCATTATTATGCTGAAGTAGTTTTAATTAATAAATAGTGGTTTTATTTTTATTTTTTGCTACAGAATGCTTAGCCTATCCAGATCAAATGAAGCTGATGCTTTCGAGTACCTTAAATTGATAGGCTAGGCTACTGACCATTTACAATAAGTTGTTACGTCAATTATTAAACGGCAGCATTTATCCCATTTAGAACATACTTTATGACTGGAAGGTGTCTTTAAGTAGCTTAACTTTATTGCTTTAGGGAAAATAGGACGAAAATATGTGCTATATTACATTAGACTATTACATTAACCTGCTCCGAAATATAGGGTTAGAACTTTGTTTCGGCTGCTAACAAAAAAATCGTAGAGGAAACACTGTAGTTATACAGAGGAATGAATGACTATTACCAATTGATTTGGCAAGAAAATATGATTTAAACAGCAACACTGAATAGAAAGTAACTGAAGGAAAGTTGTGTTCTCAAAGTATAACACAGCCCTTCTAATTTGAAAAGGAAGGCCTCCATTTAACTTGTTTACTCAATACTCCCTGTTGCAGGCACTCAAACTTTCAGCGATTAGGTTTTCCTATCTCAGCAATGTAGCCTCACAAACAGCTACTTACATTGAGGAAACAGCTCAGTTAAATAACCAAAAGTACAGCACAAGTGAAAGCAATAACTCCACTGAAAGAGTTTGCATGTTAACTGCATTCAAGAAACTTACAGCATAGATTCCACCTTCATGGGCCTTTTCTCCACCGACTGAGCCAATCTTTTCTCCTGTCTTCCCATCATATAAGAAGATCTGAGGGAAAAATACAGTGTGATCATTTTGGTGCTCTTGTCTGACTAACGTGCTACTAATCATATGAGTTAGCTACAAGGAAACCTTTATAAATCAAACTTATTTATAGAAACATTGTACCACATTTCATTTTGGTATTGTTTTCCCTGTAAAAAAAACCCTCTTTGGGGGATTTATTTATTCATTCATCTATTATGTACTACCAAACGTTTCTACCAAAAGAGGAAACATACCCCTCCAACCCAAAAGGTAACACTGGATGGTCTATTAGGGGTACTTTTTGCAAGCTCATCTTGAACCCTGCTCCTTCAGACACTGTTCAAGGAGGCCTCACTCACCTGACCGTCAGCGGCAGCAGTGACAAAACGGTTGCCATCTGGAGAGAAGCGGACGCAGTTGACAAACCGAGCGTGGTCCTAAAAAATAAGAGGAGAAAAGGTTTTATGTAATGGTCAAATGTGTTCTTCAAGATCTATTGCTGTCTTTTATTCAAAACACAGACTCTCTCAAATACCATACTTTTTATATATGGATATTTTATCATACAAGTGGGGTTGCCAATTTGGCAGCTCTCCTGATCATTAACTGTCTGGGGCTATCAACATGAAATAACCAACCAACTACCGAACCAAACAAACCCTGATAAATGTATAGCCTTAAATAAAAAGACTACAATTCTAGGGTTTGGGTTATGCAATACTTGACGGGAAACGCTGCATGACAATCACAGTAAAGGAATATCAGCATACTGTATCCTACTGTAGAAACCTTGGACATGCTGACTAGATACCTGATTCCGTGACTCACAACCCACATATAACTGGAAGGCTACAGCAAGCAAGATCCTCACAGATCATATATGGTTAGGCCTACTTTGCCTAATCTCTTTCAACATTAACCTGAAAAGTTGTGCCGAAGTTGATCATATGATTGTAATTGCTTAGCAAAAAAGAAAACTGCGCCTAGCCTCTCTGAATAAGGAAGAAAACTACAGCAGTGAGGTCATGTTCTTATTAAGGAAGTGTGCCAGAGTACAGGCCTACTCTAGCAATGTTTTAGCTGGGGGGTTGGGAAGGGTAAAGAAAAAAGGAATCGGAACAGCAGAATACCCCTTAAAAATGGTTTCCCTCTTCCGTGTAAGAGATCCTTTCGGAGGAATGTTTTGTTCACAAACATCCTCTGAATTTCCTGAGAATTTTGTAATATGTGCACAGGCGCACAAGACCGTGCTATGTGTTCTTCCCAAATGGTACAAACTAAGAAGAACTGAAAACCTTTAAAATGCAGTATTTGAATTGAGACTTACAGTAGTCTACTTCTCCTAATGCAGTAAAAGGATATATTGGTGTCAAGTGTCAACCACAAATTTCCAAAACAGACTATTCAGCCTTTCTCCTCACAGAAATACAATTCAATAAAGCAACTCAGCAATATACCACACAGGAATTTAAGGTATCCTTGTATTACATGTATCAACTGAATCCTTAAGATTAATATAACCAAAACATGATAATTTTTTCATTCTTAATCAACATAATGCTCCACAAGGTGCAACCCCAACCTACTCCCAGAACATCAAATAATTAAAAAGGGATTAATGGGATTGAGTGTTCGTGCTTCTCAAGTCGTCTCTGTACACCTCTGACCCTAATCTACAACATGATGCTCCACTTGGAAGTGAGCCATCCAAGCGCTACGCACTTAATCTTAAACTCACGTTAATGGTGAACTTGAATTTGAAAGGGGGTCCCTCAGAGAAGGTGCTGCAGTTGTCATCGCTACCAGTGATAAGGCGATAGGGGCGGGTCTGCTTGATGTCCACGCTGTTGATGACTTTGACATGGCCCGAGATCTCTCCCACAGAGGAGCCAGAGTCCCACAGGAACACAGCCCCAAATCTATCAACAAAAGCACACACAATCATCGTGACAAAAGAGCTCTGACAAAGTAGTTCAGTTAACTGCATTTAATATTGGAATCCAATCGACTTATTTGAAGAGTGCCAAACAGAACCATTGATTTGTTAATGAAAATCCAAGGCAGACATTCAGCCATTTTGTGTCCGATACACAGCACCGGACTGGAGTGTCAGTTTTTCTTTTCGAGTTGAGGGTGCAGTACTACTGCATGTTCCGTAAAGACATAACCACTTGATTTAGGTAGGAGTAAGACTGTTCCTTGAGTGCCCCAGAGTATGAATACTTTCATTCTACCATGATTAACAAGGTTAATTTCACTTGTCTTGGTTCTAAAATGAAAACACTGATGAGTAAAATCCTGGTGTATGTAAACACTGAACTGGAAAAGCCTGAGTGACTTGGAAGGAGAGTTGGCCACCTCTGGCCTAATCCTCCTTTAGCATTCAGTGTTCACATTACTCAGTGTTTCCCACACATAGACTATTTCGTGGCGGTGCGCCACAGGTTAAACACCGGCCGCCACACATTGAGTTTCGTTTTTTTACGCTATTACGAACACGCAGCGTACTCGTTCAGTTGCATTTCCTCTCCCTCCGTGTCTGTCACTCACGCGTCTCACATACAAACTCACACACAGCCCCTCCCCTCCGTGCACACCACGTCTGTCTCGCGTGTCATGAAAACGAGATCATCCTATTTGGCCTAATTGGTGCAGAGAAGACGGCTGGCGAAAGTTTACGAAAGGTTGGTATCTCTTTACACAATAAAAAGTGCTATAAAAAATATTATATTTCAATACAATGTTGTCAGTGTATTAATGTTGGAGTCCCGACCCGACCCTTAGCAAACAAGCGATTCCCTGAAAGTTATCTAGTCGGAAGTTTTCGGTAAAATGCAGTTGGGTTGTCGAGGTAAAAACATTATGCTAGGTTATATGTAGCAGCTGTGAATCCAATAAACGTATTATAAATAATATTATGTAATGTTTTTACTTTAACACGTTTGCTGCTTCAATCCAGATGAGTATAGAAAAGTACTTTCTGAAAAAGGCACGTATTGAGGATGAGGACCAGCCAGAACCGGAGGTATCAGTCTGAAACAGCGCTGAACAGTCCGACCAGTATAGTAATTAGGTTCCTCCGGTAGGAGGGAACCTAGTGTTATTCTTGGTATTCTTATTAGGTTCCTCCGGTAGGAGGGAACCTATTGTTATTGTTGGTATTCTTATTATTATTTTTCTTCTCCTTGCGCCCCAATATCTCAAAAAGTCCCTTGTCACTAATTTGGCACATTGATACTACATCCAAGTGGGTACCCCCACACCAATTATGGGCCACATCGGACATAGGGGGCGCCACAGGCCACGCCCAAATGTCCGATTTTCAAAGTGATGGCATTTCCACCCCATTGCTCCAATTCTTCTGAAACTTGGTGTGCATGCCTCATTTTTCATGAGGAACAAAAAAGCCTCAAGGACCCATAAGGTCCGCCATGATGGATTTTCCTGTACTGTGATAATCTGGGAAAACCTTCAAAATTCCTCTTCTCTTGAACCAAAGGTGAAATTGACTTTAAATTTGGTACAGATATGTATCATTGACGTATTTAAAAACGTTACTTAAGGCAATTGAATCAAGTACAAAATGGCTGAAATGGGTGTATTTATGTAAATGTCCACATTGCCTCAATATGTTTGTGTCACTAAATCAAATGTATTTTTGAAGGATGGTTCAAACCTAATAAGCTTTAAGGTGACATGCCTCTGAAGTACCATGCAAAGTTTCACCTTGATATGTCAAAATATGATTGAATTAGAGCTGTTTCAACCTTGGCTGAATCTAACAACGCTTACCACAGGAGAAACAGCTTACTTTTTCATACAGTAACTGAACATGACAATATTTAACACTGAGAATAGCTCAATGGGCTGGGACGGTGACCTGCAAAGTATAAGGTCGTAGGTTTGAAGCCAGCCACAGTGTTTGATCCTGTCTTAAATTTAAATATCTGTTTAGTTAAACAGGATGACATCGTTCTGAAGTACCATGCGCAATTTCACCTTGATATGTCAAAAGATCATTGAATTACAGCTGTTTAAAACTTTGGCCAAATCGAACAATCCGTGCTTCAGGAGAAACGGCTTCCTTTTTTTGTACAGTAACTGACCACGTATAATCAGCCTTGAGGGTAGCTCAATGGGTTGAAACGGTGTCCTACAAAGTGCAAGGTCACAGGTTTGTATCCAGGCACAGTCTATTGGCCTGTCATAATTTTGATTACTTGTTTAGTTAAACAGGCAGACATCATTCTGAAATTTTACCTCTTGTTGTCCAAGTCTCGATCATCTACAGTGTACATGTTTATAATATTTTGCCATTTTGCGGAGGAACCCGCATCGCTGCTTGCAGCTATATTTAGTTTTGTTATTAATTTGTTTACAATATTTTCAGGCTTCAACCAGTGCTGCTCAGGCAAAAAGACAGGGTCAGGGAGAGAAAGCCTTGTTTTAAATTAACGCCAATAAAGTTCTGTGCTAATTAATATTGAACGAATGATTCCTCCGCCCGCAACCCCCCCCCCCCCCTCCCCCGGTCGGCACCCGGTCGGCCCCCACACATTGAGGTTGGATCTGTGGGAAACACTGTTACTGTAGAGTAAATATGGCACTCCAGCATAAGTGAAGTCTGCTTTAAGTGTGTCATTGTGGTAATGCATGAAAACATTCAACAGCAATATGCTGCTAAGATATAGCAAACCAAAATCCCTTTTAAGAGTGACTAGACCCTTTTTTAGTTGCACCAAGAGAAGACTCACTTCTCACGTCCCTCTCCAACGACCGCAATCCTCTTGCTGTCCTCTGTCCAGGCTATGTCCTTGATCTTTCCCCCAAAAGGCTGGTACTCATACTTCAGCAAGTGCTCCTTCTGGGTGGTGTCCCAGATACGGATTTTCCCAGACACATCTGAAAAGGATGAATTAGATTAGAGCGATTAGTAAAGCTGGGCTACCGATTGTAAAAAGGTTGGTGGCGAAGCACATGCATGTACACTCAAATGTATTAACTATCTTAAATAAGCTACCTCCAGAAGCGATGTAGAAGCCACTGGGCGCATACTTGGCCACCGTAACTTGATGAGGATGCTCGGTGTAGATGTCGGCGATGGCAGGATTCTTAGGCGGCCAAATACAAAAGGACCGGGCATTATAATTGTGTACAGTAAAACATTACTCTCGTCCTCTGTAGCACATGCATGCTGCCATGTCGGGCTGCTTATGTGTTTTTATAAATCAAGATTAGTTTTAGATCATCTTTATTAGAACTCATGTGTGAGATTTACATCAATATTTCTGATGATGACGCTCTTCCCGTTGGTGTAGAGAAAGTTGTTGCCTTTGGGATCGCCACCTATGACTTTCGCGACTCCCCTTTCCATCTGCGGGAGGCTGGCAAAGACATGCTCTGTGTAAGAAAATAGGGGTGTGTTAATGCTGTAGTGTACAGTATTTTGTCAGTGAAGTGTGAAACGTTGGTCCTCGGCGTAGCAACAATTAAATAATGTTCACGTTTGCTGTTAGTTTTACAACCACTACTACTATTATTTAAACTATCCTGAACGAATACAATTCGACCTAAAATCCCAAATAATGCTTGAAAAAAGCTGTGCACTTTAAAGAGCATTTCAAAGGAGACCAATCAACAAAAAATGCACGACTGATTATTTTAATTGATATGCACTATGGGATGTGTCCTGATCACGAATCAGCCGTTAATAAAAGAACGACAATTTCAGAAAAAGACTAGGAATATGGCAGACGGCACTGAATTTGGACAGCACGAAATAAGGCACTGCTGCCCGCTTTTAGAATTAAAAAATAAAAGTCACACGCGCCACCACATTCTGTGACATGTCATAACAATGCATTGCATATTTCCGTGCACAGGCGTATTTCCCTGCTAGCTAGCTAGAATAGTAAAGCTAACTGAGCCACTGAACGCATTTGTATGTCATGTCGTGTTTCACATATTATACATTGTTGGTGGATAAATAAGGCGAATTGGATTTACACTGGCCTGTTAAATGTGTGTCCATCAGGGCATAGAATGTGATTTGAGGATGGGCGAGGTTAGTTATTGGCTAGCAGTTTGCTAGGTAACCAGCAAAGCGTACTTTCTGTCAATGACTGGCATGAGTTTCTCGTAATTGTACTAAGAAAAGGAGTACATTAATCTTTCTATGCACATTCGTTAGATTGTAATATATTTAAAAGTAGAAGACTTACTCAATTCGTAGGACATGTTTGCAGATTCTCTATTTATTCCTCCGATTGAATGAAACACCGTACCTCTGTACGTCTCTACACCGGGTTGGAGACAGCTAATCCGCACAAACACGGAAGCGAACAGCACACTCGGTATGCTTGTCTTTGCCCATATATAGTAAACTCAGCAACGACGCGAGCAGCAGCCGCCACCCACTCGATTTGCACTCCAATGCCTATCAAGGAAATGACGTTTGATTGAATATTTTAATTCACCAAAACCATACAAGCTAATAGTATAGCCTATGATAATTCTGATATGGTAGTGTAAGGGCTGTGGAATTTAACCTACAAAAAACTCCAACTACGCATGCGTTGTTCCCAAAATTAGGCTACTAAATTCATTTTGGATTAATTGCTACAGAAAGACAACGCCTTTGTACTATCCATTGGGTCACTTACATTGCACTCGCTTTCTCACACTGGTTTATTCTTTTTACACTGGTTATAAATAAAGATGCAAATCCAGAGCTTCAACGCTGATGCCAAACGCTGGTGTTCACTCCCCCAAAACACTACATTAAAGTCATTGGAATGGCACTGATGTCCTTTTTAGAGAGACTTTTCTAGTCTGGAAGGGTCTTGGCACATTCTCGTTTGAGTTAGTGTAGTGACCCTAGTATGGCATCTGGCTGCATTAACCCCAAAATTGACAACTTGGTCCCTAATTAGAACAGCAAAGAGTTTATCACCATATCTATGTCCACAACAAAATAATGGAAGCACTGACTCCCTGCCCTGAGAACAGAAAAATATGACTTCTGCCCTGAGACCAGCAGAGATTCACCTGCCCTCAGACAAAATTGCGGGAAACGATGGTCTCTGCCCTGGGACCAGATGAGACTAAACAGCCATGAAGAAAAGCCAAATATATAAATTAGATTACACTGCCTTAAATAGCCATTGTTTTTTTGAATACGAGTACAGTAAAGCTTAATGCAATGTACATTAACAAGCTTTCTAGCTCACCTTATTAGCTTGACTAGCTAGCTTAGCTAAGCTTTCTAGCTCACCTGATTAGCTTGACTAGTGATGAAGAAAGTGTTTTGTCCGTCTCTTCATAAACGGAGTGACTAAGTTCAGTTGAGTTCTGGATTTTAATACGTATTTATCAATCTGCAGACTGGGAGAGAAAACCAGACCTCTGACAATAAATGACAACACAACACCAGGCTTAGGTCTCAATCATGTCTCTCTCAGCTCCGAAAGCCGGAGGACCATCTTTTATAGGGCACAAGAATGTAAACATAGATTGTGACAGTCAGGCAGTAATGACATTTCAACAGTCTCAGAGAAAGAGATTCACTGCTCCCAACACATGACAACTCTCAGACTAGAGAGTTCATAGTTGGAGCTCTCCTTGTAGTCATGACAAGGAACGTTTAGCCAGTACTTTCTCCTGACCCCGAACATCTATTAACCCTGACACATAGACACAATATACTCTTATTAATAGCAAGCTTACATGAGAACGTACTAACTAGTATCCAATGACTAGTTCTATTGATTAGTGAATAATGTAAGCACACAGGAAATCCCAATTTCTTCCACACTAGCTAGCTTAGCTAAGCTTTCTAGCTAACCTGATTAGCTTGACTAGCTAGCTTAGCTAGCGCTGTTGATAGCACTAGGAGGTAAAAAAACAAACACGTTTTTTTTAAATGTGTGAAAATTACATTTACATTACTTTGAATACTTTGAAATATAACCAGTTCCGATCCAAAAAGATTGAAAATGGTGGCCCCGCCTCTGCAATTCTCTTCTCTCTTGCGATTGGTTGTCAAATTAAACCAATCACAAACGTTTCTGCCCTCAGGACAAAGTTGAGTAAAGAAAATTCCCATGAGCCGTTGTTAGACCCTTTTTACTGGGGCACGTGCCCCAGTATAAATCTGCTGTGCCCCAGTAAAATCTACTTTGAGTTTTAACAATTTATTTTATTAGTCAGTGCATTCATTTAGATTGATAATGCCGGAAAAAATAAACGCAGTATTCCAATCAAAGCACATGCCGATGCCCGCAGAATTCCATGTCAGGGCACTCTTCTGAGCTTGCCAAATAGCCACTGCAGAAGTCCTGGGGCCTCATGTATAAACGTTGCTTACGCACAAAAAGCTTGCGTACGCTGGTTTTCACGCACACTTTGTGATGTATAAAGATTTACTTGACGTGAGAATGTGCGGGCCGTCACAGAAAGTTTTGAGCAGACGTGAGAATGTGCGGACCGTCCGCAAAGTCTTGTCTGGCTCTGTAACGTGGCAAATTCTAACTTAAAAGTGCAGAAACTCACCAAACATTACAAAATAAATTTCCACAACTACGTTTATGACGTTGACTATTCAAAAAACATAACAATAAAAGTTTGATCATTAATGTGGATGATCACATCAAAAAGCCAAAACCCAAAACGAGAAATGCTATATACTGTATAGCCTTCTGTTTAATCCGCCACCACTTAATAGGTGCGTTCGACATGGACTGCGGCTGCATGAAACGACCGGTGAGAGTAGCCGCTTGCAGTCGGGGAGGAGTTGAAAACTGCTCTGTGAAGTCGGACATTCCAGCTTCTCTTTGCTGCGTTGATGTCAGTCATGGCCGATCAAGCGCTGTTTGCTTACGTTACTTTATTTATAGCCTAATTAAACTTAGTCTTTCCGTTAGTGAAGAGGCGGACTAAAACCCTTTCTTCAACACATTTGTAATTCAATTAAACAGTTTGGTCCGGATTTGAGCGTTGGCGAAACTGAAGGTGTCAGAATAATTACAAAACACGCGTCAAAGTTGTCGTGTGTTACAGTGCGTTCACACTGCAGCGGAGCGGGCGGCGCGTGGCGTCGGCTTCCAATTCATTTTCAATGAAACCAGGCGTTGACGCTCGCGTAGGGCATTGTGGGAAGGCGAGCGGAGCGGAGCGTTGCAAGTTGGATTTTCTCAACTTTATGTAAATGAGGAGCGTGAAAACGCTAGCGTTGGCCAATCGGATTGTTTTCTTGTTTCTTGTAACGTAGCAACCTTTGGTCATGATAAACATTTCTAGGTTTCACAATTTCAAGATGGAGGAGAAACTTTTCGTATGTGTCTGCACACCCAGTTCTGTTCAGAACAAAGTTACTAATGTGACGAGCCTGAATTTAAAGATTACATTAAACTAATAATGCATGGTGCATGGTTGCCGATGTCGTCATTGTTCCTAGTGTGTTTTTATAGCCTACTTTTAAATTCAGTCTCGTCACATTACGTGACTGTTCTGTGCCACTGCTAGCCCAGCCTACAAACGACTGGTTGAGTGACCGGTGGCGTAACATGTATTCTACTGTAATCTTGCACTAGTAAAATCTTGCACTTACATAAATGTTGTGTAAAAGTGGTATTTTGATCGATATTGTGAGTACATTAACCCAAATCTGCACGCTTGGCCATGACTACAACAGTGACCTTAGAGAACTACAACTCTGTATTAACTTGTCTAACACGCCCCCGAGCGTGGTGTACTGTGGGAAGGCAAGCGATGCAGAGCGTTAAAAAACGCTGCAGTGTGAACGCACTGTAACGCTGCGTTCACACTGCAGCGGAGCGGGCGGCGCGGGGCGTCGGCTTCCAATTCATTTTCAATGAAACCAGGCGTTGACGCTCGCGTAGGGCATTGTGGGAAGGCGAGCGGAGCGGAGCGTTGCAAGTTGGATTTTCTCAACTTTATGTAAATGAGGAGCGTGAAAACGCTAGCGTTGGCCAATCGGATTGGTTTCTTGTTTCTTGTAACGTAGCAACCTTTGGTCATGATAAACATTTCTAGGTTTCACAATTTCAAGATGGAGGAGAAACTTTTCGTATGTGTCTGCACACCCAGTTCTGTTCAGAACAAAGTTACTAATGTGACGAGCCTGAATTTAAAGAATACATTAAACTAATAATGCATGGTGCATGGTTGCCGATGTCGTCATTGTTCCTAGTGTGTTTTTATAGCCTACTTTTAAATTTAGTCTCGTCACATTACGTGACTGTTCTGTGCCACTGCTAGCTCGCTAGCCCAGCCTACAAACGACTGGTTGAGTGACCGGTGGCGTAAGATATATTCTACTGTCATCTTGCACTAGTAAAATCTTGCACTTACATAAATGTTGTGTAAAAGTGGTATTTTGATCGATATTGTGAGTACATGAACCCAAATCTGCACACTTGGCCATGACTACAACAGTGACCTTAGAGAACTACAACTCTGTATTAACTTGTCTAACACGCCCCCGAGCGTGGTGTACTGTGGGAAGGCAAGCGGTGCAGAGCGTTAAAAAACGCTGCAGTGTGAACGCAGCGTTTCAGTGCGTTCACACTGCAGCGGAGCGGGCGGCGCGTGGCGTCGGCTTCCAATTCATTTTCAATGAAACCAGGCGTTGACGCTCGCGTAGGGCATTGTGGGAAGGCGAGCGGAGCGGAGCGGAGCGGAGCGTTGCAAGTTGGATTTTCTCAACTTTATGTAAATGAGGAGCGTGAAAACGCTAGCGTTGGCCAATCGGATTGTTTTCTTGTTTCTTGTAACGTAGCAACCTTTGGTCATGATAAACATTTCTAGGTTTCACAATTTCAAGATGGAGGAGAAACTTTTCGTATGTGTCTGCACACCCAGTTCTGTTCAGAACAAAGTTACTAATGTGACGAGCCTATTTATAGCCTACTTTTAAATTCAGTCTCGTCACATTACGTGACTGTTCTGTGCCACTGCTAGCCCAGCCTACAAACGACTGGTTGAGTGACCGGTGGCGTAACATGTATTCTACTGTAATCTTGCACTAGTAAAATCTTGCACTTACATAAATGTTGTGTAAAAGTGGTATTTTGATCGATATTGTGAGTACATGAACCCAAATCTGCACGCTTGGCCATGACTACAACAGTGACCTTAGAGAACTACAACTCTGTATTAACTTGTCTAACACGCCCCCGAGCGTGGTGTACTGTGGGAAGGCAAGCGATGCAGAGCGTTAAAAAACGCTGCAGTGTGAACGCACTGTTACAGTGCGTTCACACTGCAGCGGAGCGGGCGGCGCGTGGCGTCGGCTTCCAATTCATTTTCAATGAAACCAGGCGTTGACGCTCGCGTAGGGCATTGTGGGAAGGCGAGCGGAGCGGAGCGGAGCGTTGCAAGTTGGATTTTCTCAACTTTATGTAAATGAGGAGCGTGAAAACGCTAGCGTTGGCCAATCGGATTGTTTTCTTGTTTCTTGTAACGTAGCAACCTTTGGTCATGATAAACATTTCTAGGTTTCACAATTTCAAGATGGAGGAGAAACTTTTCGTATGTGTCTGCACACCTAGTTCTGTTCAGAACAAAGTTACTAATGTGACGAGCCTGAATTTAAAGATTACATTAAACTAATAATGCATGGTGCATGGTTGCCGATGTCGTCATTGTTCCTAGTGTGTTTTTATAGCCTACTTTTAAATTCAGTCTCGTCACATTACGTGACTGTTCTGTGCCACTGCTAGCCCAGCCTACAAACGACTGGTTGAGTGACCGGTGGCGTAACATGTATTCTACTGTAATCTTGCACTAGTAAAATCTTGCACTTACATAAATGTTGTGTAAAAGTGGTATTTTGATCGATATTGTGAGTACATTAACCCAAATCTGCACGCTTGGCCATGACTACAACAGTGACCTTAGAGAACTACAACTCTGTATTAACTTGTCTAACACGCCCCCGAGCGTGGTGTACTGTGGGAAGGCAAGCGATGCAGAGCATTAAAAAACGCTGCAGTGTGAACGCACTGTAACGCTGCGTTCACACTGCAGCGGAGCGGGCGGCGCGGGGCGTCGGCTTCCAATTCATTTTCAATGAAACCAGGCGTTGACGCTCACGTAGGGCATTGTGGGAAGGCGAGCGGAGCGGAGCGTTGCAAGTTGGATTTTCTCAACTTTATGTAAATGAGGAGCGTGAAAACGCTAGCGTTGGCCAATCGGATTGGTTTCTTGTTTCTTGTAACGTGTTCGTCATGGTAAACTTTTCTAGGTTTGACAATTTCAAGATGGAGGAGAAACTTTTCGTATGTGTCTGCACACCCAGTTCTGTTCAGAACAAAGTTACTAATGTGACGAGCCTGAATTTAAAGAATACATTAAACTAATAATGCATGGTGCATGGTTGCCGATGTCGTCATTGTTCCTAGTGTGTTTTTATAGCCTACTTTTAAATTTAGTCTCGTCACATTACGTGACTGTTCTGTGCCACTGCTAGCTCGCTAGCCCAGCCTACAAACGACTGGTTGAGTGACCGGTGGCGTAAGATGTATTCTACTGTCATCTTGCACTAGTAAAATCTTGCACTTACATAAATGTTGTGTAAAAGTGGTATTTTGATCGATATTGTCAGTACATGAACCCAAATCTGCACACTTGGCCATGACTACAACAGTGACCTTAGAGAACTACAACTCTGTATTAACTTGTCTAACACGCCCCCGAGCGTGGTGTACTGTGGGAAGGCAAGCGGTGCAGAGCGTTAAAAAACGCTGCAGTGTGAACGCAGCGTTTCAGTGCGTTCACACTACAGCGGAGCGGGCGGCGCGTGGCGTCGGCTTCCAATTCATTTTCAATGAAACCAGGCGTTGACGCTCGCGTAGGGCATTGTGGGAAGGCGAGCGGAGCGGAGCGGAGCGTTGCAAGTTGGATTTTCTCAACTTTATGTAAATGAGGAGCGTGAAAACGCTAGCGTTGGCCAATCGGATTGTTTTCTTGTTTCTTGTAACGTAGCAACCTTTGGTCATGATAAACATTTCTAGGTTTCACAATTTCAAGATGGAGGAGAAACTTTTCGTATGTGTCTGCACACCCAGTTCTGTTCAGAACAAAGTTACTATTGTGACGAGCCTGAATTTAAAGATTACATTAAACTAATAATGCATGGTGCATGGTTGCCGATGTCGTCATTGTTCCTACTGTGTTTTTATAGCCTACTTTTAAATTCAGTCTCGTCACATTACGTGACTGTTCTGTGCCACTGCTAGCTCGCTAGCCCAGCCTACAAACGACTGGTTGAGTGACCGGTGGCGTAACATGTATTCTACTGTAATCCTGCACTAGCAAAATCTTGCACTTACATAAATGTTGTGTAAAAGTGGTATTTTGATCGATATTGTGAGTACATGAACCCAAATCTGCACGCTTGGCCATGACTACAACAGTGACCTTAGAGAACTACAACTCTGTATTAACTTGTCTAACACACCCCCGTGCGTGGTGTACTGGGAAGGCAAGCGATGCAGAGCGTTAAAAAACGCTGCAGTGTGAACGCAGCGTAACCAGAATTCACTGTTTCAAGTCAGCCGCCTGCAGCCGGCTGCAGCGCTGCATGAAGTCAGTCCATGTCGAACGCACCTAAAAAATGACCTCAGGAGCGCATTTATAGTCCATCTGCATATTCATTTATGGGAGGAGGCAAGGCGGGGTCAGTGGCTCGTTCACGTACGGTCAATCTCACGTTGATTAGTGATTTATAAAGGAAATGTGCGCAGGACGACCAGTTTTATACATGTGAATATTTCTGTGCGTAGGTACTTTTCAAGTTTTGGCGCAATCTTTTATACATGAGGCCCCAGGTGTCGGACTCTGCACACAAGTCAGAATTGAGGTAGTTTCTAAATGATAGGCCTACCGATCCTCTCATTTTGACTAAAACATAAAAACAATATTACATGAAACTCAAAAAACAGTATTTGCGCTCAAATGAATGCGAAAGAAATGTGCGCGCTCGCATTAACTATTGATGTCCCTGCCAAAGCTGATATCAAACCTGCGTCCCTGAACTGTTGTATAGTGGGTTAAGCAAGGGGAGTTTCTATAGCCGAGTAGTGCATTGTGCTGCGTCCTTTCCCCTAGGGCTGCGTCCTTTCCCCTAGGGCTGCGTCCTTTCCCCTCTGCTCTTCTCCCTGTACACCAACAGCTGCACCTCCAGTCATCCGTCTGTCAAACTTCTGAAGTTTGCGGACGACACCACCCTCATTGGGCTCATCTCTGACGGGGATGAGTCTGACTATAGGTGGGAAGCTGACAACCTGGTGACCTGGTGTAGCCAGAACAACTTGGAGCTCAATGCGTTCATTTTCTCGTGGCCGCGCATCGGGACTGTTGCATAGGCTCGTCCAAGTAAACAGAAATGCATTAGCCGAGAACACCGCAGCATTAGCACAAACTAGTGATGGGAAGTTCGGATCATTTTACTGATTCGGTTCTTTGAATCTCGTTCAGTAAAATGAACGAATCTTTTTTCGAGTCATTCGTTCATTTCAATGGGGGGGGGGGGGGGGGGGGGGGGGGCTATCCGTCCACTGCAAACACGTATCATATTCTCATGTAGGTTAGTGCATGACATGTGCACCAGCAGATACCATTTTAAAAGAAATTCCTGCATGAAAATAATGTATCATGACAGTTTGTATGATTTGGTCATTTATTATCACACTAGCATTTAATTATCACGGCAAACAATTACACTGCACTAAACTGTGTGTAAATGTAAAGTGAAAATAACAAAACCAGTCAGTATGATGACTTGAGCGAATATCATTCACGTTTTACTAAAACAGCGGCCACGCGAAAGGGAATGAGGAAACTGTTTACTCTACTAAAAAATACAATGCAGGTCACGTGAAAAATGATCCAAAGACTCGTAGAAAGACCGAGTCGGGAAATGAACGAATCGTTCGTTTCCTCTAGCTACCAGTACAGAGCCTATGCAGGTCATGTGAAAAATGATCCAAAGACTCGTAGAAAGACCGAGTCGGGAAATGAACGAATCGTGCGTTTCCTCTAGCTACCACTACAGAGCCTATGCAGGTCACGTAAAAAATGATCCAACGACTCGTAGAAAGACCGAGTCGGGAAATGAATGAATCGTTCGTTTCCTCTAGCTACCAGGACAGAGCCTATGCAGGTCATGTGAAAAATGATCCAAAGACTCGTAGAAAGACCGAGTCGGGAAATGAACGAATTGTTCATTTCCTCTAGCTACCACTACAGAGCCTATGCAGGTCACGTGAAAAATGATCCAAAGACTCGTAGAAAGACCGAGTCGGGAAATGAACGAATCGTTCCCTCTAGCGTTCCCTCTAGCTACCACTACAGAGCATATGCAGGTCACGTGAAAAATGACCCAAAGACTCGTAGAAAGACTGAGTCGGGAAACGAACGAATCGTTCGTTTCCTCTAGCTACCACTACAGAGCCTATGCAGGTCACGTGAAAAATGATCCAAAGACTCGTAGAAAGACCGAGTCGGGAAATGAACGAATCGTTCCCTCTAGCGTTTCCTCTAGCTACCACTACAGAGCTTATGCAGGTCACGTGAAAAATGATCCAAAGACTCGTACCCGAAGACCGAGTCGGGAAATGAATGAATCATTTCTGTTTACTTGGACGAGCCTATGCAACAGTCTCGATGCGCGGCCACGAGAAAATGAACGAATCACTCTTTGAGAGGACTCGTTACTCCCGAGTCCTTGTAAATGTTCGTTCAAAATGAACGAATCGTTCACGAACGACAGACCACTAGGGGCAGTGCATGCAAAGTGGGGTGTTTTTGGTGTTGCCAGGTCCGCGGTTTTCCCGCGGAATTGGGCTACTTTTGAAGTGTTGCCGCGGGTTGAATTTTTTGTCGCTGGTTCGGGTAGACCTATTTTGCATGTAAATTACATGAATATTTTAAAATAAAAATCCATATTTTAAATGAAATAATTTATTTATTCCCAAATCCTACCAAACTGACTCCAGATCAGCACGTACACACATTGACATTGACAAGCCCACATACACACACGCACTGTGCGTGTGCACACGTGCTTAATGCTCTCAGTCTCCGGAGAAAACCTCCTGAAAACTGCTTTTAATGCTGGCATGCTAAACATTTGGTGTTACTTTGTAGATATTACAATACATTTGGCAATGATAGCAATGCTGTTGGACTTTAAAAGCAGTGTATATGGTTTGGCAGGGGCATATTTTGAGTTCTGATATTGGGCTGGTTTTTGGGCTGGTTTTGATTGGCCATTGGGCTGATTTTGTCACACAGACCTGGCAACCCTGGTGAGAACCCAACTAATTCCACTTTGCACTGCCCCTAGTGGTCTGAAGAACGATTTGGTGTGAACTTGAAATGCAGCGTTTCTGCAAATGTTGTGTTTTGTGCTAATGCTGCGGTGTTCTCGGCTAATGCTGCGGTGTTCTCGGCTAATGCTGTTGTGTTCTCGGCTAATGCTGTTGTGTTCTCGGCTAATGCTGTTGTGTTCTCGGCTGATGTTGGTGGTGTGAACCAATGCTGTTGTGTTGCAAGTAGTAGATTAGATTAGTTTTTTGAAATGTAGCGTTTTTATAAATGTTTCGTTTTTGTTAATGTCGTTGTGTTGTGTGTTAATGTTGTTGTGTTTTCAACTTTTGTTTGCTTCGCTAATGTTGCTGTGGTGTGCACCCGTGGGCCACCGTACAATCGCACCGTGTAGGCTATAATGTTTAATGTCCTACATTCCATGGCACTGGGTGGCGGTATATTCTGTTGCGTTCCCTGCATTACCAAGAAAGTCGTAGGCCATTTCCTTCGCAGTTTAACAAGTAGGTTACATGACAATGGCGGCCGCCTTGAGAGGAAGCCTTCTAACATTGGTCAAGGTGAGTCGTTTGAAGATGCTCAGGGCAACCACGTCAAAGTTGTATATTTTACAACATTTTGTCATAGGTGTGATTGTCCTTGTTTTGCTATACAAATGATTACTTAACCGAAGGACGCCGGTCACAAGGCTAAGCTAGGATGAGCTAGCTTGGGCAACTGCTCTGTCACAACACACTTTTACAATAACTATACTATCTTTTAATTTTGGCAAACTGTATTTTTATTATTATTGATAAGAAAGTTTGGATTTTCATTAATACTGAACAGAATGCAAAATACATTTTTTGGAAGATGGTATGATGTAGATAAGATATACCACATGTTAACATTTAGTCTACCGTAGGCTTCTTAAAATGTATGGTATACGTCCCTAAAGTTAGCTGTGTAAATTAATGTAAACATCCTCTTCCTGTGTCAAGGGCCTCGCTGCGGGTCCCAAGTGGCAGCAGCTGCCCACCCGTACCTTAAGTGTCACCACAGGACTGTTTGGACCCGAGGCTCCCCCTGCACGCGCCGACTCCACCTTCAAGGTTACCATGGTCCCCGGAGATGGTGTGGGACCTGAGCTTATGACTGCTGTCAAGGATGTTTTCAAGGTACTGTCGCTCCCTCAAGCCTCATCAAAGTCAAGTGACCTTGCATTTAAATAAAGTTAATTGAGATTCCCTCTTAAGCCTCCTGTTAAATGTGCCTAAAAACGCCTAAACAGCATACCCAAAGTAAATTGGAAGCTGTTCTTGAACCATTTGGAGTACATGCATGTAAATGATCTCTTTTGAAAGCTGACACTCTGAAGTTATGTCCCCTGTTGTCAGGACCCCTGTCAGTCCTACTAGTGTTGAGTAATAGAAGCTTGAACACAAGGAAAGTGAAAATTTCTATTTCCGCCTAGATTTTGTTTTGAAAACAGAGGCCTGAAGAGGCCTAGAGGTGGTAGGTATTAGCTGGAAGACTAAATTGGACCACAGGTTGAAGCCTTACCCAATTCAAATCAAAAGTCAAACATAATACCACAATATATTCATATTTGACACATGTTTTTATAAGAGTACATCCAGGCATTTTCTAAAAGGGCCTTTTGGAGACTCCAAAATGACCCTTTGTAAACAAGGTCAAATATTCAGGATAAAAAGGTATTATTTTTCATAATTGTTATCTCTAATGAAAGGTGGTACTTAGAACTATCATATATATATATATATATAATAGCTAAATCCCTAATTAGTATTACTGAAACACAAAAACTGAAGCATGAACACATCGGAGTGCTTTATCTGATTCCAAGGATTGGCGCACAAAGAACACTGATTCTGTCAACCATATTGCGCAATCGACTGTTATTTTGAAGGCTCCACAGACGCATACAAATGAGGTATTGGCATTTTCAGCTAGCTGTCAGCTACAAGGCTAACGAGCTAATTTCAGAGCCAGTCGAAGCCAGTTCGAGAAATTTGTTTAGAACGAGTGTGTGTGTGGGGGGGGGGGGGCGGGGGGGGGGGGGGGGCGGGGGGGGGGGGGGCGGGGGGGGGGCAGGACGCACAGACCTAGTTGGCTTTAGAGGGCTGTCAACGGGGCATGGAAGCTCCTATTGGGTCAAACAAGGTGTCAATCGAAAGGGGAGGGTTCAACGGACATTTTGATGCCTTCATATTGTAAATACTCCGTTGCTAACCGGAGAAAAGAACACTTTTATGTGAACAAGTTGTTTCTTCCGTCGGCTAACTTGCATAATGAAACAAAGGATAATGGCTATTCATGAACGTAAAACATTGTATTTGGACGAATTACTTTACATGGTTAGATACTTTGAACCCTTGGGACTTACGCAGATCAAGTTTTGATGGCATGATTTGCACAACTGGACCTATTTGAACCACTTAGGGTGAGTAAAACTTTTTTCTTTGGCATTGTTGAAGGAATGTTCACCGGAAAAAGACGTTGACTTTGCTTGCTATTGCGACTTGATCTTGAATTGGTTTATTTCAATGGAAGCACAAGAATCGTAGCTTTCCAATGATGTATAACGTGTAGCGTCTAAAAAATATATTTGTTAGAATTTAGTGCGTCGTAACTGAGGGAGGGGGAGGCAGCATTTTTGTCTCGCGGGCAAAACAGGATGACAAAAGGGGTTAAAAAGACTTACCCCACTACTATAATTTGCTACTTTTAGAAATCAAAAACAACCGTCTTCCACCTTGAAATATCTCTCCCCATTACATTCACATCTTTTTGACCTGTATCCAAACAGCAGTCATTGTAATCACCCTCAGCTTTTAACTAATATTTTTTATACCTTGTTCTTCTTTCAGGCAGCTGACGTCCCTGTAGAGTTTGAGGAGTTCCACCTGAGCGAGGTCCAGAACATGGCCAGCGAGGAGAAGCTTGATCAGGTGCTGGCGTCAATGAAAACCAACAGGGTGGCCATGAAAGGTAATGGAGAGTTAATGGAATTGAGGGTTTCAGCTTTGGTGTCAGACAAGATTAGCTTTCCTTCTCATCTGTATGCCTTCACATGCTCATACACATATTCCACAAATATCATGAGTGAACAAATTAAAACCGGTTGCACACATTCTCTCCATACAAGAGTTTGGTCATAGAGACATCTGAAAAAATGAATGTGGGGCTAATGTGTGGATGGGATGCTTTGGGTCTTGAGTCAGTGTAGCCCATGTGGATTGGCTAAACTCACTCCTCAGTATAAGTACAGACCACCCACGCCAGCTAGAAGCTTAGCTTGTTGTTGGTGTAGCTGGTAGTGGTCGCGCCTGCGGAGTAGGTGGTGCCAAGTTTGAGTCGAGTGACGAACGGTTAGGACGTGTGGGCACTGCCGATGATCACGCCTGTTACATCAGGACACACTGAATAATAATGCTTGCACGATTATTATTCACACAATGCTCACTTGCTTTATGCGTGCTGTGTGGAATGAGTGTTACTGATAGAAGCCAAAGTTGGCTGATAGGATACACGGTCATTTAAACTGCTTAGCAATCAGTCAAGTTTTATGAGTTGTATGTGTCAGTAGTAGTAGATAGTAGGCTAAAGACTAAACTTCTGTCCTCTTTTCTGCTTTTGCAGGAAAGATTCACACTCCAATGGAGTTCAAGGGAGAGCTGGCCTCCTATGAAATGAGACTGAGGTAATGCCAAAGTCACTAGCACTGGCTTTTCTTGATGGAAGTGTGTCCTTTCTTCTTTTTCTTAACCACACCCCGTGTTGTTCTCAGGCGTAAACTGGACCTTTTTGCAAACGTGGTACATGTGAACAGCCTGCCGGGTTACAGCACGCGCCACAACAACCTTGACCTGGTCATCATCCGTGAACAGACAGAAGGAGAGTACAGCTCTCTGGAGCATGAGGTATACTGCAAATCTGCACAGCACAACTTTACCTTCATATGAAGTCTAAAGTTATAAGATGTGTGACAGAAGGAAGTGACTAAAACCGTGTTTACACCGCAGGAACTTTCCCTCAGAAATAGGAACTTAACCGTGGAACTCACTATGTTTCCACCTAAGTAACCCATCTCTAAATTGAGTTTGGGAAGGAGAAAGCACGAACCAAGAAGTCCCTGCTCTGGGTCTAGTTATTTCTAAAATACAGGAATTTAGGTGTTGGGACTTAGTGCTTAACATATCTGATTGGTTAAATACTTGCAGCAACAATCGGATTGCAAGCTACCTTTTAACCACCGTTTTCTTTAATTCTGCAGCCAAAAAAATAGGCTTAGGTGGTTGGTTGTGAACACCACAACCCCTATTTCTGCTTGAAATAGCGCAGAAATATTTCTGCTACGAATAGTGCAAAAAGGCATAGGCGGTGTGAGAAAATCCTTAGACTTAACCTTTTCAATGCAGGGAAAACCCTGCACACACATAAATATGGAGAACAAAACGAACATATGATAGATGGATCATCAGCCTTCTTCTTAAGCATTTCAGAAATCCAGCAGCAATTGGAATTGGCAACCCGCTATGACGTAAATCTCTGAAAAATCTGCAAAATGTTTCACACTGCGAAACGCATGCATGCAACATTTGTGGGCAGACTAACAGAGTGAACTATTAAGCTGGTAGTCGCAGCTAAAAACTGCTCTCTACTGGGTTCTATAAAGGCTCCAGTCAGGCTGTATGACAAACGGTTTATAAGCTACGAAAAGGGTGTGGTTTTCACACCAGTGAGAAAGGAACTCCAATGATACCTGGCAGAAGTGTGTATGTTGGAGTGTGTCTTTCTACAAAGTTTGGCTATGTAATGTAAATACATTAAGAAGTTGTTGTTGTTGTTGTTTTTGGTAGACCATTGTGTTACCATTGTAACACCCCCTTTTTGCCAATTGGTATGATCAGTTTGGCTGTTTTTCCACCAATCCCTAGCCCCCTTTTGGCATGAAGACAAGCACACATCTTCAACAGCACACACTTAACCTTCATGCCAAATTTCAGCCTCTTACGATAAAAATCTGTGGCCGCCAAAGGGTGGGCCATTTTTGCCGACTGACCGATTGAGCAAGCTATAGATCTGCTAAAAATTCAAGCAAGATTATTAAAAAATCAAGGACCATTTGCCTAACTCTCTGGGGAAAGTCTTGAATTTTCAGCAATGGGCTGAAGGAACCTTCGAGTTCCTTGAAAAGTAGCTCCGGGGACTTTGTGGTGGAACGTGGCTTAAGGCATTTTATAGGGAATTAATCTGTAGGGATTCAGTCTGTGTAAACCAGTCAGACATGATCTGACATGTTAACTTAACACAGGAATCCATAGCTCTCACAACATGATCTAATAGTAATGTTATGAGTGGCTATCCAAGGCCAGTTTCAGACCGTAATCATGATACTATGTTTTTGATTTAACATGCTACCATTTCTCGGTTTACCAGAGTGTTACTGGTGTCATTGAGTGTCTGAAAATCATCACCAGAGTAAAGTCTCGTCGCATTGCCAAGTTTGCGTTCGACTACGCCACCAAGAAAGGACGCAGCAAAGTCACAGCTGTACACAAGGCCAACATCATGTGAGTATTTCTTGGCCTAATACTTTCATGGATTTAACATCAGTTTCAGGTGAATTTGGTTAATTGAAGTACCATAAAGTCTTGGTAAGAAGTTACAACATTACAATTTGTTAATTTTATCTCATCTAATTATAGGGCAACTTGAGTGATATGAACACTGTACGAATCCTATAAAGAAATGTTGATCTCGAAACAGGAAATTAGCAGATGGCCTCTTCCTGCAGTGCTGTGCCGAGGTGGCTGAGTTGTATCCCAAAATCAAATACGAGAACATCATCATCGATAACTGCTGCATGCAGGTGCGTTTGTCCTTTCTCCCCTCCCCCCTCAACTGTACTGTATTTAGTCACTGCCAATACAGAATTTACATAATAAGTGGGCGTGATGTTTGATTTAATTAATTTTTATGCTACATTTTATTTTCTAACTATTCGCCCACTGTTTGGTCTCTCAGCTGGTCCAAAACCCTTACCAGTTTGATGTGCTGGTCATGCCCAATCTCTACGGCAACATCATTGATAACCTAGCGGCGGGCCTGGTGGGTGGAGCTGGCGTGGTGCCAGGGGAGAGCTACAGCGCTGAATATGCCGTCTTCGAGACTGTGAGTCTGTCTCTTCTCTGTCTGTAGAAATTTGACCATCCACAACTTGGTGTGGGATGGTTTACGGTTCTTTTTGTGTATGTTTTATTTAGTGGATGCAGGATTGGTGCAGCCATAGGATGAGTACTTGGAAACACATATTCTGACATCTTTATTTACTGCATCCCCCCCCCCCCCCACCTTGCCAATTGTTCTTGTTTCTTTCTCTCTTTATTTTTCTTCTTTCCTTCTTGTTTCTTTTGTCTTCTGTCTCTTTATTTTCCACCCTCCCTCTCTGCCTCTCTTACAGGGGGCAAGGCATCCCTTCGCTCAGGCAGTTGGCAGGAACATTGCCAACCCCACTGCCATGCTCCTCAGCGCCGCCAACATGCTCAAGCACCTCAAGTGAGTCGTTCAAAGTCTTTGGTTTCCATGTGTGTGTCCATGACTCTCAGTACCCCATTCTGAATACTGCACCCATGCAGACATATGGGCATGACATTTTTGGCCTGTCTCAAGTGACTGTGTTGTGTTACAGCCTGGAATACCACTCTCACATGGTGTCTGATGCTGTCAAGAGGGTCATTAAGCAGGGCAAGGTAAGATTGTGTGTGTGTGTGGATTGATCCAATTGGGATATTGAAACATTTTTACGTGAGGAAGACTTAGAAGATCCAGACTTCTAGACTGATACATTGATTCACAGAGTAATTCATGATTCTAGCTTCTAGAAAATAACTTTTAAACTACAAGCCCCAGACAAATCTCCAGTGGCCAGCTGACTGGTTTCCTTAAGAATTGTAGTGTATTTTGAAATTCCCTGCTCACTTATAAGACTGTACTTCAGCCCTCTACCATATCAAAAGCAATCTATCCTCTAATCATCCCATGATAGGAGGAGAAGATGTATATAAAATTGTCCCCGTGAGAATAGGCTTATTTTGGCATTTGTGCATGTGCTAATTGTTCTGCAGCTGAGAGAATGTGTATGGTTTTGTGTCTGCATAATAAGACTGTTGAGAAAACATTACTTTTCTTGTGGGATAGGATTTGCATGAACCACGATGAGTACACACTAACTGTGAAAAATATGTACGTAGTTCGTGGATTAATGCCACAATGTCTAACTAGCATTACATAACCCTAAATTGCCTTCTGTGAAATGTACAATTTTATCAAGCATTGACTTTCACACCAGTGTGTTGAGGTATTTGGTTAACACCTGAGGTGTGTGTGGGTTAGCGCCCTACTGTGTGTTGTCCCTGATATAAATCCAAATCGCATAGTTACGTACATCTCTGTTGCTGTTGAAACCAACTCTTTAACAAAGACTTATATGCGTTGCAGCCCCAGGGAACTAACACACAACATGCATGCTTTACAATGTGGTATTGAAGAAGTGCATGATCAACATAACTTTGTATTGCTTGGAAGTCTTTTGTGGAGGGATGGGAAGCTGGTATTGACGTATGAGGGAATAATGTTTACCCACCAAAATAGAACAGTTTACCATTTCTGGGAGCAGGGGGGTTGATACTGGTAGTCAGATGTGTGTGGTGTGAATGTGGAATGTGTTGGAGAAAGTCTTATGTCCAGCTGTCCACGAGAGTCCACTGTGTCTGAAGTGCCCTATCCCTCTGCCCTTCTCCTCCTTGCACCCTATCCCTTTTTGCGTGCTTGTTTGTGTGTGTGTGTGTGTGTACACGTCTGTCCCAGGTACGGACACGAGACCTTGGTGGTTACTGCATGACTGGGGACTTTGTGCGTGCTGTTGTGGACAACCTGCGGCACCGACCCAGTTCCTAAAAAGCCTCATCAGGGCAGCTGTTTAGCAGATCTCAAACTTGCCCCTTTGCACAGGGCCAGAACCAAAGCACTGTCGTTTCTGCTTATCTCTGTTTGTTTCTCTGAAATTGTAGGCGCTCTTTTAACAACTTCCTTGTGACTCTCACTCAAAATTTCTATTTACAATTGTGCTTTTCTACAACATTCTTGCACCCTCTCTGCATTAGCACATTTTCTCTTGCTGCTCTCCTTGGCCCTATGGTATCGTTCTTTTTCCCCATGCGGGTTAGGGTTGGTGTTCATCTCTGGCCTGTCTTAATTGAGTCTTAATTTCACCTGTCTTGGCTCAACTTTTTTCTATACTTGAGACCTCTCTGGTCTCTGTGCCATGTTTCCTTTCCTTCTACTTTGTTTTGATCTTTTACTAGAAAGTAAAAGATACCTCTAGTCGCTTTTCTTTAGTCGAGTGCCTGTTTTCTTTTTTTGCTGCCGATATATTCGTTTCACTGAAAAAGTCAAGTATCTTAAGTCTTTCTAAGCAGTCAAGATGACTTTCTCAAAGTTCACAATTTCACATTTCACAATCATGGACAAAGAGGAAGTGTATTCCCTTCTACAGGGGAAAAGTGGAACCCACTTGGACTTGGAAAAGGAAAAACAAGGACCACTGAACGTGTTGGCGTGTCCACTCATATCAGATACACCATCATTGAATCACTATACATTGTCATGGACAGAAATGTTACACTGGTTTGTGAAGTGTTAGATATTGTATATCTGATCAATAAACCCGACATCGAGCCAAGTTGATCAGCTGTTTAAAGTGTGGCAGTATCTTTATCGCTGTCTTTGATTGGCAATATCTCATCCTCAACACTGTCGTCATTCTCAGCCTTGGAATGCATGAATGAAATCTCAGTGGGTTTTGTGGTTCTGTGCGGGCTGTAAAATGTACAAAAAACAGGAGGGAAACATTAGTAGTACAATGGTGACAACCATTTTCATGAGATCCATGGCTTTTGGTGTTTCCTTCTAAGGAATATGCTGCTGTAACACCCAAATCCATAATGATAATTCTGAGATTGTCAGATATGTCCATGTGTTTTATGTATATGCCAACTTTTGGTTCCATTGTCCAGGCCTGTGTTTTATCAGCGCAAATGCTGATAATGTGTGTATTAATTAGAAAGGGGTTAGCCTATGAAACAAACTGATCCTTAAGCAGCACTTGTTGAGACACCTCTTGGGCTCAGTGTTGCAAGAGCCGATTGAATGCATGCCAACTGAATGCATACCAATGTGGTCACATGCCTAATAAATGATGATGAGGAGGAGTTGTGTGTTGGTGTTCCTCAGAGGATGGTGTGTGTCTGTGTGGTACTAAATGTGTGGACAATACTTTGAAAGCAGTGCTAAAATAGATTAACAACCAACAAATCTATAATATTGGACTTTGTGTGCAATGGCTAAATTCAAGGCTCTAACATGCTGAATCAGTGGCCCATGTGTGATGGTTTGATCCACTGTGTGAGTAAGGCAGATGCTGATGTGCGAGTGGGTGGGTAATGGTGTTCTTTTGTCTGTGGCAGGTTCGCACAGGAGACCTGGGAGGATACGCCACCAGCGATGAATTCACCAGGGCTGTCATTGCTAACCTGGCTGTCTAAAATGGCCCTTACCCCGTTTCACACTTACCAATACACACACACACAGTAGTCTTTGTTTATCTCCTGTCAAAGTAATCTTTCAACCATTTAAACAGACATCATTCTCCAAGTAGGAACTGCGTGTGTATTACAGTTTACAGACTGACAAAAGAAATGCAAATAGATATCAAACGCACAATTTTTGTCCAGCAAAAAACACATGCCAAAACCCTTGCTGGAGGTAAGACAAGTATTGTTTCCAGCAATGGTTTGGGGGTGTGTGTGTATTATAAATGTCATACAAATGAGTCACATTCCATTATGTACTAGTGTACTGTGGTTTCAACTTAACAATTAAATATATAAACCTTGTTTAGACTCCATCACAAGATGTATTTACTGTGTCGGTATATTTATTGTATTTATTCTCAGGAACTGTTATCCATAATTTGCTTGCATCTATGAGCAGTAATAAAAATTCCTAAATCTGGTACATCTGTTGCTTTTGTTGTACACATTATTTTTAATGTGAAATCAGGGAATGTGAAACATGAATGTGGATGACGGAATTGATGTAGTGTTTTATAAAATGATTTATGATTGATCAATTCATCATTCTAGACCTCTCCAACCATGTTCATTTAAAAAAGATCGACATTTATCCACTAGATGGCGCTGCGATGCAATGGAGTGACGGGACATGCCAGGTCTGGGAATTTGCTGCTTCCCATTCCTCCTGCTGCAGACACACAACATGGCGGACTAGAAGAGGCAGACGACACGCCCGGATACAGTGAATAAACGGTGGGATTTACGTCCCCATCTGCCTTAAGGAAGACTGAGAGACACCACTTTCTTGGGACAACTTTTGGGGAATTTAAGGAATTTTGAAGAAACGTTCTAGACACCTGTTTACATACTGGCTCGCAAGCTCTTACCTTCCCAGTTTGGCTGTGTGTGTACCAGATAATTCCTATCACCCAGGCCCCCCACACCAAACACGCTCTTGCTTCCTGGGGTGTGGAGACTGGGGCCGGGGTTAAAACGTGGAAAAGGGAAAACATTATATTACTTTTGTAAGCGAAACTGGAGTCCCGGTGAGTATATTTATTCTGTGATTAGTTGTCACTTGTTATAATGTTGCGTGTTTTCTCTTGGTAAACCCCATGTCGCCCAAGCACTTTCTCGTCCCGCATGTTTTTGCAAAGCCGTGGCGATTATTGTAGAAGATGAAATAATTATGTTGAGGATTACATAACTGTCATAAAATAACTTCCCATAATGTCTGTAGCGACCCGAACAAAATAGAAGTAGCTTGGAGGCAGGGAGGGATAATTTGGGGAGGGGGGAGGGGGGGGGGTCTGGCGAGAAAGGGGGCGAGGGAACTGTGCCACAGCATATCTTTATCAGAGGTCAGCCCGGTAGTGTGTTCTGTGAACGCATTCATCGCAACAATGTAAAGCGAAAAAACTAAAGGGGTCCAGTGCGTTCTAACCCAACTGAAAACTACATATTGATCAACGCTTTGTTGCTACACGTTTCGAAAGGGTGGGGTTGGTGGGGAGTGCGGGTTTGCGTGGGACTCTAGCCCCGGAATTAGGTCGTCTGAAACAACCCATGCCCCATCAAATCACAACAGATGTCTTCTCCTTCAAGCACGTTCAGTACATAATCATTACACCCTTTCACATATTCTCTCATGCTCTTTGGCTTTCTCCGGGTATTACTTGTTCTGACTGGAAAGCAATAATCAGTCTAGCCAATATCGAACTTTTGATCTGAATCTTACCTAATCAGGACCTATGTGGATCTCAACAGGTTTATGTAATTATTGATAGATCTGTTTGTGTTGACTTTAAGAGAAGCAAGAAACATTTGCTAATTTAGTTGTTGGTTGCTATGTTTAAACTTCAGTGTAGTCAGTGGCTTTGATATTTAATTTCATTATCCTAAACTGTTAACCGTTAACTACTGCTTTCTATTCAATAGTAGGCCTAGACACTCGCCTAGACTTTGTGAGAGAGAGGGAGAGAGGGAGAGAGTCAAGAATCAAACTCTTCAACACTGCAAGAAGAGCTAAGCATCTTACTGAACATTGAATCATTGTTAAACTCTACCGGGAGGTGGTATGATGCAAAGGTAAACCACCTAAATGGAAAACAATAGTCCCCTGTTTTCAGTAGAGTTTCCGAAAGTGGCACTTTCTAATAATAGGCCTAAGTTGTTCTTCTTCAGAGCATCACAGTTTCTGCATCAAAGCTTTTGAGTAAAGTGCACTCTGATACCCTTTCTCTTTCCCTTGGGGATACATTCAAACTTCAACAAAATGAAGGAACACAAACACACATAAACCTATTTGCTGTGTAGACCATAAGAATGCAAAACTATAGCGTATTGACTGTAACATCCTCTTGTCTAAATCAAAAAAATCAAAAAAAGTTTTAGTCAAAGGAAAGATTGTCACAAAGACAAATTTCTGCAAATGTGGGGAAGGTCATGAATTAAAGGGCTTGTAAAGAAACCATGCATGTATGGCGAAGGCTAGCATATCATATCTAAAGCGAGCTGTGCTGCGTCTGTTTCCGCCTGGAGCTTGACTTGTCATGTCTGGAGCGCTTCAGTGAACTGTTACAATGGTCTCCAACTCACTTAGCTATGTCTGTGCTGCTCCTGAATCCCGTTTCCCCCCCACTGAGCTCGGTATGTCATGTCTGAGCTACCCGAGTGCACAGCTGAGACTGCTTCTATCTGACAATGACTCACCAGATCTAGACTGGCCAAGCTTCTTGGCAGGCCTGCTCTGACCTTGACTTTTCATGCCTGGACTTGTCACTGCTCCTCCCAAAAAACTCTGTCAAGACACCTCAAGACATCCATTGCAACAGCTGGAGTTTGGTGTCAACAAGAAACATTATGCTGTTCGCTCACCATGGCCTCCTTGCGTATATTTGAATGGGTTGTATAGTAAGGTCTGTAGTTTAACTCACACTATTGCAGTAGCAATGAATATGGTAGGCAAAGTGATTTGGGGAAAATAACCTTAATGTCACATAGCCTAATAGAGAACCAAGATGAAGCTAGACCCATTTCCTTTAAATTCTAAGTAAATCCTTTTAAACCAGTGACTGGATGTAATGCGGTTAGGATTGTTTCTGGTGAGCAACCAGCTTTTCATGAAGGGAAAGAGATTTGATATTTTATCTGTGTGGTAGGTTTCCTATCTCCCTTCTGGTATTAGCCTATTTTCCAACCTTAGATGATAGAATGTGCCCATGTTTGGGTCTGTGGGTGCGTTAAACTTAAGTTGAAATGTCTTATGGGTACCCCAAATTGCCACGGCTTTTAAGCTGTTTGTGTGGTGGAGAATTGGGCATTGCCGGGTTGGGAGGGTGTGTTTCCAAAAAAGAAAGTATGATCCTGGTGTGTTTGTGCTGCATTTGCGAATCAACCAATCGGCATCAGATGAGGAACTGCTGGCAGCTACGGGCGTGGTTGAAATTAGCCTGTGATGGATGGGGATAGTTCATCCAATCGGCTGCAAGGATTTTCTGGAAGTGCCTACCCTTTTCCAAACTGTTTCCCAGATGGATATGTGTAACAAACCATCGAGCAAGTCAGGTTGGCTGTACTTAGCTTGCATCTAGCAATGAGTAATCCCCCTACTTCATATTTAAAAAGTGGGAACATGTTTATTATAAAAAATAACTTAATGGGTGAGATCAATGTATTTCAGTTGTGTTGTTTCTGTCTTTTCCCATCATGCCTGACTAATAAGCTACAGTCAGTCAACTGAATGGATCAAGGTACTTGATCTAATTATACAAGCCTAGATAGAATCTTATTTTTTCCTTTCACTTCCCACCAAAGATGCAGGCTCATGTCCAGGCTAGCTTGTGAGCAATTTCAACACAATTCAGCCAATCCGTAGGGTTCAGGGGTGTTTGCTAGTCACTTGATCTCATGGAATTCTCAGGGAGAAACTGCAAAATTAACAGTATCTATGATTTTAGAATGCTCATTGACCGAATGTCTGATGCAGAATTTAGGCTAGATTGTCTCTGCTCTTAACTGCTATCTTATTTTCAAGCCTGCCACTAGCTGTCTGCCTTTCATTTGCTTCAGACCTAAATTGTCTCATTAGACCTATAAATAGGCTCCAAGTGTTTCATATTGTCATTTGGTGCCTCTCATGTACTTGAAAGAGTACCAAGATAGTTCTAGGACAGCCTAAACCTGACTGAGACACTTGGACTTCAGCAATGATAGGAGTTGGTTGTTCTTGTGTCTTTTCCATCCATTACTTCAGATGTTGAGGATATGTGGCCAGGCTCTGTTGTACAATGCCCATAAGAGCAAAGCCAGAGTTCGTTTTATCCATGGAACATCCTTGTATCAAGCCTCTAGTGACCTCTCAACCCCACCTTAGATTAGTCTACATACACTGATGGCACATGGTGTAGAGTAGAGCTGTGCAATATGGCTGAAATACCATACAATGATTATTTCAATGGATATTGCCATTTTAATTGCAGTCATGATTTGGTTTGTACCATTTCAATGTATCTAGCACACATTCCGTTTTGTTTGTCAGTCTATACAATTGTAAATAATTTTGTATTTTAGAGTGGTATCTTGGTATTAGAAGGAAATTACAAAGATGTACCTTGTTTTGGAAAAAAGGTAGCTTGATTTGCTCAATTCAGATGTAGTAAGAAGCGACAAAAACAAATTATCATTAACAGGTGTAATCATTTGATCATTGATTCTGTGTCAATTACATGAACCCAAATTGTTGCATTTTGCTGATTAAGCAAAAAGAAAATTGGCTCAAATCCCAATTTCAGCATGAATATGATTAATTATACAGCCCCATGTAGCCTACGCCAGCACAACAGTCCCTACAAATACGTTTTGATTTCTGATGGGCTAGGTTTGGGTCTCTTGTTGTATACAGGAAGATGATGGAACAAGTGAAGATACAGGCACTTTGGAAGTTCCTCTTGTGCAATTGTTGAGTAGGACTACAGTGATATGCCGGACGGCATATGTGTGCTTTCTAGTTTGCCAGTAAGGGACCCAGCAATCCAAACTATGTTTGAATGACTAGAGAAGTGAGTGTGGGTTTTTAAGCAAGCCCATGGCGGCCCCACCGCCACACTCCGGGTCAGAGCGGCTTTTGGGCAAGGCCACTGTTAGTGTTGCCACATCCTCTAACTCCGTATGATGTGGGCTGACCGTAAAGGCCCCTTGCACGCTCTGTGAGAAAACCCCACAACAAAGCAGGGCACAGACTACACAGCTTGCCTGACTCACTCAAGTTCACTCCCAGAGACAGAAAAATGTCTTGGGCCATAAAAGCCTGGCATGTTTTGACCACCAGGAGCTGTCCACACATGCAGCTGACAGACAGGGAGACATGCTATGCATGTTTACCCACGGTGCCAATCCTGGATCCCTCCCTCACTTTTCATAAGCTTACATGGTTATGAATGAGGCTTAAGTTAACACAAACCACACTAGGAAGAGTAGTAGCCCCTGAAAAGGAAAGTCCAATGGATTGTGGTCAATGTATGTGGCATTGAGGAGGTATAATCTGTGGTCTGTTTTCGGGGGAAGAGCCCTCGTGGCCCTGGTGAAGGCCTATTACAGCCTGTGATGAAGAGAGTAATTCAAAGTATGGCTTTCACACAAGACCCACCCAAGGGCACAGTCAGTAGAGTATTAATATGCCATGAATGGAGGACAGACAGACCGCCATTATCTCTCAATGGGGCAGTGTGCCCTGGAGTCAGCAAGGCAGACTCCCCCCACGACTCCCCCTCTCGATACAGTTGCTGAATCATCCCCCCCCCCCCCCCCCAGACTCCCAGTACTTTCTTGTGTTGGTTTTGTCAAAGCATCAAGGCCATTGAGCTTCTTCTAATCAATGAGGTTCCAGGCACACTAATGTTGTTAGTCTAAACCTACCCACCACAGACAAGATGAGTAGGCTGGTGATGGAACACACTATCTAGCTCCCTGTGACTTCCTGTAATATGGTATGGTTCCGCTGGCATTATGTTTGTAATACTAAGGGACTAGATTCTTTCAAAGTTCTGTAGCACAGTGTAGCAAATCCATCCTATGAAGGCAGTATGTTACAGTTCTTTGTAAAGTGAGCATAGTAATGTGATTCAGTACCATGATGCTACTGGGACTGCTAAAAGATTAACAAAATTGAAGTAAGGAAGTTCTGCATGCTGTATAGTTTAAGTTTGGCATGGAGATGGACTTGGCAGATACACCTCCACATGTCCTCCTTGATACTGGCCAGCTTTAAGTGGATACAGTTCAGATGCTATGTGAGCATGAGTCCTGTGTCCACTCTGAAATGTCACACTAATTAGGCCAACACTTGACCACAGGCAGAGTAACAATGTATTCATTAGTCACGCCGGATTCAACACGCACAACATATGTATGAGTATGAGGGCCTACGCAAAGTCAATGGAACCGGATTACAGCATTGACACTGAATGGGTCAGCTTGTAGACTGAACGGGTTGCCTGTTTTGTGTAAAAATAGGGTTTTAGATTGGTCTCTGCCAAAGGGATATCCTTGGCACGTTTCGAAGGTCCAAATTGGTTGGATTCATTCATTCGTTCTTGTAAGGATGTGCAGCATAGAGTTCTATTTGTTGTTTTTTTTTGCATAGGACCTTCTTGCTGTGCTGCTACAGAGTGTCTTTGTTGTAAGTTATAATATCGCTTAATTGGTGTAGGTTATTTAATTGGGTGTGGTGGGATAGTTTTGGCACTTGAACTGGGCACATCCTGGAAGGAAAGGAGCAGAGAGGCTTGATAACCATCAGTCTATGGTAGGTACATTTCAGATGTCTGGTTTGGTACATACCAACCCAACAGTCTAAATAAGCATACAGGTGATCGACAGTTTTCTCACTGGATCTATGGTTGGATAGTCGTCTATGATGAATATTTCATAATAAAGGTTTTTGCCAGATGGGTTGTCCAACTACTCTCTTTGGTGTATTTGTCTCCCAAGATGGCTCCTTTTGATTTGTAATTAGTGTTTTTTTTTGTACTCAAGCAGATTTCACCTTGCCACCTCGTCCTATTGTATCCTGCTGCCTAGCCCTCATAAAACAACCTTACATTTGGGCGACATCTTTCTAGAATTGTTTTTGGTAGGGGTTTCTGGAAGTGTATGACATAAACTATCATACAGAACCAGGACATTTGTCTAAAGATGGGTACAGATATAGTAGCCTGGGTACCAGACAATTGCGAGCTCATATTTATTTGCTCTGGCAGATAGGTCTGGCCACCCTCCTAGTCCAACAGATTTTGCTCTGGCATGAAAAGTGACATCACAACTGTTTATCTAGAATGGGACGGGTTTGATACAATGACAATACAGAAGAGCGCCGATGAAGCATCTTTGTAAGCAACCAAGATTACTTTTTGTTGCTCTGATTGGTTGTTTCTATCCAATTGCATCCCAGAGGCATTTTGGTCTGTGCCCATTAAGAACACTTAATGGAAATCAAAAAATGGAACTGAGAGGTTCCAGATGAATACGCATTAGCGAATTGGTCTGATGATGCCAGGTGAGGCATACAGCATTTATTCTACAGTGTGCATGATTTTGATAACCCAGGTAAGCAATATTAAGCACTGGGGAGCCTCAACTGTGCATTGTTTTCTGGAAACATTCTGAAGAACTGTAACTAACCTAAAGGTCCAAGGGGATAACATGGAGATCGTGTTTGTGTTTGATTTGTAATTGTCAGTACAGAACCAGATTAAGATCTAGCAGTAAGACAGGAACTTGCAGCATGTTCTAATTCCTTTGTCCCTTCTAGAAGGAGAATATCTTGATTGGCCATGGCTGTCAACAAAGCTTTCGTAACAGGAAACCATTTTTAAGCAAGAGGGGGAGAACTTCTCTCGCAGCATCCACTGCTCATGGCAAAGAGCATATGTCTGGCAACCAGGAAAATCTTTTTCATGAGAAGATGTGATTTGTAGAACTCAGTGCCTAGATCTAGTGGCCCATCACCATCCCGCAGTATTCAAATAAATCACTAGTAAATTAACCTGCTTGATGTTTATTCAATATTTATTACGTGATCCGTTCCATATTGTCAAATGATATATGTGGGAGTGCATAAGGCCAACCTACATACCCCATTTACAAATACACTTTCTTTCACCTATTTATGCTATTTTGAGTGTCATTGGAGGGGGGTGGGAGAAGGGGGCACATCACTCCAGAGGATGTAGGAACAGGACAGCACTTGTGCTTAGTGTAGTATGCTTGAGCTAGGAACACTTAACATCACACACACACAGAAAAGGTTAGGGTGTGCTCAGAGGGTAGAAACGCGTTCAACTTGGTCTCAAAAGACAGACGCACCCTGACCTACTGATCGAGCTGCTGACTTCCGTTTGAAAAGCATTCCTGTCAGCGCTCGCACTCTGGGATGTCACACTGCTAGACCCCATGCAGAGCGACAGCTAATCTATAATGTGACAATGAGTCATGCAATAAAAAAGGTCGTTCAGAAATGCTCTGAATGACACAAAACTGATTTCACATTGGCAAAATCACGATTGAAACTAAGTTAAAGCTAAATTGGGCAACATTTTGTACAATTTGTAGACTGGTACCTTTTGTACCAAACTTTGGGGTCGCTAACTCCCTATTCATTATTGATGTAATGGCTACCGGCTATTATGTTATTGGTTTTAATGGGGTTTGGTCCTCTTGTGGTTGGATGAGAATTTAGGCGTTGCATTGAAAGGGGTCAAAGATCAGGAGGTTGCCCCTTTTTTGTACAAGTTTTGAGTTTTTGGGTGGCTACCAGCTGTACTGGGCTAGACGACAAGGGCAGGAAAGGGCGAGCTCTCTGTTTTATGAGTTTCCTGGAGTCTGAATCAGCAGAAGAGATAGAGGCTGGAATCATCCCTGAAAATAACTTTGTCACGATGGAGCATTATAGTTCTGTTACCATGGCAGTTCTGGATTGCAATCTTTCTTGTGTCTCATTTCAAGGAGGTGGAACACAATTTGGAAGTAAGGAATGACATTAGGCACCAAATTTGATTGGATACCACAAAGATTGGCTGTGCTCTGGTTAGTCGTTTTGGTGTGGCCTTGTGCTTAAAGTGGTCTTAGATGTAACCTAATCAGGCATACATCGTTTGGTGACCCTGTTCAAAAACATTTATATTTATTGTATGTATCTTATTATATAACCACAAGCACTAAACTGGCACAGTATTTGTTTTCAGCACCTAATTTTGCAAATCCCCTCATGTAATCCATTGCTGTGAAATCCAGCAATTCTGTGTCTAACGTTACAGTGCCCTCGCTTCTGGGCTGCAGATTTTATAAAGAGAGCCAGAAGGTTTGGATTATCTCAGGGCCAGGACCACCAGATTAAGCCCGGAATTATCACAGCTCTGTCAGTGAGACAGCATCAAGGGACAGGGTAGGGTTTACACCAAAGGCTGACAGTCAGTCAACCCATCCTGCCATGCTCTTTATCTATCCTCTTGGCCCTCAACTCATTCAAGCTCATTTCAATAATGCTATTAGTTAGAAGCAAGGTCCAATTCTAATCCAGTCAATTCATAAAGTCAAGTATGACACTATTCCATTACAGTGTAAATCTGTGTAAACTGAATGAGGAATTTGAAAAGGACCGAGGAGTTCACTTGACATTGTAATTTAGATTCATGTTTCTGAAAATGCCTCTTTTCCCAGCATAGCTGGCTCTCCAGTCTTCCTCATAACCCAAGATGGAATACATACACAAGGCCTTTTTCCTTGGTGTCCCAGAATAATGTCTATCATTTATTATTCATATTGTTACAGAGCACCACCTGTATACAAGAGATATGCATTGCTGTGAGGAGAGTTGCTGGGATTTTGCAGTGCCCAAGAGATTTTGCTCTGTTGTCTTTTTTTGTGTGCAGACTTGTATTCTAGAATTTTGCTTTGACGTGTGTTTTGTAACAACAAAACCTTATTTCAAATAATGAATACTTGGGAAACTTGAGGAATGAATTGATCGTGAGTTTGAATAAAGAGACAATATTAGAATCAACAAAAGCATACAAATAACAAATTGACATTTCTGTTTCTTCTAGGACCACACTGTGCGAATGAGTGATTGATGCCAATTTCGCACTTTAAGGTGAGAATAAACCTTAAAATGATCACATTCTCTTCAAATACCCATTGCCATATTCGTCTAAACATAGTAATACATTTAGCGAAAATAAATAAATAAAACTGGGCTTGCTTAAATTGAATGGGATTACTGTCCAGAATTGAGCAAGTGGGATTAAGATTAGAGATTAAAGAACTGGATTATAATCCAGACATAATCTTGATAACTTCATCTATGACTGGACAATATTCTGGTTGATTCTTATTAAAACTATGTTTGTTCGTGCAGGGCAGTATGGGTATGTGTCCCCTGCTCCTGCTGCTCAGTCTAGCCCTGGGGACCTCTGCCCAGGAACCTCCCTCCCCGACAGGTAAGACAGGGACACGTATCACAACAATATGGACTATGATGCTCTAAAAAGTAGGGAGCTGACATTTTATGTACAGCAGTTTCTTGCTAAAGTTGAGCAAAGTACACCTGTAAAAGATCTGAGAAAAGATCATCTATGAATTGGTACTGAACTTGAGTTTAACCTTTTCTATGAGGAGAGCATCAACTAAAATGCTTGTGATGTTGTGGAACTGTAATTTGACTTCCTAAAAGCATAATATGTAGGGCATGCTGTGTGATGTGATGTCAGTTATGGTTGCCGCTTGATGGTGGGGTTTCATGGAAATGCGACCCTAATTTTAGAAATCTAAAGAGAGCCAGAAGGACACCTTGCGTGAATGCTATAAGAGAAGGGATTTGGAATTCAAATGTTTTGTGTTTCTCCTTTACCATCTTTTTGTAAGGTCCAATCCATACTGCCAAACCCCCAAACCTTACTGCGGCCTCCCTCCTCAATGTTACGGTGCTAACGCCCCCTGTTGCACCAACCACGACAATTGCCACAGCATCAACAGTTGCAACCACAACGACCACCACAACAATCGCCACAACAACAAACAATGAGGCTGTATTAACAGGGGGTCCTGCTGCCACCCCCGTGCCTGCTCCCCATCTTCCCCCTGCCCCAACCAAAGACCCTCTGGCCCCCCCGACCACAGTGCAGTCCCCAGTCTCAACAACCGTCGTCCAGGATGGGGGAGGCGGAGCATACAACGCAACCAGGCCTTCTGGTCCGGAAGGCACAACGCTGTACACAGACATGGGTACAGATTTTTCCCTGGAGATGGAGACCTCCACTGAGACCACCGTTGAGCACACATCGGCCAACAGCAACAACATTCCAGGTGTGTGTGTGTGTGGTCGGTCACTCTACTGGGTCGATTAAATGAATGAAAAAGAAGAAGAATATTGAATGTCCATTGTCCACATCGCTACAAAACGTGGTGCCGTTTTTTCGAGCTTTTCTCGCAGGAAGCAGAGAGATTTGAATATGTAAACACGGTGCACGGTGCCTGCTTTTTGTGCCTGTGTACCTCTGAGTAATAGGATTAGCAAGCTGGGAAACACAATGCATGGGTTGTCTCTGATATGTTGCCATTTCTGTCGAGACTTGGTGAGAACGCTTTTCTTGTCTTTTCGTTCACAGGTGGCAACGAGACAGGTGAGACAGCCCTCAGTTGTGTGTAAACTAGTACAGTAATGACTGTCAGATGGAGGTAGGATGGACTGGATACAAAACACCTAAAGGTAGACTCAGGGAAATGTTATCATTCTGTACCCTGGAGGGACTTCCTTTGATACCAACAACATCATAGACTTAAGCTTAAAACTGGCTATTAACTACCCGATATATCCTCAATAGACCCTCACGCTTTCATCGTAAACACATAAGCGTCCCTGAAACCGCAAGTCTCTCAATTTTCAACCAACATATCATGCACCTTCAAAGCACACCACCGTGCATGTCTTTCCTTATATCGCCCCCGGAGAGATGCAACAGATGTCGTCAGCAATCAGAGCAGCTGCTATATGTCAGTTATATAAGACTGTCCCCAATGTGTTAGTTAGGGTTGTCTTCCTCCTCCCATCTATGGCTCCTCTGTTGCTAGGCATTAGCCGGCGACCAGTCTTCTGCCATGTCAGCCTCTCTGTCCACCATTGTGGGGGATGCGTTAGAATGTATACACTGTTCCACATAGAGTAAATCACTCTCTATCCAATGTTCTATGAAGGGGTGTTGCGATGCAGCTGAAGATTTTCTAAATGAATTGCTTGCATGCCAATCGGGGGTGGTAGATGTGATGAAACTATACTGGTCGACAGCAATTGAGTGGAGTATATTGAGTAATTCAGGTCTCATTTGTATTTGTTCATGTACTTTGTACTTATGTATTTTATTTATTAACGTTTCACTCCAGGGTTTATTGTTGCTTGGCTAGCTGCATCTTAATCTATATTTAATTCAACACGACATGTCACCACAGGCGTGTGTTGAACGTCAAATTATGCCCCTTTATATCAGAGGAAAAAAAACTTGACTGACGTTTGTTTTGTTCTTGGACCCTATTTGAAAGCTGTTAGAATTAATCTTTTCTCTTCCTCCCTTCCTCCCTCGTAAATCCCTGATCTAATGTCAATAGATTTGTAACAACTGTGTAGAAGAGACACTTGACTCATCTAATCACGTAAGATCAGATACTGCCTCTAGGAACAGAAGGATGGATTTATTTCTAGAATATTCAAACAGGGCTCACTTTACAGTGCATATGAAATGTATTGTGAGTAGGGTGAGGTCGAAAACAATATGCTTTTTAAGCATGTGCGTAGACTTGATATCCAATGTAATTATGCATGTCAGGAAAAATAACTCATGACTCTTCAGCATGTCTTGCATCAGATGCTGAAAAAATACGTATTTTTGTCAAATGTTCTATATGGTACAATTTTTTTTTGGGAATTGGCCCATAAGTTAAATAGTGATGTATCTTTTTAGTGATTACACAGGACAGAGTGTTCACCCTAGTGATGTAGTTCTTTATCTCTGTGAGCACATAACATATTAACAGAGACACCATGACATTAGACTTCTCATGACAATGGAAAAAGAACCCTCAAGTTGTCACCACTGTCACAGATTTACTTTGAGACCTGGCACATGTGCTTTTACTGTTCTTAAAAAAAAGTATTTCTCTCTCTCTCTTCCTATCTCTCCCTCTCTATCTCTCATACACACACTCTTTTTCTCAGAACAAGAGCCCCCCTCTGATGAAATGCCCATCATCGCTGTGATGGTGGCCCTCTCCTCCCTGCTTGTCATAGTCTTCATCATCATCATCCTTTACATGCTGAGGTCAGACTTATCACACATGCCAACACACACACAAAACCCTTCTGCCACACCGTACAAGAGATAGCCGGCAAACTCGAGTCATGTGGGTCTGTTAGTCAGAACAACAGAATGAGACACATCCCATTGACATCTGTGATTCGATCTAGCTGAATCCATATTGTAGAATTGTTTTTGCAACAGACTCAGTACACGCAATTCTGTTCATATGATGCAGACTGTCCGATTCAAGTGTTCTTTTAAGTCTTTCTTTTGGTTAAATAAGTAGTCAGAAAGATATAAATGTGATTTTTGTCGACGTAATTTTTTTTTTTCACTCTATAAAAAAATATTCTAACGCAATGTAGCTCGTGTGTAATATCATACAGGTGAAATAGCAGTAGTTTTGGTTGTCTCTATTTTGCGAACGAATTGTTCTTTGCGAATGAATTGCTAATTGGAGTGATACCACTCTTAATCTGGGATTAGGTCTTCCTTGCTAAACTGTCAGGTGTCGCCTAGCAGGGGGTTGTTCAGTCTCTAGTGCTGCTCAGCAGCTCACACCTACATGTGCTTCCTGTGTTGAGAAATTTACAACATGGCATCTTCTGCCAGTGTGCACTTGTGCAGCCTGGTCCTAAAGATGCCCTGCATGTTTTAGATGTGTCCCTGCTCCCACATGCCTGATTCCAATTAATGGATTGTTTTGAAGCTCAACAGAAGCCTGACAACAACCCATTCATTTGAATCATGTGTGTTGAAAGAGGGAAGCGTCAAAAAGTGCAGGGCAGGGGGTCCTTGAAGACCAGGGTTGCGAGAGGCTGCACTAGAGCACATCCCAATAAAATATGTTAACATGTGGTCACATATCTCAACACACACTCAATCAATTGGTTCCTTCAAGCTGGAGACCTGTGGGGATGGCCCAGGGTGCTGCAGTTACCATGGCAATGACTGATTGTGATTCTGGAGTGAGATTCCTGAAATATGTATTCATCCTAGTGTGTGTATGCTATGGGGTGATTGACAGGTTTAAGAAGTACAAGCAAGCGGGCAGCCATTCCAATTCCTTCAGGCTGACCAACGGCAGATCAGATGAAACAGGTAAAATCATGTCTATTGCTGTATTGCGTATGCCGTTATACTTGTGTGTGGCAAGCATACGTGGACGTCTATCATCTGATGTTGTATTCAGTCCACATCTGATGTGTACATTTGTGTACACACCTGGTTACATTTAAGTGGCCCAGGGTACGATTAGATGGACCTCACAATCTTGACCAATAACCTTGTCATCCACAAACTCCTGGGCCAATGTTGTTAGTGTATTGTTCATTGGAATGACTTAAGATCCTTCTGCGTCTAGCGCTCTGTGCCTCAGTGGGAGTGTAATGCTACAGTGACATCAGGTGTTCATGGTGTGGTATGACAGTAAATGTTGAGAGTTCGTGTGTTTTGGAATGTGGTTTTTACAATCCCTAATACATTTGTTTTTATATTTTACTGGGTTTTGGTAGGTGAATTTAATAATGCTGCTTAGATTTTTTTGCTTCACAACAGTATAGGTCTCACTTTTTTTCTCTCCTTTTTTCTACTCGGTATCTCCACCTATCTTCCCTCCTGTTTCTTTCCTCTCCTTCCTGCTTGCTGGCTCAGAGCTACAGAGTGTGCCGCTATTGGCCCGCTCTCCCAGTACAAACAGGAAGTATCCGCCCCTTCCTGTCGACAAGCTGGAGGAGGAGATGAATCGTCGCATGGCCGACGACAACAAGCTCTTCAGGGAGGAGTTCAATGTAAGCCCAAGTACACCTAGTCCCCCTGTTTTTGTTTTTTTCCACTCTCTCACCCGCTCTTCCACACAGACATACATTTATCAGATTTTTCTTTCTCATTCTCACACTCCCTCTCGCACTCATTCACACAAGCAGACACAAAAAAGTGTGAAGTCTTATCAAACATGCGCTCACTCACACACGCAGATGCTAACACAGTCGTTTGTAAACACATACACTCACAACCAAGTGATCTATGCATTTGCACCGATATTACATCAATGCATTTCCCACCTTGTATATCACCAGTACTTAAGAAATGCATGACGGAACACGCCGCAATACCAAACGCCGTCCATAGCGCTGAGCTGGTACAACCAGGCTTGTCCCTTCGTCTCCCCCTAACACGTCTCCCTCCATCTGTCTGTCCAGGCGCTGCCGGTGTGTCCCATCCAGGCTTCGTGCGACGCCGCCTCCAAAGAGGAGAACAAGGAGAAGAACCGCTACGTCAACATCTTGCCGTGTGAGTGACGAGGGGGAGAGAGGGGGGGAGGAGAGAGAGAGGTGGGGAGAAGGAGGAGAGAAAGAGGGAGGGGAAGAAAGAAAGATGGAGGAAGGGAGAAAGGGGGGGGAGAGAGGGATTAAGAAAGCGGTGGGGAGAAGGAGAGAAAGAGGGAGGGAAAGATGGAGGCAGGGAGAAAAGCGGGAGGGGAGAGAGAGGGGAAGGGAGAAGTAAAGGAAAAGGGGGAGCAGTAGCATGCCGTTATCACAATATCATACAATGTATCATAGACACTGTATCACAGACATAAAGGTTGTGTAATTGTGCAAGTGGAGACTGGCACTGTATTTTATGTTCAGTTCAAATTGCATTTTGTAGTGGAACTCTTCAAAAGGTCCACTCCCATGCCAGTAAAATTGCATTAGGGTAGTGTTCTTGTTTCTATGATGTAAATGATAGCTTTGTATCATCTTTCAAGGGGTAAGGATAGTTTGAATACTTAATGATGGTTTTGTTTTGAGACTCGGCATATGTCCGTCTTTCCTTTTGTTTCCGTTGTTTCTCTATTTCTGTCTCTGTCTCTCTATCTCTGTCTCTCTTTCTGTCTCTCTCTCTCTCTCTCTCTTCCAGATGACCACTCCAGAGTGCATCTCCTGTCTCTGGAAGGAGTCCCAGACTCCGACTTCATCAATGCTTCTTTTATCAATGTGAGTGTGTTATGAGAACACGGCCCAGATTACCGCATTTCAATCCAAAGTGGTGGATAATAGACTCATGCACATTCCCTCCTTTTTTTGTCTCCAGGGTTACCAGGAGAAGAATAAATTCATTGCTGCGCAAGGTAAGTACTGCACAGTTAGATCAGAGCGTTCACTTGTCTTTTTTCTAGTTATCTAGTCATTTGAATTCTTGCTGGTTGACAGCTATACATCAAGTTTTCTCTCTCTGTCTCCCTCAGGACCAAAGGAGGAGACGGTAAACGACTTCTGGAGAATGATTTGGGAGCAGAACACGGCAACCATCGTCATGGTGACCAATCTGAAGGAGAGAAAAGAGGTAGAGAACAGAGAAGGGCAAAGATGGAAGGCGTCGATGTGGTGCTAGATTTGACTGTGTGTGTGTGAAAGGTTATCCATGCTGGTGCCACTCAAAGGTTCTGAAGCAAAGAAAAAGAAAACAACGTGGTTAAAGCAAAACGACATGGAATGTCATAGTAGCTACTTTGGGGGTTTTATCCGACTATCCTTTCAAAACGAAATTCTATTCTATAACTCTCCCCTCTCTCTTCCTCTCCCCTCCTCACTCTCTCCCTCTATCCCGTTCCTCCCTCCGTCCCCCAGTGCAAGTGTGCCCAGTACTGGCCGGACCAGGGCTGCTGGACCTACGGTAACATCCGTGTGTCAGTGGAGGACATGATGGTGCTGGTGGACTATACCATCCGCAAGTTCTGCATCCAGCAGGTGACCCACTGTTCCTCCCTCCTTTTCTCAGTCTCTCCTTCCTTCCCTCTCTCTTACTCTTTCTCCATCTGACCCACTCCCTCACTCTGTTTTGTTCCCTCCCTCTGTCACTCTTTCCTTCCCTTTCTGCCTTTCTGCATCCAGCAGGTAACTCACTGTTCCTCCCTCCCTCTCTCTCTCCGTCCCTCTCTCTCTGCTTCTCTGACCCACTCCCTCGTTTCCCCCCCACGCTCTCCCTTTCATTCTCCCCCTCCTTCCCTCTCTCTCCTTGCCTCTTTCAAATTTCCTAACAAGGTTAACTTTGGTGTTGATTCTATATGTATAATCCATAGTCATTCCTGTCTCCCTCCCTCAAGGTGGGCGACGTGTCGGGTAAGAAGCCCCAGCGTCTGGTGACCCAGTTCCACTTCACCAGCTGGCCGGACTTTGGTGTGCCTTTCACACCCATAGGCATGCTCAAATTCCTCAAGAAGGTCAAGAACTGCAACCCGCAGTACGCTGGGCCCATAGTGGTGCATTGCAGGTGAGTGTGAACGTGTGTGTGTGTGTGTGTGTGAGGAAGAGGGAGAGAGGCAGAGATAGATAGAGATATACCTACATACACACACCTGCAGGAAGTTATATTGGGTTAGGGTTTCAGGTTAAATCTGTAGGGTGTGCTACCTACAGGGAATTATATTGGGTTAGGTTTACGTGTTACCTGCGGGGACTAACACAGGGTTTTGATACAGAGGCGTGTCTTTCCTCGCTCTTCTTATTCCCTGTGTCAGCGCGGGCGTGGGGAGGACGGGCACGTTTATAGTGATCGACGCCATGCTGGACATGATGAACACTGAGAGGAAGGTGGACGTGTTCGGCTTTGTCACCCGCATCCGGGCTCAGCGCTGCCAGATGGTGCAGACCGACGTGAGTGTGACTGAAAACGACCTTAACGAGTTCAATAACTATAGGCTGTACATGCGTTAGTTTTCATACTCAAAGTTTGTGCGAAGTTGCTCCTTCACGTCCTCTGGTCCTCCCTCTCTCCCTCCCATCTTGCCTCCTCCCATCGCTCTTTCTCCCTCTTCCCCTCTTTCTTATCCCTCCCTCTGTCCATCATTCATTCCCTCTCCCCATCTCTCCCTGAAATCCCCCTCTATCCTTCGCTCCCTCCCATCGCTCCCTTCCTTCCATCTTGCCTCCACCCTCCCTCCCATCGCTCTCTCTCCCTCTTCCCCTCTTCCTTATCTCTCTCTCTCCATGTCTCTTTGGAATCTCCCTCCCTCCATCCCTCCCTCCCATCTCCCTCCCTGTCAACAGATGCAGTACGTGTTCATCTTCCAGGCCATGCTGGAGCACTACCTGTATGGGGATACAGAGCTGGAGGTCACCTCCCTGGAGTCCCATCTGGCTAAGCTCTACGCCCCCTCACCAGGGGCCGGCTGTGGGGGGATGGAGGCAGAGTTTAAGGTGTGTGTGTATGTGAGTGTGTGTGGGTTTGTATGGGCGCGCGCATGTTTTCTATTTTTTTCTTTTTTTTTCTTTTCAAAGAAGAAATTACGAATCTATTACAATATTTTAAGTAGGCTGTATTGTTGCACGTTTCTAAATCTACTGATGAATCCCTCTTCCATTGTTTGACCCTGTGCAGAAACTGACCTCTATCAAGATCCAGAATGACAAGATGAGGACAGGAAACCTGCCTGCTAACATGAAGAAGAACAGAGTTCTCCAGATCATCCCATGTGAGTGGGGATAGTTACACGTGTGTGTATGGCCAGTTGTGGAATTCAGCCTGAACTCTTAATAAAAGTGTATTTCCAATTGGTCACTAAATGTACGAATGTATGTATGAATGTCATGGTTCTGTTTTGCAATTTATATTTTACAGGACCACATTTTCTATGCCATTGCAAATGTTTTATTTCCAAATGTATTATTATTCATGCACTGTGTTCATGTACTATAGATTTTTTTTGCAGTACTATGTTCCTCACAGGAAAGATTTTGTCTATTGTGTTCTTTAAATACATCTTCACTCTTGACTGTAGATGAGTTCAACAGAGTTATTATCCCAGTCAAGAGGGGTGAGGAGAACACAGATTATGTCAACGCTTCCTTTATCGATGTGAGTATGAAATACCTTTCATTTAATTGACTTTTTTTGCACTGCCATATTATTTCATGTCTACTTTTCTTCCCTGTTCTGTCTCCCTCTTACTTTCTATCTTCCCCTCTTTTTGGTTATCTTTTTTTCTATATACATACAGTACTCCTTTCTTTGACACTTTGTGTCAGTGCACAATAAAAACAAAAAAAAACAAAAAACATTGACTGGACTGTTTTGTGTGTATTTGTTTTGGACCCCAGGGCTACCGTCAGAAGGACTCGTACATGGCCTGCCAGGGTCCGCTGCAGCACACCATTGAAGACTTTTGGAGGATGATCTGGGAGTGGAGGAGCTGTTCCATAGTCATGCTGACCGAGCTGGAGGAGAGAGGCCAGGTACGGAGGGTGGAGAGGCCCGACAACGACAGAGGGAGAGGAGGATAGGAAAGGGGGAAGGTAGAGGGAGTGGGAGCAGGAGATGTATATTTACACTAACAGTAACAGTTAGTAACAAAGGTCCTAATTAAGTGGACTTTCCAGGACCGGGACTAAGTTGCAAAGTTGGACCAGCACATATTAAATACAATTTGAATGTAAATCACTATAAAACATTTCAGTACAGCTGTCACAAAATTGGAACAATATGATTCCCATAAAAATATAATTACATTTACATTACATTTACATTTAGTCATTTAGCAGACGCTCTTATCCAGAGCGACTTACAGTAAGTACAGGGACATTCCCCCGAGGCAAGTAGGGTGAAGTGCCTTTCCCAAGGACACAACGTCATTTGACACGGCCGGGAATCAAACTGGCAACCTTCGGATTACTAGCCCGATTCCCTCACCGCTCAGCCACCTGACTCCCTTACCTTTTATATATAAGATATACATATACAAACACCATATTTAAACTAGTGTTGGACAACCCTGTTATAAATTAAAGGACAATTCTATTCAGGATTAATCTGTAGCACACAACGCATTTGTTATACCATGTATGGTGAGATGAGAGAGGGATGAGAGACAAAAAGGATGGACTGAAGGGAAAACACAGAGAGAGGGATCAATTACTGATGGTTGTAAAAGAGGGATAAGAAAGCTCTATAGCTAGACAGGGAGGGTAATACTTCATCTCGGACCCAAGCATCTTACCATGTCTCTTTCTCTCTCCTTGCTCCCTCCTTCTGCCTCTCCATCTCTCCATAGGAGAAGTGCGCCCAGTACTGGCCCAGCGACGGTGTGGTGGTGTACGGCGACATCTCCATCGAGCTGAAGAGAGAGGAGGAGAGTGAGAGCTACACCGTCAGAGACCTGCTGGTCACCAACAACAGAGTAAGGATGGCCACCTTGGAGCCACTGTGCTACAAGCAGACATAGTTTACTAACATAGTTAGTTGTATGAACTATACTGTAGAAAATGACATTGGGAATTAAATGAATATACTTGTCTTCAATTATTCATTGTTTCCTTATTATTATATTAACCACATTTATTTAACAGATCTACATGCATATGTGGTGACTGTACATAAGTTAGTTATGCATAGTCGCTATATACGGCTCTAATCAGCTAGGATGTGATTACTTTTAAAATACTTTAAGACAAAATGTTAATGGTCACAACATAAACCTGTTATTTGGGTCAACTGAATCTGTTCCATTAAAATAAAATGACTTAAAACCAATTTCTTTCATTAATTCCCAGCCTTAAATTCTAGTAATCGTGTCGTAAGATTGTATTTTTAACCATTTCTGCTTGTAGTACCATAGTTGTGCTATAATTGAAGTTACCACAGTGATTTATAAGTGTGTTCTCATTCTCTTATCATTCCTCCCCACCCCTGAATCACCATTCATTATCTCTCTCTCTCTCACTCTCCTTCTCTGTCCATCTCACCTACCTCTCCCCTTCACCTATCTCCCCATCTGTGTCCGACTGCAGGAGAACAAGGCCAGAGCGGTACGGCTGTTCCATTTCCATGGCTGGCCTGAGGTGGGCATCCCCACCGACGGCAAAGGCATGATCAACATCATCGCTGCCGTGCAGAAACAGCAACAACAGTCAGGCAATCACCCCATCACAGTGCACTGCAGGTAAACAGAATTCTATAATAATGGATTCGTCCTCGCTATTTAGATCAATCAAGCTCAGCTACAGTAAGCTAATTTATGTAAACTAATTTATGAAATTGAATGTTTCAGCAGAGTATGGGATGTTATAGTTAGGCATGAATTCAAAAGCAACAATAATAGGGGGTCAGATGGGTGAGCAGTTAGGGAATATGGCTACCAATCAGAAGGTTGCCGGTTCGATTTCTGGCCGTGCAAAATGATGTTGTGTCCCTGGGCAAGGCACTTCACCCTACTTGCCTCGGGGGAATGTCCCTGTACTTACTGTAAGTCGCTCTGGATAAGAGCGTCTGCTAAATGACTAAATGAAAATGTAAATGTAATAATGGGGATTTCATGTGGGCATTATCCTCTAAAGCTGCAAGGTAACATTATAAATACATTTAAATATGAGAAACAGTGCTGCCAACTACCGTGCTTTCCTTCAGTTTAAGTTTGATTGACAGTGATTTTAGGAAGTAAGCTCAAAAGGAAGGAATATATAACCAGAAGAACTTCACAGAATGATTAAATGTCTCACTGCATTACAATCAACCTTGACGTCTTTGGTTGACAGTGAGAAAAGGTTAACTTTGCTATAATTAGAAGTTTTGGAGCAAGAATTAATCAAAAGGTTTGTTACCTGTTACTGGCTCCATTAAACCCATCTGTGGAGCTAGATCATGTGGCAGTTTGTAGCTTTCTGTAGGTACTAAATTGATGCCTGTGATTATGAAGCAACATTTATGTAATTCTGGGTGACATCTTGGCCAATATGCTCAATGCAAGTATTGGTCTGCATATGTGTAGTTGTACCTAATATTTCTGAGCACTAATCTGTGTATGTGTGTTTCTTCCTCTTTCTTCCTGTCTGTCTGTCTGTCTGTGTGTGTGTGTGTGTGTCTGTCTGTCTGTGTTTGTGTGTGTATGTCTGTTTGTGTCTGTGTCTGTCTCTTTTCAGTGCTGGGGCAGGGCGGACGGGGACCTTCTGTGCCCTCAGCACGGTCCTAGAGCGGGTGAAGGCAGAGGGCATCCTGGATGTGTTCCAGACAGTGAAGAGCCTGAGGCTGCAGAGGCCGCACATGGTGCAGACACTGGTAAGAGGCTGCTCACCAGCTTCACCTACAACATACACAACAAGGCGTATTTTCATTGGGATTATGAATGTTGAATCTTAAAAAGGCTGGTTGTTCAATTGACACATTTTCAGGATGCCAGTTTCAACTATTCATTTTAATTTTAAAACTGCTAAGTATAACATTTAGCATTTCAGACAAGGGACAAAAGCCTTTTAATAGCTTATATTAGGCCTATAACTGACTGCTGAAAGAATGTACCGTACTATGTAGTTAATTAAAGAGTGCATTGAAAAGAGTGCAAAAAGGCGGATGAACCCACTACAAAGGATCATCCTAGACACAAGCCTACTTAGCCTACTTCTTCAGTAGTTTGTTGACGGTCACTAAACATTTACATTGGCTAGGTGGCTGGCTGGTTGTAAATAAAGACCTATGGGTGCGGTGCTAAACCCCGGGTGAACGTGTAGTAAAGTCGGCAAGATGAAACAATGGCTGTCCAAATATCTGTTGAATATCAAACTAACTTTACCACGGTAATTTTTTCATCTTTCTTGGGCACTTTGTAATGCTTCCTCACTGTCGACAAGTTTGTTGCATTTATAAAGCGCGCGCGCCTCACTGCACCATATTTTCTATTTTATCGAGTCATTAAAAACGTAATTGTTCGGTACAATGTATTCAGCCTTTTCACTTGTTCGGTTTGACACCAAAAGTGCTTTTTTTATTATATATTCCGGGAATATATAGCGTAATTATAGCCTATATATTTTTTGTAATTCTTTAGGAGGTCGTTTTGGGGGGGGTGGGCCTTCCCTCCAAAACAATGGTAGGGGAAACATAAACCATCTCTGGTCACTGACTATAAATCTCTTACTCCCAACTTAGTGGACCACAATGTGTGCTATGTATATTTACATGTATGTAATTATTAACGTAACTAAATGTTATCAATATAATGGAAAAAATAAATACAATTGTATTGGATGCTTAAGGGTAGGATATACATTTTAAATTGAACAATGATTAACTAAAATATCCACAAATGACATCATTGGATAGAGAAGGACTCACCTAATCCACGAGAAAAAAGCTATTGCCAATTTCCAATAAACCTCAACTTGAAGTACCTACCTTTTAGGCACTGTGGTTTAGTGTACATTTTTGACGCAGTTGTTTTCAGTAACCGGTAGTTTAAAAAGTAACTTTTACGCACTGCAGTTTAAGTAGCAGGTTCTCATTTTCATCTTCCTCTTTTGAACCCCTTTAGGAGCAGTATGAATTTTGCTACAAAGTGGTCCAGGAGTATATCGATGCCTTTTCTGACTACGCCAACTTCAAGTAGGGACCAACAGGAGAATGGACACCCATATGCCGTCACAAACACGCACCCAACAGAGAGAAGCAAACAAACTTTTCACAGCCTAGATGAGTGGACGGACTGCACTGAGGAAAAGGGAAACAGAAGTGTTAGTTGCAACAACGGCAGTGCAGTCATCAAATATGAATATCAGAGATGCCTTCTTAAATATTTTGTAATATTGATCTTGTTAATACAGCCCTATTTGTTGCCCCCAACCTCAAAATGTATATATACTTACCCTTTCTTCTTTTTTTCTTTTTTTAAGCAGCTAAGTTCAACATTTTTAGGATGACATTTATAGTGTATTTTATTGGTATATATATAAATATAAATATATATGAACATCAACCTGACGCTATAATGGCCTATGTTGAAAATCAAGAGTCGGGAAAACGGTGTTGGGGCTTTCTTTGTGGTGTTGCTATTTGTATTTTTTTTTAATTATTATTATTTTGCAGTTGTGACAGACACATAAAAGGCTGTTGGGTTCACCAGTCAAGCTGTAGCAGGTCAAAGCTAGTTTGTGAGACTCAAAGTAAGCATTTACAGAGCCTATCACAACTCTTGTTCTCTTCCGTCTTATCACACACAAACACATACACGAACCACATGCTTTATCTGGGAGCCTAAATGCAGGGGCAGCCACAACAGCTCAGTGAATTGCCCCAAATCCCCTTTAGAGTCACAAGAAGTCAAGGTTCAACAAAGGTGGATCATGTGTTGTCTGGATCTTGTTGTTCCTTTCACACTGCACTCCTGACCTGATGACACAAGTGCACAAGCATACCGCCCTATCACCAACTCCTCTCAGGGCACAAACAATATATATATAAATAAATAAATAGGGAAATGTGAAATGTTCTATTCTTTTAAGACATGCTGATTTCTGCAGATAACTTTCTGTATGTTGCTTAGTGTAATAATGTCTGCTAAATGCCATAAGCTACGTTGTTACTATTGCTATTTCCGCCTTTGTGCCAAAGCCCATCCATTATCTTCCTGTTGCAGTTTTAGAATTAAACTGCAACAGGATTCTCTCAGCTAAGTCGTGAGTGAGTCTTAGATTATGGATGGATTTGCTTTGTGTTTAAGGACACTATAATTTCTGGTTATTTGCATAACCGGGCAGTAAAGCATTTTGGAAAATAATATAAATACTAAAGAATTGGTCAAATGCATTCTAATATCTTTCACAAAATTATCTTGAAACGTTGGTTTTGTTAAAACATTATGGTCCTGTACTGCAAAAGAGACTCATTCATGGATTCTCTTACATTAATCATTTGCACTCTAGATACATTGGTTTCAACATTTTCTTATCAGTTACTCCATTGTTGTTAAGGACCAATTATGATGTATTTTAAGTATTTTTCATATTTTAAATGAAAATTATAATACATGTTCACTCATCCCTTTTTTGGACTAGTATTTCATTTGACTGTATTTCCTTTTTGATTCTGTTGGTTGAAGTATAGTATCAAATAACCCATCTGCAGAACCCTTTCCCTTTTAGCTTCACCTTGTGTTTTGATCATCTGAATTACATTATTGACATCAGCAGGTCACCTTTACTGAAGAATGTTGTATTTCAATCCTGTCACTTTTGATATTGCTCAGACATTGAATACATTGTTACCTTTTGTTAATGAAGAGTGCCCTGAAATATTTTGCAGTGATTGTTTCTTTCAGAAAAGTCTTCTTGCAGCGTAAGGAAATCTTGGGTTAACCTGAAAGCATTCCTATGAGTCTTCGTAACATTTTAAGATGTGATTGTAATGAAAGGTAAAATTTCGGTTACACAGTTTAGGTAACCTCCATTCTATCTCGGTCAAGGCAGGATATGACTGGAAATTGTGTATTCTCCTGACGATTTCCTGTTAAGTAATTTAATATCTGTCTATTTTATCTGTTGACTGAGATGAAATTGAACTGACCCCTATCCTGGTCTGTTGGACCAGTCTACTGTTTCCAACCGGTCTGATTGTAAAATGATTGTAACTGACGATAGTTGGGGGTGGTGTCTCTGAGACATCTACATATTTGATGATATGAAGTAAGAGAAGTCGCGATCTGAGGTGGTCCAATTAGGTGAATAGTATTGTTTTAAGTTCCCAGTTCTCCATTTATCTCCATGTTTTAGTATTAACAGCTATATAAGAGCCATGAAACCCAGGTAAAGCTTTACCTGAGGCTAGTCAACACCATAAGGATTAGATACTCCATCTATGTTGTAGTGGATGGCTATGGTTTGTTCTGGATTTTCCACAGTGTTGTTAAAAGTAGAAGTACCAAATATCCAGCACTTGTGTATTTTTTTTTATCAAGAAAAAATAATAGATTTGATGATCGATTTGCGCCTTGCGTCAATTTGCACCAAAAAGAAGCCCTCAAAATAAGTAAGCCAATGAATATGTAACGCCAGACAAGTGTCTTGGCCTTAGAGAAATTAAGGGGCATTTCATTTAATTAAGTCTCAAGCTAGGTCTATTGCTCACCATTTTAATTAAACATGATCCACCTTAAAGGCCACACGTTTCAGTTCATCAGTTGAGCTGTTCTCATTTTGTCATCATTTCATGTTGGCACATCCTTCCAAAGCATCACGTGCTCATCAAGTGCCCATAGCTTACAGTTGATGACATTTTGTTTGGATTTGTTGTTTTCTTTAAATGGAGAACATCTAAGAACATTTGGTAAGCAGTGCTGTGTCTGTGGAGCAATGGGGAGTCTCAAGACAGTTGTTTGGATGTTTGTGTCAATCCTTTCTTCAATAATGTGGGTTTGTCAATGATTGTGTCTGTTTGGCAGATTGTTACCTTAGTTGTCTTTACTTTTGACCCCAGAGGAATGACACTGTGCCAACATCTAACCCCTGTTGATTCCAGGCTTCATGGTGGCAGAAAACAACAAAAAAGTGCCTCACGGTTTGTTTTTTTGGGAAAGAAGGAAGATTGTCAATCATTGGTAGCCTAATAGTCCTAGAGGTTCCATTCCCATTCATGCCAATGCAGGGTTCACTTTCAAATCAAAGTCCATTCCATAGATGGTTGTGTTCATCTTTCCTCCACTCCATCTCATTCCATTTCATTAGAAAGCCCTTGATTTATGTAGTCAAGTGTCATGTGACTCCTGTATTTTATCCACTGTTGGACCATACAGCCCTCTTTTATATAATGACAAATGAACCCTTAAAATCATTTCACCATTGTGTCATTGACCTATCATTACAAAGGGAAGCCTGGTGTGTCTGAGCCCTTGTTCCATGCTCCCACTGGTTGCCATTCAATTTAACCCAAGCTAAAGCCCCTAAGAGCATTTTGAATGTGTTGGGAGAGAAAGCTGTTTTGTGGTGGGGTTTCATAAAATTCAAGCTTATATGACGGTAAGCATATGTTTCCAGTTGAAAAGACAGTTCACCTCTAACCTGTTCCTCTTAACTTCCCTTTCTGTCCCACATTTTCTCCTCACTTTCCCCTGGAGATCTGTCATTGCCCAACTCTCATTTGTACATAATGTAAGGTTATTTATATTTCATTCCTGTCTGCTGCCTTGCTTTTCATTTTATTATCTCATTGTCTTTATTTTATTTTAAGAACATGTATATTGAAACTGTACTGGGACCATTTTGAAATGTACTAGATGTTTCCCTCTCTTTGGTCATTTTAAATTTGGTATTGTCTTAAGAAATTCCTATTTGACTTAACATCTGTTTATTTTCTCGTTTTGTTATTCAAAATTTGAATATATGTATATATATAATTATATATATATGTTAAAATTATATATAATTATATAATGCCAAATGGCCTTTCTAAGCAAGATACAGTTCAAACTTAATAAAGTGCTTGAGATTTTATAATTGTGTGTGTGTATATAGTTGGGGTAGCATTTACACGTGTAGTTTTCCTACATAATACGAATAGCAATATTGCAATATGCACATCAGGTTGCACACCATCTTAAGTCACCACAATGTACCACACGCAATACTAATTAAGGCTATTCTAAATTATGACTAATGGTAGTTTGTCTCATTACAGTTGAGCTCAGACGGGTCATGCACTCTTATTGGCTGTTTGTATGGACTGGTGTCAATCAGTGTTTGAACCCTACCCTCATTCAAATATTCATGATGCTTTTAAACTCAATTATAAAGTTGGAATTTTTGCGTAGAAATAGAGATTCAAAGCAACATGCATGTCCTCCTTTGCAACCTACAGTATTAATGTAGGCCTGTTTATTGTAATATCATTTTTAACTTAAAAACCTTCAAACCATGTTCCAGTGGTTGATTTGGTTGAAATGTATCATATCTAACTTAAATCTAATATTGCTGAAATATCTTGTTTGTCAATGCAGTTAAATCTTAAATCTAAAACTGAAAGATACCCAAATATAAAATAAAACTAAAATTATATTCCTGCATTTGAAACATTTGGTGTATTGAACAGTAATAGTAACAAAAGCTAAATCTATCTTTTAATCAGAAGATTGTGTGTGGTTTCCTGCATATGTGGGCTAATTTCATTCATTTTAGTGGTGGTTATCAAATAAGATTTGGCCAAGAGGGAAGCTTCTCTACGACGTTCCTTATTTCACCGCACAATCGCACTGCGCTCCAGGAAGAGCTATCTGGGCGTCTCTGGTGACTCATGCCCTCTCCATCATGGTAAACGTTCGCTTCCTCCAATCCCTTCACGCCAGCTGGAGGGTCACAGGGTCAGTCCTGGGAGATCAACTATGTCAACAAAAATCCGACACATCGTCAAACACTATCTGAAAAGGGCCTCGACCTGCATTTTAAACCTGAAATGTAACTTGTCTCAAAGTCATATCCTATTTGCAAGAGTGAAGTCTGTCACGTATTGAGAGTAATGTTGGCATAGTGGGGGTCTATATGTCACACGTGGCTCTGAGGAAGACCCTAGTTGCAAAAAGGGAGTCCGCACGTGAGGTGCCATGGAATAGTCTACCTAAGAAGTAGAAATAAAAATCACAAGACGTAATGTGATCATTTGTGAATCAGTAGTGTAGTAGGGAGTGAATGTGTGATAGATCTACATCTGTATAGCCTATAGGAGGTATTGGTAGGTGCAGAAATAATAAAGCCACAAAACAACATTACTATTTAAGTGCCGCTTCTGACCCACAGGCATGTGCGTGCATAAAATCCTCCATCCGCAACATTTCACCAAAATATATATATATTTTTAAATAAATGGTCGGTTTAGTTAGGCTACGATGCATCCCGGCAGGGTTGCTGAAGTTGAGGGAAATTTGACAAAGTGTGACCCTTTGTAGTTGATGGATGGGTCAATCATTGAAGATGCTACTCGCTTCTTGGACTGTCTCTTCTCCACAATTTTCGAATTCGCCAGCGTTTCTCGCTGCACATCCACAGTGTTTCCACATTACACAGACTATTACAATTTGGGGGAAAGGGTCTTGAACCAAAGAACTTCTGTTCCGCATTGAAAACCGCATACCTGATATACTCTAAATAGGGATTCCCCTAATGGTTGAATCTAACCCTCTGAAGTTTGCAGATTACACCACCCTCATTGGGCTCATCTCTGACGGGGATGAGTCTGACTATAGGTGGGAAGCTGGTGACCTGGGGCCTCATGTATAAAGGATTGCGCAGCTTTCATACCAGAAGATGGCGTACGGCCAAAACTCGAAAAGTACCTACGCACAGAAATATTTGCATGTATAAAACCGGTCGTATGCCAGGTCCTGCGCACCTTTCCTTTATAAATCACAATCAACGTGAGATTGACCGCATGTGAACGAGCCACTGACCCCGCCTTGCCTCCTCCCATAAATGAATATGCAGATGGACTATAAATGCGCTCCTGAGGTCATTTCTTTGTCTGAATTACCGTATTTCTTTGAATAAACGCCGCCCTCGAATATACGCTGCACCAAAAATGAACGTTATTTAATAAACGCCGCAGCGTTTATTCGAAGAAATACGGTGACTGTGAGATCGAGGTTCTGACAACAGAGGTGGAGGCAAGAAAATGTGTCCTGTTTGTCGGCCTGTCATCAGGTATTGGCGACAAAAGAAAGTCGGCGGAGTGGAAAACTGTCACTATTTGCGCCCTTTCTTGTTTTTAACCTGTAGCACTTTGAGATTTAGCTAAATGTAAAGTGCATTACAAATAAAATCATTATTATTATTATGGGGCCATAAATGATGTGGGTTCAGAGAACTGGACCATGGCAGAAATTAAGAAGAAATGGTCCGATGTAAAACTTTAAATGAAGAAACGAGTGGTGGCGCATCGTAACAGCAAGGCAGATAGGCTAAGCGTGACATGCATTTCCTGAGTGATTTTGTCGTTCGTTTGACACCCTCAAGTTTAACATGTTATTAAGTGGTGGCGGATTAAACAGAAGGCTATATAGCATTTCCCGTTTTGGGTTTTGGCATTTTGATGTGATCATCCACATTAATGATCAAACTTTTATTTTTATGTTTTTTGAATAGTCAACGTCATAAACGTAGTAGTGGAAACTTTATTTTGTAATGTTTGGTGAGTTTCGGCACTTTTCAGTTAGAATTCGCCACGTTACAGAGCCAGACAAGACTTTGCGGACGGTCCGCACATTCTCACGTCTGCTCAAAACTTTCCGTGACGGCCCGCACATTCTCACGTCAAGTAAATCTTTATACATCACAAAGTGTGCGTGAAAACCAAAGTACGCAAGCTTTTTGTGCGTACGCAACGTTTATACATGAGGCCCCTGGGGTCTCATTTATAAAGCTTGCGTACGCACAAAACGGGGCTGAAAATGTGCGTAAGCCACTTTCCACTCAAAGGTTGTGATTTATAAAAAACAAACTTGACGGGAGAATGTGCGGTCCTCCACGCAAACTCTGACCCTCCCGTAGGCCTACGCACATTTTGGAAACAGTTGGAATTGGCGACGCAGATGACCGTACTCAAGTCAGACTGCAGAAAGTAAATGTGGGAAGAACGATTACTCGTAATATTTATATATTTTGTTTTCCTCACACACGTTTTTTTCACTCGATTTCATCATTATCATGAAGATTTAATCCAGCAGTATTATTTTAGCTTGTACTGAGTGATAATTGTTCCATAAACACCTTGTACAATCAACTGAATTTTGATTTAAAATTTGAGTGGTTGATTGTCTCACCATCATATTGTCCACTACCGGAGTGCAGGAGGGGGAAATGCCAGACTGCATGGAATGCACATAACATCACATATCCTACCTTTAAATAACTGCAGAATACAGTGTATAACTAAATATATTTATTTAATACTGTGCATATATCATCATATGTCAAAAACTGTCGTTAAGCTCCCGCGCAATCGCTACACTCCACGTCATCGTTATCAGTCCAGACTTTAATAGATTACTGTTCATAACAAAACGCTTTTGTTTTCAAATTGTATCTCGACTCGCGGTATCACTGGCACAGTTGACGCCACTCGCAGTTTTTTTTAATTGGTGATCAACCGGCCACCAAATTTTCGGAGTTTTCGTGCTCCACCAATAGGCTAACAGTGTCTGAGAAGTTGTCATGCGCTATGATTCACCGTAAAGAACAATCGCATGCCAGGGTCATGATGAGATACTAGATTAGCATTCATGAGGTGCTTTGCATTGACTATTTATGGTAAAAAAATGGGCGTGTTCAGGGCGGGGTACAATGCTGATTCACGTACGCACACTTGTGGGTAATCTGTGATTTATAAAGGGAACATTGTGTACAGGTGTGCGTACGCACGGTTTTATAAATCTGAATTTTTGTGTGCGTATGCCATTTTAGGCTTTTGGGCGTACGTACACTTTTAGTAAAAATCCTACGCACAGTTTTATAAATGAGACCCCTGGTGTAGCCAGAACAACTTAGAGCTCAATGCTCTTAAGACAGTGGAGATGGTTGTGGACTTCAGGAAGAATACAGCCCCACTCACCCCCATCACCCTGTGCGACTCCCCAGTCAACACTGTGGAGTCCTTCCGCTTCCTGGGCACCATCCTCTCCCAGGACCTCAAGTGGGAACTGAACATCAGCTCCCTCACCAAAAAAGCACAACAGAGGATGTACTTCCTACGGCAGCTGAAGAAATTCAACCTGCCAAAGACAATGATGGTGCACTTCTACACAGCCATCATTGAGTCCATCCTCACCTATTCCATCACCATCTGGTACGCTGCTGCCACTGCCAAGGACAAGAGCAGACTGCAGCGTATCATCCGCACTGCTGAGTAGGTGATCGGCTGCAATCTACCTACCCTCGAGGACCTGCACACCTCGAAGACCCTGAGGCGTGAAAGGAAGATTGTGGCCGACCCCTCCCACCCTGATCAGTCCCTGTTCCAGCTACTCCCCTCTGGCAGAAGGCTGCGGTCCATCAGGACCAAAACCTCACGCCATAAGAACAGTTTCTTTCCATCTGCTACTGGCCTCTTCAACAAGGCCAAGGACTCCCATTGACATTCATTTACTTATTTAACTATTATAAGTCGATCTAATGGCAATTTCAGTATGCATAGCCACCTTATCTCAGTATCCGATTGCACTATGTTAACCACTCAAGCTGCTCATTTTTATTTTTATATATATTTTATATTTAAATTGTTGTATTCTTAGATTGCTTAGTTCTTAGAAATAGTTAAACTTTTGTACTTTTACTTAATTTAAGATTCGTATATGTTTAGTGTTTTGCACCTCCCTGCCACAGTAAATTCTGTGTTTGTATAACATATAATAAACCGAATTCTGATTCTGATTCTAAAGAGATCTGGCCCTATTCTAAAGCACAGTCTAAAATGTTACTCAATCTGAATCTTGTTATAGGCCTTAAAATTACCATTGAAGTTGGCATGTGTAAACATCCCCCTTCCGGACTGTTGCTGTGTAATTAAACATCACAAGATGAAAGTACATCAGGACATGCACGGTTTTATTTGTTGATTTACCGCAAGGGTGATTGGTAGAGAAGGGCAGGGGGTGGGGTGACAAGTCGATCCCAAGGGTTCAAGACTGTTTGAACATGATAATTGGAATTGAGCGGGCTTTACGCAAACCCATCGTCCCCCAAGACTATCATCTGACCACTGGGAGTGAAAGGACCACAGGGGTCAATGATGGGCAGGGCGAGTGTGTGGGTTGGAGGGAACATTTAAATTCGGGGCATAAATTGAGGAGGCTGAAGAGAGCTCCATTCTCTCTGCACTCAACATTTTCACTGGGATCTCTGGTCTGCCACAAGGTTCCAACAGGTGAAGAAACAGAAGCAAAGTCGGCTCATAAGAAGATCTACGGACAACTATAGCGACAGACTGTGTAGCACGAAGGTATAAACTAACGTAGGACCTAAAAAGTAAGGATGTCAAAAGTGGCTTTTGGAACACTGTTACTTTTTGTATTATTATTTATAGAAAAAAAACACGAGTTCATAACCTGTATATTGTGTTTGGTTTATTATTTGATTAGGCTATTATTCTACCATGCCCCTGATTAGTGGTTAGATTAGGACTTTGGTGAAAATCTTACAACAGCAAGACTAATTTGAAATACTAAAACAATTTTCTTTGTTAGGAAAAGTTGGTTTTTGAGAATCAGGCTTTTACCCTTTAAATTATGAACGCACTAACACTGAAACTTGTAAGATATCTTGATCCAACCATTTTGTTTCTCATTCCCATTGCCAATCTTTCCCCTCCGTCCCCCATTGTCTGTGCTTTGATGGTGCATTTGTTCATTTTTCTCTCTTTTTCCTTCCTCCTCCAGCTTTAGTGATGGTGTGTGTGGCTAGACTGGTGTTACTGTTGGGCTTGTTGCTGTGTCTGAGAGCCCAGTTGTCCTCTTCCCAGCACTGGTCTCATGGCTGGTACCCTGGGGGCAAGAGGGAGCTGAACTCATTCAGCACTTCAGAGGTGGGTAACCGTAAAGGGACAATGGCATTAAGTATGAAATGGCTGTATGTGTGTGTGCGTACAAGATAACTTTTGTAATTAACAGTTACAGACACCTGTCTTTAAATTGCATTTGTATTTTTCTCATATGAATTAACCTATAAAAAACACAACCTAATTAGCCTATTGAGCAAATAAAAGTATACTGCCACAGATTCTGCTGTAATTAATTGATGTTGCTAAACTGGTACAAAATCAGTGCCATAAACCTTAAATCACTTCTTAAACCTTGTATCTTCTCCACCTCGTCTTTTCCTGTCAGATTTCTGAGGAGATAAAACTATGTGAGGCAGGAGAGTGCACTTACCTGAGACCTCAGCAAAGAAACATCCTGAAGAACATTCTTGTGAGTGAATGGTGTGGAAAAGCCGTAATCATAATTCAACTTGGATGGCACATGTCACTGAATTTCCTACTAATGTATTTTAATTTTACTTTTTAAAAGGAATATAGAATACACATTTTGTAGGCCAACTGCATCTATGATGTTAAACAAATCTCAAGTGCGTCCAATTAAAACTAAATGAGATGTGTTCAACACAAATTGCTTCTGTTATCTTAGCGGTCATGCTAAAACAGTTTTTATAACCCTCTTCATAGGTGGATGCCCTGGCCAGAGAATTCCAGAAGAGAAAGTAACATCAGACATCGTGGTAACCCTATAACCTGGCTCTAGTTCAGCTTACCGTGAAACGAATGGCTGATGGCTTTACCAGTGGTTTTGTCCTTTCTGTAAGCCCACTGTTCTGTTTTTTTTATTTATTTGTTATGGTGGCATATTTCGTTAAATTAAAATTAAACAATTGTGGTAACAATTTCTGCTTCTTATATTGACTCTGAATCACAGATGTAATTTCCTGTAATAAAGCATCTATTTTGTTATACATTTTCCCCCGCTGTGTTATTTTTAGATTTTGGTGCCTATAATTTGTGCAGCAAATCAAGATTAAATTGCAGTTTAATGGAAGTTTTTCACACGCTGGTTTCACATATTTGTGCAACGTGTTCTGAACCCCGCTGCCTAGGTTTGAAGTGGTTTTCATTCTGGCAGCAGAGGTGCGGTCCAACAAAACAGTTAAACATAACTATGATGAAGCAGCAAATGTATATTTATCTTGCGCACAGGAAATACGCATGTTCGTAGGCTACTCTAACAAAGATGGAGGAGCGAAGTATCTGTCCTCTGCCGATGGCAAAGGCAGATACTGAAAATTACATTAATAGTATTCCTAAAATATCTTCAGTTTCAGATGCTGACACAGTAATAAACACTTATAATATCAATAGTTCCCAGCTCAAAGGTGAGTTTGGTTAGAGTGTAAAAATGAACGTGCCTGGTTGAGCTATCAACGTTAGCTAACTTCCGACTCCCTACAGTAGTACAAAGCTTAGCTCGTGTGTGCTACCTGCGAGTACTACTAACGTAACGTTACGTCGAACAGGCAAGCTGGTTAGCAAACAAAAAATCTAGCTAGCATTAACTAACAGATAATGCGCGTGTTTAACGCATGTTTGAAGCTTTAATAATCAGCTACAAATCTGCCCAGGTGTTGTAAGAGTAGTTGTATTCGAGCACAGTAGTGGCTATAGCTACGTGGTTTATCTGCAGTGCTAGACTAGAGCTAGCACTAGCCACCCAACCAGCAACCAGTAAACGTTACTGTAGCTAGCAAAAATAGCATACTCACGGCCCCCACCAACTTTGGCCAAATAATTTTTTAATTGCTTGATATATAACCTTTTTCTATCCATCCCATAGTAAGACCTTAGTAGTAGTAATGTGGGCTAGGCTCTAGTACCCTTCTAAAACGTAATTGGATGTATCTATTTGGAAATGGAAATGAATGACAACCATACATATATTTATTCTGTCTGACCTAGCTAAAGGTTAATGCACATCTTCAAATTGTCCTCGATAACAATTCAACCTTCATTGTAGATGTGCATTTTGACCTGGACTTCACTTCTGACAGTCCATTTTGGGTAGCCTATTGTGTGCGACTAACAAATATATTGGTATAGTATTGTGGGATAATGCCTGGATGAAAAATGCCCAGGTACATATGAAATCCTTGTTCACAGCAATGATTACATGCCTGTCATATTAATATGTTCAATATATAGACTGAACCATATATTGGGTTATTGTAAATACATTGATGTGTTATATTAAACATAGAACACCTCCATTTCCAAATCACATATTCCAGGGCAAATACAGAGATTTGATGGACATTTAAACATAGTTAATCTTAAAACAATCTTAAATTATTTAAATTAAATTGACATGCTGACTTTAAATGACTATACATGAAGAAAAGCTGAAACAGGTAACTATTTTTTTGTTTTACCACACATTATTGTATAATGTCACATCAGAATGGTCTCATCAAACTGTACTTTCAAAACCCAGAAAAAGAAAATCCAAATCAAGTCTGCAGAGTAAAAAGAACCTACACTGGGGATGTATTATTTGCAATGATTAATTGTGCCCATAAAGGAATCCCCTACTGTACCTACATGTAAGAAGATTTTGTTTTTGGTTATCTGTCACTTAAGGAGACCTTGGGGAAGACCAGACACTGAAGGGACTGCTGACTGACGATCACTGCCATGTGTGTGATGCCGTACTGCTGTTTGAGTCTCAGAGGGTCTCGCACTACGAGGTGTGCTGTTGCCTCCATGTTTGAAACTGAATTTCATGCTAAAAGTGAAGCTGTCTATGTCAGTATTGAAGGTGCACTGTATAAGGAAAATGTGCAATCTATCCATCTCTGATGTGGTGATGCATCTTTTGCAAATCAACATGGGTTTGTATCATTCAACTGGGGAATCATTGGTCAAAGTTTGTAACTTAAAATATGAGAATATTCATCTAATTGTCTACATTCATATACATTTATGGACATCTCAAATATTAACGCGCAAGTCAAGGGAAAGCATGATATTTTGTTGACCTCCCTTCATCACGACAGGGAAAGAAGCACGCTCAGAAGCTGAGACTTTACCTGCAAGTAAAGAAAGATGAGAAGCGGAATAAAGACTCCAGCGGTTCTCAGGTAAGTCTCTCTCTCGTTTTACATTGACATCCCCACTACAAACACATTATTTGTATTCAATTCTTCGTTGAGGTAATGAGGTAAATATTTTGTATCAAGCAGAGGTGCATTACGATGGACAAGAAGCGCTTCTGTGAGCTGTGCAACATGGTCTTCAGCTCGCCTGTGGTAGCACGCTCACACTACAGAGGGAAGGTCCATGCCAAGAACCTGCGCAAACAGGGCCTTAACCCCACCGCCAATCCATCAGGCAAGGATTTTTCAATGCATTCAATAATTGTAATTAGTTCTCCTAAATCTAGGTTTCATCAACAAGTCACGATTACAATAATAAAACATGTACAATTACCAAAGTCAGGAAAAACACATTTATTTATTATAAGATCACAGAGCCATGAAAATGAGTTAGAAAATTAGATAATTTACAGTCAGAGCATAAAAGCAGAAATCTGTCATATGTAATTGTTGAGACTTGAGGAAACTGTACAGTAGGTATGTATATTTAAAATGCTTCATAACAAAGAAAGGTGAGCAACATATTGTAGGGTCAGGCTACTTTTGCTGCAAAGTGCAGTGAAGTACCATGACAGTCACCTTAGCAGCAACCAAGTGTACCGTCAAATAGCTTGTAGTAACGTCATATAGCGCTACTGGTATCCCCTGGCAGAGACGGAATGTAGCCTGAACTTTCTTTTATATGAATCACAGCCACCACTGCTACTGCTGTCAGTTTTTTTAATACATTTAAGTGGTATTGGCAAGTTTTATGTCTTACATCTAACAAAAAAAGAGAACAATTCTGATAAAAGATGCTCATTATAAAATATATCACCAGATTCCAACCATTTATTCGTTTGTTTTCCATGCATGTTGATAGGCGCCTCAAATCAGAATGTAGCCCAGACCAGCCTACCCCTTCCCACTCAAGCTCCTAGCACGGTGGGCCCCCAAATGTCTGAGGAGGGGAACGAGGACTCAGACCCGGACCCCTACGCCCCTGCAGATGTGGACCTCAGTGACCCCAACAAACACTGTCGCCTATGCGCCGCCTCCTTCAACAACCCCCACATGGCATTGCAGCACTACAATGGGCGCAAGCACCAGAGGAACCACTCTCGCCAGCAGTTGCTCCAAGACCTGGGAAATGACCGCGTGCAGGGTAAACCCACACTACACCTGGGGCCTGAGTGCTGTTTCAGCGTTTCAGGATGTAGTCAGGCTAAGAGACTTGGGATGATTTATTTGATTGTGTGACCCCTGCCTTTGTCCCCATACACTGCCATGGGGGGAATAGTGTCTGCTAGGGATGAGTATAGGTAAGTGGTTAGAGCATTTTACTGCGTTTCAAGAGGTTGTAGATTCAGAATCAGAATTAGGTTTATTCGCCATGTATGTTATACAAACACGGAATTTACTGTGGCAGGGAGGTGCAAAACACTAAACATATACAGATCTTAAATTAAGTAAAAGTACAAAAGTTTAACTATTTCTAAGAACTAAACAATCTAAGAATACAACAATTTAAATATAAAATAAAATATATATAAAAATAAGAATAATGAGCAGCGTGAATGGTCAACATAGTGCAATCGGATACTGAGATAAAGTGGCTTATGCATACTGAAATTGCCATTAGATGGACTTATAATAGTTAAATAAGTGAATGAATGTCAATGGGAGTCCTTGGCCTTGTTGAAGAGGCCAGTAGCAGATGGAAAGAAACTGTTCTTATGGCGTGAGGTTTTGGTCCTGATGGACCGCAGCCTTCTGCCAGAGGGGAGTAGCTGGAACAGGGAGTGACCAGGGTGGGAGGGGTCGGCCACAATCTTCCTTGCACGCCTCAGGGTCCTCGAGGTGTGCAGGTCCTCGAGGGTAGGCAGATTGCAGCCGATCACCTTCTCAGCAGTGCGGATGATACGCTGCAGTCTGCTCTTGTCCTTGGCAGTGGCAGCAGCGTACCAGACGGCGATGGAAGAGGTGAGGATGGACTCAATGATGGCTGTGTAGAAGTGCACCATCATTGTCTTTGGCAGGTTGAATTTCTTCAGCTGCCGTAGGAAGTACATCCTCTGTTGTGCTTTTTTGGTGAGGGAGCTAATGTTCAGTTCCCACTTGAGGTCCTGGGAGAGGATGGTGCCCAGGAAGCGGAAGGACTCCACAGTGTTGACTGGGGAGTCGCACAGGGTGATGGGGAGAGTGGGGCTGTATTCTTCCTGAAGTCCACAACCATCTCCACTGTCTTAAGAGCATTGAGCTCCAAGTTGTTCTGGCTACACCAGGTCACCAGGTTGTCAGCTTCCCACCTATAGTCAGACTCATCCCCGTCAGAGATGAGCCCAATGAGGGTGGTGTCCTCCGCAAACTTCAGAAGTTTGACAGACGGATGACTGGAGGTACAGCTGTTGGTGTACAGGGAGAAGAGCAGAGGGGAAAGGACGCAGCCCTGAGGAGATCCGGTGCTGATGGACCGGGAGTCAGAGACTTGTGTTCCCAGCTTAACACACTGCTTCCTGTCAGACAGGAAGTCTGTGATCCACCTGCAGGTGGAGTCGGGCACGTTCAATGACCCCTTGTGCATTGCTTTGGATATAGTGTCTGCTAAATTAACAAAATATTGTTGTTATAATATATTTTTCTAGGGCTTAGACAGGTCAGTAGGTCAAAGTGATTGTCGTAGATGGGCTAGAAGTTTTTTGTGTTTTTTGGCCTGTGCATTTATATTTGTGTGTATGTCTCCTTTTACTTTTTTCTCTCTCTCTTTCTGTACTGTATCTTCCAGAAAACTGCTTGACATGTCTGATATGCAGCATCAAGCTCAACTCTGTGGAAATGTACCAGGCTCACATGCAAGGAAATAAGCATCAGATCAGGTAGGGCCATCAGAACACTGAGAAATAAAGTTGATTCGAGTTCTAAAAAAATATATAGAAGGATTACGTATTGAAATCTGCCCCATGCTACATTTTTTCTTCATAAGATACACTCCAGGCTGTTTCTGTTCCTGCCCCAACAGAGAGAAGAAGGTTCTCGACCTGTGCAAGTCTCAAAAGAAGGCGTACAGCTCGTTTACCGATGAGTTAGCTGACTATGTCCAGGTCCAAAAGGCTCGTGGGCTCGCTCCCAAGACCAATGTGGGCTCCACCAGGGGAAAGGGACAAACCAAAGGAGAGGAGCAGGAGGAGGAGGAAGACGGGGGAGGAAGAGGGAACAGCACCCAGAGCGAAAGCCCAGAACCCAGTGCCAAAACCCCATACCTTCCTCTCTCTTTACATCCTCTATGTCCCCCACACCCCACTGCTTTTTATCCCCCCACAGGCTGGCGTCCGCATTATCAGGTTGCGCCTACTGACCGGAACAGCCACGGTTGGGGCCCCACCTTCCCTCACCTCCCCCCTCAGCCCCTGGTCCCAGGCTTGACTTCGTCGAGATTGCATGGCCATCCATCAGCCCGGAAGAGGGCCAGGGAGCATTCGAGCTCCTCCTCTTCTTACACGAGCTCGTCCCCCTCTTCGTATACCAGTAGCAGTAGTGACAGCAGCACCAGCTACAGCGACAGTAGCGAGCACGGGGAAAGAAGGAGGGGGAGGGGGAAGAGCAGGAAGGAGAGAAGATGGAGGGTGAGAGACGAGGAGGAGGAGAGGAGGAGGAGAAAGCGGGGGATGCAGATAAGAGACGACTCCGAAGGAAGGAAAGGGAGAGGGAATGAAGCGGAGGAGGAGAGGGGAAGGAAGAGTAGAAAAAGACAGAGCAAGAGTTCCAGACATGGAGAGGGACAGTCAGTAAAAAGAAGACGTGAGGACAGCGGAGAGGGATATGGGGGATGGAATGTCAAAAAGCAAGAGATTGTGGAAGAGAATGTCGGATCTGCAGAACAGACCTTGGTCCACATGCAGTCAGAGACGAAGGAGAGTTCGGAAGAGAGGGAACAGAATAAACCCAAGCATAGGAAAGACAAAAGGAAAATGAAGGAGAAAGTGGACACCAGGACAGAGGAGGAAAAGCTATGGGACGAGTCTATCCTAGGCTTGTAAAGCAAAGCAGCTTTACTGTTCCCTTCACATTAAGACTTGTGTAACATTGTTTTGACATGAGGACGTTGTTAGTGAGCGACCAGACTAGCTGCAGTATATATAGAGACATACTGTACACTCTCAACACAAAGCCTGATCAGTGTATGCTAGAAGGCCAGCCACATGCTTTGTCAAAATGTTAAAGAAATTGATGTTATGAAACACGCATGGTTCACCTTTGTCTATGATGGCTGAGAACTTTTGACTTCAGTAAGGTCATGTTTGTTTAGTTTTCAGTTAATATTAAGCCAATGTGAGATTTTTTGTCCCAAAAACAGCCTCTGTATTGTACCTTTACATTATAACTGTGTATTCTGATGAATGGATACTGTTTTGACAGACCTCACAAAATACAAATACCATCACAATACAAATCTTTTTGTGAGAGAGAGATTCAATAAGCGGTATTCACACATGCATAGATTCAATGTTCTGTTGGCCTGATTTCCACAATGTAGTACATTATTTTCCATACATTTTATTTGACCTGTTTTGATCAGGTACACAACAGCAGCCTCGGAAACAAAGGGCCCTTATTTATTTCGTTTTCAGCTAACAAGACCTGGGTCTTACTTTCAAATACTTATTCTACTTTCAGTGTACCCGTTACAATGAAACCAGTCCAATTCTGTAAATGTACACTGCAGACAATACAAGGCCTTTAAGTACTCTATTGTATGAGTGATAGAGACGGGTAGAGACATTGATAATACTTTCTAACAATCTGTCACCAGGAAGCAATATTTACCTGAGAAATAATACGTGTGTACAGATATGTCGTGTCGTGCCATATGTCGTTGATATATGGTTTGCTATCTTGCTATCCAACCCTTGCACACTTATTATTCAACAGTTCAATGGACCGGGGAGTGAAAGAGGTGGTTTACCTAAAATAGTAAACTGATAATAATATTATATCCCATTTCCCTGATAACAATATCCATGGCGACCACTAGATAGTGCTGTTGAGCCATAGTAAACCTTTCTGTTTCTGAAATTATTTTGTGCTCTAGAATGTAATACTGTGGCTCATTTGTCATCCAAACTCCCACACACGCAATATCTACAACTAACAGACAAGATACAAAAGCAGACAAGACACTACATTTAGAATGGCCAAATAAGATGAGTTGTAGGAACCTTGAAATGTTAACTTTTACAAACTGTAGACATAAAAAAACCTGCTACTTTACAATGAGAATGTCATTGTAAAGTAGCAGGTTTTTATGATAATCTTAAGACTGCCCCAAAACATTTTATTTAATAATCTTTAGTGAATGGCTAAATAAAAATGAACTGTGCATGTTTTTGTGTGAATACTACCACATGTCTACATGTCTGTTGAATTTCCACAGCAAATAATGACAGTATTTTTTGACACCCACATCGTACAATTTAGAACATTCACAAAGCAGTTTGTTAGGAAAGTGCCATCCAAACAAATTCAGATCCCGACATTTGTGTGCCGGTATCCGAATTTTCTCATTAGAGATTCTTCATAGTCCTAGAAACCACCCCAAATGTCAATAAATGTATGTGTATGTGTTGGAGAAAGATTGTCTCAAGCTTGAATTTACAGTAGGTCTATGATTGGAGTACTACTAAAATATTTAAACTCTGATTTTCAATTAGAGACAATGCCTATTCACTCTAGGTAGTGGTCTTTAACCCTTGTGTTATCTTCGGGTCATTCTGACCCATCAGTCATTGTGACCCACCGTCGTATTGCGACAGATTTACCGCATACAAAGACAAAGTGAAGCATTTTCTTTTAACCGTTGGGCTGTCTCAGACCCCCCACATTGCAAAGGTTAAAAGAAAATTATTTTAATTTGTTTTTGTATTGGGTAAAATTGGGTAAACACATCGATGGTTCGTTATGAAACTTTGGGTCATGTGACCCGAAGGCAGCACGAGGGTTAATGTAGTAGTTTCAAAATGTGCATGTTTTACCTTGCGTTGTTTAAAGTACTATAGCATGTGACATTTTTGTTTAACAGAAACTTCTAAAGACCTTTGTGTCTTTATGTCTGCACTACACACAACAAAAAACATTTCTACACATGGCTTTGGAACTTGAGTCGTAGACACCAACAAAGGCTTTGACTTTCACAGAGGTGTGTAGGGTGAGAGAGAGATACTATGAAGCCCCCCTGAGATCTCCTGTTTTCAAAGAATCCTGTGGTCACGTTCCTTTGTCTCTTTCGAATCCCAGACCCTCGTAGAGCCAGGCGGTGCCCACATCCTCCCCTTTACGACCCCCACCTAGACCTTAATGTGCCCCCGCACCCACCCCCCATGCCTCCTAAATTCCTCAGCCTCACCCACACGACACACTGCCAAACTATATAGCAGTATTTTATTTCATTAAAATATCAGAGTCTTCTGTGTGCCATGAAAAAATGAATTGTGAATCAAAGGGTTATCCGTTCATGATTACTGTTAATTACCTGTATGGATTCTCAGAAGCAAGAAAGTGTATTGTCCCCAACATAATATACTTTTTCTTTCATTCTTCAATGTGATCTTCCAAGCAATGTTTTCTGGAAGGTACGCTTTTGACCCTTTTTGAGACCTTTGTAACTCGCTCCAACAGTTTAAGAGTGTTCTATCATATGTGCCACTTTGGTTCATTTACATATGTACATCTATTTGACAGTGATCTACCTTCCTTATAGTGTTAACTTTGTGTTGACAACAAATGTGGAGACGCTTTCTTTTGATTCCATAGTTACATCCAAGGTTGCAGTATCAAAAGCTTCTCAATGCGCTAGTTTTTCATTAGTCAATTTAATCTGTGCATGGTATTATGTGACTTACAAATGGAAAAAGGTACATTTATTCACATTTTATTCAAAGTAGTAACATTTACGACACACTGATAGTGGTCAGTTTCCCGCTTTTTCTTTCAGAAAAAGAAAAAAGGACTCTGGCGGGTTGTGTGTCTTATTTTGCTGGTTTTAAGGCTCTCTCCCCCGGTATTTAGCACGGCATGCTGTGCTGTCACAGCTGGGCTCCTCTGGGTCACACACCTGGGCCAGAGGTTAGGGCTCAGCAAAGGGATTCAGCCCTATAACTCGCAAACCACATAATAAAACAGTTCTTCATTTTGGTTGTTGCTTCAGAAGTCTCAACAGCTTTTATACGTTTCAAGGGGTGACTGCTCAATGACAAAGCCATTCCGTGTGTCTTGGTCTGTCAGTCTTTAGAAATATTGTCAATAGAAGATATGTTGTTTTTTGCTAAGCAGTGTATACTGCATATAATTAGTTCAGCTGCTACAATCCAATTTTGGGAACAAAGGGATATTTTCTTATTGTACTTCTTGGTCCAGGAGTTTTGTCCATATTGGCTTTTGAAAAGGTATTCACACCACTTTTTCCATTTTGTTGTGTTACCATCTTTTAAACATTCAAAAATGAATGGAATTAATTTTCATAGATTCTGCATGTGGCACATTTTGAACTGGACATAATTTAGAAAGTCCCACACCTGCATACATGAGGTCCCATACTAAGTCAAAAACCAAATTATGAAATTGAATCAACTCAATGTATAATTCTGAGATAGAGTTGTGTTAAACAGAATAGAGATGGTGAGCGCATTGAGCTCCATAATTACAGGAAAAAAACTAAGACATTTGGAACCATCAACACTTTTGTACAGCTGGTCGTCCGGCCAAACTAGCCTTGCCAGGAAGGGTCTTGATTAGGGAGGTGATGAATGTGCTGCTCTTCATCAGTCAGACCTTTACTGTAGAGTGGCTAGAACGAAGCATTTACTGAGTAAATGACATGTAAGAATCAGTTAGAATTTTAAGTTCCAAACGGCACTTAAAATTTAACGCGATGGCCTTGATACCATGAGATACATTTTACGAATACCAGGTACTGCTCAACACCTGACTACAACCATCCCTACGGTGAAACAGGTTGATCACAACATCACACCAAGGGGACATACATATAAGTAGCAGGGACCAGGGTACTGATTGGATTTAAATGAATGACGAATGGAGGGATCCTTGCAGAGAACCTGATCCGAGCATGACCTCAGACCAAGGCACACTCAAGATCACCTGAAGCTGTAATCATCAATTTTTCAAAGAACTGAATAAAGTGTAACAATACATGTAAATAAATAATAACTATTTAAGTAGATTTTGTATTTGTAAAAAATATTTTTTTAAATATGTCCTGAGATTAAGACCTTTATATTGGATATTTAGGCGAGGATCGATGTGTGTGTACGCATGTCCAAGTCTGTTTCAAGGCATATCACTGGGTGGGGCCTTGTGAATGTGCATGAATGTGTGTGTGTAAGTGTATCTCTGCAATCTGTGTGTTAGCTGTGTGTGTGTGTGTTGTCCTGTACAGTATAAGTAGTGTGTGTGCTATCTGTAAAACTCAGTCTGTGATAGGCCCCCTGTATGTGGATCTGTGTAGTCACGTAGGGGTGTTAGCTTGGCGACACTTGGCCCTGACAGCTCAGTTCCTCCCTTCATCTTTGACAGTTACAGAGAGGGAAAAGAAAGCTTGTTTTTGCCGACCTTCAACTGACGTTCGAGGCGTACACTCCTGACCTCTAGGATGACCCCACTAGCGCTAGCATGGGCAGCGATGTGTTTGTGGACCACAGGTAGGTCACCATGTCTAATTCTCTCAGTCTTTTTATACTTATATGACACGCTTTGTCATAGGGGGAACCTGTCCTTAGATTAACGTTGGGTGTTTTGAGTTGTCAATCAATGTTGGTTAGGCTGCATGTCATTATTTTCAACATATTTAGCTCAAATATCAGAAATAGAGCAATGGTTTTGTTATTTTGTAGAGATGTATGGGAATTTCATGAATGGGACATCAAATAAATAGCTAAGAGGCATTGCACAATGGACGACAGCAGTCCTACTCTACTCCAATATTTTTATGCAAAATATAATTATTTTAATGTATTAATACTATATGATTCTGTTCGGTTTTGTAGCTATAGGATGACATTTTGCATTATTTCTATACATTTTTTACAAATGGATCAATTCATAAATACGGAATGAAACAACAATTTCATGGCTATTTTTGAACGCTGTAGCTATTTAACCAGCACTAACAATAAAGATAATATTGACACACAAACAAATCTTCAAGTTAGAAAGTTTAATTATTATTTTTTTTTGTGCCAAGTTTGACCTTTATCGCTGATGGACCAAAGGGCACCAAGACCTGCACTAAATGTCGGCCCCTATAAACAAACAGAATTTCAGACAGAAAACTGAGATTTTCTGAAATAAGGTCCATGAGCTATTCTATAATGAGATCTAGCTTAGCATGGCATATTTCATCATTGTCATATTTTATCATTGTCAAACACAGTGGATCTACAAAAATATCGCAATACCTGCCTTACATTAACCTTTCTAGATAACTCCTTTCTTTCCTTGCTGCCACTGAATTGTTTGAAAGCAACATCATTATCAAATTTCCACTGTTGCAAAACAACCAGTTGCATGTTGAGACATATATATAAATACACGTGTCAAAGCTTGCTTACTTCATCCTACATGGTGCCATCTTAGGCTCAAACAAGTCTGCCTTCTTTCCACACCAATGTATTCTTGACGGTAACTTAGTGTAAAAAGGACAAGGTTTTATGTTGCCTTGTGTGTTATACTTATGATATTTAACATATTCATGATATCCAAGCAGACGAAGTTAGGTCCAGTCTCACTAACCACACTGTCCAGCACATGAAAATTCACACTTTGGTTTGTGCACATTTCTTCATACAGTTTGCTCTTTGACCCCTCACCTATTGGCTTACAACATACACAAATAAATGTAAATGTGAATGAGCTCCATTCTGCTATAGGTACTGTAAATGACCATATCACATTGTCACACCCTAAATCTTTCTGTTTCTCTTCCTGTCAACCAGTGTCCAGCCAGCCTCCTGAAATGACCCTCCAAGTTCTCTACCCCAAGATCTTTGACAATGAAACCCTAACCTGCGATTGCTCCAACGGTTGCATTGATGTGTTCTGGTTCCGCAGTGTACACAGCAAAAACGGCTCTGTCTTCCAATTTCTTGTCCACGCCAACAAGGTAGAGCGATTGAAGTACAGGTCTGACATGGCCCCAAAGGATCAAGAGCGTTACAGGATCAGTGTGCGAGATTCTGGGGCCACGGTGGCTTTCTTGCTACGCATACATTTTGTGACGGAGATGGATGCAGGATTTTACTTCTGTTTATTCCGAAAACAGAACACGCCTCAGGAACCATTGAGATCTGGGGTTCTGCTGAGGCCTGGAGGTGAGAGTAACCCAAATGTTAAGCTCCACACTCAGCTTTAAATCAAATTCGGATTAAATGGGTATTAGAAATATCCTGATAAATAAAAAAAGTATTGAATTATCAACACCAGGAATTTGCTTACACATTTGTGTGCTTTTAGACTTTACACAGGATATGTATTTAGAGTTGGAACTTATGATGCACGTCTCTACCTTCCCACTTCAACACACAAATACAATGCCTTGGAACTTAGACAGCATTGAATTGCACAATGCTACAACTCCACCATTTCCACTCATGTCTATGGGTTGTTCTTGCTTTGTAAAATTAAGTAATCTCCCAGTCCACAAAAAACTGCTTTCTTACCACCATGACTGTATGGGTTGCCAAACTGAGTGGCTAGATGCTGGCTATGGAGAAATGCCTGCAGGTCCACTGTATATCCCTTTTTCATCATTTCAAGAAAAACCTTGAAGTTAGATAACTGTCAACAAAACAAGAACCAAGAAGTCACCCATGGTCAGTTCCAAACAAAAGGATAACCCATGGAGTTACACAAATCAAAAGTGTCTATAAAGTATACATATGGCAAATTCGTACTTTCACATTTTGAGCCAACCAAGTGGACTTCAGAGGACATAGGTCATGCCTTGCCAGTGCCTGGCACTATAAACATGATGAGCTGCTACATTATCCCACATTCTAGAAATGCCAGGTGTCAGGTGTTTGATCGAGGAAGTGATCAGAGTTGCAAAGAGAAGTCTGTGCAGAGCCGCTGCACCTTATTCTGTTTGGTATGATAACCTAGTCTCTCACATTCAGGTCCTGAATTTGCTGAAGCAAAATAGGTCAGGACAAAGGGAAAAAAGTAAACACAAAATTACAAACAAAAACATGTTTGTTAAAGGCTCAACGTATGTTCGATGAGAGCAGTTTACACAATTGTCTGCAATTTTGACACAAGGCTATACACCAATAAATTGTACATCATAGTAATCATGAATTTATTCCAAAATGAACATTAGAGAGACCAATATCTCACTTCAACAGCACAGTATTGAGGTAAACCTTATCTGGTTTTGAACAGTTTTAACTGTTGGATCTATTAGATTGATTGATTAGTATTTTGAATCATTTTCTAATTGTATGTCCGTGTACAATATCTGTGTGTTTTTGTCATTCAGTATCTCCTCCAACTCCTCCCCCTGTGACGAAGCCACAGAGGAAAATCATTCCAATTTGCCGCTGTACCATCAGCAGAAGTAATCACCCTAAAGGTAAGCTCTGTTTGATAATTCCCTAATTGTGTCAGTTAACATGTCTTATTTTGGTTGATTATGGTGTTTTGTTTAATAAAACGGGTCAGGTAACTGATTCTGCACGAGTAAATGCTGGTGTTGTATTTTAGGCTGTGGCACCATGGTCCTCTGGCCCCTGGTCGGAATACTTCTGGGCCTGGCGGTCGCCCTGATCTCCACTCTCTACTACTTCAGTCGTGAGTGTCTGTCTTGTTTTCTGGAAATTCTGTTCAAAGACTGTGGCAGACTACATTCCATGGTAGTTTATTGTTCCTCATAATGAGATTAGGATGTTTGAATTACCTCCACCACATCCACAACATATATTGGCTTGGCATAAACTTGTGTTATGGAGACTTGCATGAAGAAGGTTTCTTAATGTACGCTTTCCTACATGAGCTGTAAGCTGTTAGATTTGGCAATAAATCAATATTGGCAATATATTAATTTGACAATTAGCAAGTGTTTTACTTTGAGTAGGTCAGGATATCGTAACAACTAGATTAAAGTGCAGACTCTCACCGTCATTTTGAGAGGATATTCCTACAAATCAAAAAATCCATTTAGTTAATTATACCACTTTCCAAAGACAGGCTCCCTATGTATGATACACCACCAAATATTATTGGACAGTTTAACATAATCTACAATAAAATACTCTTATTTAAAAGTTGATATTATTTCCATACAATCACTGCCTGAAGTCGGCAACCGACAGACATCATCAAGCTCTCGGCCGCATCATCAGCGGACAATGTTGCTCTTCCAGGCCTGTGCCGCGGCAGTCTTCAGTTCCTGCTCTTTGGGAGGGGTGGGGGGGTGGGGGGGGGGGGTTGTCATCAGTTTCCTGTCCTTTGTGTAAAATACTTTAATTTTTTAACTTTTTTTTTTTTAATTTTTTTACTTTAATACTTTATTTGATTCGGATAGGGTCAACTATTTAGCTAGCCAACAGTTAGAATCATTTGACCATTGGAGTCTCCTTGGTTGTTTTGGTAGAATGTTTGTTGTTGCATGATGACGCGCCATCCAATAAGCTGGAGGAATTCTGTTGTTTCTGAGCAGATTCAATATTAATTTAAACTTCAGAATTAATACTGTTGCTGCCAGTTAAATCATCAGTGAGCCAGTATCCAGAGTATGCAGGAGCCAGTATCCAGTTTCCTGAGCCATTATAATTTTATTATTTCATTTGTCTTTATCACTTTGTTTTATGTCTGTCTAGAATACAACTGTCTAAGCTCTTCAGGTACTATTTAGCATAATGTAACCTGGCCTAAATGATTTTCATGCTTACTGAGGTTCTGCAGGTTTAAACGCCTAAGGCTGCATCCTGGAGAAGGCTTGTGAATGTTGGGCTGTTGTCAGTTTTTGTACATTTTTACTCACTCACAATAGAGAGGGTACTTTGGTCATCTATCTTGGTCTCACGGGTAGTTTTAAATAGTTGAGCTCATCTCTGCTTTTCATTTTGAAAATGAATAACATGGTTGATTTAGGACTGCCCAAGTTTTTGTCCCATATATGTACATTTTTTATGTTACTTTATGACAGACAGTTTAGTTTGCATTGCAACCACTGTGTTTATCATGTTGTTGCACCACAAACAGTGACAATAAGCAAAGCATAGAATAGACTCGATATTGACAGTTCTCTTATGCTTGCACTAACCACACACATCTATTCACCTGCCTCATGGAGGACAGCTGTGGTGTCAATTCAGTAAATACTAGTAAGTAAGAGGGGGGTGAAAAATTGTGAATTTGTATACACTTTGATTTCAACAATATGGAAAATGCCTGCAAATTAGAGCTGACCGTCTGCATTCACATATACTGCTCACAGTATATGGCCATAAACATGCTTCATTTGGAAACTGCATTCATGTTTTTTTATGTTTAACATGTATATATATTTTTCATTTACACACATAGGACTACCAAGAAAGTGCAGGCATCAGTTTGCCAAGTAAGTAACGTCAAGTCACAACACACTAGTTGCCGAATTATATATGTTTTCATCATATGAATATTTGAATATTTGTATTTACTATCATTACTATCATGTACAGTTTCTAACTTATTGTACATACATTTAGGAGATATAACTAGTTATTTTGGACACAGTTCACAACTGAACTTGTTTAGTGGTTGGTATTTCAGGCCATTTTTGATCATCCCAAAAATGATATTGTCAGTTTGTCAGGAATTCTTATTTACTCTAAAATGTTTTTCTTTTTTGCTTTATAGGAAGAGGTAGTTGAATTGAAAAGGAGGGGCTACTCTACAGATGGGCACAGGTGTGTGTCTGTATGGACACTTATAATGTTGAACTTCAACACAAGAAAGGTCAATCCCAGGAAACCCACTTTGACTGAAACATTGAAGAACGCAATCCACAATTATTGCCAACTTATTTGTCCAGGTTATGTTTAAAAAAATAGGTTATATTTTTATACGATAAATATTGTTAGAGAACAGGATTTTTCCATTGAAAAATGTATTTAACGTTTATTGACGTCAACTCATCCAAACACCTGATTGGGTTCACGTTTGTAGAGGACCCGCCTCAGGACTTCAATTTGTTCTTCAATATGAGGAGAATTTGACGCAAACTACCAGCTTTTCATCACTTTCAACATCTCAACTGCTGATCCGGCCCAACTCCAAGTTCTTCTTGATATGTTTAATATTTAGAATCAATGCTTATAATTTCTAAAGAAATGCATGTATCTCAACAGAACTTGTTTTTGTATAGCACTGCTGTGTGTAAAATGTCATAATTGATAAATATATCTAATTGTATATAATTATGAACCCTCTCTGCATGTATTCTAGCTTAATGTGGTCCTTGCCATAATTTCATGTAAATGTACTGTTATAATGTTATCTCTAATGAACTAATTTCTCTCAAAACCTCCCACCTTTGAATTAACTTCATAATACTGGTCTTCACCAGGCTCTGGAACTGAATACATGTAACATGCATGTTAATTAACATTAACATTCAGCTGAAATAAGAGATAATTAGACATAGAGTTAAAGGAAAAGGTCAACAAAAAGCACAAGGATCAACGAACATCTGGGAAAGTGTACATTAACTACCATGTAACAACAGAGCAAAGCTAAAAAAAAACTTTGCAAGTATGTAGGAATTGTAATAACGTGCTATTACAGGTTAGCATCTACTACAATAGTGTAAGGCACCATGTGGGGGAGGGGTGTAACAGCATTAACATCCACTTAGCCTTGAAGAACCGAAAGCCTTACACTCCCATACCAAGTTTCACTTATGGGAGGCGAAATTGTGGGGAGGCGAAATTGTGGAAATGTAATGTGTTCACGTAATAACATTTAGTCATTTAGCAGTCATTTAGCAGTGGTACAATAACATGTACCACTTTAGTGTATCAAACATCTCTTCATAAATGTTGCCTATGTGAAGTAGCAATTCAAGCAGTTGAGCACATGACTACAACGTCTCCCCCACTTTTTGAACATGGCAAATCTGCCCCCCCCCCCACACACACACTTTATTAAGGATTTTTTTTTTAACATGTCCCAACCATATTTGAAAACAAATCTACAAACCTAATCAAACTCATAGGATAATCTAATGCTACAGTAATTATTGTGATTAGCTTAGGAAGACTGTATTATCACAAACAAATTGTTGAACCTTCCACTTTCTTCCACAGAATGTTGCTAAACACCTTTAATCAGTCTTTTATTTGATCAAGATACAGAGGTTCAAACCTTGCATCCAGAATAGTATAACATAAGCCCTTTCACGTGCTAATTTCAATAAAGTTGGGTTTCCAATTACATCTACACCATCATTACACAAGAGGGGGTCATATGGCTGAGCGGTTAGGGAATCGGGCTATTAATCAGAAGGTTGCCGGTTCAATTCCCGCTGTGCTAAATTATTTTGTGTCCGTGGGCAAGGCACTTCACTCTACTTGCCTCGGGGGAATGTCCCTGTACTTATTGTAAGTCACTCTGGATAAGAGTGTCTACTAAATGTAAGAGTCTTTTGTGAGAGACTAAGGCTGTTTGCAATCTTTTCTAAAGCTTATGAGACAGAATTCACGATCCACCAAGACTCAGGGTATAAGTGAATAAGTATGTTTGCGTGTGTGTGTGCGTTCTTTGTGCGTGTTCATTAAAGTCTGGTTAGGTGTCATGCAGGGTTCAAACATTCACCCTGATGCTGATTTCTCGACTGTAGCATATCTTCAAATGAAGCAGAAACTGTACAGAAATGTTGTCTTACACTGTGCATTTGTTCTCTTCTGATTGTACCGAAGAAAGTCTCTCTTTTGAGGTGATCATTAAAGCCTGTTCTCTGTTTCATTTGGAAAATGTATGTGTCAATCTAAGGATTATATACTTTGCTAGAGTAATTAAGATTGTCAGTACATCAGCAAACGTTGCTAAAACTGTTTGTCTGTGTGTAGACAGGTGGGAAGGAAAGTGAAGTAATCGATTCAATTATGTGATTGAAAGGGATTATAAACTTTCTATAGGCACTCTTTATGAACGAGCTGTTTCCTAAATACACACCTACAGACGTGTGTTTGTGGAGTGGGTGGAGTGTTTCCCTCTTTCAATATTTAGTTTGGAGGAAGCAGAGTGGGAGAGTAATGGGTGGGACAATTTCTTACCTTCCTTTTGATCACTTGTATAGTATTGCATTAAATACACTTTTAGAGACACCATACACAGACATGATGGAAATGTAGTTCAAGTTTTCAGTTTATTTTCCATTTGCAACAAGTACAAGCACAGGTACATTGGAATTATTTCAGCCTGCTTGGTCCTTCCTATCACTCTAACATAAGTCCTGTATCTAGGTTCCACATTTTTATTTCAAAATAAATTAATCCTAATCCTATGTGATGTTTATGTTTATTGATACAATCCAGTTGTTGACAGCTTGTGATCGGCACATCAGGTTAGTGTTATGACACCTGTAGTTTTCTAACCAGAGAAGTTTTCTAACCAGAGAAGCAGAAAACATCTGTTTTTAGCGGTTCTTTAGGTCTAAGCAAGTGAACAAGACGCTTTCCTGTGCAACGTTGAGAGAATGAGAAAGAGAAGAAAGAGAGAGGTAGAGAAAGAGAAGACATGCATGTTGAGATACTATCGCTCTCCTTCTCTATTCTTTTACCTTTGAGTTGCTCAGCTCGAACTGAAACAAAACGACCACAGCAAAAACCACAGATCTTGCCACAGTCAAGAGGCAGAGACAGAGAGGGGGAGAAGGAAAGGGAAGGAGAAGGTGAAACCATACGTATACTAGGGTGGTACAAACTGTATCTAAACTTTGGTTATTTTAATTAATATACTGTTGTTTAGAACAGTGTTGATATGTTGTGTCTTTCCTGTCAAATACATAACTGTAAAAACTAATTAAGAATGAACAAACAAAAAAGAAGAACTGCAGAAGCTTACATCGCTTTGTCTTTTAGGCAGTGTGTGATTTCCAATAACAGTGTAAATTCAATAAATCTATACAGATATGATAAAATAACAAATGAGATATGGAAAAAGGAAAAGAAAAGGAAATATTTTTTTTCATCTAACCTATAGGTTACTTCCTCCAGCAACTCTAATGCAGTCATCAAGCGTTTAAGAAATTTTGGATTTGGCATTTAAAAATGCAATTGAAAATTGCAATTGTCCTATTGCAAGTTATTTTTTTTAAACTTTTTTCTATTATTTTATATGATCTTCATACAAATCTCCTACCCCACACTGACTCATGATTTGAGGATGTATTTTTTCTTGAACAACTGCTTGACAATTCCATTGTCTGCCACTCATAAAATCATTCAATCACTAACCTAAACATGTAAGATTTTAATTTGATTTTGCTGTTGTTTTCTTCATTGTTGTTATCTCAAATTTCAGTTTTTAACCTTAAAAAACGTTACAGCGAACTATTAACCCTTTCCTATTGTGTTGAGCGGTTAGGGAAGCGGGCTAGTAATCTGAAGGTAGCTAGTTCGATTCCCGGCCGTGTCAAATGACGTTGTGTCCTTGGGCAAGGCACTTCACCCTACTTGCCTCGAGGGGAATGTCCCTGTACTTACTGTAAGTCGCTCTGGATAAGAGCGTCTGCTAAATGACTAAATGTAAATGTTTTGTCATGTATCCTAACATTTGTACCTTGACCATAGTTTCCAATGCTACAGCAGTGAGGAAGTCTCAGACAATGTATGAAAGAGGTACGTTAGACTATCATTCTCTACAGCGATAACACATGGTGTCAAAAACCATATAGTGTCCAAAACCTATATAGGCCTTTGCTGGTAGGTGTTCTTTCGAGTGGCTTGATGCTTTTAGGATACCAATCCATGGCACACAATCCCACTGTTTCCGAGTGTTTAAGACAAATGATCATGTTGACACATTTAATTGTATGAAAATGTTTTACCATCATCGTATTTGAGTACTAAATGTAACATGCAACATAAAACATTACATAATTAAAGGCTAGACTGTACATAGTACAACAATTTTATAATGTCACAATCATATTTTTCTACTTTGTTATTAATAGGGTATTTCTGACTACCACACACAATAAATGTTTCACCGAGCATAGGGTAATTCATCTATTTAGATAACTTTTTATTACATCCAGTGATAGATTTGACAAAATAGTATACATTTACAGTCTTACTTATTTGTTACTTCAATTTCTACAACAGTACGTTTCTTAAAAGCTTAAAGGTCAACTCTGATTACCCAAATCAACATAGTAACATGATTATGTTCAGAACATGCAGTGGTTTGACTAAGATATAAGATACTAATCTAGTGACCTTATCAAATGACAAAATAAGTCTTTCATGTAACAACCATACATGTGCGGACTAAAGTCCAGCTCTATATTGTAGCAGCATTCATTTTATACCATCAGGGCTTTTTCAAGGTAATGATGATCATTTACAACCGATCATCTTTATATTTACAGCATCAAGATTTTGGAAACATTTCAACCTCAACTGTACAATGTGTTTGAATATATTTGTGTGTATGTAATCTTGTGTGCATGTGTGATTTGGTGTGTACTTACTGTCCATGATTTCACACTGCTGTTTCAGGTTGCTTTCCACATCTCCCACAATGCACCTAGGGTCTGGAATATAGAGGTGATGCGAAGCTAACATATAGTATCCGGATAGATCGTCTGTTGCAATTCATATGGTAGAACCCTTCTTTCTTTCTTTCTTTCTTTCTTTCTTTCTTTGAATGGAATGTTAGTCATATTCTGTTATTCTTATGTTCAGGGGACTCTCTTTGTCACTGGCATCCCTTGGTCACCCCCTACACCACTTTCACACACACACATACACACACACTCACACATGCATACTCACATTGCTCTGTTTCAGCTGGAGATCCCATGTGTGACTAAGACAGGGAAGCCCATGCAGGTGGGGGACATTGACTCAGTGAGAGAAAGCACCATAAAGGTGTGTGTGAGTGAGAGAGAGATTATTTGAATGTGTGTGTATGACTCAACACTGAAAAAGGCAAATGGAACTCAGAGTGGGCTAACACTCAGAGTGCCTCTCTGTCTGACTAGGTCTTCCTGGACACCCACCTGATAGAGAACATCAACAGAATCCCCCTGGTGACTATAAAGGACATGTAGTTTGGGGGCAGAATATTTCCACTTCACTAAAGTGAACATTTACGTGTTTGATTTATTACCGATGGTCTTTTTTCTTTTTATATTTGGTGAAGTACCATAAATGGCCCATCATTGATTTTTTAAAGATAAACCTGGTTACAGGGTGTTCGATTCCTGGTGGTCCCAGTGTTAAAAGAGAACATTTGGGACTTATTTATCACAAGTACAGTGTCAGCAACCGTGATGTAGTCGGTGATTAAGATATTGGTTAGTTGATATGGTGACACACAGATAAACACACACACACACAGATTCCTGGAATTATAATATGATAGTGCAGTACCCATGCCTGTGATGCCAGTGACCGTGATGCAGCCAGTGATAAAGCATTGGCAACTAAACTATGACTGGTTATGGCTGCTAGTTCTTCTAATTTGACAGCAGGTCTGTTCTCTTGTACATTTCCCTATTTCCCTAGTTAAAAAGACAGAATGTGCATTTTCTTGTACTTTTCCCAATGTATAATCAAAATGCCTAACAATTTGTTGAACAACCTGGTACATTTTTCACAGAGTATAAAAGACCAACTCTATAAATGGAAGAGACAACGTTTTTTTGGTATAGAAACCTGAGAGAATGAATAATACATCTTCTTAATTTTCCTTTTATTGACATTTAATTCAAACTATGAGAATGTTAAGGATATCATATCAAACCTAGCTAGCTAATATGGCAGTTTATCAACCCTCTGGGACAGCCTGGTGGGTTGCCTTGTCTGTTAGAAAGCTGTGTCCCTTATATATTCTCAAATATACTTTTTGTCTTGTCCAAACAACTTCACCAACTTCACTGCATGTTCTTGGGTCCTGAGCCACACACATGCCAAATTCAACTTCAGACAGTGCCCAGCTCGAGAGATAATTGAGCCACAGACACACACACACAAATTCCTGGCATTATAGTATGATTATCATGATTTTCATGTATTACACAATTTATCATTGCCTACTTAGGCTGCCATTCATGATATTCCACCGACAATACCTTCTATGTTATGTTGTCATGTGACGGGTCCCCCAAATAAATTCCGGCTTCAGGCCCCAAAAAGTCTAGAAACGGCACTGCGGGGGTGATTAATCACAATTGCAGTTGTTGTTTTTCATAGACCGAGGAAGCGCAGGCACAAGATGTCGCAATTATGTTATTGCAACATGAACAAAGTCAGAAAGTCAGTGTAGCGACATTTATATCAGTAACTCATGTGTTTTCTCTGCAACGACAGTGGAAAAGTTAATACGCCCACTTAAACCAGTCTGACATGCTACCTTACATAATATTGACTGCCTCTAAAACCCACTCTCCATAATTTAACAGGAAATGCGCACCATTGCGCCACATTTTACGAATACTGGTTACAGTGAATAAGCATAGCCAAAGTTAAGAAAAACAAAGTAGGCTTACTTTCGTTGACCTTATGAGATTATGTCTCCATTTCCGCAGATACCTAAGTGAACATACAATGAATGGTGGATTTAAAAAGATAGCCTATTCGGTTTGTCTTGTATGTAGGTTACAGCTACATTCTGATTAATCTTTCCCTATGCAATGTGAAGCCTTTAACGCTAAAGCCAAAAATTGCGTGTGTATTTATCACATTTTAGGCCAATGTTATCAGTCTCAAAAACTGGCTATTTTTTTCAGGGCGACCAGGGACACACGTAATTGCAATCAGATTAATCTGATATACCTACTAAAACACAGCCTGTGAATGAAATTCACAGCAGTTGTATGGTGATAGGTGGAAATTAAACAGATACATTGAAAATTAGACTTACGCAAAGGACCATCACTGCCCTGAAGCGTTGAGGATGCAGAGGTGCACGAGTCAGGTTGATGGCTACTGATTGGGCAGCTCGAGCCGGCGATAGTGTGACAGACAATGTAAGTCTGTATGTCTGTCCATAGCGAAATGTCTGGTGGCATGGGACATTTCATTCAGTGCATTGGTCAAACGGTGTGCGAACCGTTGAAAGATTTGTGAATCAAGGGCAGAACCATGAGAAGTTAACTGCAAGACCACAACGCGAAAATATGAGGGAGTGCTATTACGCACCGGGGAAACTAAACTTGCGTCAACATGGGCAACATCATGGGTCTATGCGAGTCGTGCCACAAAGTGAATAATTTAGCCTTCAATTTAGCTATTTTCAGTGTGCTAAACAGGATGCCTCTCCCCTTTGAGCAACACTAGAAGGTCGTTAGTCAATGGAGTCTAGCGACTAGGCTAATTATTATGAATACGTAGCCTATACGCTGATTATGGTAGCTTTTAGGTCAAATGCTCTGTATTGCAAGTCTTATAGCCTATCGGAGTCTTTGAAATCTGTCTTCGATAGGAGCGTATATTTTTACTCTCAATTTCTCCTGTAAGGTAATGTCCTAATTGTTTTTTGGAACTTGCAGTGTCTTTTAGCTTTTATTATTTTTTTTATTATTATTTATAAATGTATTATAATGTCTAGTTGCAATAAACTTAAAGGCTGTGTTGTCCCTTTCTGGAAACCATAAAACCGAACCTTGTGTGGTTGGTAGCGCGCAGCTGATCCACACGCGCTTTGCCATCAGTCTCTCACACCATGGCTAACTGTTCTCTCATTTGAACTGACTACGGCTGACTTATCGGTTCCCCTTTCAATTTGCGCTGACCAGGCCTGTCGTTTTTATAACCCAACCATGCCAAACGTCTGTTTTGATTTCATTTGAGTTGATTATGGCAAATGTATCGTCATTGGGTGTGCTCAAGCCTTCGGTGAGAGCACAACCTTTGTTCTCTCACATATATATTATTATTATTTTTTTTATTTCTTTTTGCCCCCCTAAAACTCAGTCAATATTTGGCCTACATAGACAACGAAGGTGTCAAAAGTTTCGTCTTGGTAGCGATTGAGTTGCTTCTATTGGAATTTACGTTCCGTTGCGTGGTTTAGGCTCAAGTTAAGTTTTTGTGGCAAAAAGTGAAGCTAACGGTGGCTAATTTGCTAGCCACAGTCACTGACGTTACTAACGTCACTACGTCACTAACGTCACGAAAACGCGCGTGACTACCTTTGGCAGAACATTCGTTTCGCATCTGTTAACTTGGGGGATAGCTAGGCTAACTATAGCTTTACTGCAAGGCAGCTGCACAGAGGCCAGGGTGATAACTATTTACTCATTTTACTTTGTGATATGACACACAATTGTGATGTGTAATGTACAGTATAAGCTGATATTATTAAGGAAGTACATCTACTTTCGGAAACAGTAGTCTACTATTTCACTGAAGTATTAGCATCATGACATTAGCCTGTGTTGCCCGGGCAACACATACTACAGTGGTCTATGATGTAGCGTTATCTGTTTTCAATCGTTAAAATAAACATTCCTCACATATACATTTTCGTTGTAGGATTTATTCAGACATTAGTAAACGATTTGTTGGTGAAATGACCAATACCTGTGGTTTCAAACCAGTGTAGCTCGCTGCAACGCTGTAGCTTACGCGAGACACACTACAAAAACATCTACACTACAGTACACAGCTGTTTAGGAAGTCAAACGGCGACAGAACATGTTTGGCACTTCCCTTACTGTACTTAAATCAAAAGTCTAACTACTAACCTGAACTTCATTGCCACAGCCTAAACTTTATCAATCTGTTCATGAAAATAATTAATTTCAGCTTAAACCGTACAACGGAACGTTAAATCCAATTCAACCAACGCAATCGCTACCAAGACGAACACAGCAGTGGTCTAGTACTGTACCGTAGTAGTACAATTTACCGGGGCAGCTTCTCCACACAGGGCTATATCGCATTTTGCGTTGTTACTGACAATGATCGCTACCAGTGAGCTTTTTATGAATGAGCGATTTTCCACTAAATAAATGTCAAGCTTATTTACGTTTTGGGGGGCATATTTTCAGTTAGCAGATGGTACTGTTTGAATCGCGATTCCATCTTCTACTGCCGGGTAACGTCGTAGAATAATCTTCAAAGGGGGTTCTTTATTAATGAATGAATGCAATGAGTAGGCTAAATGCCTGAAAATATCATGAGAAGGGAAAAACTTAAAATGACGTTTAAGTCATAGAGATTAGGTCAATTTTTACACCGGTCTGCCAAATGTATTCGTTTTGATTCAACGATGAGGCTGCCTCTTGCAGGGGAAATGAGAAGACATCTATTTCATTCTACACTTCACTCGTATTTTCAGTTGTAAATGAGCAGCAAAAAAAAAAGATGCTTTTAAATCTATGTAATATTTATACATAATAAGTAGGCCCTATGCATTTTTATATAAAATATACAGGAATATCAGTTGTAAAAATGGCATAAAAATCCTTGTACAACCGACGCAAGCAAGCACACCCTACAATTTCCCCAGAAATTGTACCCTCTCTAGTTGCAATTGTTTTGCCTTGGAATTAAGCTGCGTATGCAAAAAAAACAAAAACAAGAAGGCTCCAAAGAAACCTTGCAGCAGACCACCTTGAGGTGCACGATTGTTCTGCAAAACTCCTGCAATGATCTTATTTGACAGTGATGTAAAATACTTCCGCAGGAGCAGCGGGCGGGGTCTTGGTGAGTAGCTCATTGTGTTCTATACCCAGGAGGACAAACTTAAATTGTTAAACAGAGGAGATAAAATGGCTCAAAGTTGGATCAGGCAGGCAGTTGTTTTACTGCTCTTTTGTCAAAGTAAGTTATATTAAATATAATTGTTTTTCTCAGATCAATAGGCTAAAAATGTAAATCTAGGCCCAACTCATATTTTCCCTAGGATATTCTAATGCCTAATGGCAGTCAAGGCATACACCCACACACATTGATTTTGGCAGTTTATTTGTTATGTTCTTTCCTTCTTATTTGACTATGCCGACGATAAACTGTTAAATATATATTATGGGAACATCGTATGTCTATTGGAAATATATGGGCATGATTGATTTGTAGATTATTGATATGCAATTGAAGTTGCAGTTCCGCTATAAACAACCCATGCTGTTAGCCAATACCCCCACATTATTTAGGCCCATTAGGACTTGATCTAGAAAACAATAGCCAACACTTAAAACTGTCTTTAGTTTTCTTTCAACAAAGCCTAACAGATCAGATTTGTTTTGATGTATCAAAAACATTGCAGGAATACCTTCAACATTTGGGACTGTAACAGAAGATGGAAGTAGCGTTGACATTACCTGCGAGCCACCAATCTCTGGTTCCATGATTTTTTGGTTTCGAGTGACGGACAACGTAGCCATGGAGTTTATTACCACAATGGCTCCAGACGGGTCAATGAAAGCACCAATAAACGAAGACATATTCAAAAAACCAACAATGAAAAATAAACTCATGCTTAAGAGTTTTAAGAAAGAACGCGACAGTGGCTCTTACGGCTGTATGTCAATTAACAGAAATGAACTTATGTTTGGCGAAGTTACTCTTCTTGCTGGACCAGGTGATTCCATAGCTTAAAATAATATCGAAAAAAACACTATTTGAGAGCCATGGCTGTTCAATGGTCAACATTTTTCCATAACACGTTTTCTTAACTTTCTTTCAGAAGCACCAAAAACGACAACAACAACGAAAGCACCAGCAAAGACAGCCCAATCCATTCAATCCACAACACCCAAGTCGTGTGCTTGTAACTCTGATAAAGGTCTGATGGATATAATTTTTCTTACCTTGATAGAATGTATATGAGGTGCACACACACACACACAAAATATTCTTAATTTTTTCCTCAGCTATAATAAGGTCAAGGTTGAGATAATACTTTCTATTGTTTTCATTATTTTAGAACAATACTAATCCAGTCGCCCATTGACTCTTACAAAAATTATGTTTAACAGTGGGGAAGAAGAACTCTGGGCTGTCCTGTGATCCTTTGATGTGGGGCCCACTGGCTGGGGGCTGTGGCCTTCTCGTCCTCCTTCTCATAGTCACCATATGTTACTGCAATCGTGAGTCCTTAACATACACACACATCGGACACACATACATTCTCAAATCCCAAAATAAATTCTAACTATATAACAACATACATTTTCTGTAGGTATTAGAACCAGACGCTGCCCTCATCATTACAAAAGACAGTAAGATGAACATTTTTGATGCAATCCAAAAATACAAAGAAATGGCAAACTATGTCACCACTTGATTTTCTGTTGTATCACAAGCAATTGGATTGAGACAATTGTGACCATTTCTTAATATTTTTTGATTTATTATAAAAAACTGTTGATCTTTCTTTCTTATTTGTTCACAGGAAACAAACAGCACAAGGAAAGCAACATGCTATGGCTACAAGACATGTTTAATGCCATTAAGTATATTTCCTTTAAAACATTTTTAAACAATAAACGAACGATTTGAAAACATATACTACTTTACAGAGACAAAACAATTAATTTAAAACACTTTGAGGTTAGAAAAACACATTTGGGTTTCAAACAGCATCTTCTAGAGCTTAAAAAAGGCTTGGTGACACAGTGAGGTTCTACTTGGATCATACTTCAGAGTACTCCTTACCAATAATTGTATATACTCTTCTGACTCCTATGTACTATTTTGTGTTGTAAACTCTATTCCTGTTCAATTGCACCATTGTCAAATTGTTACATTTTTGTTGATTTCGTGAGCTACAGACTTTTTTGTTTGTCTCAATGATAACATGGTTAATTCTTTTTTTTAGACTGTCAAGAAAGTCATGGGATGAGATGGGACGATGTGGAGTAAAATTTAACATATAACTTTTATGCATTTTTCTTTTTTAATATCTTAAATTCACAATGATTTCATGTTCTTTCCTCTCTTCCTCCATCAAAAACCTGGGATTTTGGAAAATAATCCATTAAAGGCTCTGAAATGGATGCTTCTAGTATAACACATTTAAAGCTTGCCTGTAAATAACCCAGAAACAAGCTCTTAAATAAATAAAAATATTCAACTGATTTACAATTGTGTGCCTTAAATGCTCAATCCCACAAAAATTGTTTTAATGAATGCTTATTCTGTGAGCTAGCTAAGTAATGAAGCTACGTGATATATAAACAGGGGCAAGGGAAATGTGTGTGTATGTGTGTGTGTCCGCATCTCATGTATGTTTGTTATCACTTGCGGTAATGTACTTTTGAAATACCGTTTGGAAAATAACAAGTCTGAAAGTGTACAACTACATAGCTTTTTATTTGCATTTTTACAACACTTGAAATCCTTTTACTTGTATGTTCCTCATTCCCATCAATTATTACACCCAAGTGCGCAAGTGTCCAAGGCCACTCCAGGCAAAGATAAAACCTTGAAAATAACTTTTTGCTAAGACATCTGAAACACCCATTCGAAATCACACAACTGTCAGAAGAGGAAGCACATTTCTAGAGCTTTGAACACTGAAAAACCACCAAGCCTCACACTAGGAGAAGTAAGTCATTTAGACGTGATAAACGACTGTCAAATATTTCCCTTTAACTATAATATTTGTACATTTTACATTAGGCTACACCACTTTTACCAAATGACCCCATTTTGAGTGTGTAGTGTTAACTTAGAGAATTATTTTAGATTTTCATAATTTTGTGGTAAAATGTTTAGGGCTCTCTGTTGTCTACTTTGTTGAACAATTTGTTCACTGAGACCCCTGATGACTGAATGCATGAAAAACACTAACCCAAATATTTATAATTCTTTTGAGATTTTTGAGCTATACCTGAACCCGAACAAATTATGTTGGCAACAAAAGTGGCAAATATCCACTTCACCTTTTGAAGTTCTGACTAGTAGTGATAGCTATTGTGACTGTGTACATTTTACAGTAGAACATTCCTTTACAGTTTACAAATTAAGGCAGTTTACAGAGGTAGCAACCATTCCAGTACACTTGTAAGTGTACTTTCAGAAACCACTATTTGCATCTACAAGGCCATGTGCACATGAAAAGACCCTTGTTTTATAGATATTGCTTAACAGAAAGTAAAATAAATTGTCACAAGTATCTCTCAGCTGCATTAGGCAGACCACATCCTGTAAATCCTTTTACATGTTCAGTATTGTAAACTAAGATCATCAAACTAAGCAGACTATGCTGTGCTCTAGTGTCTGTATGGTGGCTTGCCACATTATAGAAAAAAAACTCTACTTTCTTTTTGTATACAAAATTGCACCCACATCCTTATACTGCGGACCAGACAATGTACTGCTCCCGCACCTGCTCACAATCACTATTACCCCAACGTTGCAGCAGCATCAACTTTAATACTGTGTAGTAGCAACAGCATGTAATGTTGTGGAAATGTCAACTGTTAGCTAGGACGACGGCCCATCTCCTGGGGGATATTTCTCCAGGTAATTTTCCAAATTAGGACATTTTTTTTCTTCTTAAATATATATATATTTTTCTTTATTCTTTCTTTCTTAGTTACATGCTATTCTTTCTACTTCTCAAGGACAAGAAACCAACACTCCTCAGTCAAACTCCAACCATCCCCTGTCGTGTGACACCAAGCAGTCAAGGCATGGCACACAGTGTGTGTGTGTGTGTGTGTGTGTGTGGTTATGTTGTCGTTCATCCAGTATACATTCTCCATCATTTAGAAAAAAATAGAATCCTTATTTAGAGTTACTCCCACAAATGGCACCTCTGTGTTGCAGGGGAGATGTATTGCACCAGGAATCTGCAACATATGACAGAGATGTTAACAGTACGTACAATACAATTATATTCACATTTGTACCTGTGCAGAGTACAGGTACAAAGTCAATGAAATGCAGTCTGACCAGTTTCACCAGTGCAATTGCACTGATCTGTGAAAAAGAACATACCCGGTAATAATGCCAGGAGTCTCTGTCTGTCTGTGGATTTTTTTTATCACAGGCACTGTGCACTAGTACATACAAATATCAGAATTGTGCAGAATAGCCTATAGATAGAATAGCTTAACTAATGTTTGGCAGTGTTTGTTGTGCAACTCTGTATTTGTATACTGTATTCAGTTTGTAGCAGAGCAACCTTCAACCCGTCTAAATCAACGTTTTCTTACCCAAATGTCTAGCTCTTGCCACCCTTCTTCATGGATGTAGGCACTACGTCTGAGCTCATCTCTCCAGACAAGGTGTCGAAGGCTGAAGGGTCCTCTGCCTGATATTTCTAAGAAACAAAGACCAAAGGTCAAACAACCAATATACTCAACAGACAGACAAACCACGACACCACGGACCGAAGACTTGCATTTGGCCCTTATCTGCAATAAGTAAAAAATAAAAATGAAAACGCTTGCATGCCAGTTTATGTTTATTTTTGTTTGGTAAACATGCTGTTAAGAAACTGGTTTGCATCATGCATTTTTTTAGGCCATCAGGCTTACTTTGGATTTTGACCTTGACTTGCTCTTGCCCTGTAACAAAGTCGACATCTTTGTTAAAAGAGATCCTGTTAAAGGGTCCTGGGTGCTCAGTATTATCCCCCAAAACCTTTCAGTATTCAACCTATAACAACTCGCAATACACAAGACGCAGGCAAAGGCCACAGAAGAGACTCATGTGAAATGAGTTTACATTATTAAGGCGCATGTTCTTTGTGCTTAAAGTGAAAGTTTAAGCTTAAAGTCCAGTCTTTCTGTTTGCAAACATTTATAAAAAATGTAATAAACTGCTGGGTTTTGAAGCCTGTGGATCACCTGTGGAATGAGAACATTGCAATCAAGTTTTAACCTTGAGAGGTAAGCTGTGTAATGTGTCTGAACATCTCTAGGGGGCACTGTATGACAAAAAATGGCTGCCCCTATGATAAATTTGCGATGTTGTGTTTGAGAGGGCGGTGTTTATGCTTGGGAGGTTCACCTTTGGCTTTTCTCCTTTTGGTTTGAACTCTGGAACATCTGGAAGCAAAGTGTCAGCCAGAGAGTCCAACACAGGGCCGGACACAGCCTAAAAACACACAACATGGCCATTCAACACATACACACAGCAAAACAACAAAAACCTTACCACAGAATCTAATAATAAGAATAGCCTAGATATAGTATTAGACCACAGTTGGCACCAACCTGCAATTTCTCTGGGTGCAGAGAGGGTGGCACCAGCACTGTTGAGACCCCGACAGAGGCAGCAGGGGTGACGGAGGCAGAGAAGTCACCAGACAGCACCTCAAGGGCATCAGCTTCATCCATAGATTTCTGTGGCCCATAAACAATGGTTATTACACCTTGATCACTCACCTCTAAAGTAAGTAAATAAAAGACATGTGAGAAGGAGTCTGCCGTGTCAAAACAATACCCAGTGGAATGTTTGATGCGAATGCCCTTGAAAAATCGTTGGACAAGATTGGTCAACACCAAGAAATGTCCTTTTTTAATGCGTATCTCACCTGTTTAGGTTTGACATCTGCTTTGGCCTTGGCTTTGGCCTTCGCCTTGGATGGGAATACAAGAAAACTGTCAGAAAGAACTACAATGCAACATTGTGTTGTCTACGGACCAACAAGTAAACAGAAGCACAGAGAGCAAGAAATGTGCAAGTCAATACAGAAATGGAGAGAACGGATACTAGTACATAGGATTGTACAGCATGTACAGTATAGTGTATACTGTACATGTGCCCCCTGCCTAATTTTCCTTTTTTCATTGTTGCACATTTACATTTGGAATAGGGTCATGTTCTTCTGCATGTTTTGGTAACAGTGTAACTTCTAGTGATAAATGTGTGGGGGGGTGTCGCAGGGAAGAGGGATATGGGTAAGAAGAGGGGGGTATGGGTAAGTTAACATTATGCACATTTCACAATAGACTACACCACAAGGCTTGGGGCCTGGGCTTGGGTCCAAACAAGAGTGTGTTAAGATGTGGCATTTCCCATTTATTACCTTCAGGTCCTTCTCTGTTGGCCGGTACTCAGGAGGAAGGCTGTCGTCTCTCTCCCCCATCTTGATGAGCTTCTCTTCTGTAACCTCCTTCTCCTGGGAGGGCAGATGTCACAAATACGGTCAATCTTAATGTTGCTGTGACAGTAGCCCACACTGACTGGAAACCCTGAGCCTAGGCAGTTTTAAAACCGACTAGCTTGCTACGAGAAGAGGGAAAGGACACTTTCCGTTTGGAATCAGGCCAGTTTCAGGATCTATCTGTAGATGTGCACCTTGATGATGTCTTTGACTTGGATGGGAGCGGGCTCAGGGACAGGAGTGGCGTCTATCAAGGTGTCTGACAAAGAGTCCAAGGCGTCTGCTGTTCCTGTGGAGAGCTGAGAACACACGTGCACATATGAACGCGCCTGTCCACACACACACACTGTTGGTGACAACTATTAAGTCCAACACTGCACGTGCCACCAACACTGCACGTGCCATTCTATGTATACGTGTGAGTATGGGCGAGAGAGGAGCGTACCTGGCGTTCAGCAGCTGACTGGACCGCAGGAGCCACAGCGGGAGCAACAAAGTCTCCAGCCAGAGCGTCCAGGGCAAAGTCTCCAGCCAGAGCGTCCAGGGCAAAGTCATCAGTGTATGCAGGAGGAGCAGCAGCGGGGATGGAAGCCTGGACGACAGGAGCAGCAGAGGGGGACATGAAGTCTCCTGACAAGATGTCCAGAGCCTCGCCAGAGTCCATGGATGGCTGGAGAGGGGGAGGGGGGAGAGAGACATACAGACAGAGACAGAGAGAGAAAGACAGAGAGAGAGAGAGAGCGAGCGCGCGAGCGCGAGAGAGGAGGAGAGAAAGAAAGAAAACAAGTGAGATAAACAAAGATAGCTATCAACTGAACTCTATTATTTAGACCCCCATCCAGTAGAGGAGAGAGTAAAGTATTACTTTCTGATCCCCCACTGACAGGCACAATACAAAATATACATGCCACAAATGACTAATGACAAATGCCACATACTGTAATAAAAAAGTGACAGGATCTTATAAAATAAGAGTCCACATTAGAAACATGGTCATCAGTGGTCCTTGACATGCCTAGCAAGTACCAAGATGCCCAAGGTGTGCAACACACAGGTGTCCATGACAAGTAATTCTGTCAATCCAAAGTCCTAGCACCCCTCGTGCAGACTAGGGAAGGCATTGAAGAGTCTTACAACAGTCAAGGTCACCACAAAGCTCTTGGATGAGCACCGCAAAATGATCAATAACTCTGACACTCTAGGGCAGGGGTGTCCTCAGGATCCAGTGTCCTGTATGGTTTTGATCAGTGTTTCTGTGTTTCTCAACTGGTCTAACCTGTGGCCCCACATTTGTCCTTGGTCATTAAGTTACGATCGGGGTGGGGGGTGCTTGTGGTGTTTCTGATTGGCTGGTAGGTGGCATGTAACTCTGTATAACTCAAGACGGCTATCAACTAGGTATCTCAGGGTGAATGCGTGAGGCTTGAGCACCTTTTGATTTTTTGATGGAGCCGAAGCACACGTCCACAACCCACTCCACACCAGGGGCCCGTTCTCCGTATGTCGCTTATTACATCCGAGATCAAATGACACATCCAAGAAGACATCATCATGCTAATCATGATCTGGCTAATTCGGTTCTTCCAACACCCTTGTTGTTTATGATTAGTATAGCTGGATTGAGTTATGCATTGGTCTAAAAGGGGGTATGTATTGATAGTAGAAATCTTGATCAGCAATGCTGCTATTGGCTGCTCACATAAGTCTATGGCTGCTCACCATGACCAAAAAGAGCGCCCCGTGTTTTCCGTAACAGAGCCAAACAGAGCAAGAGCTTGCTTGAAGGTTACTCCAAATTGGAAGATTTAACCAAACGGCAGGGAACACCTCAAAGTCAGCAAAATACAGGAGAGGGCTGGCAAAAAGTAGCAGACAAATTAAATGTAGTGACCACGTTAGATGTTTTATCGCTTATTACAGTAGGCTAGGCCTATTTGTCTTTGTATTTTTTTATTTTCATAATTACTTTGTTTATCATCTAATGTCATATAATAATTTAATGTGGTTCCAACAAATGAATGATGTAAATGACACCCTCACGAGAAAACCGAGAAAAAGTATAGGCTAGCATATCGCGCTGTGCTTAAGGAGCCTATCTATCACGCAATGAGCAATTAATTCGGTTTCATGTTAAATTCTGCTAATTATTCTTGCACCTTCTGCAACAGGTTCCTGTAGTAAAAGCGGACAAGACATGTCTGTGACAGACTTCCTGTATCACCTCTGCTTGTAAAGCCTCAATCTAATAGTGTTTACATAAAATAAACCTGCTCCCGAGCAGGTTTAAGCTTACGGACCTGTTGCTATGACAGCAAGTCCAGGATGAGCTTCGAAGAACCGAACAATCCAAGATAATGACAAATCGTCAACAATCAAATACAGCTAACTGAGTTAGCAACGTACGGAGAACGGGCCCCAGCTCACAACCCAAAAGTGAGAAACACTGTTTTAGATGTTTCACTGCTCCAGCACACCTGATTCAAATGAATGGTCGTTATCAGGCTTCCACATAGCTTGATAACGACCATTCTGAACTGAACCCCCCTGCTCTAGGGGCCCAGTGACAAACCATGAGACATCGTTCTTTGCGTTCCCATGAAACACAATTATGTTTTTAGCTGTAATATGAGCCTAGAATTAGTTTGTTTAAATAGGAATAAATACAGTAGTAAATCATGATCGTATGCTAAGTATTGAGATGACTTGCTGGGCGTTATTTAGACGTCACCCTCTTGGCCTTCTTCACCATTGCTTTACTTACTTTGGAAATTGACCATTCATAGCCTTTCTAAATCTATTTACTGTTAACTTTGGATGAAAGTGTCTGCTATTGGCTGCTGTCTAGGTAGCATTTCAGTTGAACCCCTGAAGTTGTCACATATCAGCACACTTATATAATTTTGGAACTCAGGCATCTTTAGTGAACCATTTTGCAATATATAAGGCGTTTCAAGCCAGGCAAAATTGCACAGTCAGCGAACAGTATGGGACCTCAATGACTTCTTTACATGTCCCAGCTGATGCCATTTGAGATGAGTGCAGAAGTCAGCTGATGAATGCACCACCTACTGTGAGAGCCACAAAAAGGACCTCCGGGTCTACCACTAAAACTGGTCCATGTCATTACAAGGCTCACCTCAGGCTTGGGTGCAGGAAGGTCTTTGTGTTTGTCGTCTCTGAACCTGTACTCAGGCGGAAGCGTGTCCTCGCGCTCACCCACACGCACACCCTTCTCAGAGGCCAGTTTATCTTCCTACACACACATACAAATAGACATCAAGTGGATGCATGTGACCATGCCATGCACTCATCAGTTTTCAATACGGTGGGAAATGTAATCTTATGCAGTTTCTACTTGGGGGGGGGGCTTCAATTACAAAAACACCGGCACATGTCAACAGAATGACCATGCGGTGTGTCACTATGAACACTATGTTGTGAATAGAAGTGCCCTATCCATCCTGTCCATGCCACGGTGAGTGTGTGGGCCCCGTACCGAGACCATATCCTCGGGTCTGAGCTTGGCAGGTTCAGGTGCTGGTTCTGGAGCAGCCAGGGTGTCGCCCAGAGCACTGAGGGCATCCAGGGACATGGAGTCATCCTGGAGAGAGGGAGGGAGAGGGTGGGGGAGGGAGCGAAAGAGACAATAAACAGTTTATTACTACTGACACTGGCTTTTTACAGTTCTATTGGTAAAATGGCAAGCAGAGCTGCGCATAGAGATGGGCAGGAAATAATGGAAAGTGAAAGATGGGTGGAGAAGAAAAAATGGTGGAATTAAGTGGGATTATAAGACTGACAGACAGCTCTTTATGGGTGCCTAAAACAGACAGGCTAAGTAATAGATAACTGCAATGCTAATTAATGGATAACAATTTCATTTAACTCCGACAAGACTTAATAGCATTTCTGTATGACATAATGACATCTTGGTGGGGTCTACCATTTCAACAATGCATATGTGCTGCTTGATTTGGAACTTTCAGTGTTACCAGTATCTTTTGTGTTACCTTTTCAAGTTTGGCTTTCTTGTCAGCGGGAGGAACAGCAGACTTTGTAGCAGGGGCAGGCTTTGACTTTTCAGGTTTCTGAAAATGGAAAACAGAAATAGTTGGGGGAGAGTAATGTAGAAAATGTGTGTTTGAGTAGCACACTGACACAAAACCTTTTTTGTTTCCCTAAGAATTAAAAAACAATCAAAGGGAGAAGTGAGTGAGAGAGAGAGACAGAGAGAGCGAAAGATGCAGACGCAGGAAAGAGGTACGGTAGGGTACAGTAGATGGAGAGAAAGAAAATGTGAAGAGGGTGAATGTTTGAGTGAGCGATCTGTTCTCAACTTGCGTCCCTTCATCGACACTTAAAGCAGCACTAACCCTGACTTGAACCCTTTCACTTGGTTTGGTTTGAAGGACAATGATTCAAACAGTAAACATGTGGATGAAGAGACACAACTAGCAAACACGTGACACACAACACTGACACTCTTACACATTGTCCAACTAGATGAGCAAAACATTTAGGCAAACCTTGCATATATTGAGTTATGGGTGGCCCTTGACACATTACTTAAATGGTGCACAATCCCTGTAAACTAAAGTCTTCTATCCATCTATCTACCCATCCATCACAAAGCTTCATATTGGTCTATTTCCCTGTATTAGAGCAAAATAATGTGTATCTATAGTTGTATCTTTAAATCTGTATTTCCAATACAAAGTAATTCTAGTATCAATCATATGTTCAAGTAATTTATCTTAATGATACCTTCTCAAGTTTAGGCTTTGGAGGGCACACAGTTGGAACAGGGTTAGGGATCCTGTCAAGAGGTTGTGGCACACATGGAGGACAAATGGCTATCTACAAATGAGAGACAAAGGAGGAAGGCACACAAACACAACAAAAGTCACCAAACAGAACAGCCAGGCTACATGACAAGACAAAACTAACATTACTAACATACACACACGGTTTACCTCTGGAGAATGTACAGGAACAACAACAGGGGCCTGGACTGTGGAAGCTTTAGTTGGTGTAACAACATCTGCCTTAGGCTTGGAGAGAGAGAAAACAACATCACAGTTCAGTCAACTGAATGCATTACTAACAACGAGGAAGTACTGGAGGACTTTACAGAAGCGTGAGTTGATTGACTTGAATTGATTTGTTTGCTAGCCAATGTGTGGATGGATTAGCTGTTAGACAATAACGGGTCTGTGTCACCTGTTTGGGAAGAGCTTGGGGTGCAGCTGGCGCAACAGACGATGTCATGAAGTCTCCAGATAAGATATCCAGAGCCTCACCAGAGTCCATGGAGGGCTGAAAGGGGGAAAGGGAGGGGAGGGAGAGATCATTGGAATCAATTACTTATTTACGAGCTTTGACTAGTTTCACTGCTGCTCACAATCATCATTCTATCAGGCTGAATTCACAAATAATATTCCTATGCCATCTTCAAGATACTGTTAGATCAAAGGACTTAATAAACTGCCTAAATAGCCATACAATAATTTTGGTGACTTCTTAGCACTTCACCCATAAACTACTATCTACTACCCCCTAAGGATTGCTTTTTAACACAATGTCAAAATAGTCTTTGAATGTTTATATCAATCTGTTCAGAAGTGGACATGGTGTCCACAAGAAGTGTCCTCAGAAGGGACCTTTTCTGGCAGGACTATGCTCATCATCTACTGCGAGAGCCACAAAAAAGACCTCTGGTTCTACCACTGAAACTGGTCCATGTCATTACAAGGCTCACCTCAGGCTTGGGTGCAGGAAGGTCTTTGTGTTTGTCGTCTTTCAACCTGTACTCAGGCGGAAGCGTGTCCTCGCGCTCACCCACACGCACACCCTTCTCTTTCTTCAACTTGCCCTCCTGCAGACAAAAAAGGTAAGATGAATACAGAAAGTTAAAATAGCAACAGAAGTTTAACGAGTCAAAAGGGTTTACAAGCCACCACACTGAAAAAACAGTCACTGCTCTATTGCTTAAGTCCGTACCGAGACCATATCCTCGGGTCTGAGCTTGGCAGGTTCAGGTGCTGGTTCTGGAGCAGCCAGGGTGTCGCCCAGAGCACTGAGGGCATCCAGGGACATGGAGTCATCCTGGAGAGAGGGAGGGAGAGGGTGGGGGAGGGAGCGAAAGAGACAATAAACAGTTTATTACTACTGACACTGGCTTTTTACAGTTCTATTGGTAAAATGCCAAGCAGAGCTGTGCATAGAGATGGGCAAGAAATAATGGAAAGTGAAAGATGGGTGGAGAAGAAGAAATGGTGGAATTAAGCGGGATTATAAGACTGACAGACAGCTCTTTAAGGGTGCCTAAAACAGACAGGCTATGTAATAGATAACTGCAATGCTAATTAATGGATAACAATTTCATATGACTCCAATAAGACTTAATAGCATTTCTGTATGACATAATGACATCTTGGTGTGGTCCACCATTTCAACAATGCATATGTGCTTGTGCTGCTTGATTTGGAACTTTCAGTGTTACCAGTATCTTTCGTGTTACCTTTTCAAATTTGGCTTTCTTGTCAGCGGGAGGAACAGCAGACTTTGTAGCAGGGGCAGGCTTTGACTCTTCAGGTTTCTAAAAATGGAAAACAGAAATAGATGGGGGAAAGTAATGTAGAGAATGTGTGTTTGAGTAGCACACTGACACAAAACCTTTTTTGTTGCCCTAAGAATTTAAAAAGGAATGGAATGGAAGGACTCAAAGGAAGAAGTGACATATTAGGTTTTCAGAAAAGAAATCACACCAGTGAAATTTGATTTTGTTTCCCCCCCCCCCCACTATATTTCCAAATTAATATATCTTCATATGCCAAACCAAGAACCAATAAGTGTGGTTTAAATATAGTGTTGTATTTTTCACAGAAATCATATACTTGGCTTCTTTACATTCACTGAATTATAGTCTGTTTTACATGGTTGAATCGAATCTTAATATTTTGTTACCGGGAATAAACCGGACTACTAAAATTTGTGGAATTTCACAATTCACATTTCCTACATTCAGTACTTCAAACAATTTAAAATCTGCTTTGTAGGAGTGCCTTATACAGTATGGCTACACACAATACACATGTAAACATCGTTACATTTCGGTTTCCAATTACCTTCTCAACTTTGGCTTTCTTGTCAGCAGGGAGAACAGCAGACTTTGTAGCAGGGGCAGTCTTGGACTCTTCAGGTTTCTAAAAATTTGAAAAGAAAATAGTTTGGTTCAAATTTAGTTGTGCACAGTGGTTAGTTATACTTTGACATTGCCAGTACCTAGTTTAACGTACAAGAGCACAAAAGTATTGAAAATCTATAGAAGCCTACAGAAAATTAAACAGCACAAGAAATGTGGAACAGTGGAAAAAGTGATAGGATTCTTTTATTTATTTTTTCCTGTCCCCGACAGTCATTTGCCAGATGTAATGTGTGGATATGTAGAACACTTATGTTGCTAAAACAAATTAACAGCATATTTGCCACTGTTCAGTCAGGTATTGCAGATGATAATATTTTTTTCACAATGACAGCAATGCATACATGCACTGACATAAGCAATCACACACAGCTCCAAGTTAACCAGCCTCACTGTACCTTGGCAGGGGGTGGTGGAGCAAAGTTGGAGAAGCCAGCAGTTGAGGCATTAATGGCACCCACACTCTCTATTTTCTGTGGAGGTCAAAAATAAACACAGAATTCAAATGATATCTATCACCCCATGCATTACAGGATTCTAAAGAAAATCTGTTACGGTTCCATCCGTATGGTTCTAAGCTGTTCTACAAGCTCACTCTGAGACTCACTTCTCCCTTCTTCTGACTCGGGGGAGTTGAGGTCATGAACCCGGCAGAAAGGGAATCCAAAGCCTCGTCTGTGCCCATGGGTTTCTGAGAGGAATAAAGACACAAAAACCTTTAATTGGGTGTGCTTTGCCTTCGGCAAGGGCGCAACCTTTGTTTTCTCACATATATATATTATTATTATTTTAATTTTTATTTATTTTTGCCCCCCTAAAACTCAGTCAATATTTGGCCTACATAGACAACCTAGGTGTCAAAAGTTTCGTCTTGGTAGCGATTGAGTTGCTTCTATTGGGATTTACGTTCCGTTGCATGGTTTAAGTGGAAATTAAGTTTTTGTGGCGAAAAGTGAAGCTAACGGTGGCTAACTTGTTAGCCACAGTCAATGACGCTACTTACGTCACTAACGTCACGAAAACTCGCGTGACTACCTCTAGCAGAACATTAGTTTAGCAGCTCGTTAACTTCTGGGAGATAGCTAAGCTATAGCTAACTGCTTTACTGCAAGGCAGCTGCAGAAACGCCACAAGCAAAGAGGCCAGGGTGAGGCCAACTATTTACTCATTTTACTTTGTGATATGACACACAATTGTGACGTGTAATGTACAATATAAGCTGATTTTATTAAGGAAGTACATCTACTTTCGGAAACAGTAGTCAACTATGTCACTGAAGTATTAGCATCATGACATTAGCCTCTGTTGCCCGGGCAACACATACTACAGTGGTCTATGATGCATCTGTTTTCAATCGTTAAAATAAACATTCCTCACAAATACATTTTCGTTGTAGGATTTATTATGACATTACATTACAAGTAAACGATTTGTGGGTGAAATTATCATTACCTGTGATTTCAAACCAGTGTTGCTGACTGCAACGCTGTAGCCTACGCGAGACACTACAAAAACATCTAGCTACACAGCTGTTTAGGAAGTCAAACGGCAACAGAACATGTTCGGCACTCCCCTTACTTAAATCAAAAGTCTATCTAACTACTAACCTTAACTTCATTGCCACTGCCTAAACTTTGTCAATCTGTTTATGAAAATAATTAATTTCAGCCTAAACGGTACAACGGAACGTTAAATCCAATTCAACCAACGCAATCGCTACCAAGACGAACACAGCAGTAGTCTAGTACTGTACCGTAGTAGTACAATTTACCGGGGCAGCTTCTCCACACAGGGCTATATCGCACTTGGCGTTGTTACTGACAATGATCGCTACCAGTGAGCTTTTTATGAAAGCGATTTTCCACTAAATAAATGTCAAGCATATTTACGTTTTTGGGGGCATATTTTCAGTTAGCAGATGGTACTGTTTGAATCGCGATTCCATCTTCTACTGCCGGTAACGTCGTAGCATAATCTTCAAAGGGGGTTCTTTATTCATAAATGAATGCAATATGAGTAGTCTAAATGCCTTAAAATATCACGAGAAGGGAAAAACATAAAAGGACGTTTAAGTCATAGAGATTAGGTCAATTTTTACACCGGTCTGCCAAATTTATTAGTTTTGATTCAACGATGAGGCTGCCTCTTGCAGGGGAAATGAGAAGACATCTATTTCATTCTACACTTCACTCGTATTTTCAGTTGTAAATGAGCAGCAAAAAAAAATGCTTTTAAATCTATGTAATCTTTATAAATAATAAGTATGCATTTTTATATAAAATATACAGAAATATCAGTTGTAAAAATGTCATTCAAAAACGGACCCCTGTGCAACCAACGCAAGCAAGCACACCCTACAATTTCCCCAGAAATTGTACCCTCTCTAGTTTCGTATTGTAAGGCTGGGTGTCACCCTGCCCCCACCCGCCTTGCTAGTCATATATTGATAAGTAAGGGTCAAGAAGTGGTCTGATTGGTTGTCCTTGTGTATAAAGGGAAATGTGAAGCATTGTTCTGTGGATTCTTGATCTCCTGAGACCTTCTCCTCAGCTCTGGCTTGTCCTTATAATCATTCTCCTTGCTCTCCTCTTGCTTTCTGTCTCTGATTTACAATAATCATGGTAGAATAGTGAATAGAGTTAACTTTCATTTTGTAACATGTTTGCCTTGTAATTTATTCCATTCATTTGCAATGTTATTAAATGTATATTTAATTTAACCTTACTTCTACCATTCTTGCTTTGATTTAACCCATAGAGTCAAATAACTGTAATTGGGTGTGCTCACGCCTTCGGCGCGCACAACCATTGTTCTCTCACATTTATTATTGGGTGTGCTCACGCCTTCGGCGAGCACAACCATTGTTCTCTCACATATATATTATTATTTTTTATTATTTTCCCACCCCTAAGGATCAATCAATATTTGCGCTACATAGACAACGCCAGTGTCAAAAGGTTCGTGTTATTTGCGATTGCGTTGCTTGTATTTTTATTCAAGTTCCGTTGCACGGTTTAAATTGAAATTACGTTTTGGTGGCAAAAAGTGCCTTTTGTCGCCAAAGGGAATCAGTGCAAGCCCAACGTCACAACGTCAGCACACGTTACCAACGACGCATAACTACGACGTGCATAGATGTAGTAAGACTGTTGCGCACAGTAGGCTACTGGTAGCATCATACCAGAGCCTGTTTCTATATTAGACATTCTCTGATCATACATTTAAGTAATTCAAGACTTGCATGTACAGTAAGTAATTTCACATTAAATAATGTATTTAAACTCAAGCTTGTGTGGTGTGTCGCTGTCTTCAATGCCACAGCCTAAACTTGATGTCAAAAGAAACGTTTTTCATTTCCGGCGCATTCAAACAATCCCCGGCCTTAAGTTTGTCTAGCAACAGCAGCTACAGTAGGCTAGCTTAGCACAGTTTACCGAGGTCAGCTTCTCCACCATGCAGGGCTCTAGTCTAAGATCAAATGGTCGTATTTGGCATTGTTACTGACAATGATCGCTTCCAGCAAACTTCTTTTGAATTAGCCATTTCCCCCTAAATAAATGTCAAGCTTATTTACGTTTTTTTTGGGGGCATATTTTTAGTTAGCAGATGGTACTGTACCGTTTCAATCGCTATTCTATCTAATACTGCCAGTGACAACGTTGTTACTTAGAATAGCTTGTTTCAAGGGGGTTCAGCTTGTTTTCAAAGGTGGTTCTTAATGAATGAATGCAATACGAGTGGGCTAAATGCTTGAAAATATCACTACTGTAGAAGGGAAAAACTTAAGGTGACGTTTAAGTCATATAGGTTAGGTTCATTCTACATAACATTGTCATTTAGCTAGCAGACGCCCGTATCCAGAGCGACTTACAGTAAGTACAGGGACATGCTACACTTCACTTTTTGTATTTTGAATTGTACATGAGCAGCAACAAATGTAGGCTATGCTTTTAAATCTATGCAATCTTCATAAATAATAAGTAGACATTTTTATATAAAATATACAGAAATATCAGTTGTAAAAATTACAGGTAATAAACGGACCCATCTGCAACCGATGCAAGCAAGCACACCCTACAATTTCTCCAGAAATTGTACCCTCTCTAGTTCTATTTGTATTGGCATTATTTGGTTCATGTTAATACACTTAAGTTTCCTTCAAACATACGGGAATAGTTTTGGATGTTTGGCCAATATTAAACCCCCTACAGTATCTATGGGCATTTTCAAGTTAACTGTGCTATGAGCTAGCCAGTGATGTATATGCACTGTCAAATATACACACTAAATTGAATTACACAATCTGAACCACAATGGGAGGATACTCAACTGCGACACAACTACAAGGAAATATGACTTTAGTTCTGTTGTAAAGCTTTCCTCTAGGTGGCGACTGAGACTCACTCAAAGAGACAAAACAGAACCAAATAATCCAAACCAGCCTACATGTGTCAACCTAGGAGGAAAAGTACAGACACACCCATTGCATTCCATAGACCAGATGAAGCAACGGAGAGAGGTTTGTTGTGTTTCAAAGTTTCAGGGGCTTCATTAATACAAACAACTAACTTGACATAAAAGTTTGGTGTCCGTTGCTTGAAAGCAATAGTGTTGGTCGAACAAAGAACATGCATGTGCTGTTTCAACAACATTCGAGGGCAGTTGCATATGAAAGAAAAATGAGTGTTGAGTAAATCAGGTGTGGTGTTTTTAAGTATGTCCTGTAACGTGTGGTGTGTCCAAGTACTGGGTTTGGTAGAACAAGCTGGTAAGATTTTCAGGAGGTGCGCCTAGTATTGTTTGCTGAGCCAACACCCAGACTTCAGTGTAACATTCCGCACTGTAGAGCTACCTAACATTGTCAATTGCGAGCCACAGGTCACAGCAATGGCATGTGTATGTGTGGGTCTGGGAGTGAGAGTGTGTATGTGATTGTGAGAGGTGGCAAAGAGTGAGACGGGTGTGTGAAATGAGAGAAGAGGATGCAAACACGCACTGATTCATCAAGGATTAAGGACATCATTTACCAGGACTGAGCAACTTACCGGGATGTCCTTTTTCACAACATCTGGTTTGCCAGCTGGGCCCTGTAAAAATACGCAAATGTTAGATCAATATCAGGGTTGCATTAAGTCTTAATAACAAGGCGAAAGGTTTCAGCTGACCTTACAGCACAGACAGAGACTTATCCAACAATCATATTTGTAGCTTGACTATCTGCCATCTTGTGTTTTTGCTCCTAGATATTGATCATCATATCTGCAGGATACCTTCATGTTGTGTTGAGCAACAACTATAAAGCTAAGAATTACACTATAGCTGTAGCATTTGGGAGTACCTAATTCATGGCCCATTATGGATTTCCAGGCTTTGCATTTTCATCCACATGCTAACAGAAGTGTGAGGGGAGTGCCTTCCTCCCCTGTGGAAAGCATTGTTCCTAACAGACTGCATCATCACATCTGGGAGTACCCAAGCCTCTGAGGGGTATCGCAACAGTTGGAGAGGAAAAGGAATGGATGAAGACTGAAATTATCATTAAAAGTAGTTTTTCCTGTAAATACAGTTTTGAACAGCTTTTAAAAGGCCATGTCTGATATGTATTAGTTTCTTATTCAATTTTTTTGGGGGGGTATATAGCGGGACACATTATCCCTTACTTCTCATCATGAGAAATATACAGTTAGGTCCATAAATATTTGGACATTGACACAATTTTCATCATTTTAGCTCTGTATACCACCACAATGGATTTGAAATGAAACAATCAAGATGTGCTTTAAGTGCAGACTTTCAGCTTTAATTTCAGGGTATTTACATCCAAATCAGGTGAACGGTGTAGGAATTACAATACATTTTATATGTGGCCCCGCCCTTTTTAAGGGACCAAAAGTAATTGGACAATTGGCTGCTCAGCTGTTCCATGGCCAGGTGTATGTTATTCCCTCATGGGAGTTCGTTATTTCATTGACAAGGAGCAGATAAAAGGTCTAGAGTTCATTTCAAGTATCGTATTTGTGTTTGGAATCTGTTGCTGTCAACTCTCAATATGAAGTCCAAAGAGCTGTCACCATCAGTGAAGCAAGCCATCGTTAGGCTGAAAAATCAAAACAAACCTATCAGAGAGATAGCAAAAACATTAGGTGTGGCTCAATCAACTGTTTGGTACATTCTTAAAAAGAAAGAACGCACTGGTGAGCTCAGAAACACCAAAAGACCCGGAAGACCACGGAAAACAACTGTGGTGGATGACAGAAGAATTCTTTCCCTGGTGAAGAAAAACCCCTTCACAACAGTTGGCCAGATCAAGAACACTCTCCAGGAGGTAGGCGTATCTGTGTCAAAGTCAAAAATTAAGAGAAGACTTCACCAGAGTAAATACAGAGGGTTCACCACAAGATGTAAACCATTGGTGAGTCTCAAAAACAGGAAGACCAGATTAGAGTTTGCCAAAAACAGCTAAAAGAGCCTGTACAGTTCTGGAACAACATCCTATGGACAGATGAGACCAAGATCAACTTGTACCAGAATGATGGGAAGAGAAGAGTATGGAGAAGGGAAGGAACTGCTCATGATCCAAAGCATAACACCTCATCAGTGAAGCACGGTGGAGGTAGTGTTATGGCGTGGGCATGTATGGCTGCCAATGGAACTGGTTCCCTTGTATTTATCGATGATGTGACTGCTGACAAAAGCAGTAGGATGAATTCTGAAGTGTTTCTGGCAATATTATCTGCTCAGATTCAGCCAAATGCTTCAGAACTCATAGGACGGCGCTTCACAGTGCAGATGGACAATGGCCCGAAGCATACTGCGAAAGCAACCAAAAAGTTTTTTAAGGCAAAGAAGTGGAATGTTCTGCAATGGCCAAGTCAATCACTTGACCTAAATCCAATTGAGCATGCATTTCACTTGCTAAAGACAAAACTGAAGGGAAAATGCCCCAAGAACAAGCAGGAACTGAAGACAGTTGCAGTAGAGGCCTGGCAGAGCATCACCAGGGACGAAACCCAGCGTCTGGTGATGTCTATGGGTTCCAGACTTCAGGCTGTCATTGACTGCAAAGGATTTGCAACCAAGTATTAAAAGTGACAATTAGATTTATGATTATGTTAGTTTGTCCAATTATTTTTGGTCCCTTAAAAAGGGGGGGGGCACATATAAAATGTGTTGTAATTCCTACACCGTTCACCTGATTTGGATGTAAATACCCTGAAATTAAAGCTGAAAGTCTGCACTTAAAGCACATCTTGATTGTTTCATTTCAAATCCATTGTGGTTGTATACAGAGCCAAAATGATGAAAATTGTGTCAATGTCCAAATATTTATGGACCTAACTGTAAGGTTTTGCGTGAGAATAGGTTGAAATGCGTGAGTCACACGGCGAATGCGTGAGACTTGTACAATGTATATTTACAGGTTTTACAGTTTGTGCATGCAAAGGTTCAAAATGTGTTTACACATTCCCTTGTCTTCCAAAAGGCATCACATGTGGTCTACTGCAGCCACTGAGTAAGGACGTGATGGTCCAATTCGAATTTGTATGCTTTCAGACTTCCTCTTTGTTGATTAAGACAATCTGGTTAGATCTGTGGGTTCTGTATTTAAGACAGTCATCTTCAACTTCTTGAAGACTTTATTCCCATGCACTAGGCTTGTAGATTTGGAGTTTTGTTCACTATACGAACTCCGGTGGATTTCATTTTCATTGTAACTGACTTTATTAACGATTTGTGTAAATCAGGTGATGAGTATATCACTTTCAAGCCCTCCAATAATACATGGTGATTTGTTTTCCAGAGAGAACACAGAGGGGTTGCCGAACAATGTAAAACAATGCAAAAGCACATTCTTGATTGATAACACTCAAAGAAATGGCAGGCATACAGCATGGCAATGAGGAGTGTGTGTGTGTGTGTGTGTGGGGGGGGATGACCAAGAAACTGACCCTGTTCTCAAATCTGTATCCAGGCGGTAGAGTGTCTTCTCTGACCCCACACAACATGGCATCTTCTGCTGTCAAGCCATGCTGTGATACATGCAGCACACACCGTTAAGCACTCTGCCATGACACATGACACACATGCTGTCTAACAATGAAGAAACACTCATAACCTTACATACTTTCATATGCATGCACACACACACACACACACACACACTTTCACAAACACGCTCAGTAACATACACACACTGGACACATTCACACGTGCTCTACCTCTTTGACCTCAGGACCAGTATATTTGGGTGGGGCTGGGTGGGCGACAGAGTCTAATGATGGCAAAATGGCAGCCAAGGCATCAAAAGGGTCCACTTCAGGTGCCTACACACATGCAGTATATCTCAAAACTCAAGCAGCACTACATCCAGCCATTACTTTTGTAGCATCAGCGCAAGAGTGTAAATTGCAGCATCAGCACAACAGAGCTTTAGACAGAAGAAATATAGGGACTTGGTTACCTCTTTGGATGCCTTCGTTCCTGGGGGCCCAACTTCTACCTGTACCTAGGAACCAGACCAGGACAGTGAATAACGTAGTACTATACATGTTTGTGTACAGTATGTAGTCGTAATACACTGTACACTCAACAAAAAATATCACAACATGTACTGTATAGTGTTGGTCCCATATTTCAGTGGCTGAAATATATATCACAGAAAAGTAGGCACAAAAGCACAGGGTGCTGTTCATTTTAGTAAGCAGGGTGTTTTCCTTTAGAGTGCATGTCCACAACAATCCATGTACATGTCCACAACAATCCTCCTCCAGATTGCTTCACAAAACTCCCTCCTCTGTCAGGAGATAACTTAACACCAAATTGTCAAACCACCTCTACCTTAGTTGTTTTCACATCTGTTTTCCCCTTCACAGAGGCACTCCCATCCACACTGGCAGCTTCAGCGGGCTTTGACACTTTAGCCGGATCAATTTTAGCTGAGTCAACTTTTTTCGCCGGGTCTGGTGCACTCTATAAAACGCAGGATGGTTGACGGCATTAGACCCAACACATTACATGACTCGGAGTGGTCATTTTGTTTGTTCAAGATCATAGTTATTGTATTTCTTCTCCTGCACTCTTGGTTAAGATGAAAGATATGTGGAAAGTCTAAAGCGTACACCTGTGTTTGTTATTTGGATGTGACGGTTTAGCAAACTGATCCACCACTTAGTTTGAAAAGAGAGGGCACTGTTAACAAGAAAATATATGGGCTGAACATGTACAGTAGCTCACCACCCTAAACTGGCAGAGAAGCAAACCTGAAACCTGACAGGAGCAGGTTATTTTTAAAGGCAGAGGTGGTAGAAAAAATTATATGAGTGTGAGCCCAAGTATGACAAGTGATGATGTCCATGAAGTTCTCTGGCAGCAGGAATCGGGAGTCAACAAGTCCCTTTTAAGTGTCTGACACTTCCAAATCAGAAGCAGCCCAAAGTCACCTCAAAAAGGAAGAACAAAAGCGTAACGCCACGTGAAAGTCTGGAAGAGGACGAAGGAAAACGAGAATAAAGAGAATGAAAAAAAATATACAGGAATGGGAAAATGTGTCCAAACTTTTGACTGGTACTGTATATGAAAAAAAAGAAGCTTTGCACCTTCATACCATAGGCATTTTGGACCAAAAGACTTCAAATACAAAGTCACCCAAGAAATTACAGTGGAGTGAGGTCAAAAGATCCAGGGCAGATAAGAGGAAACCCCCAAGTCGGAAACACCCCTCATATCATATTAATACTGCTGTCTCAAGTCTACCTTGACCGTCTGTTTTGGAGAGTCAGTAGGCTTTGGCTTGGTTGTTTCAGCTTTCACGGTTGCGGCCGCTCCTGCTGAGCTGGCTGTTCCAGCCGAGGTGGTGGGAGCTTTGGCCTGAGAGACAGGTGCAGTCTACAACCAAGAACCAACATGTCAGCACTCCAAACTTGTATACAATAAACAGACAGAAGAGCACATTCAAAGCACATCTCAATTCCAATATGTGCAAACACGCGTTCATACGCATTTTACTCATGGAGGTAAGAAGTTAGTCATTTAGTTTGAGGTGGAAGGATTGTCAAAACTCAGCATACGATGTATTTGCCATGAAACACAGATCTATCCGAAGTTCCCCCTCCCTGTTAAGAGAATGGAGAGTACCAAATCTTTGGTGCATTTCTGTAGATCTGTGTTTATAGACAACTTACATCTAGACTTAACAGTCCTTCAGCTGTCACAAAGGGGTCAGGGGAAGAAACATGGAAATCTATATTCAGCACATTCAGCTGGCTATATGTTAATAGGGTTACCTTGAGGATTTCTTTAGGACTGCCTCCGGTCATATCAATAATTGTAGCACCTGCTACCCCGGTGTTAGGAGAGACAAATGAAGTCTACAAACCAAGATGAAGGCGTGGAAAATGTTAAGAGGGTGTGGTTCACAGAATAGACACAGAATAAATGAACTATTCCCTTTGCAAGTGGAGTGTTCACCACATTCCCAAAGGCCACAGCAGAAGGCCATTTTTCTGATGGAATAGCGTGGCAAACAAATGCAAGTGTGTCATAGGTCAAGATGGCAGACTGAAAGTGGAGGTGACTGAGGGAAGCAGTGGAAGATGGGCACGATGAGAAGAACAAACAGACATAAACCTATCATACACCAGGAGCAAAGTGGAGTCAAGAAAGTGAAGGCCAAGACATCTGTTAGACATGCCACCATAAGCCACCACCACTACAAGCACCAGTACTACAGTCTCTTGTTAGACCCAATCTTGTCTTTCTGTCTCTACCTCCGGCTTGACTACGGCAATCCCTTTCTGTGTCACCCCTGCAGAGGTAAACACTTTGACATCACTTCCTGTGGTAGTGCCCGTTGTCGTGGTTACTCCTGGCTTTGTAGCCATGGTTGATGCTGCAGATGTAACAGGTGTCTTCTGTAATATAACAAGTTATTACTAAGTTGTTTACCATTTATATTTAAACACCACTAAATAACATAGCCAAAGTGTTCTGTCTCAAACTCAAAGACAACTAATCAAAAAATATGAGATTTTTTATATTACTCAGTACGTAAACAAACAGTACACAGGACGAAGTAAGCAAACACACGTCTTACAATCAAAACTTACTCTGGGTCTCAGGGATTAAGGGCAGAAGGAGAGATACCCAGAGGTCATCAATCATAGCTCCTGGGGGTGTTGCTTCGATAAATAACTTCTTTAACCCCACTTAAATTAACCTTGTATCGGTATGTGAGACCATAACACATGAGTGGGCCCCTAAAGACCGGTTGTAACCCTGGTCCAGAAAATAAATCTGTCGTTCTTTATATGCTTCCATCTCTGACTTGATCTTAGTGAAAGTAAGTGGAGAAACTAGGTTAAGTCTTTGAATAGGACCATAAGATAGCACTACAAGGGTAACACAAAACTAACATACAAGAACACAGTCAATGAAACCACTTCCTTGTTGACTCCTTGTAGAAAAGAACACAATTAACAGAAATCTCTTTATTACTGTTTTACCTCAAACTATCATAATGTACTCTTACATTGGAGATGTCCTTAACAAAACATGCTATGCTGACAGTATACACCTCATACCGCTTCATAGTACTCATAGCCTCTTTTAGCATACTCTCTCATGTCCAACCAAAACCTAACAATAGTCAAGGCACCAAAATAGGTGACATTCGAAACATGAATATGCCTCCCTGAGGTTGGCATCTCTGCCAAATGTCATTGCTTGGGTTGTGGGCACAGGAAAGAGATCCACTCAAATAGTTGTGAACAAGAAATACCTGCTTGATGGATACATATATTGTGTGAAGACATTGTGCATATAGTTACAATTTATTCAGTGAAAGCAGAGCAGCATTTGGTTTTGTTAGATCAACACAACTTAAAGTATACATTTTCTTCATTGTTTCTTATTTTTAATTGGATGAGCTATTGTATTACACATCAAATACTGGCGGCACACTTAAATCTTAGTGATGTAATGCTACATCAGTAGGTCATTTGCATAGAATGAACATTGTACAACTGTGCACAGTTTTGCTTTTGTAAATTGATTACATTTGCTAAAGCTTTGTTCTTTGACTTGAGAACCAATTAACTAATCAAAGGTTCTGTGAGTAATCAACCATTAACACAAATTTTCAGGAAGTAAAAGGAAGTTAACATGTTACATGTTTTCCTCATCATGATGGTACAATTTGGTATATCAATAAAACATAACAAATATTATGCAATCATTTCCATTCTGAACTTGAACACATCAAACATCAAAGGACGGAAATTACACAAACTATGGCCAGCTCTTCCTACTATTGTTCCAGACCTACAATGATTTTTTTTAAACACGTCCTTTAAAGTTGGGTGTAAACTATCATTGCCTTGAGTGGGAGGAAGCAGAGATGCAACTTAAGGATCCCAACCCTCCATTTACACTTCTTTAAGGTGTTATGGTAATAGAACTCTAAGCACCAATCAACAAAAACAGGAAGTAAATTAGCTATTCAAAACACTGTCTAAAGAAGAGGGTCAGAGGTAAACTACACTGGATGCAAGAATGGACCTTGGGACTTGAACGTGGACAGGATCAAGTTGGAAGAAAATAAAGGAATGCACACATAAAAGAAGGGTGGGATGGAAACTGGACACATTAAGATGTGAGACCTGGAGAACAAGACAAAGGATGCGAAATACAAGATCTGAGAGAGAAGGGGGAACTGTGTGAAGTAGTTTACCATACCTCAAACTGAGCTGGTTTCATGGAGGAGACCTGTGCCGCCGGGGCTGGTGGGGCATGTTTGGGTTGCGACTAGAGGGTACCAGAGAGATGGAGAGAAAAAGAGATCAAGTTGAGTCAAGACAATCACGTATTAGATTTGAGCATTTATTGATACCATGACATGGAAATAGGTTTGACTTTGGCGGAGTGGATGATTCTAAGGGAAGCGCTCCCTGCCTAGTCGATGCGGCACATACAAACATGACATGAGGCAGAGAGCAATAGAGATATAATCCCCCTGATGGATAGACTATACAGACAGCATGGGGGAGAAGGGGATGGTGGCAGCAGCACTGATCATACAACAACCGGGGGTGATTGTGTGCGTATCCGGGCAGCCTTTTAATGCCGTCTTATCAGACATGGCCCAATGGGCTTGTGCTGGCTAACACAGGTGTGGTAATGAGTGGATGACGCGCGCTGCCCGATTGCCATGCCTGAACTAGCATCGCTCATCTATTAAAAACAGCCAATGAAGATAGGTCAAAATATCTCTGAGTATTTGAGATCTTTATGCATGATCTTGGCAAGAAAAGTGGAAGCAAGAAAAGGAATGATACAATCATCATTTATTTTAAAAAGAACTAGTCATGCCACTCAATTTAACAGGTAAATAATCTGCTGACTAAGACTTGGACTCAACTCACACATTTTGCAACACAAAACTGGGAAAAAGAACTAGCATCTCAGCTTCCAACTATCACTAAGCACAAGGTACCCATAGTTGCTAAGCTTCTCTATTGATAAGATACCAGCATTTGCAGTATTTCACTCTATCACCAGCCACAAAGAGAGCAGTCCATGTGTATTGCTAAATGACTGAAACACAGTACATTGAGAGATGGGAAAGTGTGTATCTTTCTATAGAGTTAGCAGTAGTTGGGACAGTGTTTACATTTTTGTTGTTATGTGATAACCAAAAGACTACAGTCAATGCATACACCGAACTATTCCATTTCAGTGTTCAGTCTACATCAACTAGGAGATTCCAAATTCCAGATTTGTGGCATGTATATATGAGAGACAAAAAGACAGACACACCCAGAGAGAGATACATAGAGAGACACGGGAGACAGACACACAGAAACAGACTGACAAACAGAGATAAACTCACACAGAGAGATACAGAGAGAGACATACACACACAGAGAGAGATACAGAGAGAGACATACACACAGAGAGATACAGAGAGAGACATACACAGAGAGAGAAAGATACAGAGAGACATACACACACAGAGATACAGAGAGAGACATACACACAGAGAGAGAGAGATACAGAGAGAGACATACACACACACACACACACAGAGAGAGACATACAGAGAGAGAGAGATACAGAGAGAAACACACACACACACAGAGAGAGAGAGAGCGAGATACAGAGAGACATACACACAGAGAGAGAGAGAGATACAGAGAGAGAGACATACAGAGAGAGAGATACAGAGACATACAGAGAGAGATACAGAGAGAGATACAGAGAGACTTACAAACATAGAGATACAGAGAGAGACATACACACAGAGAGAGAAACAAACAAAACACATATATATATATATGTAGATATATATATACACACAAACAAATAGTTTACATAAGCTTGGTTGTGTTTTGTTTGTTTCTCTCTCTGTGTGTATGTCTCTCTCTGTATCTCTCTCTCTCTATGTTTGTAAGTCTCTCTGTATCTCTCTCTCTCTATGTTTGTAAGTCTCTCTGTATCTCTCTCTGTATGTCTCTGTATCTCTCTCTGTATGTCTCTGTATCTCTCTCTGTATGTCTCTGTATCTCTCTCTGTATGTCTCTCTGTATCTCTGTCTGTATCTCTGTCTGTATCTCTGTCTGTATCTCTGTCTGTATCTCTGTCTGTATCTCTCTCGTCTCTCTCTCTCTCTCTCTCCTCTCTCTCTCTCTCTCTCTCTCTCTCTCTCTCTCTCTCTCTCCGTCTCTCTCTCTCTCTCTCTCTCTTCTCTCTCCTCTCTCTCTCTCTCTCCTCTCTCTCTCTCTCTCTCTCTCTCTCTCTCTCTCTCTCTCTCTCTCTCTCTCTCTCTCTCTCTCTCTCTCTCTCTCTCTCTCTCTCTCTCTCTCTCTCTCTCTCTCTCTCTCTCTCTCTCTCTCTCTCTCTCTCTCTCTCTCTCTCTCTCTCTCTCTCTCTCTCTCTCTCTCTCTCTCTCTCTCTCTCTCTCTCTATATATATATATGTAGATCTACATATATATATAGAGAGAGAGAGATACAGACGTATCATATATATCTACAGAGGCAATGAAGATATATCACTATATGATAGGTGTCCTGTAGACCTGGATAGTATACTCAATTAAAGTATACTATCCAGTACACTAAATCTAAAAAATTACTAATGTCTTGATTGTATCAGTTACCAAAGATGTTTCTTGACTCAACTGCTGAAGGGTTCCTAAAGGACAAAACTCATAAGTTTTCCCATTGTGTAACATTCTAAGAGGGAGGAAGGTGATGACATGACATGTCATAGAAGTCAAATGAGTCAAATAAGTAAATGACCCCTAGGTCAATCCTAATAAAAAATAGTCAATCTCAATTCTAATGGTTTTACAATGTGTCCCACATATTACCAAATTAAATGTTTATAAAAACAAAACAAGGAAAATATTAAAAAGAAAAAGTAATAGACAAAGCCTAAAATACAGAAAGAATTAAGGAGGAATTTCTTGAAATCAGGCCCTGTTCAAAATGGCCTTAGGGTGGAAGTGGGGTGGGGCAAATGAGCAGGCTGAAAGTGCCACTAAAAAAACATGTGTCATGCTGCTCCTGCTTCTTCTGTGTAAATACTGATCGCCGCTAGGCAACGAAACACACACTGTCGCCAAACAAAATGAAGAAAGAGAAGGAAAACCGGTATGGTACAGAGTATGCTTAATTTTACTGGACTCATCTTGATATAAAACCAATCCTACGTGGTTTAGCTTGTTGAGAATGTAAAGAGAGAACATAAAGAGAGACACAGAGAGAGAGAGAGAAATAGAGTAAAGTTAATGTATTAAAGAAGTGACCATTACACAGTGAACCACACATGGTGCATATTTTGGATGTTCGTGCCATTACACAAATAAAACAACACAGATAAACAAAGATGTTCATCACCAAAGTGTGGTCTCATAGCTAACATGACATGGTGTCCACCCCAAATAAAAAAAGAACACACTCCGTCCATAACAGGTTGAGAAAGCACCCAAGGTGAATCACCCAGCCCATTATTTAACCCTTGTGTTATCTTCGGGTCATTCTGACCCATCAGTCATTGTGACCCACCGTCGTATTGCGACAGATTTACCGCATACAAAGACAAAGTGAAGCATTTTCTTTTAACCGTTGGGCTGTCTCAGACCCCCCACATTGCAAAGGTTAAAAGAAAATTATTTTAATTTGTTTTTGTATTGGGTAAAATTGGGTAAACACAACGATGGTTCGTTATGAACCTTTGGGTCATGTGACCCGAAGGCAGCACGAGGGTTAAAACAGCCAACTAAACAGTCAATCCTATGGCATACAGTCCATTAAAAACATTCAATACCATCCTTGATCATTTAAGGCAGTTCCCAAGGGCAGCAAGCATGATGTCATGTAGTGACAACATATTTCCATTGACTCAAGAATATAATGACTCTTTGTCAATAGAGGTTGTCAGAAGAGGATAATGTCAGCCATGTGGTTATCAAACAAATCCTTTGCTACAGTACTTCTGTTCCTCTTATAATAAGCAAGTCATTAACATTAATGATGAAAACAAAGATGTACATCTGCCGTTACTGGGAAATGTAACACAACAGGTCTAGCTGTCACTATTTAACGGGTCATCAATGTTGTTCACTAAACTTTTGAGATTTGCAAAACACACACCCCAGAAATTGCTCCAAAACCATGCAACCAATGGGAAAATTTAGGTTTCTCTATTAAACTGACCATTATCAGGAAACTCTCTCTCTCACACACACACACACACCTTTGCGTTGAGAGTCTCTCTGTAAAGAATGCTATAACTGTCTCCTAACCTGTCTCTCCAATATAATTGCTACATACCAGCATTCCACAAGCAAGTCTTAGTTACCAAGTATGTAAGAGGCTAAACCAAGATGCGACCAACCATGACTGGTCCATGTTTGCAGTCAACAAACTCAAAGTAGACTATTTATTTTGCACTTGCATAGTTTGTACCTGGCTGAATTGAGGTCTGGGACAAGGAATAGGGCGATAGTTACCGCGTGTCTGTTTTACAGGAAGGAAAGAATATTTGTTGCAGGATATTACTTCAAACATATGAACATGATGCATGGCTACACAAGCACAAAAAACAAAGAGAGAAAATCACACACAGGCTACTTCACAATGTATGCAGGTGCACGTAAATAAATGAGTACATTAGGCCTACTGCGTGATGAGGGATTAGGAAAATCCTTTTCATCAAATCATTACTGACTCGGGAAAACGTATTTTGCTGCGACCAACATCTCTAACCTCCAACTAACTATAGGTCCCACTAACCGATAATAATAATCCATTGTTTAGATTGTAAACCAGTGACAGCATATATTAATGCACGAATATATATATTTTTTAAGTTTAGCCGTGAACAATTAAAGTGGCACAGCTTTTGATTATTTTGTTCATCATTCAGAGGGTACAGCACCCAACTGACACAAGTGGACAAAACAAAACATGGTTAACAATGTAGTGAGTGGCTCATTATGACTAACAATCACTCCACCAGATGCGAACATTTTCTAATTTGTCTTTGAATTGAATTTACATGTTAATTAAGTGGATTTGCATGTACGGCTACATTGACTTTGTTTGCTAACTAAAGCAAATTTGTTCATCATTAGAACTCAACAAATCATTGAACGTTTGTTCAGACAGCACAACCGCGCCACATTGACGCAAATGATAGAAAATAATTTTAAAGAAAACTATTTGTTTGAATGAGATTCAAAGAACCGAGTCAACATAGCGATCCGAATTTAACATAAATGTAACAATGCCAAGTTAACATTTGGCCTACACAGCAAAAGCCACAATACAAACTGCACCAACAGACACAGCGGTTCATGAAAACACACAGATCTACTCACATGCTCAGGGGCATGCGCACTTACACGCACACAAAATATACAATAATGTTAAGACACGAACACGCGGGGGGACGCACAAACAGAGCACACACACAACTAGACAAAAATGACCGCGCCTACACGATACACACGTTGTCAATAAACCTAGACTTCGGTTGCCATCCACAGTGTCAACCAGTGAAGAATAGGATTCAGGACTCAGTCCCAGCCATATATATCTATGGTCCCAGCTGCTTTACTTCCCACTATGCTTATCGGGTTGACATTGTTTCCGGGAAATCCGTATGTAAATGTAAGGCATCCACCGGTATCTACGACTAAAACGTGGCACTCCAAACCTTGTCATGGCAAGAGAGCTTAACTACTAGGCTATAGTCCTACCCCACTTTTTCAAACATTTACTTCAAGCAAACATTTGTGGTTTGATATTGTGGTTATTTGTAGCCAACATTTTAAACAGTGGCTGTCTACAACACTGGAAACATTTCGATTTATTTCCGTTTTAATTTGGCCACACCCTTGGAGACATTCTTATCAAATAGGTGTCTAAAAACATCAAAGCTCATCTGAAACTATGCCAGCATGCAGCATTTTACAGGCCATACAGCAGACAAAATATGCCTGGCAAGCTGCTGTCCCATATATACAGAATTTCTAAAAAGCATGGTTGTCATTTGGGAATACAATTATTTTATTTAAGATGAAGTAGGAGCCTAGTCAACAAAATAAGCTGTTTTGATGTCTCTGAGCAGGCAAGCAGAAGCTGACTAATACTGAGCCCCACCCCACCAACTATGAACAGACGATTTGAAATGGGTGGATAAATGCTATAACGCTACCTTTAGTTACAATGTTAAAGAGTTAACCAAATGTGGTATGACATAATGACTGAATAGGTTGTCGTTACATGAAAAAAGGCACAGTAGGTTCTCAGACCGTACATCTAGTACTGGAATGTAACACCAAAATAGATAAAAACAAGGTATTTGCTTGTAGCTAGCTAGAAAGCTAATGCTAGTAGTTTTGTCTATGAAAATAAACAACTGCACCCAGCTTGGAATAGTTGGACAACATGTAACATAACTAGAAATAGAGGTGTACAATTATTGGCTGCATAGTTGATAGATGACTTTCACAAGTAACATGCAAAACTGAGAGTATGTGTGCTTCCAATTTGAATGTGGCTGGAACTAGGTTAACTTGCTACAGTACCCTTTCTGAGTTGCTGTATCATCACTGTACAGCAGCATTCTGATGATATCAAAAATGTTAATTCCTAGACCCCACAGGGTAGCCCCTTTTCATGTGTTAACGATCCTAAATAGCATGTGGAGTAAACCTCCTTGGCGTTAAGTTTGACAAGTTTTAAGAGACTTGGCTTGTTCATGAGGAAAACAGTGCTGATCTCAGCTGACTGACCTACACTGTAGGTCTCAACTGAAAACACAGCACAGCTAATCTGGAGGTCTGCATATGCAAGATAAATCTTAGTAAATACCACAGTCCTTTCTTTCAACTGTTATTTAAAAGACTGGCAGAGTTGCCAATGGAGAGGAAAACTTAAAACGCAGACACAAATACACACACTCGTACATTCAGAAGCTGTATCAATGTACATACCATCAGTTTGTTTGTGCGTGTCCTTTTTATAATAGTATATTCCAAGATGACCTAAAGCAAGATTACCTTAGATTCTCTCTGTAGGAGCACTGAAGTCTATATGTGTCACACACACTCATACATATGCACACGTTCATACACAAATAAAAACACACACACACACCCTGCTCCTCCCACTGGAAGTAACTCAACAAAGCAGTACTGCTCTAGCTCCTCCCTTTCCTCCACTGCGCAATGAAGCAGCCAGGACACGATTGGCCGGAAAGAGGCTCTGTGACCACCTCCTTCTCATTGCTAGCCAAGAAAAATCAACAAGACCAGTCAGTTTCCATGTGTGAAGGAAACTTTAGGCTGGGCTTTAGAGAATACATGTGGGCAGGGAGAAGTTATGACGCTAGAACACTGGCATAGGACAAAGGGAGCGTGGTTGTAGACTTTCTACGGGACGTGCCGGCCAGTCGGCCAAAGATATCGATTTGATTGATTGATTTGTCTGGGGAGGTTTACAAACGCATGGCTGGGCAGAAGCTGATCTTCTTCTGCAGGCCTGTTTGGCAGGGCTCGGGCGTGTCTGAGAGACTCACTGCTTAGGAATGTGGGCCGCAGAGCAACTCAGTGAGACAACAGTGCAAGGAAAGAAGGAGAGAGATTGATGCAGACGGTATAAAAGAGAAAGCGTCATTCTGCCTCTAGCCCAAACCACACCCTTTATAGAAAGAAGGAGAGTTAGATGGAGGTTGAGGAAGGAGAGTGATGAGAGAGGGAGGGCGGTAGTGGAAAAAAGAGAGCAAAGAGAAAGAGATAAAGGGAGCAAGGAGAGAGGGAGGAAATGAAAGAGACTAAAACAGAGCAACTATGCGCCTGGAAATACAAGCTTCGGCATGTTTTCTCTCCACCAAAATAGTTTTCAAAGCAGAAAAATAAGTGCCAAAATGTAGCTTGATGATTCTAATTGGGGAGGTTACTGAGGTTTTGGCATACCTGTATACATGATGGACACAAGGCTTCAATTAAACAGATTTATTAAAATCTCTATTTAAAATGGTTTCATGCCTAGAATAAATTCAAACTGGTTTGACTCAGATGGTGTTTTCACAATATGAAAAGATAGTATATCTCTGACATTAAAGAGAAGGAATTTCATCCTAGAAATAGAAAATGTGCACCCCCTACTGTTGAAAAGTAGGGGGTGCTGTAGCATTTAAAAAAAGTTGTTGGAATGTCCAAATGAGCATTCTTGTAAGCCTGGGTCAATTACCATATGCAATTAATGGGTTAACTTGTTTTCTTTTACCCAGTGCAATAACAACCAGTAGTATTTCCTGTGAGGCATATCAAATGCACCTTATCACAAATTCCTTGCACTATATCTGATTGTTCCAGGCCTGTAATGTATAATTTTACACTTCTCTGCTTCTCCCAAACAATGCTTTACCTCTTAAATTTCCAATGTAACTAAAACTCATTGATGAGTGGCAAATGGTAATCCATACTTTTCCAGTTCAAGTCATTAAACCTAATTTAATGTATTACCTTATAGTCTAACTTCATTTGAGAATACCATTTTCAGATCTTTAGAATCGGAATACACCACAAAGGTCAGACTGCTGACTAACTACATTTCACATTGACAGTTTACCACCTTTAGAACATGCTGCATCAGAACATGGGTGTAATCACACTGGGAGAACTTGTTTTGTGTGGTACGTTTTGCACTGAGACATTTAAAACCATGAGAGGGTACATTAGCAAAACTCATGCTGTGAACTAATTAATATCCTGAAAAGGAGAATACCGGTGAGAGACAAGGTGAGACATGGTTTGTATCTTTGCCTGGTAGCTCACATCCCTCCCTTTTTCTGACAACTGGATAACACAGTAAAAGAACACACAGATAAAGTAATGCTTCCTCAAATGAATTATAAAAAAACAACTGTTAATCTGGAAATTCTTTGACATTCGCCAAACATGAACTAAGCTTTGTTAACAGTGCATTTAATGGTTGTCCACTACTGTGGGAGAGTTACTTGTCCACTAAAGTGAGAGAGTTATAAAGTCATATTAATGGACTTGTGGAATGTGACCCGCAAGTTGTCTCTCCAGAATGGTTCCTGCATTCCTCCAACCAAAATCGCATTCATCAAAAATATCCTAAAAAGGCAAACCACAGTAACCAATGGTTCCTTCACATTTGCTATTTGGTAACTCTTATCTCTCCTGACAACATCGATCTAAACCAGAGCCAGAGCTAAGCCGTGCTCCACCCATCCCAGGGGAACAGACCAATCCAATGTCTGGCCTCGAGGTTGGAACAAACCAGTCCTGGTGGGATGGTTCTGATAAGAAGTGGCATTTTTGAGGTTTTATGAGGCAAGCGTAAATTATTGTACTCCTAAAGATGAACTTTGATGCGGCAATAGCTTATTGAGTGTCTTTAAAACAATCAACCATATTGTACTCTTGACAACTTGATTAATCCATAATGTCAATGTTCCTAGCCTTTGTCTGACAGCAAATGCTTATGCAAGGGATTCTGATTCAGGTGTGGTTTAGAATAGTAAGTAAGTATAGTAAGTATCCAATTAGGATAAAAAATACAGTGTGTATGTGTGTGTGTGTGTGTGGGGGGGGGGGAGGGCTTCAGAACATTTGTGCCTCATGACAAACTTATTGAGATTCATTTGAAATGAATTGGTTAAAAAGAAGAACAGACTCTGCCTAGCACTAGAAGGCTGAGCTTGCCCAAACAATGGAAACAAGTTGCCATCAGCTAAATGTTGGTACAAGAATCATGGCATGTACAAGGGGTTTGATGCATTGTAAATAATAACTAGAGAGGGTACAATTTCTGGGGAAATTGTAGGGTGTGCTTGCTTGCGTCGGTTGCACAGGGGTCCGTTTTTGAATGACATTTTTAAAACTGATATTTCTGTATATTTTATATAAAAATGCATACTTATTATTTATAAAGATTACATAGATTTAAAAGCATTTTTTTTTTGCTGCTCATTTACAACTGAAAATACGAGTGAAGTGTAGAATGAAATAGATCTTCTCATTTCCCCTGCAAAAGGCATCCTCATCGTTGAATCAAAACGAATACATTTCGCAGACCGGTGTAAAAATTGACCTAATCTCTATGACGTAAACGTCCTTTTAAGTTTTTCCCTTCTCGTGATATTTTAAGGCATTTAGCCTACTCATATTGCATTCATTCATGAATAAAGAACCCCCTTTGAAGATTATTCTACGTTACCGGCAGTAGAAGATTGAATCGCGATTCAAACAGTACCATCTTCTAACTGAAAATATGCCCCCAAAAACGTAAATAAGCTTGACATTTATTTAGTGGAAAATCGCTTTCATAAAAAGCTCACTGGTAGCGATCATTGTCAGTAACAACGCAAAGTGCGATATAGCCCTGTGTGGAGAAGCTGCCCCGGTAAATTGTACTACTTCAGTACAGTAGACTACTGCTGTGTTCGTCTTGGTAGCGATTGCGTTGGTTGAATTGGATTTAACGTTCCGTTGTACGGTTTAGGCTGAAATTAATTATTTTCACGAACAGATTGACAAAGTTTAGGCTGTGGCAATGAAGTTAAGGTTAGCAGTTAGATAGACTTTTGATTTAAGTAAGGGGAGTGCCGAACATGTTCTGTCGCCGTTTGACTTCCTACAGCTGTGTAGATGTTTTTGTAGTGTCTCGCGTAGGCCACAGCGTTGCAGTGAGCAACACTGGTTTGAAACCACAGGTAATGATAATTTCACCCACAAATCCTTTACTTGTAATGTAATGTCATAATAAATCCTACAACGAAAATGTATTTGTGAGGAATGTTTATTTTAAAGATTGAAAACAGATGCATCATAGACCACTGTAGTATGTGTTGCCCGGGCAACAGAGGTTAATGTCATGATGCTAATGCTTCAGTGAAATAGTAGACTACCGTTTCCAAAAGTAGATGTGGGCCTACTTCCTTAATAATATCAGCTAATATTGTACATTACATTTTATAATTGTGTTTCACATCACAAAGTAAAATGAGTAAATAGTTATCACCATGGCCTCTTTGCTTGTGGCGTTTCTGCAGCTGCCTTGCAGTAAAGCTATAGTTAGCCTAGCTATCCCCCAAGTTAACAGACGTGAAACGAATGTTCTGCTACAGGTAGTCACGCGTGTTTTCGTGACGTTAGTGACGTAGTGACGTTAGTAACGTCAGTGACTGTGGCTAGCAAATTAGCCACCGTTAGCTTCACTTTTCACCACAAAAACGCAATTTCTACTTAAACCATGCAACGGAACTTAAATAAAAATACAACCAACGTAATCGCTACCAAGACGAACCCTTTGACACCGCCGTTGTGTATGTAGTCCAAATATTGACTGATCCTTAGGGGGGTGAAAATAAACAATAATAAATAATATATATGTGAGAGAACAAAGGTTGTGCCCTTGCCGAAGGCAAAGCACACCCAACTATCTACCTGGCTTAATGACCACCGTAAATACACACACAGTCATGAGGTCATGTAGGCCCTTACTTTGAAGAACAAGCATGCACACACACATACACATTTACTGTACTAATTCTGTCTCACTGAGGGCCTCGTACGCAGTGGCGGCTGGGAAGCCCCCGCAGCCCCCGAAAGGCGGGGGGGCCCCCCACTTCCTAAGGGCCCCGCCCTGCATATCAAAAAACAGACTGGGCCTATATAAAAATATATATATATATATAAAAAACAAGGAAAACTCTTTGAGGGCGCTCATTGAGAGCCCCAAGTTTCAACTGCCAGGTAAAGGAATTCCGTAATGTAGGCAACGTAACAGATCTAAATAGGCTAAATAGTCTAAAAATCCCTGAATCTGGCAACAATGGCTTTTGCGTATCTTACGTGCCTTTTGGGCCATTACGCCTATTGAATGCGCACATTTCAAAAATACTAATCATTAGGCTACGTGCTAGATGACGGTAGAGACATGAGTAAAAGAAAATATGCACGCGGTGCTCAAAAGCGCAATAACTGTTGTCTGAACAAGCTCGAGCAAAACACCCGAAGATTACACACTTATTTAGACCAGCCAGAGAATAATATTATCAACATCTCCAGACGAAACACTACCGCAGCCGCAGGTAGCTAGCAGCAGCACGTCTTCACCAGCAACCAACAATAAATATACTTGCTTAGCCTACTTATTGGCAAGAATAAATGTTTTCCTTTCCTCCATTGATTGTGTGTTATTTCGGCGATGCTATCCTTGGTGCTGAACTATCAGAAGGCTAGTGCTGTCTTTGGTTTAAACAATGACAAATGTGTGGCGGCCTGCGGAAACCCTTCACATCGTGAACATTTGGGTCTTTCTGGGTATTATACATATTTGGAAACTACAAACTATCCTGAATACAAATCTGTTTAAATAACTCAGATATCTTTATCACAACTGAAGTTACATAATTTTAAAGTTGACCTGTGTCAATAAAGTGATAAGCGAGAAAATTGCATTCCACTCCGTTTCATTCTAATTCTGTGGCGAATATGGAAAGGAAATCCTTTTGTTCGTAATCACGTTGTGAATGTAAATGTCAGTTTAAGTATAGGCTACATTAATAACTTCTCAGCAAGTTATTTTTTGAAGTTTAACAGCCTGACTTCATTGATCAGTTGTTTGGGGCTGCTGCAGCACTCAAAAGAGCAAGCAAACTGAGCATTTGATTTGAAATGGCTTGGAAATCTTGCTATAGCTGACATGTCCAAAAAACGTTGAAATTAACAGTTTTTCAGAAGCTATACTTTTTGTACATTACAATTAAGTTTACGGTGTTAACTATAGAAAACAGAAAAAAAAAATCGATCTTTTATGGCTTATAGCCAACAATGAGCGGCCGCGACATCCGACGGGTTTCTGCAGGACGCCACACAAATAGGCTGCTATTATGATTTTATTATTTTTAAACTTTTTTATTTCTCTCACATTGGTGAATATATGCTATATTTAAAGGTAGACAGCAATGTATAAGATAGTATGGAGATACATTTTGAGTGGATTTAGGGGAGGGGCCTCGAGCTCCGACTTTGCGGGGGACTCTGCAAAGTCCCGGCCGCCACTGCTCGTACGTAGAGGCCCCCTTGCAAACGTAGCGTTATTAGCGCCATGGCCAACCAGCAGATTGCGCACGCTGTGATACTTCAGTTTACGTCGTATTTACGAAACCTGCAGTTGATCGGGTAATCAGCGCCTTTCTCCGCCCACTATACCGTAAATTGCGAGCATTTAAACGTGCAATTGAATGGGCCTCCTTCGCTCTTTCTATCACAGAGAGAAAGTCACCAAAGTCAAAAACAAAAGATTTAGTGATAACGAAATTGATGTGCTTGTTCATTAGGTAACAGCGAATTTAAATAGTATACAAGGCCGGAATTCCATAGCCTGGCTCTGCCCTCCTACGTACTTCCGCTCAATTTTGATTTTGCATCTGTACTAGGTCTGGCCATGAGGTAAGTAAGTCAAATGTCTCCGGTTAATTTTCTACCGGCCAATCAGCGAATAGAGAGAGTGGCTGTCGTGCGCTAGTTTGTGTTGTAGTTCCGTAATGGCGGCGGAGAAAGATGCGAGCGAAGCCATTCGGTCCGTTGTGGCAACGCTGCCGAATATCCATAAGCTAAAGCCAGAGCAAGAACAAGTTTTGCTGAGTTTTGTTGGTGGCCATGATGTTGTAGCCCCCCTCCCCACGGGGTTCGGGAACAGTTAGATTTTCCAGCTACGGCAGCTAGCTCTGTTACAGTAGTGGTGAAGGAATTGGCTAAGGCGAACGCTAGCGATTGGTTATGGCAGATCAGAGTGGCTCTGGGCAGATCCAATAGTTTTAAACTTCAACAGAGTACCCGCCTACAAGGAAGTCAACGCTTGTCAATGGAGTGAGGCCAGACTCTCTGTACAAATGAAATGTACGAGTCTGGTTAGGACCAGGCTAGGTCCAGGTTCAGATCGTCTCCTCGGCCTATGTCTTCGTCTTGCTCGGATTACTGCTGTCATTTCACCAGGAGGCATATGCGAGGGAACCCGTTTGCATCCAGGTTTACACCTGCTTTTAAGAGGCGCAGAATTTTCACCGCAAAATAGAGGTGCACTTTCACGGGCGGTTTCTGTACATACCGCAGAATACATAATTAGGCGCACTTTACGCATCCCCTCCCATCTCTTTATGGGAAACTCCCACTTTCCCCTTGACCCTCCCGTGAATGCATATGACACGGAAAAGCGCAATTTGCCATTTTCAGTTCCCGCGACAGGCAGTCTGTGCTTTTACCTCAGTGTGGCATGTTTGTATATACCTCGCCATGCTTTTACACACAAATTGTGAAACTAATACGCCTGAAGTGGGCGCAAAAGCGTTAGTACATGAGGGCCTCAGTCTCTCCGAAGTACACAGTGTGTGCACCCAATCCCCCACTCTTTCTCTCATTGACCCCCTCATCCGTTTCAAGTTTTATTGTCAGGTGCACAGAACACCACAAGGTCAGACTGGGCACTGAAATTCTTGGGACAAGACAACGCAAGCAACCTAGCATAACATATAAGTACTAAGAACATATTACATCTATGATAAGCTCAAATAAAATAGATTTTTTTTTTTATAATAGTAATAAACATCCTAATATACAAAAAAAGTATGCAATATACAATAATACACACTATACACTAATACACATAATTACCTATACTAACCTTATAGACCTATACTAACCTAAAACAAGACCTATACTAGCCTAAGACAAGACCTATACTAACCTGAGCAACTCTGCAAAATCGACAAAAAAATCAACAACTTACAAACACGAACAAAATGCTAGGTAATAGCGGAGCTCTCGTTAGTGCGGCCATACTGCAGGTGTACCGGAACCGGATCCGTCCTCTCTTTTCACCTGTACGGCCATTTCCTCTTTTTCTCTCTCTCTTCTCACTTCTTTATCCCGCCATCAGTTTCTTTCTCCATCACTTCCAATCCTCTCTGACTTACTTTCCACTCTCTTTATCCACCCCATCTTGCTCACTTTCCAAACATTTCACCCCCCACACACACACATGCACACACACAAACACGTTATTTCTCTATCCCGCTCCTCGCTCTCTTTCTGCTAACTGTGGTTATCCTTTACTTAGCTAAGTGCTCTGTATCGTCCAAACTGCTATATTTAGCACTGTACATTCTAGGTAGTTTGTTTGTCCTCGCTTCCTGTCTCACACGCAAAGTCCAGACCTTTTGACCAAAATCGAATCGCTATCGAAATGTTTTGGGCATTCACATTTCCAAGGCCTTTTACCATCAAATACCGCTTGCCAGCACTAGGAGGATATTTGATAACATTTAGCAAACATAGTTGGATTGTAGTCCATCCCCTGGTAATACTAGGCCTGGGTCTTTTTGTTTTGTTTTGTGGAGCTCTGGTTCATATCATTGCCTATTTCTCCAGGAGTGTGTGACAGCGTAGGGTATTTCCTATCTGCCCCAGAAAGTCCTAGCGATTTTTACACTATCTGGACAGTCAACCGTGCCATTATCCAAGAGATTAGAAGAAAACTATTTTGAAAACCAAACTGTGTGCTGTGTTCAACGCCCTGCTAGTGAGAACACATTCTCAGGTGAAACCTGGAGGTCTGGCAAGCTCCCAACAGTGCTTTTATATAACTACTTGTGATGAGAATGTGTTGTGATTAGTATGTTGGAATGGCATCAGCTGGAAGAGCAGAGCCAAATTGACAGTTGAGGGAGAAATCTAACAACTAACCACTTTTTACCTGTCGCACAAACACATGCAATGACACATTGATACACAATTGCTATTTTATGTTGAGAGAAAAATAATAAGTAGATAGAGTGGAATATTTCTGTGCTGTGCAAAAGCTTACACAAACACTCAAAGTGACTCTCAAAAGAAATGTGTCCTAAACTGTAAATAATATATTTCCATACACTCATATGAAAATGAGTGTAGATACGAAATCATATAGATACGAATGGGAATATAATTATGCTTGATTATATGCGGGTCGCTGCTTTTTGCGGATGATGTGGTCCTGTTGGCTTCATCGGGCCGTGACCTCCAGCTCTCACTGGAGCGGTTCGCAACCGAATGCGAAGCGGCTGAGATGGGAATCAGCACCTCCAAATCTGAGGCCATGGTTATCGACCGGAAAAAGGTGGAGTGCAATCTCCGGGTCGGGGAGGAGATCTTGTCCCAAGCGGAGGAGTTCAAGTATCTCGGGGTCTTGTTCACGAGTGAGGGAAGGATGGAGCGCGAGATCGACAGGCGGATCGGTGCGGCGTCCGCAGTGATGCGGGCTCTGCATCGGTCCGTTGTGGTGAAGAAGGAGCTGAGTCGAAAGGCGAAGCTCTCTATTTACCAGTCGATCTACGTTCCTACCCTCACCTATGGTCACGAACTGTGGGTAGTGACCAAAAGAACGAGATCGCGAATACAAGCGGCCGAAATGAGTTTTCTCCGCAGGGTGTCCGGGCTCTCCCTTAGAGATAGGGTGAGAAGCTCGGTCATCCGGGAGGGGCTCAGAGTAGAACCGCTGCTCCTCCGCGTCGAGAGGGGTCAGTTGAGGTGGCTCGGGCATCTGATAAGGATGCCTCCTGGACGCCTCCCTGGTGAGGTGTTCTGAGCACGTCCCACTGGGAAGAGGCCCCGGGGAAGACCCAGGACACGCTGGAGGGACTATGTCTCTCGGCTGGCCTGGGAACGCCTCGGGGTCCCCCAGGAAGAGCTGGTGGAAGTGGCCGGGGAGAGGAAAGTCTGGGCCTCCCTGCTTAGGTTGCTGCCCCCGCGACCCGACCCCCGGACAAGCGGAAGATGGATGGATGGATGGATGATTATATGCTCTCTGTCTCTGACCTTCAATGCACAAACACACACGCATTTTCACACAAGCATTGCCTCAGGTTATTATCACTCTTTCCCACACATGAGAAAGCTCTATGCCCAACCCAACTTCCTGTCAATGCATGTGATCAATAGCAGTGCATGGCCTTTCTAAAACAAACGTTACCACATTCTGCATTGTCAACCCAGAATGGGTAGAGTACTGCAGGAATCCCTGCAGAAACCTTCATAAAAGCTTAGCTTTATATATGTAGGCCTGAAACTTATTTCTTCCAAATATTTGTAATCTCAGATGGACTAGAGGGAAAAGCAAGTTCGTTTATTTCCTGTTGCTCTGTCTAAAGTCTGCGTTACAGCCTCTTTTTATATCCAGCACACCTTTTCAATGTGTGTCACGTCATGCTGACATCTGGTTCAAATATGTGCATGTTTTGAGCATGGATTTCCATATTGCTGCACTACATGTGATGTATTGAGAAATACAAAATATATCTCATGACTGAAAGATTTCATCACAGTGTACCAATACAAGTCTCAAATGTCACACCTCACACATATACATCCAGCTCCACTGACAATGCAGTATCAAGTCCTCCCAGCACCTCTTCCTGTCTCTGTGATGAAGCCATGGGTGTTGTAGTCTTTAGGGGCAGAATAGGCCAAGTAGGGGTGGTCGTCCACACTGTCAAGTTATTACCTTCAATAAACACACACCTCAAGATAGTATTCCATGTTTGAGTGAGTGCTGCTGCTGTCTCTCCTTTCCTATCAACATTCACAGTGCAGGAAGCGTAGGAAACTGGCCCACAACCGATATACTACTGGAGTCTCCCTCACAGCACGTCTCAGATATCAATTCTTCGGAGACACAGGGTCATAAGGTCAAATCCTTGCATAGAGACACAGAGACAGACACATGCCAACATAATAATAACTTTACCACTATCACTGTCCACAAATGAATCAATGGTCTCAGTTGTCTATGACCAAAGAATACATACAGTAGCCTACAAATCCTCAAAAACACATGTAAAGTTTATGTGTTAATTTCAGTTCCTTTGCATGTGTTTTTGAGGATTTGTAGGCTACTTGACTTGTCATACAGTGTTCATCCTTTTGAAATGGATCCTTATATCAAACACAAACAAATCACAGGCATGCATACACGAGTATTCCACAATCTCTTCTATTGTGGTCTGGGTGCTCAAATGCACTCACTATTACATGTATCCTGTAAACAAACACACAATTACACACTGATATACATCCACAAGTAGCCTAGCTTGAAGCCTCACTCAAACAATGAACAAATCAACCTTTGTCCTTGCGACGGTTTGTTTTGTATGCTGGGACATGCCCTTCCCCCACCTCTCATACTAAAGAGTTGTATTCTGAGACTTTCGGAAGTATTCACACCTCATGATGGGGTTTTTATGTATGCTGACCAGTTAGAGTCAATATTTGGTCTGGTTCGTTGTTTATCACAAGATTCTCATAGATGCATGGGATATAATAGTGAATGTGGCCCATTCTTTTCTCTCTTCGTCTCCCACTGGCTCTTCTTTGTGGCCTTAAATGTGTCTTTCTTGCTAATTTCCAATCATTATGGTTGATTGTTATCATTGTTTTAGTTTTTAGTCATTATTCGTTTTACTCTGAAATGTTGGCCTTGTACGTGATTTCATTAATTTGCAATGTTATCTGGTTCATATTTACAATTCACATGACCACATTTTGACTTAACTTCACTCTGATCATTCTTTCTCTAATTTAACCTATATCTAGTTTATAATACAGGGTGTTAAAGTAATGTAAATTGAAGCCAGAAAAATGTGCATCAATAATAATATCTTTTAGCAGACCAAGGGACGTAGTTTTGGTAACACAGCGAATAAAAACCCTAACATACAGTGTCTTCACTCTCATAATGCAGACTTTTATGCAATTCACCAGACACTGACATCTGAATCTAAAACATTCCAACACTCCTCCTCCCTTTCCAGAAAAAGAGAGCGATAGAGTTAGAAAGAGAGAGAGACAGAGAGAGAGACAGAGAGAGAGAGCGAGAGGTCTGACTTGGATTAACGCCAAGAGAACTTTTCCTCTGGACATGCCTTCCCGTATAAGCCTTTACCAAACACAAAATGTATACACGCTCACGCGCATAAATGTCTCGCTCGTCACATAAACAAACTTGCACACATTGCACGCGCAGACCCTTTTTCATGACCACTTAAATCGTCGCATATCAATGCAATTGAACAAACACAAATGCAAAAAATGTCCATAAAACTGCACAAGTACAAAGTCACACGTACACACACGGTTCCAGCCTCACCTGCTGTTCCACGGACACATCCTGAAGGCCCTGATTGTCCCGAGGAGCTCGGATCCAGCTGAGAAACTGGCCCATGTTTGCCGTCTGTCTGAGCGTGTGACTTGTCTCTGACTCTGCCTAGCCTCTCAGCTGCAGCATGCACAGGAAGGGAAGGGGAGGGTGCAAGGTAAAAGGGGGTGTGGCAAAGAGCAGGGGGCTGGGGTAAGGGTGGGGGTAAGAGGAGGGGAGGTGGTAAGGGGATGGGAATGGGAGGGGGAGGGGGGGTATAGCCATATGTAGAGTTTGGGCTATAAAAGGAACACTTCTGACGGTGAAAACGGAGTGACCCCAGCCTGATGAAGGAGCACAAGCAGCTACTTCTCAGGGAAGCAGACAAGGCAGAGACTGACATAGGGCTGCACAAACCCACAAACACACACACATTACAATACAGCAGTGTACAACCACTGACTATAATAAGGGTGTAGATCTTTTTTTCTAACACACACATTCACTTACAAGACAAAAACGAACAACAACTATAAAAACCAGTAGGCCCACACCCTCAATAACACAAGTATCTTCCTTCCACACAGAGCAGTTACAGATAAGTTGTGCACGCTAAGAAGCTAATTGCCCAAAGGAATAGGGTAGGGCCCAGAACTAATGTTTTAAATTACAGCTATCTCAGCTATTTGCCAAGTGAGGCCAAGTTCAACTTGGACTCTGGACAGTGAGATCATTGCCACTGATGGCTAATGCTAACAGGCTAACGCTTGAACAAGAAGCTAATGGTAAGGCCTTTGTCATCCATAGTTCAGGTTGTGTAAATGTTATGACAAATGCTACTGTGAGGACTGGGTGTTGTCTCAAGTTCTCATTTTGACTCATGGTTTTGTTTGAGCAATTACTTTTATTGATTATAAATAAATTTTGTGTTGCATTTTTTTTCATTTTACTCCATGTAAGCTCCTCTGTTCTCTTCTTCCTCCTCTCTATATATAGGGACAGTTCAACCCAGCATAATGAAAATATCTACTATATCGAATTACCTTTGCTTCGAGTCATGTTTAAGAGTGTCAAGCAACCATGGCTTCTTAAATTGGCTTTGGGCCAGACATCAATGTTTCTGCGGGAAAGTGTTGCAAAAATGTTTTTACATGAGGGTTTATTGATAAACGTTTAAAAACAATGGCATTGCATGCATTGTTTAGTTGTTGGCAGTGCATAAAGACAAAGCAGAGTTTGATCTCATTATGCTTTGTGAAGTAGCTGTTTGTAATTAAGACAACATTTAAATGACTCTTCCCTACAAACGATGATGACCACCACTTCCATCTTCAGATATCAACATCGTTGATACCCAATATCTAGAGCTATTTTAGCCAAAAAATATTGGAGCCTAATTTTCCCACCCCGTCCAAACACCACTGCCATTGCGCGATAGTCCTCCACGCAAGACAGAAACGTGACAAGATCCCATGACTGAGATTGTGAAAGAAGAATGTACCTGCCATATGACACCAAACGAAGCTGGACATATCCTTGGTGCACTTGTTCTGAGAAGGAATATTTATACATATTGTGTGCTACGGCAAATATGATATGAGAAAGATGAATGTACTTAATATGATATCTGTGTCAGTTACAAATACTGTTAAGTTTTCATGTTGTTATGAGTACCTCAAGCTGTATAGTTAGTATAGCCTAGTATGCAGATTGGTTATATGTATAAAGGCTGTTAAAGTCCATATAAAAGCTTGCCATGTTTTATTTTGAACCCCAAACTGATTATGTTCAGGACTTTGGCCAGTGAAAGCTTAGATCTTGAAAAAGGTCATCCCTTACAGTAGGGGGCAGTAGAATAGGCCATGGTAGCTGTAGCATAAAGTTGTGGTCCATCCCTATAAAATACAGATTGCAACTACCTTGTCTACCTACCTTACACACAAAACATACATGCAGGCACCCATATGGTTTTAACACACATGCTGACAGAAACACTAAAGTACACACACGCAGTGTACATGTTTCACACACACACACCCACACACACGCATTCCAAACATATCATCCCCACCCATCATTGAGCACAGTCATTCACACACCTTTGCAGGTCTTCTGTTCCATTACATTGCCCAGCCTGTAAAACCAGCTAATGCATCATGGGGAAACACCCTGTCACCTCTGACCTTTGTTAAAACCCCACATAGCACTAAGTTGAACATACTTTTCACTCTACCCATGAAAGGCATGCAACCTACAGTAGATTGTCAATATGATAACCCAGCAGTTTTGCAATCAGTATGTAGATACTTGACTGCTTTTGAACACAGCATACACCGAAACTCAGCTTGTGGAAGTCTGTTGGGCATCACTAGTCTTGAAGATCACGTCAGAACATAACTGAAAATATATGAATTTGGCTGTATAGTACATATTGATGTGTCATGTGTTTGTGTGTGTGCACTTACAAGTTTGTGTACAGGTATAAGTCTGATAATATTAGTGGAAACATGGGACCCTATGCTTAGGGTCACCATATCTACCCTCTGTCAACACTCTGGAGAGGGGGAAAAGCGTTGGCACTGATCTTTGGGCTGTGAGTGTATGTAACAAGAATCCTTTATGAAGTGGTGCTCATAGCTAAATTTAGACAAACGTCTACATTCATCACTGTCCCTGGTTCTGTCGTGAGACAGGGAGGCACTGCCAATTGCTACCTCATACATTTCCACTGTAGATATACAAAGGCTTGACACGCACAATATTGTTTTATAGGCCACATATTCAAGTTGTTTGCTTATTAAACAATTCTTTTCTCACATGTGTGACATTGGAAGAAGACATTTGTATAGTTTCCAAACAAAATGGCTACTCTTGCATGTCTCTAGAAAAGTAACAAAGGAACGATGGAGGCAGGAATCTACAACAAATAAATGTTTCATACCTATTGTTCTCCCAAGGGGGAGTTAGCACAGAAGATGACAGACATAATATGCAACAAACACTTTATCCACAATATAAAATGTTGTAAGTTACACCAGTAGTTAGTGAGTACCAGTAAGCTTCCCTAAAGTGGATCAAAGAGGTGGATTATCCAGTTGATCCAAAGACAGCATATGGCGTCATTAAACTGATCCAAATAACTGCTGCTGATTCTTCTCTTGTCTCTACTAGATGGCGACAAATTATAAAAGTGTACACCACCAATGTTACTTAAAGAAATTGTATACTGTCCCATACATTAATGGGACAAAAACATTGACCTGGAAATGTATATAGGAAATATTACTATGGTACTAAACATGATTGCAGTCACATTGTGGGTTTGAATCCCACTCCTTCACCAAGAAACAAAAGTTCCATCCAGCAATGCTGTGCAGTGTGTGCATGATATCATAGGTTCAAGTCCCACAGCCCCTGCAGATTGCAATGCACTGTTTGTGAGTCACTTTGGATCAAAGTATCTGTTAAAGGAATTCACTATAAAAATTACAAGTAAAATGTGTAAAACTTGACTTTATTCTGACAGGATAAGTAGGAGCGTGTTCTGACACTTCTGTTTTTTTGCTCACAGGTGTGGACCCTTATCTAGCATTTACTACACTGCTAGCAATTCCCCGGCAGCTCAGCCACATCTTTAAATAAATTGCATTTCAACATTGTCTTGTTCAACTCAGCCAGCCATAAGAAAAACTGACATCAAAAACGCTCTAACCCTTTGTACACACTGGAACATGTTTGTTTTTTTAATTATCTGTAACCCATTTGGCTACAGATTAAAATCTACAATCTAAGTACCTTTATATCTTAACATCTACAGTCTTAGTACCTCTATAGAAAATCCCTCACATTTACCGAGCTCAAAGATATTTTAGGGTTTAGTCTTTCATCTTATGTGAGTGCATAAACATCTAAATCATGTCAAATAGATACCATTTAGTCGGAAATAATTTGACCGGTGGGGGAGACACTAACTGAGCCCAATGAATAGATTGGATGTCCACTTCGGATGGTTATACAACGTGTTACCTTAGCCGCTGCTGAAGTAGGATGAGTTGTAGGTCCGCCACCCTGCTGATCTCCAACAGTGGTTTTCTGCTGGTACACACAGACACACATATGAACATGGACACATACACACAACTGTATACAGAATATATACACAAACTCACTCAGAGTAAAGAGAAAGACAATTAAAAAATAATGCTAAACACCATTTGAACTTGTCCTTTTCTTATAGTTTTGACATTCGTTGTGTATTACAATATATTCAACGTGCTATTCAGTGCAATTTTACAGGAATATGTAAGGTGTGCTGATATGGTTATCTTGGGAGTTAATAGCACGTTAGTCTTTCTTGTATAGTGGGCAACAAATAAGTATTTAAAAAATTCAGCAGTGACTACATAATTGTTACAGTGACAACATTTGAATATATATCTTCCCAAATGAGTTTCAGTGGGCGCGGACTGACGGATAGGCAATGAAAAACTTTACAGTACTAAGTAGGTAGGCTATGTGCAGTAATCATATCTTGTTAGTAAGCAAACAGTGTAACACGCCCTGTTATATAGTTTTTATAACTGGCAAGAAATATGGCCAAACCCTTTTATGCCATTTAACATAACTCATTCATTTGGAAACAATAGGTTCCGTGTGTCTTTTGCTGTCTTTAACTTGGATAGATGTCAACTTTCTGAAAACAATTGTTGTCGTGGAATGTGTGTTTGAATTTAAACGGTGATCCTACTCTGTAGCCTATATCTAATTCATCCTAGAATTAATAACTTCACGAAAAAAGACTGGCTATCAACAAAGAGCAGGAGGGATCAAAACAGTGCTAAAATTAAAGTGTCTTGGAGACATAATACTCACGAGGCTCATCCAATATGCAGCGTACGCCATAGGGTACAAGGAGCTCTCAAGACGAAACCAATCTAATACCTGTTTGTCAGAAGTCTCCTTTTGGCAAGTCTCCTAGTCTACAATGCTCTCCAAAATATCTCACGCGTTCCGTCGAAGTGCCACTCCCGGGAAGTTCGAACAATGTAGTCTGATTACCTTATAGTCTAACTGTGTTTTAACTATGAAGGCTATCTAATTTGCATTGTAGAACTTTTTATTGTGTTATTAGCTATGTTAGGTTTAGAGCCATCCGCATAGCCTTAGAACAATCGAGTGAGCAGTAGGATAATGAGTAAAGCTCGAGGAAGACCACAAAACGTGTTTTAGGGCTGGATGGAGACATTGCGCAACAGATGCGTAAGGAAAGAGGCACCAGAATGCGCTTATCTGTCTCGAGTTCAGACAGCAATGTAAGCACCTTTTGTCAAATTCAAACGGCCTGTTTAAGCTTGTCGCGATAATTATTACGGTTTATTGCGTCATGCAGTACGTTTTTTCTTTACAAAACTTGTATGGGCGCAGTTTTTCGGACATCCCTGCATCGGTTGTAGCGCTTGGTCTGGCGCACCATGGTCAATGTTTAGCCCCCAACCTTTCAAATCGCTTGTTGATTATATACCCTTGCGGGTCGATTATTGTAAACACGGTATGCTTTTTGTAAAAAATGTGCCGTCTGCATTGCAAAAGAGGTAGCCTACCTCATGTCCTGCCTTTTTACGATGGCCATGAGTTCTTTTTTTGTGAGGCATCTCGGCGGAGCAGCAAGGGTTTTCCAACTGTGTGCAGGCCTGGCGCTTGGGAATGGAAAACAAATGCGTAGATTCTGCCCCTCATCGCGCATGATGTTGCCCCTCCCGCTAAGAGCACATTCCTATGGTATTGAGATTGAGGCCGAGCATTCATCAAAAATAATTTGGTTTTAAATTGTCACACCTAGAAACCTCAGAAAAGTGTCTTATCGCATTTTGCTGGTGCTACATGTACAGGAGTGCTACATGCGTGCTACACCTATGTGTGTACGTTTGCATTTGTGCTTATGCAAAATACGTTGGCTATTTGTTTTTCATAGGGTCGAGACCTCATTGTTTTTTATGTCGGATTGAGCCTTTCCTTCCTTCTATTGAATTTGCAGAAGCCTCCAAATGAACGGCCCAGTGTGTAATACACAAACGCATGTATCGTTTATGTGGGCATGGAAATGCCAAACCACAGTCCACGGGTACATGGGAATGTAACCGATCTTACAAACATTCGCATTATTCGTATCAAAAAGGTACTATCTAGATCCTATATATTTAAGTGAAATGTGCTGTAATGTTCACGTATTTCTCTTCTGAATTCTACAGTTCCAAACCCGTCTGATAGACTTAAACAGCGGTCAGTCTGGGGAGGGCACACCCCAAAATTAGAGAATGAGTCACCACACGCAGTGTTTTTGTCTTGCATGACTGACACATAATGCTCCTTAGTGGCACCTAACGGTCAGCACCGGACATAGCAGTCGATTTCACAGGCTGCAGATAAAATATATACTGTTCTCCTCTGCAATATATTTAGATGGAAATATAAATTATATTTTATTTTAGCTACATCCATTGGTGGTTAACTTCTGGCTGCTTGTATTAGACCACTTATAGTGTGTTGAAGACCTCACCTGTTTGTCAGTAAGGCTAGACATATACTTTGGCCACAAACTGTTCCATCTGTATGTCTAAAGAGGCTCTTTTCAGAATAGACACTCAACATATATTTTATACCAATCCAACACAATGATTTATTTGGTGGGTAAGTTGTATCTGTTAAAGCCTAAACGTGTTCTACTGTACGTAATGTGCACCATCTATCAATCTGAACCAAACAATTATACATTTTCTTTGCATCCAGGTTTCCTTTTCTTTCTTGGTACCGTTACAATGCCACAAAGCCTTTGTTGAATGCAATGGATAACTTCAACAAGGAGCAATTAAACAATTCTGTCCAGGAGGTTGCGCCATTCTGTTATTTATTCAAGCTTTTCAAAGGACACTGGTTTTAGTGGAGTCATTAGGTAGTTTATTGATACAGTGCCAAAACTAGTTACTTCAAGGTTTCACTAATGCCTAGGTTGTGGGTACTGCTGTGAAATATAGTTTTTTTCTATGTTGCATATACTGAAAACAACACATTATGTTCATGTCGAAAGGAAAGGAACCCACAGTTTTGCTGAACTAAAACGACAACATTTTAATAAATGACATTTAACCAGTTAATTAAAATCCATTAATAGGAAAAAAACATCAAAATTCATGTTGTGATTTGATTGTCATCACTCTTGACTGTTGCAACAGCATAAAAAAAAAGATGGACCAAGACCCTTCCCCCTGTGCCTCCTTCACACGTGTCCTCCTGGGGACTATGACGACTGAGTGAGATGTGCGTCACCAGCCCGAGTGGTGTGTGTGTGAACATTACTGAGAGTGACCCTGAGATCAAGTCGTTTGTGTGTGTATGCGTGTGTGTGTGTTTATTTGTGTGCACTAGGGGACAAATTAGACGTTTTTTGCACCACAGAATGTCAGTGATGAATCACTGCAAATAGACACTGTGTGGAAGGCGAGGCTTTTCAGACCACTTAGAATTTAGATTGTGCTCTCCTGCCAACACATTGCACCTTCCACAACACCTACCTCTAACAACCCTATCATAGTTTGGTACCACTTGAGTGTTTACACAAGGCTCTGTGTTGCTGGTTGAGGTCGAATTGAGAGATGCTTAGAAAATGGCTTCGGCCATAGAGCACCTTTGTGTTGCTAAATGTTATCAGTGTCACACATGAGCGATGCACAAAGACAGGAAATGAGTCCTTCCTGATATGGTGTCCTGCGAGCAAGTGAGAGAGTTGGCTGTAGCTGCCAGCAAGGTGCTGAGGAGTTCTGCTGCACAAAACCTCTTTTTGTTGATTCTGACATCTTAGTATGAAGGACAAATAATTTGAACTTGTGACAATTTACTTTTGGGAAGAGAGGACGTCAGCTGTTACTTCACATTTTGTGAAGTTTTGGCTTTTGGCTGCACTTGGTTGATGTAAATAGATTTATATCAGGCTTATTTGAACAATTCACAAGTAATTTACCCCCTAAAGTCATACATTTGTATTTCTTCTCTACCCCCACTCCCTCCCTCTATTGCATTTATTTTTCACTTAACCTATTTTCTTTGCCCTTTTGACCATTTTATTTTTCTCTGCTTTCCTCTATCTCCTCCCCACTCTTTGTTTTCGTAAAGGCCAGGGGCAATGTGCTCTGATCGTGGGTTCACAGATCTTGGGGATCAGGGACATTTGGGGTGGGGAGGTCTGCTCTACTTTCCTTAGCAATGGCAATGGGGATGGGGATGGCTTTCACAATAAAATATGAAGGTCAGCTTTATCTCCAGAAGCTCTCCCAGTCTCAATACTGATAGCAGCCTGTCTCCATTGATTGCAATGGCTGTGGCAGCACAATCAGACTGCTCATATTTGACATTTGCCAAGTCTGACTGACAAAGGTGTTGAGACTGGGAGAGCAAAGGATGTCATTACTGCCATCATTGCCATTTTGTCTTTCAATGTTCACTGGTCGAATGTTCAACGAAACAAAAAGTCTGGTGTGCTTGTAGGGGTTTAACAAGGGGGTCAAAAGGTGTTTCAAGCAGCCTGCAGAGTTCACTGATGTATCAAGACCATGAGATGGAACAAGCAATTTAGAGTAGAGATCCACCACGAGCCAACTCGAGACTGTTGCAGAATAATTAGAGTCGACATGGAATGGCATCCCCTTGGAACGCTTCTGACACTTTGCAGAGTTCAGGTCACAACAAATTGATGCTGCATGTGTTTTCTTAATTTGCAGCGCGTTTGCACATGTCGGCCACCGTACTGTTCTCATGGCAAAATGGGACGCAACTCAATATAACTCCAAAACAAATTAAGACTGTTCTGAGAGTAAAGGGGGTTGCAACTCAATAATAGGAAGGTGTTCTTAATTATTTGTACACACATACACACAGACAGAATGATGGAAACGCTGAAAGATATACAGTATAAACTCATTGTCTGACTGACAGGTATGGCCTTCTCTAACTCCTAGCAGAGAGTGTTTCTGAGGAAAAGAAGCAATCCATCCAGAAAGCGGATGAGAACTGCATGCTTCACCACTCCCTCACTTTTATGGGTGTTGCGAACAGTTGGTGTGGATGTTCTTGAAAATGTACATGCCCATTTGAGTGTACGGTATGGATTATGTTTATTGCTATTAAGAAACAGAAGGAATATAACTATAACTAAAAGCAGGTAGTTCAACTTTGTTTTATTGTTTTAAGGGGTACCAGCACAGCCATGGCCAACACTATGAAGATGTATCAATTGAAAAGCAGAGAAGATATCCCGTTTGTGGAGAGTGACATGTTCTGAGTTGACTCACGGTGGCCACACAGCTCTCTGTAATTTCCTGTCTCTTGTAGCTTCATGTACTGTAGCTGTAACGGATCCACCAACGTCATTCCACACATCATTACACATGGGCTTTCCTTGAAATGTGACTCTCTATTTAGTCAAGCTGGTTGGACCTGGAAAAACAACAATTAGGGGACTGTAATGAGCAGAGCCACCTTTTTCTGAGAAATTGTGTGTGTGTGTGTGTGTGAATAAGGAACACAAAATGAATGAACACTGAGCCAGTTGGGTTGACTACATTTCTATTTGTTTTCATAAAGTGGGTGGTAGCAAGTGAACTACAAATGACACAGCACAGTAAGTGTCATCTCAAGATGTTGGCTATACAAAGCAGTCAATTATCTATTTAAATTATCACATTGGATGTTTCAAAAATAGAACTTCGAGTTCATTAAAAAATGTACTGGATGAAAAGAGCCAAAGACAGTGATTACACCCATAGAACAGCAATCGCAGAGTGGAACCACAATGTCGGTGATTCATCTCAATGTTCCGCAAATATCAGCGAGATAGACCGTCTCCCCTTCCTCCTGCTCTTATGATCCAGGTTTTCCAGTGAAAAGTCTTTCATGGCATGCCTCAGTGAGTGCCCTAATGCAAACAGATGTTGCTAGGCAGACTAAAGATTACGCTTAGGACCTGGTTCAGTCCTGTTTGCTCAGTGAGGTCAGGTGACAAGAATCCTGGAAGGAAGATCTGTTTCCTTGTGTCCCCATTAACATCACTCTGGTAGAACAAAGTTAAATTAGTCATTGGGTTACTAATACTAATAATAATATTTATAATGAACTTCATATTAGCTAAAATCTCAAAGTGCTACAGGTTAAAAACAAGAAAGGGCAAAAAAAATCATGTCGACCAAAAAAGAAAATACTAGATTGAATAACAATCTACTCAAACCTCTTTGTTTGAATTACAACCAATGGCATCTGCTCTGTCTTCAATCAGGCCAAGCACTGGGGGGCCCTGGGCATTGCCCACCCCTAAAGTCATGGATTGTACTTTTTTTTACTTTAAAAGGTACATCATGTATAACATTGTATTCCACAAGTAGAGGACTGAAAAACATAGGCTTCTCTGGCTTTGAATTTCATATGTATACCTTAAAGTGCAGGAATAAATTATAACAACATACTGTATGTGACAAAAAAATACAATTGGGTTTTTATAATTGATTATCAGTTATCACATGATTATATCATGTCATCCAATTTCTGTAAGAAACTCAGGTGTGTACTTTTATGGGAGACTACAAAAGCTCACACATTTTTATTAAATGGTCTGGCTTAAACACAAACTGAACCGAATAACAATTTACATATGCATTTTAATTTGGATGAACAGCATCTACATAACAGATTTGTTTGTTTTTTCAGACCATAATCAAAGGATTGAGTATACATTTTGAAACATTCACGTTGTCTTCATAAAAAAGGAAACAGAATTAACGATGCTAATTCTCATGAGATCCAAATTTTGCTCATGAGGTTCTTGTTGGGTCATGCTTTGATGTCCCGTCTGATTATGATGAGCTCTGCCAATTAACTCTTTTATGCGCATTTATGATTATATTGTGCCATTTTGCTCCCATGGCACTTCCTTCGGAAACCTTCACAATAATCTCATGAATAAAAAATCCTGTTTCGTAAAACTGCTTTTGTCCCATTTACAAGGAGTATGGGAGTTTGACACTAACCCGTGTCTGTTTTTGGCCTGCGTTTTATCTGAGCAGTTTCAGAACCTCAGTTTGTAAACCACTTGTTTGCCGTAACCTTGCTCTCCGTCTAGGGAGCTGTCCGTCGTTGTGGTGCTGAATCTAGCACTCAGTGACGTAGACTACCATCCGCAGGAGCGTCATCAGCAATGGGAATAGCAAGGAACCCGGCATGTAGGCTATAAAACCAAATAAAGAGACTGCAGTGGATTTTAAAATGTGAATTTCAATTGAATCCTAATGTGAAGAATGATATACATGCGTAATTGTTAGTCTTCAGGCTAAGATTTCTTTGTTCCATTTTCATAAAGACTATCGTGACTTTTTTTCGCTCATATCTGTGTCTTATTATTGTAGAAATTAATTTTTCGTTATCATAGTCTGCAGTCGTTTGAATAAAAGTTGATATTTTTAGATGCAGCCACCTCCCCCTCCCTTCCTACGCGTGCGTCCTACCCGCACGTCTCTCTCGGGACTCGAGCAGAGAGCCTACCCCAGGTACACTCGTATTTGACGTCAGAGACCTTCGTAATTTGACGTGTAAACATTTCTCAGCCCTCTGCACGGATTACGGATGTTTCAATGAGGCAATAACAAGTCAGTTCACGGACCATTTTCAGAGAGTCGCGAACAAGGGGAACGCAAAAAAACGGATTCATTCATTTGAAGTTCAGCATTTTTGGTTCATTTTCTGTTGTCTGTGCTGCTTTTCTTGAGCATCTATCCAAGAACACAATTTCTTAGCTCCTATTCTTCTGACATGGAAGTGAGATGTCGCCCAATGTTGACGAGCTGTGCTCTTGCGGTTCTCTGCTTCATCGTTCATTCCGTGGATGCTTCTTTCGGGGACAGACAGTACCTCAACGAATGGGCAGTCGAGATTCCAGGAGGAACCGACGCTGCCAGGTTAATCGCCAGAGAATTGGACTACGATTTGGTCCGACAGGTTGGTTCTCGTGACACCAACGCCCCTTTACAAACCCGATCAAAACTGAAGTTACGTGCAGTTTAATGTTTCTTCAATCTCAGACGAAGTGGTACACTATAGGAAAGTGTGCTCCGATTCGGAAATATTTATGAATTCTCTGTATAATGCACAGAGAATTGAGGGAACCATCGAGTTAGGTTGAAACTAATGCATTCATATATGTCTTTCATAAACGTAACCTTACACCAAATATAACAGCAATACATGTTGTGTGCAATAGTGTAGGATAGGCAACAGTTATTCAACATGATCCATTTTCAAAATGTTTTTGTTTAGATCTATAGTAAATAGTTAGTTCCGTATCGCAAATCTAATTATTTGCTTTGTAGTATCAGCGTAAGACTTGGATGAGTTTATTCAAAATATTTATAGACAGTGTGGGCTTTGATATGAGAGGGTGACCAAAATACATGACTGATCGTGACTCATTGATTATATTGAACTGTTTAGTAAACAACATACAGAGGTACTGTATGTTTGTTTGACTGTTGGATTTTATTTCTCATATCCGGATATATGAATAATTTCCTGGTACTCAAATGCCAGGCACACTAGGGGTTCTTTGGTTGACCACACAGAAGAACCTGTTGAAAAGCATTATTTAGTTCCTGGTAGAACCCTGTGTTGGTAGAATGTTTCAAGCTATAAACTTTGTTTGATAAGGGTGACACCAACATGTTCACAAAGTTTTTCCCCCCCAGATGTTTCTTGTGACTTATGGGGGAAACTCAAGCGTTTTTTGGTTAGGTTCAAGGTGTAATTTTATTCGATTTTGGTAGTGTGTACTACAGTGTTTTGCAATATATTTCCTTTCTGCATTGTTAAACATGAACACAATGCGATGACAGATGCACCAAGAAGCTGAAGTTTTGTGCAGCATGCTGCCAAGAATCAAGCAGCCCACAAGCAATGGAAGTCAGTTATTAACCAGAGTTTTCATTAAAAGGATGGAGAGGTGTTGACTTTACAAGGGTGTAGACATGATGAAAGAAATCTCATTCATCCATCGTAGAGATTTACATTTACATTTAGTCATTTAGCAGACGCTCTTATCCAGAGCGACTTACAGTAAGTACAGGGACATTCCCCCGAGGCAAGTAGGGTGAAGTGCCTTGCCCAAGGACACAACGTAATTTGCCTGGTGGGGAATCGAACCGGCAACCTTCCGATTACTAGCCCAATTCCCTAACCGCTCACCCACCTGACACCTGAGAGATCATATTTTTTAATATTAGTCATGGAAATATTTGAACATTTTGTTTGGAAATGTGCTTGATAATATTCTAAAGTGTTGAATGAAATAAGCTCAGCTTTTAAAATGGTGATTAAAAGAAACAAACGTAATTTCTGAAGTTATATTACAAAAGAATCGTAGCAAGTACCGGTACTGATGTGAAACAAACACTGAAAAGAAACAAAACTATGTTATTGCCTGACATTTGACTGCCTTGTATATTGAATAGTTACGGACTGTAGGGGCTAGATGACTGGATGACTGGTCTATGTTTTTTGTTTTTATCAAATATTCTTTAACACACTCTTCTTTTCTCCAGATTGGGACCCTAGAAAACCATTATTTATTCAAACACCCAAATCATCCTAGCAGGATGAAAAGAAGTGCACCTCATATCACCAAACGGTTGTCTGAGGACGACAGGGTGAGCCATTTTGTTTCTTTGTATTGCATATTTGCATTTTTGCCTCTATAATTGTTCCTTTTGGAGATGTAATATGTCATCAAAAAAAGCATTTTAGATCAAGCACAGGAACCTCATAGTACAGTGGAAACCACCAGTTTTCAGGATGAAACCAGTTTGAGATGCTTTGGTTCAAAGTAAAAGCCCTGATGTCTTGATTCCATGTGTAGGTGTCATGGGCAGAGCAACAGTACGAGAAGCGTCGCAGTAAGCGAGCGTCGCTCAGGAGCTGCAAGGACTGCCCTGCAGACAAGCTCTTTGATGATCCAATGTGGAACCAGCAGTGGTATCTGGTAGGTGTCTAAACATGAAAAGCAACCAGTAATCCCAAACAAACAGCATGTTGAAATGTTATTTTGCATGATTGCTTTTGTTTTTTAAACTGTATACCAACGTTACTGTAGGGATTAGTGCCACAGCTGAACCTTGTCTTTATCATCGTAGCATGGCTAAATTGTACAGCTCAAAATTGGTTGTTCGAATACAACACTACCCTACCCCCACCCCTTTGAACACATTGACAAACATTGGCTCACGCACACACTTTTCATGTAATTTCCGGCTGGTGTCTGGTCCTGCCTGTGTGGCCTGTTGTATACAGACTGCCTGTCTCTTGGGATTCAGCACTGATAGGAACGGACAGCTCCATGGCACTGAGCGTGTAGAAGATGTCTGTTCCTTCACCAAGCCTTTAAAAGCGCCTTGTGTAGCGAGAGTGTGCATGTATTACCAGGGTTTGGGTGTTTTTGTTATGTTGCCACTTGCCACAGAGAATGTACTAAACACAGGATCATGCGTGGCAAAAATATGTGTGAGTCAAATACCTAATACCAATAAACATGTATCTCTTGCCAAAAGAGCCATTTGCTTGATAGAAAATTCAGCCTAATCAGAGATTGTAAGGCAACTGAACTCCCACATTCTAATCTAATACAATCAAATAGACATTTGCACATTAATACCCACTTTGCCAGAACACAATGGCCATTTTGGTCCATTCAGGCCAAGCTGGTGCAAGACAGTGGATTGCGACAGCTGTGGTTCCATCACTGATCCATCACTGACACATCCATATTGTCCTGTGTGTGGGATTAAGCCGAGCTATCGTTACTACTTTTAATGAATTCCGAATGTATTTCAATGAAGTTCAGTCCTCTCATGATTTCTCACATCAGAACTGAGGTTTACGTATCACTGACAAACCAATTTAGGTTGAGCCACTGTGGGTTATTTAGTCAAGCATCAGCTGTAAAAGCGTCTCTGTCAAATGAGCTAACTTTGACACTTCACAATCTGTACTGGGTTTATATTGGTTCCATTAAGCCTAATGAATTGGAATTATTTTGAAATGGCTCTGTCCTGTCATTCTCCAAATCATTTGGCATTCACAGATTATCATCACAGGTCAGCTTTTGTAGTATTTTGACAAAATGTTTGTTGTTTGGGGTTAATGCTATTTGCTCGTCGACCAAGAAATTATCATGAGTGTGGAGAGAACATTTTGTGATAGTTGGTTAGAAGTATTTGATCATATTGAGTCATTATTTGTCATCTATTATTTTTCCATTGCAGCAGGGCTTCCGCCTGTCATCTCATGAAGACAGGGTGTGTGTATACTGTAACTGGTGTATGTGCGTCATTGAGTAAATATATATATTATCCCCTCAGCTTTATTCAGCCTGCATGCACTACTGAAAAATCTGAGTCACTCTCAGGGAAAATAAGAAAATAGGGGGAGTCAGGTGGCTGAGCGGTTAGGGAGTCGGGCTAGTACTCTGAAGGTTACCGGTTCGATTCCCGGCTGTGCAAAATTACGTTGTGTCCTTGGGCAAGGCACTTCACCCTACTTGCCTCGGGGGGAATGTCCCTGTACTTACTGTAAGTCGCTCTGGATAAGAGCGTCTGCTAAATGACTAAATGTAAATGTAAATAGATGAGATGAATCCTTTTCATCTGTCTGAACTGATGATCCTAATTGAATTGGTCATCAAGTCCTGCTTATTGTATTTACACACCGTGCCACTAGTTATCACTAAAAGGGAAACAGTGTGCTTCTTCCAGCACACTGTTTGGCCAACAGGCCAGTAAGGCATCCATAAAAATATGACTAGATTATGTCCTGCTTTCGTTCAACCCAAAAAATACTCTCTTTTAGAAAATGTGAATTTGTAAATATTCTGTTCTATTCTATTATGTTAAATGATAAAATGTTGCAAACATGATTATGTAGATCAAAATGGCTACCGCTCTGTTGTCATTAGTAACAAAAATAAACTGGATGACATCGGTAAACTACGTACAATGGCGTGGTTTGTGGCACTTCCACTCATTTGATGGGCTCTCTTCTCAGACGGTGGTGATAAGAAGGGAAATGACGAGAACCATGGAAGGATATTGAAATGGGATGACAGGGACAAGATATTGAGATTTGGAATGGGGGGGGTGAAAGACAGTGGGAGAGAGCGACCGAGAAAGAGAGAGAGAAGCAGGAGGGTCTTGGAGAGAAGGCAGGATATGTAGGATGGTCAAGGAAAAGATGCGAGAGATCGAGAAGGAGAGAGTGGAAGAGACAGAGGAAGCAAGAAAGATGTGAAGCAGTGTGTGTGGGAGGATTAAAGAAAGGACAGAAAAGGAGAGAGAGAGAGAGAGAAGAGGGGTGGCAAAAATTAACAGTGGGGAGCTTTGCAGAGATAGATGGTGCGAGAATGGGGGGAGGAGTGCGTGGGAAAAGGGAGGGATGGAGGCAATGACGTCGAGACGAGGAAGGAGGTAATAAAGGATAGCAGGGATGAAGAAAAGGGAGGGGGGAGAGGGCAGAAGGCAGTGATGTAGAAAGATGTGATAGGATAGAGAGAAGGAGGGAGGGAGCTGAACATGGGTGGAGGGAGGAATGGAGAATGCCGGCAGATTGAGTGTCTCAGGAGTAGCTGACTGTCTGATAATGCAATCAGAGAGGTGACTCACAGTGCCCACCCCCAGGGCTCTGTTTTCTGTGTGAAAGTGTTTGTGCTTATGTTGTGTTCGAGCTCCTACCAAATCATGTCTGTGACAATGTGCTGATCAATTGGTTTGTGTCGTTGGTGTCGAGAGCTCTTTTTGTGTCCGTTGGTGTTTAAACACTCTTCTCGAGTGTTTGCGTGTGCTTGAAGCAGTCGTATTTGTAGACTCCCTGGATGTCTGTGTGTGTCAAACTGAAATCTATGCATGAAGGGCTATGGAGAACCCACAGCGTATGTGCTGTTCAACAGATGAGTCATCCATCAAGATAGCCAGCAGCCCTATGATGGTGAAAAGGGAGGATGTCTGCTAAAGCCAGAGGGGAAGGAGGAGGAGGAGGAGAGAGACAGGGATGTTCAAGATGGGAAATAGCTGCATGTACGGACAGACAGAGAGACAGACAGACAGACATAAATACATACATATAGCCATCTAGACAGACAGACAGTCAGCCAAGAGGAGCCCTCTCACCGACTTGATGTTTATTTTCAGCGTTTGTCTCCTCCTATGAATCATTTTATTCCCCAGGCAATATCGCTAGTGTGGCCCTGTGCACTCTCCCTACTGATTATCCAATTATCACCTGCTTGGTTGCCACACGTACACACATACTGTAGACATACATACACACACACATGCACACTTTAAAGGGAAATACTGAAAAGACAGTGATAGCCACAGTGATAATGCGTTGGAGTGACAGAGGGTCTAGCTTTGCTTTCTCCCACCAGAAGTGGCTAGGAGAGTGAACTGGATGTGGACAAAGAACAACAAGCTGATAATGAATTATCACCATAGGTCAATGGGGGGGCGGGGGGGGGGGGTGACAGTTTGTATTAGTGTGAGATGGCGTTGCGTCTTAGACTGACCTTTGTCTATTCTGTTTTTCAGTGGAAACTGCGATACTTGATATTCACCCAAGCAGTTTAGTTGAATTACTAGGTCTAAGCTGTGGTATCAGATCTTCATCTCGTTCGATGGCTAGCATCCATTTGTTACGAGCACCTGAGTTAGTAGGCTTATGTCAGCTGTATGTTACGGTGAATATGCGTGATTTTGATGTCATGTCTCGAGATGTATTGTCATTTTAATGAGTTAAGTAACTTTATCAGAATAGCTGAACTCACGTCATGAAAAATCCAGATGCAACTGCCCAGCCGTTCTTAGATTTATTTATGTATTCCTAATTCTGCACAGACCGATTCAACAGGGCTTAATAATCAATCATCGATGAATAATTAACATTAATAACTTTCGTTCATGTCAATGATTCACCCGTAGGTATTAAACCCCTGGTTAAGTATTTTTCCATTTCACTTACAACAAATCTCAACTACCGCAACAAAATCAACATCAATCTCCCCCCCGCCTCCAGAAGCCTTATTTACACAGGTGTGATCTACGACACAACCGTACAGTTGATCTCCTTCTTCCTCTTTCTGCTCTGCTCTACCCATCCTTCCTTTAATGATCATCTTTGTGTCTCTCGTCTTTCTCTGTGTGTCCCCCTTCAAGCAAGACACCAGGACCTCGTCCTCCCTCCCCAAACTGGACCTGCACGTGATTCCCGTGTGGAAGAAAGGCATCACGGGAAAAGGTGTGGTCATCACCGTTCTGGACGACGGCCTGGAGTGGAACCACACCGACATCTACCCCAACTACGTAAGAGGGTTTCCATGGCGACGACCGTCACTGAGGCAGAGCGTCTCTATAGCAACACTGATGACACCTCACAAGGCGATTCATAAAGCCCCATTATATGTGGCATTGCTCATGCATAAGAACGCTTACATGCACAGAGTTCATTGGTTTACAGTGGGACACTAATTTACAGTTCAGTCTTATTATTTTATAAGGGTTTTATGATCATCAAATCCAATTAAATTTGTTTAGCCCTTAACCATAGAACTGCATGTAAATATGATAAGGATGCTCAATGTTGGCAAATTCAGTGTTTAATAGTGTGTGGTGTTTACCATAATTGACATATGAATTGTCAAGCTGTGTTAGCCTTTAGAAGACAATGGATTTAGGAAATAAAACACTTGAATCTACCAAGCGGAACTCCATAAATGATACATCTGTGCTTTGGTGGTAGAGTTTTTTCTAACACAGTAAAGCTTGCGTTGACCAGCTACAAGATAATGTGGAGAGACACCAAGAGAGAGAGTAAATGGGCAACAGAGAGAGAGAGATAGAGAGATAGAAAGAAAGAAAGAAAGAAGGAGAGAAAGAGGGAGCGAAAGAGGGAGAAAGGGAGAGATAAATCAGAGGCAAAGGAAGAGAAATGGAGAGCGGATGTGAAAGGATGTGTAACAGCATAATGGCTGGAATCAGCTCCTGTGCTACTTAATGAGAATGTAATTAATCAATGGGGCGATCTGGCGAGACAGGCACCGCCATTCGTTAAGGCACTTGGTGTCCATTTGCACATCATTAAAATGACGCAAAAAAAATTCTATGGTTGATGTTTAAAGTCAGTTCAGCATATTTTGAAATGTAAAACATGAACACAAGTCACACTGTCACACATTGTCTATCACAGTGACAGTAGTGTGTCCTTGTTGACCAGAGTGTATGACATTGAGTGTTCCTTTTTTCATTCTTTTTCTTCTAAAGGATGCAGCAGCCAGCTATGATTTCAATGACAATGACCCCGACCCATTCCCCAGATATGACTCCACTAATGAGAACAAGTATGTTGAAGCTTCCTTTCTACATTTTAATTCAAACTATGATTAGTCATGTAAAAACACATGTAACACATGTAACCGTGGCTTTTGCTTAAAGTAAAAAATATTCTTTATGAGTAGATATTTTTTAACAAACTTGAAAATGTATTTTTGGTATCATGGTTTCATCTTCAATGCTCAAACTAGGTCTAAAGCAACTTAATTGTGTATTAGACTTCCTGGAACAGGGATTATAAACACATTACATTATTTACATTTACATTTACATTTATTCATTTAGCAGACGCTTTTATCCAAAGCGACTTCCAAGAGAGAGCTTTACATAGTGCATAGGTCACTGATCATAACAACGAGATAGCCACAAAACATTGCGAGTAGCCAAAACATGAAGCACACATTGGCACACATTATGTCTAGACACTGTAATATCTGTCGCAACATACCAGTATGATAAAAGCAAACATGCATTTTTTTATGGGTATGGTCACATACAATGTACCATAATCCACTACCCAGTCACAGTACTCTCTGATTGCATAACTTAATTGAAAGGATTGACTGGGATGTTGACAACCAAGCTGAACTCATGAAATCTCCCAGACGTTTTCGTGTGTGTTAATGGCCACATACAGTATAAGAGATACTTTTGTATGTCGCTTTTGCTTTCATGCTACAGTATTTGTTTGTGTGTTAGAGTGCCATATTGAACCTAACATTTGCTGTGATGGCTTTTGGGCTATAGACCAGAACGACATTTGGGTTTTGTATTTTGTTTCCATAATTGTGGGAGCCTTGCTTAAAGGTTTCACCCAAAACACTCGACACTACGCAAAATTGTGGACAAAGCAATAGGAGTTTAAGTTGGAGCAATGAAAGATTTGGCTCCATTCATTGGAGTCCAATGCGTTTTTTTAACTTTATGTGGTGAAATAGTTATTTGAAAATCTTCAAATGACCACCACATCCATCACTCTACTGTCACATCCTTAATGGAAAAACGCTTACTGAGGTTTTAATTCTCGTTCTCTCTCTCGTCCCACTTCTCTGTTTGTCAGACAATACCTGGGAATGATGACTCACTCTATGCCAATTGTGGGGTTAGCTAAACACAAGTCATGTAACCACCTCCCCACTCTTGTCAGCAAACTCTATTGTTATCCATGTTCACTGGTTCTCTTGTATAATTGAGACACTGCCAGTAGAGCATTTCATATGTCACTGAGGCAGGCCGAATGGCCTGCCGTCCATTCTCATGATGACAAACATAATAATTAGGAGACACTGTTATGTAATCAAACAAACAACCAATCATGTTGAGTGCGTATGATTCCAAAGGTTATACAGAGGAAACAATCTGTTTAGATGACACGTTTAAGCTTAAACAATAATGAGATTCTGTCTTTTTATTTATTTATTTAAACTGTTTTGGGGGTTTTTGGAAGTCGAAGTTCAATGAATGAAGGGTATTTTGTAGTCACACCAAAAGTGGTCACGACTCGTCTAAAACAAAGGCGGTTTTGTCTTCTATGAAACATTTTGTCATTCTGTATTTTCTCAGGCATGGGACCAGGTGTGCTGGTGAGATTGCCATGCAAGCAGACAACAACAAATGTGGGGTTGGAGTAGCTTACAATTCCAAGGTTGGAGGTATGACATTTAGCATTTTGCTCTGTGAAATGTGTGTCAAGATTATGTAGTGCACATTTATGTGTTTGTGTGCCAATGTGTTTGTGTGCTTGCATTCTTGTGTCATTATGAGTGCACAAACGTGCGTGTGCATGTGTTTGTGGCTGTCCTTGATTCCATACAGTAGGTGTGTATTTGCACAATTTGTAAGACACACATCTTGGGCTACTAACATAATAACTTTTAGAACCGGTGATTGCATTGGGCCACTTACCCAATCCGATCTATCCACCTATCTTCTAAAGAATATTATATCATATCAGAGGATGAGGATCAGATAGGTCAACATTCAACACCTGTTTCACACAAGTCTAGATGGTCAAAAATGCAACGGTTAGAAGTACACTTCAGCAGACATGCATAGCAACAGCGATGACACGGTTAATCTTCGAATGGTCTAAATTAAATTCACTGGGCAGTTTGCTAGATGACCTAAATGTATTTGGTTAATCCCGTCCAGGGATCCGCATGCTGGATGGTATTGTGACGGATGCCATCGAGGCCAGTTCAATTGGTTTCAACCCGAACCATGTGGACATCTACAGCGCCAGCTGGGGGCCCAACGATGACGGCAAGACAGTGGAGGGGCCCGGTCGTCTAGCCCAGAAAGCCTTTGAGTATGGCATTCAGAAGGTAACGCTATAGCTACTATAACTGGACTTCTAATGACTTCATCAACAGAACATCACGCATCATGAGTAGACTTATGAGTCCTATGATAATGAGTAATTATGTTAAATAATGACATTAAACTAAAAACAATGTTTGATGTGGTAAGTCTTGTTTTGTACAATGCCTCACAAGAAAGGAAATGCAAATGGCCATCACAATCATAACTCAACTGATCAAAAAAAAAAAAACGTTTTGGTAAACCGTCAAAGTAATCTAAGGATGTTGCCAAGGTTCTGAGAATAATTCATCATTGCATCAAGTTACATACACAATGTGGTTAACAAAGATCTGTCTGGGTAACTCTGCCTAACTCTAGATATCTAGATAAATAGTAAATTCTACTGCCTAGTATGAAATCATTAGCTTATCATTATAATACCACAGAGCTGTCAACACAGCCTCGTATCACTAACTTCTTATTACCGTCTTTTTCAGGGGCGTGGAGGGAAGGGCTCGATATTTGTGTGGGCGTCAGGAAATGGAGGCCGTCAAGGGGACAACTGCGACTGTGATGGCTACACAGATAGCATCTATACAATCTCCATTAGCAGTGCCTCACAGCAGGGCCTGTCACCCTGGTATGCCGAGAAGTGTTCCTCCACACTGGCCACAGCCTACAGCAGTGGGGACTACACCGACCAGAGAATAGTGAGTATCACTACACCACTGCAGTGTAGATGATGGGAAATATTGTGATGGATGTTGTGCTTTTATGTTGTGCCTTACCATATCATGTCACATGACCTTACCTTGTCTCATGCAATATTGTGTGATGGTGCCTTATGCCTTACATCATACCATGTTCTGCTACGCAACGTTTTTCATAGCAATAATTACTCAATTGCATTACATTAATTTACGATGCGATGTGACATTCTGGTAGCACTTTGGTTAGTGTAACCTGATGGCAGCATCTATTCATGAGTAAATTCCTTTTCTTTCCCTTTTTCTCTGCAGACAAGTTCAGATTTGCATAATGAATGTACCGAGACACACACCGGAACATCCGCTTCCGCCCCACTGGCTGCTGGGATATTTGCCCTGGCACTTGAGCAGAAGTAAGGAGACAACTCTTGGTAGAAATGTTCTACCACCCTTCTCACATTTTCTCTCACCATCTAATTATCAATAATGCTGGAAAAATGTTAAATCCAGGTTACCCTCAACTTCACGTGTCTTTGGTAAATTCTCAATGGTTGTTTTGTCTCAACCTCTCAGCCCAGAGCTTACCTGGAGAGACCTGCAGCATTTAGTGGTGTGGACATCTGAGTTTGACCCGCTTGCCAATAACCCGGGCTGGAAAAGGAATGGGGCAGGCCTCATGGTGAACAGTCGCTTTGGATTTGGCCTGCTCAATGCCAAAACTCTTGTGGACCTGGCAGACCCAGCCACCTGGAAACACGTCCCTGAAAAAAAGCAATGTATCGTCAGAGATGAAGCTTTCCAGCCTAGGTAGAGTAGCTTTCTTTAAATGTCTATTTTTGTGAATAGTTCATGGATAAACATATTACATGCCTGATATTGTTTTTAGTTTGATTCTTGATCTTGAAATATCCCAATGCTTTGGTATTTCTGGTAAAGCAACAAATCAGCTATAGCGTGTCATGAAAATCTGAGATGACAAATATAAATTGTGTTTGTTTGTGTCTGAGAGAGAGAAAGCGACTGCCACAACATCATCCCTGTACAAAGCCCTCTGTGGAGGAAGCAATCTTCCCTCCTCTATCTTCCGTGGATCCAAAGAGCTGTTTTGTTTACCTCCACTGCAGATTAAAAGCCTCCGGAAATGCTGCCAGGCACTATTTTGGCAGATTCTGCAGTCCTGCAACATATCCCTCTAAATGACCTCCATTTTACCTGTCATGCTAATGCTAGCTGGTGACCCAAGTTAATACAAAACAGGGCATAAACAGGGCTTTACAACTGTCCTCCTGGTTGTTGGGATTTAGTGACTTGGTGGTATCGACACCCCTGTTACCTTAGACATCAGCAAGCCAGCACTGTGTAATCCCTTAGATTTTGTTTCCTATCTCCCCTTCGACTTACTTTAGTCCCCATCCTCCTCTGACAGCTTGGTTAGAGTAATCCCTCCATTCATGTGTGGATTTAATAGACAAGGGATTAACGTTGATTCTGAGAGAATTATGGTGGACCATCTAAATAAATGTATACTTGCGTCATACTAAAGTTGAGTGTATGCAAACTACATACTTGATAAAGGTTTCGTAAGAAGGATTGGGTCCACCCGTCCAAGTGCTCCCCTTAAACTAACTTTTATTATTGAGGAAAAAAGATTCTGGGTGGGTAATAATGCCACAAAGACAGAAAGACAGAAAATATTACGACCAGAAAGGTTATCTTGTTGTGAAGTCAAATCCAGGTCAACAACAGCAAAAATAGTCACCTCAATCAAAAGATGACAATCTGTCAATGACCCCTCAACTGTGTCATACAGTCTAAAAAGTAACTAACATTGGGCAACTTGAATGAGAAGACAACTTGGGAAGAGCAACGGGTGAATTAAAAGTCAAGATGTAACAAGCCATCCAGTCATTGCAAAACACACAAAAGCAAATGCAAGCCACTGGTGCAGTACACTATGAAGGCTGCGAGTATGGCCTGGGGGTGTAGTCTCACCATGTATGTCTTCCTATGGCAGCAGGAGTAAATTCCCCTCACTCTCTTCTTTAAGATGTTAAAATGGGTGAAGGTATGCACCCCTCTCAACATTCAGATCAGTGCAGCACTGGTAGCTGGCTATTGTCCAAGAATTGGGGAACATTTAGAATGAACACCAGTGTAGTGACTAACCATCCCAGTAAGGGCCATGTAGTGATGAATCTGAAGAAGATTTAGCCGAGGACGAATGTAGATACACAATTAAAAGGTTTGATATAGATAGTTTATCATCAGACAATCACTGTTAGTGAGCATCGGTTGCACACATGACAAATAACATACTAAGAGGAACAAAGGACTCTTATGCTGTGCTGTACCGTAAACATGAATCTGGAATGGTCATTAAAGCTTGGTTTCCAGTATTCTCATAATCTGGTGCCCAAATGTTGCTTTGTTTCTAATGGGGAGTTGACCTTTGACATGTGTCCACATACCAAACTAAGAAAAACATATTCCCAGGCCAATACCTACCCAGTGGTAGACTCATACTAACTGCATTACTATGGTAAACTAGAGAGGGTACAATTTCTGGGGAAATTGTAGGGTGTGCTTGCTTGCTTCGGTTGCACAGGGGTCCGTTTTTGAATGACATTTTTACAACTGATATATCTGTATATTTTATATTAAAATGCATACTTATTATTTATAAAGATTACATAGATTTAAAAGCATTTTTTTTGTGCTGCTCATTTACAACTGAAAATACGAGTGAAGTGTAGAATTAAATATGATGTCTTCTCATTTCCCCTGCAAGAGGCAGCCTCATAGCTGAATCAAAACGAATAAATTTGGCAGACCGGTGTAAAAATTGACCTAATCTCTATGACTTAAACGTCCTTTTAAGTTTTCCCTTCTCGTGGTATTTTCAGGCATTTAGCCTACTCATATTGCATTCATTCATTAATAAAGAACCCCCTTTGAAGATTATTCTACGACGTTACCGGCAGTAGAAGATGGAATCGCGATTCAAACAGTACCATCTGCTAACTGAAAATATGCCCCCAAAAACGTAAATAAGCTTGACATTTATTTAGTGGAAAATCGCTCATTCATAAAAAGCTCACTGGTAGCGATCATTGTCAGTAACAACGCAAAATGCGATATAGCCCTGTGTGGAGAAGCTGCCCCGGTAAATTGTACTACTACGGTACAGTACTAGACTACTGCTGTGTTCGTCTCTGTAGCGATTGCGTTGGTTGAATTGGATTTAACGTTCCGTTGTACGGTTTAGGCTGAAATTAATTATTTTCATGAACAGATTGACAAAGTTTAGGCTGTGGCAATGAAGTTCAGGTTAGTAGTTAGATAGACTTTTGATTTAAGTAAGGGGAGTGCCGAACATGTTCTGTCGCCGTTTAACTTCCTACAGCTGTGTAGATGTTTTTGTAGTGTCTCGCGTAGGCTACAGCGTTGCAGTGATACACTGGATTGAAAACACAGGTAATGATAATTTCACTCACAAATCGTTTACTTGTAATCTAATGTCATAATAAATCCTACAACGAAAATGTATATGTGAGGAATGTTTATTTTAACGATTGAAAACAGATAACGCTACATCATAGACCACTGTAGTATGTGTTGCCCGGGCAACACAGGCTAATGTCATGATGCTAATACTTCAGCTGAAATAGTAGACTACTGTTTCCGAAAGTAGATGTACTTCCTTAATAATATCAGCTTATACTGTACATTACACATCACAAGTGTGTGTCATATCACAAAGTAAAATGAGTAAATAGTTATCACCCTGGCCTCTTTGCTTGTGGCGTTTCTGCAGCTGCCTTGCAGTAAAGCTATAGTTAGCCTAGCTATCCCCCAAGTTAACAGATGCGAAACGAATGTTCTGCCAAAGGTAGTCACGCGTGTTTTCGTGACGTTAGTGACGTAGTGACGTTAGTAACGTCAGTGACTGTGGCTAGCAAATTAGCCACCGTTAGCTTCACTTTTCGCCACAAAAACTTAACTTAAGCCCAAACCATGCAACGGAACGTAAATTCCAATACAAGCAACTCAATCGCTACCAAGACGAAACTTTTGACACCTACGTTGTCTATGTAGGCCAAATATTGACTGAGTTTTAGGGGGGCAAAAAGAAATAAAACTAGAAACGGCTGTTCCTGCGAAACAGCAGTGAGAATGCTGAAAACCTGAATGGGGATAGCTGACCATGCTAAAAAAGCTGAAAATAGTGAAAATTTAGTAGAAAGTTATAAGCTGAAGCTTCAAAGCAACCGAAAGGTATTTTTGAAAGGGGCTGGAGCAGCATTCCAACAATGATTTGAAAGGATTTACCATTACTTTTAAAGGGAGAATAATTTGCACAAAAACCTTAATATTTTAAAAAGTATAAAAGTGAGAAATGAGAAAATACCCGCAAGCTGAAATGAATTTCAAAAATGTGTGAGTCACACAAAAGAGGCAGTGTGGAAGCTGAACTGCATCATCTGCATCATCTTAACAAAGCTAAGAGCTAAAATAGCCTACAATGCGGGAGAAGCTGAAAGCTGAACTGTTAAACAGAAGAAGTAGGCTAGCTAGTCGGAACAAGAATATTATCGTTTTAACAGCTGAAATTATAGTTGGGATAGTAATAGCAGTAGCAGATGTAGCCTACCATTGAGTGCGTTTACTCGGCTTTCTTAGTTGGATTCAATGTGTTGATGGAATGAAACATACAGCAGTAGAGCCGATACAGGAAGACACGGCGACACTTTTTTGCAGAAGGATGATGGTGCAAGTTTTGTCCGTGGAGCATACAACGATTAATAAAAAGAATCATGTAGACGCGTTTATTGAGTAATCGCATAACTAATTACACATGTAAACGGAGTAATTGTATTATTGGCATAAACCGACAATTGCTAGTAATCGTGTTTCTCATGGTCAAGTAAACGTACCAATCACCTGTGTGAGAGACTGAGTGGTGCGTGTCTGTCGTTACGGTGATGGTGCAGCTATGATTGCTAACGCGCTGAGGGCAGAGAATAAGAGAAATGTAGCTAGAATCCACACCTCAAACAAGTTAACCTAGGCGCAAAACTGTACGTCCAATCCAAAATATAAGGATATTTTCCGAGACCCAAGACTCTGCCGAAACCAGAGATATTCTTTATATGTCTGTGCAGTCAGAAATAGACTCTACCTGCAGTTTCAAAAACGTGTTCCTTTTGCTTTCCTGGTGCTTGTTTGTTTGGTTGCCACGGTGATGGCGCAGCTGTGATAGCTAACGAGCTAGGCAGAGAGAAAAACGAACATTTACCTAGCATCCACACCTCAAACAAGTTGACCTAGACGCAAAACTATACGTCCAATCCAAAATATAAGGATATTTTCCGAGACCCAAGACTCTGCCGAAACCAGAGATGTCCTTTATATGTCTGTGCGGTCAGAAATACGACTCTATCGGCAGTTTCAAAATCTTGTTCCTTCTTGCTTTCTCTGACTGATTTTACTCACCTCTCCATTGAAGTTAGTGAGAGAATTTGAAAGGCTGCTCTCGCTTCAAGGCTCATAGCTGAAAATCTGTAAATGTGAGCTCTTTAGTAGTTACATTGGCTGAAAGAGGACAATTTTTCCTACATTTTAAGGTATAACTTGTTTCTGTAAGTTAAACTATATGAACGTTAGAGGAATTTGTTTGACAAATTAGTTGAATATCAGAAAAAGAGCAGCCAGCAGAGTGTGCCACTCTGCTTGCTGCTCATTCATAAAAATCAAGAAGGAGCAAACATTTTAATGTATTTCAAACTGTCATAATTCAAAATTGGCTGAACATTTGAAAAAGCTGAATCATTTGGGAATAGCTGAATGTCTTGTGAACATTTTAAAGGTTGAATGGTGTCTCTAGCTGAAAGTAAGCTGAAGTAGTTACGTTTGAAAGAGGAGGAAGCTTTTTAATGATTTGAAAGGATTTACCATTACTTTTAATGGGAGAATAATTTGCACAAAAACCTTAATGTCTTAAAAAGTATAAAAGTGAGAAATACCAAAAGTCATATCCATCATCTCCTGAAGGAGCTGAACGTTTTGATACAAAAGTTGTAGGAATCGGTTAAAGTATGCAGAACGAGTTAAAGGCCAAAAAACGGCGGAAGAACTAAGAAGTTGAAAAACAATAGTGAGAATGCTGAACAGCATTCTCACAATAATAAAGAGAAACAGGAAAACAATAGTGAGAATGCTTAACAGCATTCTCACAATAATAATATATATGTGAGAGAACAAAGGTTGTGCTCTCGCCGAAGGCTTGAGCACACCCAATAATAAGAAACAATTCAATTCTTCACAGCAATGTATTACTATACTCAAATAATCAGACTTTTTTTTAATGCTGAGATTGATGTTTTCGAAAAAGACAAGAAGAACAAGCTTTGTATTGGACATAGTTCCTCTCACATTTATCAAAGAATGTGTCATGTCGGTAGTTAGACGCCGGTTCTCTGTTTCTTTTTAAGGAGCTCATTTGCTGTTTTCTTGATGTTCCCACAGGGCATTGAAAGCAGCAGGGGAAATCACCATAGAAATTCCCACCAAGGCGTGTGTAGGGCAGGAGAATGCTGTTCTGTCACTGGAGCATGTGCAAGTGGAGGCCAGTATTGAGTACACCCGAAGAGGAGACTTGCATATCACGCTTATGTCCCCGTCAGGTTAGTAAACATTTATACACAACATTTTTGGTGGTTTGGCATATCAATCGCATTGGTTTCACATTGACAGAAGTTTTACAATATAGAAATAATGTGAGGACAGTACATACCTAAGGTACTATACGTTCCTGCCGCTATCCCTCCAAACTCCATCCGAGGTCATTGGACCTGGCTTTGCATTGCTCAGGTGCTCTTTAGACCCCAGACTAAGTTGCACTGACAGCTACTGATCAATTCTCGCAAGCGGTTCTAGACATACTTTACGTGGGAGATGTTGAGCTTCACCATAAATCTTAATCTACTCTACATCTGCGTTCTTCCATCTCAGTTTCAAGAATTTAGATTTATCTCTGAATAGTTCCTCACTTCTTTTCACACAACCCCCGTTTGTACCATCTGGAACCTGATTGGTTGAAAGGGGCCAGCCAAATTATCCCACTCACATGGTTGAGCCGGTCTCATCAACTTACAGATAAATTGTGTCGAAGAAAAAGTTATAATTACAAAAAAGTACCCCAGAGCATTAGACGACCCAGGTGCGGTCCGCTTGTTCCAAATGTTTCCGTATGTGTTTTACTGACTTATTCTTAACCATCTGCCCCTTCTTTTTTCCCATCAGGCACTAGCACGGTACTTCTGGCTGAGAGAGAGAGGGACATTTCCTCCAACGGTTTCAGGAACTGGGACTTCATGTCCGTCCACACCTGGGGTGAGGATCCCACTGGAACTTGGACTCTCAAGATCACAGACACGGTAAGTCAGAGGGATTGAAGCCTTTTGGTTTGTGCCAAAGTTTAATTGCATTTACTGTACAAAACTCAGGGCGCCCCTCAAATCTATGAACCCACTAAACGCATGTTTACCGTTGCAGGTTTTCCGGTTAGACATACACACATAACTTTCCCTAAGCCACAGTTGACCTTTAGATAGGCCCAAATTGTGCAACCTGTGGATTCTAATTACATCTTGATAATAAGCATGGCAAAGTCATTAAGAGTCTTAAATCTTCGAAATGAAGGTTGTTTGATCAGTTTGGTTACTAGCGTCAACAGGACAAATTAGAGCAGGGCTTTCTCTTCACATTGACATGTTAATGGGATGAAGGACCTGGACATTAGCCCTTATTGAACAAACACTGCCCCCAGGAAATTGATGAGTGAAGACTGAAAGGAAGTAAAGAATAAATGAAACACGTGATTAGACCATGATGGTCACACACATAAGTGTCACACACATAAGCTATTCCAGCATGGCAGTCCAGTTATTATTAACTAATACCTTTTGTATAAATAATCTAAATGATTGATACTGTTACTGCTGATACTGTTCATACTCATACAAGCATATTTGTCATTATACACATTATACAATTTTCATGTTATTATTTTCATTGTATCTTATTATACAACATTGTATATTTCACAACAAACAAACATCACATATAGTTAATTTATTCAAAAACCTCCCTCACAGCACATGGGAGCTAAGAAAAGCTAAGGACATTTAATTCACCTTTCAAAATTCATATGCATTGACATTTGAGTCGAATGGCTGCGCAATACCATTTTCAGCTTTGGAATATTACCAGTCAGCTTAAAAATAGCTGCAGTGGGTCTTTAAGATGTGAAGATTTGAATTTGAAGGTAATTACAAAAGATACTGGAAGATCTGTGTTCTCGGGCTGTCTTTGTTTTCCGGTCCACCATCCTTCCCTTTCCTCATTTATCCCTCCCTGCTGACGCTTTTGTTCTGTTTGTCGCTCAGTCAGGGCGGATGGAAAACGAGGGTCAGATCTTGAGCTGGAAGCTGATTCTCCACGGGACCTCAGAGAAACCGGAGCACATGAAGGAACCCAGGGTGTACGTTCCCTACAACGCCGTGCAGAACGACCGGCGTGGAGTGGAACACATGGATGACATGATGGAGGTACAATAAGCTCACTACCATGGAGACAGTGTTGAGACAGTGTTGAGATAGGGGCAGCGGTTACGGTTGGGATGTATAGTACATTAGACATGAGACAGGTGTCACACACATGATACAACAGGTATGGCATCATATAGATATGTATGAATATGGCATGAAATAGATATTGATGTATAAAGAAGGACATTTTACTGATGAGATAGCAGAGTTCTATGTACAGAGGGAGATCTACAGTAAAACAGCAATGACTGTCAGTTTTACTTTATTTAAAGATAATGTTTTGTATTCTATTCTAACTTTACACCTAATTAAATTACATGTAAGTGCTAATCCTTGTGATCATAATAAGGCTTATGATGAGATGAGAGTGTCTATGCAAAAGTGAATAACTTTGTTACAGTAGAATATAGAGGATTCAGCCAGAAGATTCAGCCGCCAACAACAAATATGGCCTCGTTGTAAACGTCTGCCTCTTATCACATCTCTCCCATCCAATCAAACAGGAGCTTCCCAAAGCAAAGACCCCACCCCAGAAGACCCCGCCCAGTCCTGCCAAGGTCTCACTTCCCACAAACCCAGGGAAAGAGCCGCCCTCCACCTCTCCCCTGTCCCCCTCCCTCGCTCTGCTGCGTCTTCTCCAAACGGCCTTCAACCGGCAGACCCCGGCCTCCCTGCCCACATCCCCAGCAAAACCCCTGTCCTCCTGGGGGAGCCACTACCAGCGTCTTCCCCCACAGAAGCTGTACCAGGCCCTGGATAGGATCAACCAGTACCGGGGGAAAGAGGACAGCCTGTACAGCGACTACAGTGATGGCTTCTACAGCACCAAGCCCTACAGGCACAGAGATGACCGGCTGCTGCAGGCACTGTTCGACATGCTGGGAGATGACAGCCAGTGAGGTGGGAAGGAGAGGGCGGGGGGTGGGGGAGGAACTGAGGCAGACAGGGAGGAAGGGATTGAGGTAGAATAGAGGGGTGGGTGATGAGGATCCTGGAAGGCACTGTCCAGTCAGGCACAAATCTATTTGATGAAGTTCAGTTCAAATTCAATCATATAAGATTACATATCATAAGCATAAATGGTACTATGGAGTAAAATTATGGCATATCTTATGACTGCTCTATACTCCACTGGCTGCTTATTGTTTAAGTGTTATTAATTAAATTGTTATGATATTATAACTAAATTGTGATCCATGCATAAAATACTATTATTAGCTGGTTCATCCATCAGCTGAGTTAGTGCCAGGCATGACCAAAGGCAATGGGCTGTACCGTAGGCTGTGGCCCTGTGTGCTGTAAATTGACCAACTCTGAGCTGAATGTGATAGAGGCAAAACTGGGCAGAGACGAAGTGTGGAGAAAGAGAAAGTGAGTAGGAGTGAGGGAAAGTAAAAGAAAATTTTAGTTTTGTAATTCTGTTCCAAAATATGCTGCATAACAAGAAATAGCAGCTTTCCAGCCTCTTTTTCTTTCTGTTTCCTTTTCTTCCGTTTTTCACTTTCTGCTTGAGCATGCCATTTTAAAATATAGTTCTGTACTTGTAGCTATATAATCTACATATTATACAAAGACAATGATTGTAATATTATTTGAAAGATACATGACCTGAAATCCTCTCACAAACTCAATACTATTATTGTTTCTCTGTTGGGACATGTCAATGTCTATATTTATTTTGGTGCAAGGGTGGACATGCTTACTTTGATCTTACTAACTTTCATACTTGAGAGTCAAATTAAAACTTGTTTTACACAAGTTAAGATTTGGGCACATGACAATAGTATAATGTTTAGCAGGGCCAGCGTTACAAGTGTAACATTAAATAGGCCTCTATATACCACTTCCTTTTCAAAGTTGAAACTCGCAGTTGTTGACAAATGGTATATTATTCTCAGGGTGTCAACAAAGTATTGGAGAGTTTGAGAACTAGCTGCAGCCCTTCATTGTGTTCTCCTGAAAGTATTAGTGGTACAAATACAGACTTGTTCTTTAAAGTACAAAGTAACACATGCTATTTGAGAAAAATGATGAATAGTCTTTTGGCTTTTTATTAAAATAAATAAATTAAAGGAAAAATGTAATCATTCAAAAACAAAAGAGAAACACAATCCTGCAACCAGACTTCACAATCAATCCTGGACATGTGCAATTTGATTATTTTTTCTATGTGAAAGTATAATGCTGCATCAAATATATAAATATTTTTGAATTTTCTATAAATTATTCATATTATATCAAATATATACATATCCCGTGATTAATTTATTGAACCTTATTTAATGTGATATTTAAGACAATACAATTATGTGCTGTGATTATTACAACTTTAAGAAATTATACATACAAAGAAACACTGCCACAAAACAAATCCAAAAGATTTTCTGTGTTTAGGCGGGTGTGAAACAGGCCTAACATGATGTTGCTGTTGTAGCTATTTATTATTAACTATCCGTCAATAACACCACTACATAGTTATGTTTAATTTAATGAAAACTTGAGTGTAGATGATTGGTTTCTATTACAAAGTCGCCAGTTTGAAGGTCTCCCAGTATCACTTTGGTGTGGGGCTATAAAACTAACATTCCTTAAACCACCTTGGCATTAAAATTTGCTCTACTTATGGTCTAACTCCACAAACTCTGGTAACTGAAGCCTTTATAAATGCTAATGTAATGCTTATGACAATGTTACAGTAGGAACTGTAATAGGTGTACTAAGAGATGCACTATGTAGAGTCCCTCCCCTAAATTGATAATCCATCTGTTTTATCCAATGTTGGTTGGACTGGACTTCCTGCCCGGTGATATTAACCCCACCTCTCTGCCTCAATAAGGTGAAGACTGAGATGAAAGAGGAAAATAGGTTTACATTCATTCTGTAATTTATCCATCTTTAAATGTAGATTGTGTTGTTTATTTGTTTGGTTCTGTTGTTTGGGTTTGATTGATGCTTCTGTCCAAAGTTATTTACTAGAGCTGAACTATGTTGCCATTTCTATGTGGATGTAAAACATGAGATTTACCTTAATAAACTGCAAAGTGACCTCTTGAGTGTGTCTGAGTTGTTGGAACAAAAAAAAAGTTAGGAATCTAATTTAATGGCATCTCTTTCTAAGCTATAGCAATACTGCCACCATGTGGACAAAAATGCTGGACTTCAACCAATTCACAGCACATACAGATTGATTGTGCTCATATAAATGTTATTGGTTAGGCAAGACAGGGACATTTTTAATAGTGCCTTTTTCTCTAAAACTATACTGTTACATAAATCCAATTAGATGATTATGTGCCTTTGTGATTATCTATGTTACATGAGTCAAAACATTTAAATTATGACAAAAAAATAAATGTTTCTACTGTTTATAACATGAGTTGTGATGAATGAACTTGCCCCAAAATATGTGACAATTGTCCCAGCTATGGGGCAAGTTTCAATTTTGTATACCCTCAGATAGAGTTGCTTGAGTTGTGACCTGTGAGTTGATATGAGTGACTTGCAAGTTGCAACACGTCCTCTTTAATATCTTGTATCTTTCTCACAATCTGTTCTCCTCCATCTTATTGTTTACCATGCACACTCTCTTAACTCCTTTCATTACAATAGTATTTTCTATTGCTTTCTTTATCTATTCTTCTTTTTCATCTGTTCTCTCGCTGTTCTTTTCCCCTCTAATGCATATCCTTCTCCATGTGTTATTAAGCCACTTTTCAACTCATCCCATCTGCCAAGATTCCTCACACATCTGGTCGATTTGGGCATTCTCCAGAAGGGAATACTTTGCAAGCCTGAAGGAAGGGAGAAATAGAAGGACAGAAGTACAGAAGAAAAATTATAAGAAAGAGAGGGTAGAAGAGACTGGGATACGAAACAAGAAAACCACACTAAAAATTGAACAATACGTAGCACTGTATCCATAAAGGAGAAGGTGAAGGGGAGAAGGCAAGAAACACAGGGACAGAAAAAAGGAGATATTTATGGCAGACATTCAGTCCCAAGACAAAGCCTGACCCCTGCAGTTTGTTTTCCACCCCACATCCAGGTTGGAGCATGGCGCTGTTCCCACTCTGCAAACGCCTCGCAGGTCAGTCAAATGTCACCATCACCACCACTGCACGCTCTCTAACTAACTCTAACCGTCTTCCCTTCCTATCTCCACTTTGCAAACTATCACAAACTCTACTCTATTTTATTGCTGTATAGATTTACTTAAATACTTGAATGCTGCACCAGGATACATACAGGAGATCTGTATTTAGGGAGGAACCTATTGGTTTGGCCAACAACAACAGGGTGAATGGAGATTTGAACTCATGAGCATAAGGTTGCAAGTCAGTCTATATCCTCTCTGCTACACACCAACTGTTGAGATTTTATGAATAGAAAGGTATTGAAGAGTATTAGCTTTGGTTAGGTTTGGGACAAAGGTTAAGAAACGGTTGACATTTCAAGGTGAAATTGCGTAAAATTGCACATGGTATTTCAGAATGATGTCATCCTGTTTAACTAAACAGATAATCAATATCATAACAGGCCCAAAGGCTGTGGCTGGATTTGAAAACGACTTCCTTTTTTTATACAGTTACTGACCACATTATTTCCCAACACTGAGAATGGCTCAATGGGCTGGGACGGTGTCCTGCAAAATGTAAGGTCATAGGTTAAAATCCAGCCACAACCATGATGCCTGTCATGATACTGATTATCAGTTACATGTAACTTAAAAAGTATGCCTTTGGTGCACCTTGTCACGATGTCACGTTGTCATGTCACCCTAACAGTAAACTGATGTCTCCAAATTCACTCTTGGATCTGCAGTAAAATACCACATCAATAAAATATGAAAGTGGGCAATTTAAAGGCACTGTTAAATGTTCCTCAAAGGCGCAATGTGAATGATTAAGTTCTGTTGTCAGTTCTACAATTCTATAATGATATGCATGAAGATTTTCTTACATATTTCTCATGTTAGTGTACAAGATATCTGAAGATGCACATTCTTTTCAATCTTAATGAAAATCTTGGATCAGAGCAACAGAGATTTTAATCCAATGTCCTGAAAAAGGGAATGTGGAGTCTAATTTGAATCTAAAAACCAACAGACACACAGTCTTCTTGATACAGTAAAGGCCTATAATGATATAGGGCTACGGGTGTGGTTGAGAGACAGGGAGAGAGAGAGAGGGAGTGAGAGATAGAAAGAGAGAGGGGGAGAGAGAGAGACTGTACAATAGGTGCATGCGAGAGGCTCAGCTGAGTTATGTGTCTGTGAGTGAGTACTGTAGGCCTACTTTACTATAATCCACACGACTGCAACAAATTATACTAGTTCAATGCGATTCAGTATCATCATGGATGTAATATGCACAACAATCCGTCTGTGTGATATGTGATCTTTGCGATACTGATATTTGTCTGTGTTATCTAAAGTGTACAAAACCTACCTTGGTAAGTTTAATGATTACAGCTGCGTGTGCTTAAGCCACAAGTCCACGCACACACAAAATGTGTGCTTGTGTGTTTCCAACAGGATCTGCCAGAGTGTTAAGAAAGCAGTTGGCCCTGTACTGCCTGCTTCTGTTTCTGCTTATATGTAAGTGTCCTTCAACATTGTTACATTTATCACATTCACTCCCCTGGAAGAAAAAGCACAAAAGCAAAGCATTTCTTGTCACATTGCCTTTTGTACAGTCACCTCATTTGCTATGAACCAACTGGAAGCTAAAACTAGTCGCGTCTTTTTTCTGCCCATTGGAGTCTATGGGCAGAAAAGGTTTGGGAAGCATGGAAAGGAAGCACAGAGTAAATAATATGAGATAAAATAGTGTTTGGGTGACATCTACAATATTTTGTGTACCTACTATATGCAAGGAATTCGTGAGACCTTTAGAAATGTGCAAACTCTGAGGTAAGCCTAAATGAAAATACTTTTCTAAACACATTCAAGTTGATCCGTGTCTGTAGTAGAATACTTGTAATATTCCTTCAGGTTGAAATTTCTTAGCTTTAATCGAACATATATCTGTCACAGTAAAAGTATTTTTTCCATCCAGACTTCCTTAAAGGCAGAAGAACGGCAGTCAAGATCGATAAACCCCCCATCTTTCGCTCTCTGGGATTGGACCTCAGCGTTGAGGCCAGAGCAGTGACTGAGGAAACTGTCAAGGAGAAGAGACAGCGCCTCCATCAGGAAACATGGTGGGGCGCTCCGCTGGTGTGGGGTGACAGTTCCATTTCAGTTTGGCGGAGAGACGAGTTTGGCCAACGGAGAGTCCACACCGGCCTGTTGACGCTAGCGGTGGGCGGTTACGCCGGTTTCCTCCCTCGCTTCCTGTCTTCGGCCGAACTCCACTTCCTACCGGGTGCCACCGTCACTTACTATATTCTGACAGACAGCCCTCGCACACTGGAGCCGCTGCCCCTTCTTGCCCCCAGGAGAAATCTGAAGATAGTCCCCGTGGCGGAGCTAGTTGGCTGGAAGCACCTAGCCCTGCGGCGCATGGCCTTGCTGGCCTCCGCCATCAAAGACCCAATTCGTAATGAGGTTGAGTATGTCTTCTGCGCTGATGTGGACCAAGAGTTTGTGGCCCCGGTGGGGGCAGAGATCCTTGGGGAACTGGTGGCCACGCTGCACCCGGAGCTGTATGGGATGCCACGGCACGCCTTCCCGTATGAGCGTGAGCCAGACTCATCGGCCTTCGTGGAGGATGGGGAAGGAGACTATTACTACACGTCAGAGCTGTATGGTGGCCTGTGCCCCGAGGTGTACACCATGGCCAGAGCCTGCTCTCAGCTCATCCTCCAAGACCAGGAGAGGGGGGTGCAGATCGCCGGTCTGGAGGAGAGCTACCTGAACCGCTACTTCATCAACCGGAGGCCCACCTGCGTCCTGTCGCCGGAATACAGCTGGTGGGAATCTGCCCTGGCCGCAGATGTGCCGGCAAAGAGGCTAGTCTCCCTAGGGAGGCAGTGTGAGTCTCTGGAGCCACAGAAAAGAGAGCAGCATGGCTGCTGAGATATGGGGACGCGTGGGGTGGTGAGATGAGTCCAATTGCTTGCTTGGCTCATGTGGTTTTGGCATGGTACTTGGGCTAAATGCGATTAGTTGTGACGATTACCAAACAAACTACTTCTACATGTGACCATGTAGGCTCCTTACTTTAACCTATGCACAGTAGTATGATACTCTGGTGAAAGCTGTGGATTTTAATGATATGTAGGATCTGCTGCAGGCATTTCTCTTTGAAAGGTGAGAAATGATTGCATGGATAGAATCCCAAAATGTATATTCTTGTGAATTAAGTGATCTATGATACCTTTGTCTATAGCCTCTTACAACGCATAATTTTTTAATAAAGGTTAAATAAAATAAATGTAAAAATTATGCTTTGTAAGAGGCTATAGACAAAGGTATATGTTAATTGTATGTTATGTTTGCGGGATAGCTACCTTGCACACAATGTTGGAAGGTAATTGGGTGTGCTCACGTAGCCTGGTCCTAACCAGACTCTGGTACATTGCATTTGTACAGAGAGTCTGGCCTCGCTCCATTGACAAGCGTTGACTTCCTTGTAGGCGGGTACTCTGTTGAAGTTTAAAACTATTGGATCTGCCCAGAGCCACTCTGATCTGCCATAACCAATCGCTAGCGTTCGCCTTAGCCAATTCCTTCACCACTACTGTAACAGAGCTAGCTGCCGTAGCTGGAAAATCAAACTGTTCCCGAACCCCGTGGGGAGGAGGGCCACAACATCATGGCCACCAACAAAACTCAGCAAAACTTGTTCTTGCTCCAGCTTTAGCTGTTGGATATTCGGTACTGTTGCCAAAACGGACCGAATGGCTTTGCTCGCATCTTTCTCCGCCGCCATTACGGAACTACAACACAAACTAGCGCACGACATCAACGTCATCGTTCTCAGCCACTCCCTCTGTTCGCTGATTCGCCGGTAGAAAATCAACCTGAAAAATCTGACTTACGTACCTCATGGCCAGACCTATGTACAGAAGCAAAAATAGAATTGAGCGGAAGTACGTAGGAGGGCAGAGCCAGGCTAGGGCTCACGCCTTCGGCGAGCACAACCATTGTTCTCTCACATATATATTATTATTTTTATTATTTTCCCACCCCTAAGGATCAATCAATATTTGCGCTACATAGACAACGCCAGTGTCAAAAGGTTCGTGTTGTTTGCGATTGCGTTGCTTGTATTTTCATTCAAGTTCCGTTGCACGGTTTAAATTGAAATTACGTGTGCTACAACGTCAGCACACGTTGGCAACGACGCACAACTACGACGTGCATAGATGTAGTAAGACTGTTGCGCACAGTAGGCTACTGGCAGCATTATACATTTAAGTAATTCAAGACTTGCATGTACATTAAGTAATTTCACATTAAATAATGTATTTAAACTCAAGCTTGTGTGGTGTGTCGCTGTCTTCAATGCCACAGCCTAAACTTGATGTCAAAAGAAACGTTTTTCATTTCCGGCGCATTCAAACAATCCCCTTAAGTTTGGCTAGCACAGCTAGGCTAGCCTAGCCTAGCACAATTTACCGAGGTAGAAGCTGACCTCAAAGGTGGTTCTAAATGAATGAATGCAATATGAGTGGGCTAAATGCTTGAAAATATCACTACTGTAGAAGGGAACAACTTAAGGTGACGTTTAAGTCATATAGGTTAGGTTCATTCTACATAACATTTAGTCATTTAGCAGACGCCCGTATCCAATATACAGAAATATCAGTTGTAAAAATTACAGTTAATAAACGTACCCATCTGCAACCGATGCAAGCAAGCACACCCTACAATTTCCCCAGAAATTGTACCCTCTCTAGTTACAGAGTGATATTCTTTAAATTAACCTAATCTACTTGAATAGAATGTGTGTGCAAGCCTATCTATTCCACAAAGGGGACAACAAAATAATTAAAAAACAACCTGTCTCTTTAAATGAAACACTCCTGCCCCATTAATGTCAGCTTTAAGATAAACTGCACCACCACCTTTGTGATTTTCTGTGATAAGAGTCAACAGTGTGAGAGCCCACTTTCCCCGCAAATGGCCAATTATTAACTATCTGTTAGAAGCTGCTGTTAGAAGGGCCTTCAATCCTAGCTGTGAGGAAAGTAGACACAACAGCAGGATGATGCTGCTAATTCTTCCACGTCTTTATATTGCCAAAGGTTGAAGGGAAAGAATGGAGATGTATGTATGGAGAACATCAACAGAATGTTGATGAGCATACATTTTCCTGTATCGGACCTGCCTTGAATGCTTCGTTTCTCTCCCTTTTCTCTCAACTTTGCAAGCTAGTCTGTAAAAAAGCAGATGGGCTTTTTCCCACTGCCAACACACCATAGCCTAAGGACCAAATTAGCACGTGTGGCTGTCCTGCTGCCTGAAGGAGCTCCCAACAGTTGAGGTCACGTTTCCAAATAACACCCCTCTCAGGATGATCAACTGGCTGAAGAACCAATCTTTATTGACCAACCGTGTGGCAGCGTAAACTGTTATGTAGGTTAACAGTTTACTGTCTTTGGATTCTATTGTACTTATTCAGTTGTTTCCACAAATACAGTTAAAACTAGTTTTAGATTCGCGTTCATCATTTTGGGGGAAATTTAAGTTTGTCCTAAAATGGTGGAAAACCCAACAATACTTAAGATGTTCATTATTTACATTTTTAAAACTACTTAAGACAGGGATTAATGCAATGAAATTGGCTACCCACATTTGAGGGAATGGTTAGATCTGTTTCACTATATAATCATACAGGTTACATGTTTTGAGTTGAACCCCTATGATTAATACTCACACACAACGAAAGTAATAAATCCTTGTTTGGACAAAATTTTAACTTATTTTCAGACCCCTTCACTTTTAGTACATTTTATTGTGTTAAATAAAATGTGTATTTTTGCCAGTTAATCTAAGCTCAATTTCCTTATAAAGACAAATGGAAAACATGTACAAAAAAAAATAAAAAATACAACTGAAATCTCTCATTTAAATAAGTATTACAACTCTCACAGTACCTCTGTACTTTATAGAAGCCCAATTTGCAGCAATTACAGGAGTGAGTCTTGGCCACAGCACATCTCTTAAAGCTTTGCACACCTGGATCTGGGCAGTTGATCCCATCCTTCTAGGCAGATCTTATCAAGCTCCTTCAATGAACTGCTATGATCTGCAGGTCTCTCCACAGATGTTCTTTGGGGTTATTATGGGCTTAGGTGGGGTCACTCAAGGACGGTCAGAGACTGCTGAAAGGTAAACTGTAACCCCAGTCTGAGGTTGCGTGCGCTCTGGAGCAGGTGTTCTTCCAGGATCTCTCTGTATGTATCATATATATCATAGCATGATGCTACCACCACCATGCTTCACCTTAGGGATGGATTTAGCCAGGTGATGAGCAGTGACTAGTGTTCACCAAACACAGGGCTTGGAGTTCAGTCCAGAAAGTTACATTATTGTGTTATCAGACCAGATATTCTTTTTCTCATATTCTCAAGAGTCCTTTACATGCCGTTTGGCAAACTCCAAGCGTGTCATAAGCCTTTTACTCAGGAGTGGCTCCCATCTAGCCACACTACTATGAACGCCTGATTGATGAAGTGCTGTTGAGATGTTAGTCTTTCCGGCAGGATCCCCCATCTCTACAGGGGACTTCCAAAGTTCTCAGAGTGAGCGTTAGGTTCTTGGTCAACTCCATGAGCAAAGCCCAAGACGCATCTCAGTTAAATAAATCAAACTGGATACATCTGACCACAATTGGGAGTACCACAGCAAAAGTCTAAATACTTATATAAATGAGAGAGTTCCATTTAAGATTTTTCATGAATTCGCAAAAATGTCCAAAAGCTTTTTTATTTTGTCATTATGGGTGCTTGAATGTAGTTCAATGGTCAAAAAGTGATATTTTCTCCACTTACAATTACACCTACAACACGTGCTAAAATAAAAGAGGTTCTGAATATTTTCTAAAGACACTGTAGATGGAAGGAATATCTTTATCTCTTATTGTGGACTGATTAGCTTCAGGGGCAGTTCAGTGAGCATGTGCTGTTGATTATCACTGGTGTAGAAGCCTGTCCAAATAACACAATGATTAATTATTAACTTTTAAGTTCATCGCTTAAATTAGGCCTAAAAGTAGTAAGAGAGAATGAGTGCAAGTAGAGAGTTTGGCAAATAAGAAAACATTCATTAAGCTTTATTTTTTGACAAAATTGAAAACCTGTATATGAGCAGTTTAAGGAGGCCCCTTCAGGCCCAGGAGTGCTATAAGATGCCTTATAGCACAGGATGCCTAATATTAATAATAACAGACCAGGCCAAAGGAAATCTATTGAGCCAACACTTAACCTGACAACAGTTCTTGTGTAAACAATTTGGATGAAATCTGATCATTTGAGATGAAATGACTCATATGAATTTTCGCCTAACCTTTTGCACCCAAAATATGTTTTAAATAATTGACTTAGTATAACACAAGATCCACTGAAGATGTTTGTTGTGATATACAGTACATGAGCCCTATCACGCTAACAAGAGATACTTTGGCCAATGTGTACACTTCTGTGTAAGCTCATGAGATGTTGTTATCTGGGAGGGTGACTAAGTCTCACTGTGTGTCTGTGTACGTGAGCGAGTGTGTGTGTGTGTGTGTGAGGGGGGAGGGGGTAATGGGACTAAGCTGTCAGGATGGGTGTGGTGGACAAGCTAGAGTAATCTGCTGGATTCACACTGGCTTTTCCACACCCTTCTAGAGGATACAACAACTAAAAAATGCAGCATAACCCCTTGTTTGAAGGAACTGACTCAAAGACAGTTTTATGGTTTAAAATACAACCCAGTTGTGACTCCTTCAAAATGTTTGAGCCTGACTGTGTATGTTAGACACAGTTAAAGGCTGATTTTACAGGTCAAATTATGATAAGGTGTCTAATAAATAATAAAACGAAACTTAATGGGGAAAACCTCTTGAAGGGAAAACCCTATTACTACATAATACTTTAAATCTTAGAACACATTCATTTTAGAAATGTGGCAGTGAGTGGTGCCAGCTCTTGTAAACTTTTATTTGGGAGGAAAATATTTCCTTAATATAAGTTAGTAGGATTCATAAAAATGTTTTACTGTGATGCTGACATAAATGTGTGCATGTTCATGCATTACAAATTGACTACACACTATTATCGTTCTATGACGTCATAATGGCCAGAACACAGCTGATCATTTTAATCATAGATATATATAAAGGCCTATATCTATGATTTTAATGGTCGATCTCACAACAAAGTTCGACTACAAAAGACAGACAGTCATTTTAAACAAATGCAGGAGTACAGCTCCAATTACATTTTGTTCCCCGACTGACAAGCCAACTCAATCAGATCCAAATATGTTGAACGAACCCCTTGTATGAGTCCCTCCCCTTGAATTTGAGCTAGGTAGCTTGAGCTGCTGCTATATGCTCGGACGTCAGAGGGACGATGGTGGAGGGCTGGTAAAGATGGCGGCGCTCTCCGAGGATGGGAGGTATGGACTGAATTGTGGCCGACGGAACGCAGACGGAATCACCGTTTTGCATGTTAAATTAACAGAGACGGCATTTAGAGCAATAGAGAGCTACCAAAACTGTAAGGTAAGTTGATCCTAAGTACTTTCATGGGGTGTCAAGGTTCCCTAAAACTGGTGAGGAAACTGTCATATGTTGAGTTTTCAGAAACTAAATAGCTAGCTGTAAGATAGCTAACAACCTCAAAAAACACCTTTTTGAGTGCCGTCAAAGTACTAGCTGGCAAACTGTTAATCCATAGCTGCAACTAACCAGTTTAGATAGCAAGCTAGTAACACATCCTTTGAACAGAATAGGGCTCCGTAGCTAGACTAGCATTTTTTGCTACATTTAACTGGTCGCAATGGATGTGCTTTTCGGATGCAAGTTAGCTCTGGCACTGGCTTTTCTACTCTTGTCACACTGCCAAAACAAGTAAAATGGCTCGGATTGGCATTAACTAGCTTGTCTAAATTCTATATTTACGATCTAAATTGTTAGCAAGTCCATCAACCTTGCTAGGCAAGCCAAGTTTGCCAGGAAGGAGTAGACTAGTCTATTTGTGTCAGCCATAACTAAGTATTAAAGTTAGATAACTTATTTCGCTTGACAGCTATTAACAAGTAAACTGTAGTTGATTCATGGCAACGAATCCAACAAAATGCCGTCAAAAAGTAGCTAACAAAACCGGCAGTTACAATTAAATGTAACTTAAAGGGACCTACCACGTATCATGTAAAACTGGGTACGAGCCCCAGCAAAAAAAACTTGCTTGCTAAGCTAAACATATTTAACCCTTCTGTCCCAATCAAAGAGAAAGATAAACTGCCTGCACGTTTTCGCGTTGATTAGCTATTTCATTTGATTTCAAACGTCTTGATCAAATGTTACTTAAACACATTTCTGTAATATCTTTTGAAAGACGAAAGCTCGTTAACGTAAGGCTACCTGAGACTGCAAATCTTGTTCGAGCCTCAAGGAAATTTGTCAGCTGGGCACTCGATCATAGTGGACATTTTCTATTATCTGTACCAGGTCACTATAATAGTTGCTGTTGTGGACTGGCGGAATTGTTATTTACGTTGCATTTGTATCATTTCTACAAATACAAATGCTCGTTATTCACGAGAGGACTCATAACAGGATTAAGACATACACACTGACACTTGAGAAACTACTTGACAGGACAGCCAGAATTAAGTGGTGGTAGTAAAGCATTAAGGTTGCACTTCAGTGGTATGATGCAATTTAATTCCTCCACACTGGTATCTGACTGAAGTCAACTGGTGCTTTACTGGCATGTTCTAAAGTATTTTTTTCATGGGGCTGTGACAACTCTTAGATCCACTGCTAGTGGTTGATACCTTTTTTTAAACCTTTGGACATCATCCAAAGGTAAAACTATCAACAAGCTAAGGTGTATCTAAAATAACAGAAAAATAGCATTCGTTTTGATACCTGGCTAGGAAACGAGAATATTTTGTGATTACCAATATACCTAACGAATAGAAGGATTTCACACCAATATAGTTACATTCACATTCGTGGCATCAATAGTGTGCTATTTTTCATAATTTTTTTATACTTTGCCATTGGTTCATGAATGGGAATTAAGCTAGTTAAAATGGAGCTCCCTCTAGAGGTGATTCAATTAAAAAATATATAAAATACACTTAAATTTAGCCTAGATATAGAACACCACCCCAACAGCAGGCCTATTGTCCCAGACAGCTTTTACAGATCCCATCAAAATGATCGCATCTCAGGGGTCCACTTCTTTAGAGAAATCTGGTATCAAATCCAGTAACCTCACAGTCCATTGACTGGTCCAGTATTTATTTTGGCCTCCTTCAAAATTTCCTATTTGAGTAATTGTGTACAGTCCCTAAGGTTGACATGTCTCTTGTCACCAAAAGGTATTTTGAGATGTCACCGGCCTAACCTGTTAAAAACAAATATAGTCTAGCTAGCTAATCCCAGAGCTGTGCAAATGGTTTTATCTTGGCTTGCCACAACAGAGATAGGCCTATAGCCTACACCAAGGGACTACTCTGGCTCAGGGAGGAACAGAGGGCAAAATCCCAGGGAAGTTCAGTGGAGTGTCAATAACAACCTTGCATAACACCCGGTTAGATTGCTGATCAGCCAAGCCTATACCTAGAATGGTGAGAATTCCATGTCAGGCACTTAGGGCCCATGTCAGTGTACGTACATTCAACAATGTTGGAGTTTTAATGTGAGTGTAACGATTTCATTCCTGTTCACTTTCTTAATCTCAAAGGAAATCCAACAAGGGGGACAAAAATGTTTTACAAGAAACTAGTTACACATTTTAAATCTGAAGTGGGAAGGGGTCTGTGGTGCAACATCGGATTAAACCAACAGTAGCTTAGAGAAAGCTGTCAGCAAAAAATTCTAAGCGGGGCACTTCACCGGACAGGTAGCATGACCATGACACTGATACAAGGAATATGAGCTAACACTCCTGGATCTGAGCAATTCTTTTGTGACCAGCAACAGGCGTATTGTACAGTGAACGGTTAGGCCGCACGCTGCCCTGAACAGCAGTCCACCCAGTCTCCTGCTGACTGAGCAGCCAAAACTGCCTGCTTTCTGTTTCTCTGACTCTCTTTAGTCTGTGTGGGGGCAGAACTAGCCCAGTGGCTGCCCAAGCACAGGCTGCAACCCTTTCTGTCTGTGGTGACATGAAATGCGATCGGGACTGCGTGTGTTTGAGTGCCTGTTGGGGGATGGGTGAGTCCACTGTTGCTAGTTTGACTCTAAACTTCTGGAGAAGAAACCTGTAATAAGTTCAGCTTCATTCCCTAGCATAAGTTCCATAAAGCACTGTTTATTTGTCAATTGCTCGCCTCTAATTTAGGTGTAGGTTTTTTTTCTTCTAGGTTGAAGAAAGAAAGAAAAAACGAGCAACTTTTATAGTTTTGCTTGGGTGTAGATGTGGAAATGGTCAGTAATTTCCTCTGCTTCATTTCTTTTATTCTTTCAATATCAACACCAAATCTGAGCGGAACCATCTGGAAACAATGATGGCATATCAGTAGCAGATATATACTTCGAGTGAAAAGGCCTATTATGACTCCCCTTCCCTTCCCACCCCACTAGGCTGGAAGATGTGCATGTTTGAGGTTACCACAAACACAAGCTTCAAAAAGTCTGCATAAAAACAACCTTTCCAAAATACCTCCATCAAAACGACCACCTCTTTTTCTGGAGTTCACTTTCACATATAGCTCACCACTGACGTCTTGGTGTTAAAATGTTTCATGCAACGTTTTATGGCAAATATGTTTTGAAAAAGGGTCATTGGTTCCTTAAAATGTTTCTCAATCAGGTCAAATTAATACCCAACAATTATTAGCCTGTTTTCTATACTTTTCTAGGTGAAATGGCCCACATTATTGAGTCCAGTGATTTTGGACTGAGTTGTAGGCTCAATGACTGTCAGACTAGATGTGAAGTTGCAATGCAATTAAGTCCGCATTTAAAAGAAACGAGGGTACTTGTAGGCAACAATTTGAATGGTTTTTGATTTGTAAATTGATTAATTCTCCTCTCTTCCAGAATGTACCGTCCTCACAGCCCTCAATACAATTCAAGGGACTCCAAGGCGTAAGTCCTCACTAACCATCTCAGTGCTCCTCATACCTTGTTTTAGACATGTTTTAATATCATACCAATATCCAGATAAATTAGTGTCATGAGATGTTATCAGGTGCCATACTAGATACATCTCTTTCAACCATCAGTTCCATAAAACATGTCAGATATGATTCTGGCCAGTGTTGCATTACTAATTGTGTTGATTCAAGTGAAATATGGATTGTTAGTGAAGGGGTAAATTTGGAAACTTGTGGAGCCCTCCCCCCCCACCATGTTGTGAAAGCATCCGGTTTACCCCTGACCGCCTGTGCGCTTACCCAGAGCTCAACTTTCCCAATGTATGTCTATAAATACCAGTAACAGTCAAGTGAGTCTGCAGCTGGACTAGACTTGGTCTTTCTCGGTCTTACTCACTCTAAAACACACACAGGCACACACACAAACAAACGCACAGCATCTCATACCTCAGAGCCTCTTTTAGGACATGCTATCAGTAGTAATGTGTGGTGGGGAAGTAAAGAAAAACATTTATTTGATGCAAATCTGTGAATTGTTATGAGTTTGGAGAGCAAATGTGCATCTCGTGCAAATTATTCAGTTTGAGGGCCAAACCTGAGGATCTACCAATTTTCTTAAGGGGGGATTCATTGATTGACTTTCGACCATTAATTAGTCATGTGTGTGTCCATGTGAACCCCACAGCGCATTCAAATCCCCAGGACTGATAACTTGAACGGGTCCCATAACTTTGACTTCTACCTGTCCAACGTGGGCAAGGACAACCCTCAGGGAAGCTTCGAGGGCATCCAACAATATGTGTCCAGGTAAGTCCATGGCTGCGTGGTCACTGGTTCTTTCGTCCACCACTTTCAAGGTCAACATGTCGAGTGCTTCCTTTCACAAAAAAACTTTTAACACAGTTCTCTGCCAACGACTCCCTTTCTTAGCTCGGGGAAGGCCCACCTTACGTCCCTGGGGACGATCCAAGACAAGGTCACCGTATGCGCCACCAACGACTCCTATCAGGTGACCAGGGAGCGCATGACCCAGGCCGAGGAGGACACTCGCAAACGGGGGACCAAAGTCATCAAGCCAGGGGGGCAATTCCGAGGTGAGTCGGCAGAACCAGATGTATCCTGTGTGGATGGTTGGAACTGCCCAGTCCTCTGGGTCACCCCCACAAGTGGACACTGAAGGGTTAAGGGGGGGGGATAGGATTTTAGGGTGGTCGCAATAAGGTTTGTGTCCCCACAGCCCATGAAATGGCTCCTTTGTTTCCTACCCACGTTGCTTTTTCTTCCCTTTGTGTATCCGAAGGACTGAATAGGTGAAAGCGATGTCATTGAAAGCTTTCAATGGAGGGAGGTAGGCTATTGTTTTGGCCAGACTAAGCCGTTTGCCCTTTGGGCTTTTTTTGATTAGCGCTTCCCACTGATAAGTGTTGAGGAAAGGAAGTTACTTGTTTAATTGACATTTTTGCTGATCTGTCCATTTCTTTAGTTTCTCCTCTTAATAAATACCCTACACTGGACATAAATAAAGCCTTTTCTCAGTCACTTCCAACACCTGTAAACTAATAATTTGCCCATCGCAATATACGGCTGGATTGAGGTCAAGGCAAGTGTAAAAGTAAATCTTGGTGCTAATCTTATTTGTCAAGCCTGGTTTGTTACTGTCCCATCTGGCCATTCAAAGATAGGAGAGAGAAGGGGAACGGGGATATGTAGAAAGTGCAATGTAATAACCTTATGTTGATGTAACCACGGCCCAGTGCCAAATCTGGCATATAATTGACCTGAAACTTACTTCTCACACTGCTTAGGAAAGGGCCGGTGTGAATACTCGAAAGGCATTTTTCGGTCTTTACTTCTGGTCTGCCCTCTTAAACCTTGTTCGTAATCTCTGGTCTGACGTGATGGCATAGGTTTAACCACATGCCCGTCTGCACACGTTACCAGGGAATAGTCTGGGCAAATCCTTGACTGGGAAGGGACCGAGGTGTGTTTCCAAAGGGTTCAAACGGGTGTCGGGTTCTTTCCCGCTGAAGTTCGATTTCCGGCCCCTTGTGCAAGATCAAGAGATTTGGTGTCACCAAAATAGTTAATCTGTTGTACTTGTTATGTCATTTACCAAGAGAGGGAGGATGTGCGTGTGGGATCTCCAAAAGCTTTTTTTGTTGTTGTTTATGATATAACTTGCCGGAACGCTACATAAATCATTGTTGTCAAACTGTCTTGTTTCCCAATGTGTTCTTTGTCCCTGGGTGAACAGTGCCTTCTACACACACAGGCATACTTGTATGTGCTTAGTAGCCTACGTGTAATTTGAATACATCAACCCAGCATTGAAAGTAGCAGGTTGCCTAACCTGCTACTTTTTCGTTAGTGAAAATCATTCATCTCTGAAGGTTGACACAGTTTTATTGCTTGTGTCTGAAATTAAAAGATTAGGATACAGACTAAGCCTACATTTTATATGATGTGTTAGTGACTGATAAATCCATGTCTTGACGTCTGGAACAGAATCAACATAGCCTATACTTATATTGTGAAAGGCTTGTTGGAACAATGTAGCCAAACATTTTAGGTCGGTAGAAATGCAATTAAAGTGGTGTGACTAGCACGTGCAAGGTCTCACTTCTCCACAAACTAGAAAAGTTCATTTCTGTCTTCTTTCTGCCTCCGGGGGAACAATTTGCATACACAGGCCCAGATGGAAACTGGGAAATGAGAGGGTTAATGGCAACAGAGGAAAGGGCTGGGGCATAGGCATGTCACAGCTGGCTTGGGGTTCACATTGTACGAGCACACAAAGTTACACTTTGAACGTATGAATATATGCTTGACTCATCAGGGAGTGATCACGCAATCCTTATCCTGAGTGTGATTCCATTTGTTATCAAAACGGTTGTTGAAACATTTTGCATAGTCGGTTTAGCATTCGAGTGGACATCATAGCGTGGGGTCATTATGTACCTGGCCGTAGTTGTTTTCAGTTTTACTTGAAGTATGGCATGGGGGTCTACAGTGACTGGCCCCACTTTAGGGTATAATGATGATCATTTGACACAAGAGATACACTTGCCCCGTGGACTCAACAGGCTGTGGAACAACAAAAAAGTTTGAGAACAGGTGTGCTACGATACACTTTGTGGTCTAAAGGCACCACATCATTCTAGTAAAGGGAAGGCAGCGAACCGTAATACGATTCTCAGTCTAACTTGTAATCTCTTAAAGAGGTTTCGAGTTTTATAATCATTTAAAGTGAGCCGTGTCAGGAAATGTCAAGTCATCCTGACTCGGCGAAAGGCTGAGGCGTCTGTCGGAGGCCGCGTTTGAGAAAGCACTGATCTGCCACGATCAAATTTGTTCAAAGCTGTGTACATGCTTTCACCTATCTTGTTCTGCTAAAGAGCAGAGGCTGCCTCAAGCTATAGAGGCGTGAGGGATAGATGCATATTTATACTGTTGACCTGGCTAATGGGTTCAGGACCTTCTTCACATCCCCCCCTCCCCCTCCCACCTCACAAATGTTTTAATAAATTCTCCTCAAACCCCCTCAGGTAAGCAAGTCCACATCCGAAAACCAGCACCGTCGGCCCCTGACCCCGTCCCGGAGCGCAAACGCTCCACGCCCATCAACCCAGCCAACACCATCCGCAAGTGCCTTGCCAACAACCCGGTGTCACAGCGACCGTACCGCGACCGCGTGATCCACCTGCTAGCAATGCGCTCCTACAAAAAGCTGGAGGTGCTGGCCAGGCTTCAGCGAGACGGCATGAGCCAGAAGGACCGCAACTCCCTGGGGAGCACACTGCAGCAGGTAAGGAAGGAGGGGGTAGAGTTTGTAGTCTTTGAAGACATCAAAGGTCCTGAATGACAAGCCGTTAACAAAGAGTACGGTAGAATGTATTAAGGTCTGCACTTCTTTCGACGGGGTGAAAACCAACAGTATATTACATTTGACCGACACCACTGATAAGGAGCACCTTTGCCCCTTGAATCCACGTTTTTCAAAAGGTTTCAAACCCGCCTTGGTGGTGAAATCACCCTGGGGTGTAAGGAGCTGCAGTTGTTCCAGAGGCGACATGTCACCGTTAGCCCTAAGGACCCCCTCCTCGCCCTTAGGCACTGGAGCACAGAAATGCAAATCACTCAGGGAAAAGGGGAAAAGCTAGGGAGACGAGTTCTCAACATAACAATGACCTTTATTCACACAATGGCTCAGCAGTGAGCACAGCCCCTTGGAAAGAAAACAAGCAGCCTTACATCTGAGCCGATTTCATCATGCATAAGTGTATACCACACGCGCGCTCTCTCTCTAAGACATACCTTAAGACGACTCCACATGAAAGCTTTATTGTACCATGTCTGGTACAATTGACAACATTCTTGACTTAATACATTTTTCTGTGCATGGCTTCGAGGCGAGCTGCATGTCCGTTTTGTCATTTGAAGGCTCAGGCAAAAAAGACGCAGGCATCATCACCAAGCCTCGTCTTCGTTTACCTGAGGTGCACGAGCGTTAGATCGGATGCTCTGCCCCAACCTCAAAGTCACTTGTTTTCATTCACGGTGTTTGTGTAGAATTATTATTAAATTGTACATGTCTTTATCGCTGTCACATTCATTAAACTCCCATGAACTCCAATAGAATAATGCGTCCTCCTGCAATCAATCCGGGCGCTGGCCTGCCCGGATCTCGGCCACAATCACCCCACTTTCTCTCTAGCTATTGACTGTTTTGGGAACGTTCGGAGAGAGCTCAATAATCTAAAAAGATGGGCATTTACTTTAGACGAGTGACTCGAATCGGACAGATAAAATGTTTCACTTGTTCAAAAGACATGCCTAAAGTGCTCAGTGTTCATCTCTATATCAACTGTTGCTCAAGTTGGACGCAAATACATCTGTCGAGGATCTAATCACACTGGATTGCTGGGTACAGTTGAATATTTGGTGCGTATTGATTCCAAATGATTTTGTGTACTGTGGATTTTACCAATTGGTATTTAGCGTGTAATGTTTGGGGACTTTAAGGAAATTGAATTTTAAGGAGGAAATGCAATTGAGGAAATGCAGACTTTTCTTTTTCATTTTCTTTTTTCAAAATGGAAAAAACCTTCTAAACTAGTTTACATTCCAGGACCATGTTGTCCTTCAACATCTACAGAAAACGACTAGGCTAATTGAGGATGTATGTATGTGCACCTTGTGTGTATTTGTGTGTGTGTGTGTGTGACAACAGGTGGCCAATCTCAACCCCAAAGACAATGCATACTCTCTGAAGGACTTCATCTACCGTGAGGTCCAGAGAGACTGGCCTGGCTACTCAGAGGATGATCGAGTTCAGGTGGACAGACTCCTGGCACGGTATGAGTGCTTTTATCACTAGAATCTGGGCTCTCTCCTCCCACACGGCTCCAGTGCCAGTCCTACAAAGCCATCCCCCTGACCATTGACTACCCCAGAACTCAAATCAACCATATAAATCACTATTGTTCAGACCAATGGAGCCAGCAACTAGAGAGCTTTAACATAAGCAGGACTTTGGGACTCCCACCAGTTATAAATCTTCTTGGATTTAGTTGTGTAATGAGCAAGGATCCATCCACCTGGCCAAGAACCAGGTTCCAATGCATTGTGAGTTTTAATCCAGATGTGGAAGATGCTAAATGATCTCAAGACTCCACACGCTTCAGGCGCCGTCTCTTAGTGAGAGCCACTTCCATTTCAGTTGTGGAGTCTTGAGATACTTGGTTGCCCATTTTCCACATCTGGATTGAAACTCCAATGCATTGAAATTAACCTGGTTCTCGGTTATTGCTAGTTGATCATACATCCTGTATATCAATAGCTAGCTTGAAGCAGAAGCCAACAGAGGCTATGACGGTTAGTAAGAACTATTAGCAATTGGCCTGTGATTTGCTTACCTCTCATATACACATTTGTATACAGGAAATTGGGTCTTCCTCCATTGGGAAATTCCAGCGGTTCCCCCAAAGATGACGTACCTTTGTCACCACAAGTAAGTGTGCACATGCAGCCCCCAAAAGCATTCTTACACGTTAAGTTTTGATACGTCTCATTATTTTACCATCAACAAACATATAAATACATCAAATAACTAGGTGTAACATGTTATGTATCTGCTACTCAGATGAATGTAGTATAATAATGATCAAATGATAATGCACACATGCCCCTTTTCTGTCTTAAACCTGCAATTTGGAACCTTGGGCTGCTGACTGGCATGTCTCTGCTTCTCGTTTACGTCTTTCAGAAGCGCCAGCCCGACTTTGACTTCATCGATCCCCTGATGCCCAAGAAGCCCCGCATCTCCCACCTCAGCAACCGAGGGCCCCCTGTCCCTGCCCCCACTACCACTGCCTTGTCCACCTCTCCACGTCACAGCCCCGTCACCACAAAGCGCTCCTCCCTCCTTCCCGCCAGCGCTACTGTGATCGGCCCCCACGTCCCCGTCTCCCACCAGCCGCCGGTATCGCACCACCACCACTCCCAGCATCACAGCCATCCCCACCCGGGCCCTGGTTCCAACTCTAACTCCCCCAGCACGCCAGAAGGACGAGGCACCCAAGACCTCCCAGTGGACCAGAGCTCCTCCTGTCGAGACCCCTCACCCAGCCCCTCCCGCAGCCCGCTCTCCGGCCGCACATCTCAGGATCGCTACCGCCCACCGGTCCAAACCTCCAGGGCCCCGGCCTCCTCCCCCAGCCGCAGCCCTATGTCAGCCGCAGCCCTGGATGGATACCGCCCCCCTGTCCAGGCCCGGGCTCCCTCCCCATCCCCCAGCCGCAGCCCCATGCCCGGCCATAATCTTCAGGATCGTTATAGACCCCCGGTCCAGACACGTGCACCAGCCTCTTTGCCCAGCCCCACCCGCAGTCCTGTTTTGAACCGCAACAATGAGGACCGATATCGACCTCCGACCCAGGGGCCCGGCTCTTCCATCTCCCCCAGTCGCAGCCCAACCTCTGGTCGCTCTCTCCAGGCCCTCTCCCCCAATCAGTCTCAGAGCCCTGCTTCCGGACGTACCCCACAAGACCGCTACCGCCCGCCAGCCCAGGCCCCTAGCACCAGCTCCTCGACCTCCCCCAGCCTGCAGCCGCGCACCTCCCTCACCGTTACCTCGTCAGTGGTCACCACTACGCCACCCTCGCCTAGCATCAACAACAACAGCAGCAGTAAGAAGCTCAAGAAGGCCAAGAAGCACAAAGAGAAGGACAAAGTGAGGGAGAAGGTGAGCGAGAAGAGGAAGGAGAGGGAGGGCCAAGCTAGCGGCCCCTCTGGGGTCCAGGCCGAGGAGGGCCAGAAGCCCAAGAAGAGGCACCGCCACGAGGCCGAGGAGAGAACCACCCCAGCCATCGCTAAGAACCCCAACTTGGACCAAAGTAGGTTTAGAAATCCTTTTAAGTTGGATTGTGGAAGCACAATTCTAAGGAATCTTTTTATACAGATGATCCTCTTGTTAAATTACGTGGGTTAGTGGTGACCTCTGTATATGTGAAGTCCATCATTGTGTATGCATTTGAGGGTCAGAATTCCAGCCAGTCTTTTTACAGTCTGTTTTACAACTTGTAAAAATAAAAATAAACAATGATAAATGAACATGTCTGTATCATGCTCGACATGTTAAGCACTCAATAATCAATTTACAAGACGATTTATCTTTCAGACTTTGGAATCTATCTCTGTATGTTTCACTAGGTACAGGCTTCCAAGGCCTAAGCCCCTGTACATGAAGGCATGCTAACTGCCAGGTCATGGTTCTGAATTTCACTGATTGAAAGCCATGTGCCTTTATGACCACAACAGGACTTTTTGCCCTTGCAATCATGTTAGACGTGACTTGGTGCACTTTGTCAGATACAGGGATTGAACCTGCTGCTTGCTGTAGTGCCTTTTAAATATTAGTCAGTTTGCAGTGCGATAACGAAGCTGCTACGGTTGGCACAGCCTTTTTCAGTCTTGACGTCAGCTTTCTCTTCATTCTTTAAACTTTGGATCTCTCGGTTAAAAGTTCATTTTTACTTATCAACCATTCAAAGTGACCCTCCTTTTTGGTCCTTTCCAAAGACATGTTATGTGCGTTTGAATTCTACTGCAAAGAACCAGGAAAAGGGTTTCAGACATTGCAGAAAATGTTCATCTTGGTTTCAAATAATGTAAAGAAAAAAAAAAGACGGGTCATGATTAGCCTTTGTGTAGTATAAAGAATAACTGATTCATCTCTGTCAACAGATTCTAAAGAGAGACCAGGTCACTCTACAGACCTCTCTTCCACCACTGTGATGCCAGATTACATTGCGTGAGTGACCCAATTCCCCCATCATGCTAATTAAAATCGATGTCTAATACCAGACTGATGTTTCAAATAAACCGTTAATTAATGAATTAATTCATTAAGATCTATTAACTTATTATTCATTCCTTACTTTTTCAATTTGTTTAATAATAGTGCAGTTCTGCTTATTTATTTTTTATTGAAATCTAAAATGACTGCAAACCAGTCCTCGTCTGTAAATTGAGCATGGATAAGAATTTGTCATTGCCTGATCGCCATCCCATTTCTTTGGATGCAACTGACGTTGGACACAGCCCAATAATGCCCCAGGTGAGGCGCACCACCATCTGATCCTCGTCCAGTTCACTGATCCACATCCCTGTGTCTGTCCCCCTGCAGGAAGTACACACCACTGGTCTCCATGGACCAGCGGCAGAGCTATAAGGATGACTTCAATGACGAGTATGACGAGTACCGCGTCCTACATGCTCGCGTGGAGAGCACCACCCGCCGCTTCACCCAGCTTGACGCCCAGTCCAGGAGGCTGCCGCCTGGCACCAAAGAGTACCAGGTAAGTGACCCCCCTCCCACCTTCATTATATGTGTGTGTGTGTTATCACTTCACATTATCACGTTACCATATTTGGCATTTACGTGTTATAGTTCTTTATAAACTTTCAAGAGAAGCTTGTTAGCAATGCTAATGAAAGTCTATGGAAATTGTATAAACTTTTCTTAGATTAGAATCTCCTGTCAGTTTTGTATTTTTAAGTAAGTAAATCACTTACATTTTACAGGAGGTACATGAAGAAGTTTTGAAAGAGTACAAAAAAATGAAACAAGTGAGTGTATATATTTAGTTTCGATGAACTTTCAATACAACAGTGCCATAATAAATCCTGCCTTAAATTGTCCTATGCATGTAGGAATGATTAAGTCTGATCTGTGTGTGTCACCCCACAGCATAGGCCAAACTACCACGAGGAAAAACAGCGCTGCGAGTACCTGCACAACAAGCTGGCCCACATCAAGCGGCTAATAGCTGACTTTGACCAGCGCAACTCGCAGGCCTGGCGCTAAGCAGCACAGAAAATTGAGGATACAGGTGGACGTAGCCAACAAAGTTTCTCAAATCTTCAAGACCACAGTATTGAAAAAGGATTAAATGGGAGTAGGTTCCATCAAGTTCATATTTATTCAGACACCCCTTTTTTTCCATTACCATTTTCCAAGCTCGTTACCTAAACTTTTTTCCCCAGCTTTCCTTTCCTCCTACCTTTTTTGATTCCAACAGCTTTAGTCTACTGCATTCTTTAAATTCTTTCTTATACTCCTCCCCCCTTTATTCACTGATGTTTTTACCCAAAGTTCCCTTTTAATACTACAATACCGGTTCGAGCGACATGCATGTGTGCATGTGAAATCAGGGGACTACTCATCTTTTCTAGCCTCCAGAAAAAGATTGGGGGGGGGGGGGGGGGGGGGAATTAAACATATTTTTGAAAAGCAGAGAAAATATTATACTTGTATTTAAGTTGAGGGGGGAAAAAACGGAGATCTATTTATTTTGAACTTATAGGAAAGAGAGGTGAAGTCAGCAGCTGATTTATTATTAACTTTTTCTTTTATTGAAAGCAATGCAAAAATATATACATATATTCCATGGGCCTTATGTGTTTGACTTTCTGTAGCCATTTTGCACGCATCCATGCTTTCTCAATTTTCCAAAATTGGCTTTCTGGACTCATTTCCTTTCACTTGCTATGAAAAATAAGAAAGTTATTTGGCATGTTGCTCAACATATTGCTCTTTTCAACCTACCTTACTTTGTTAAAATATTGAAGGACAGAAGTTGAGGATAGGAAGCCATTTTGACTGTTGAGACGCACCAATCATTTGTGTGCACATGGCTTGTTAATGGGTTGGAATGGCCTTGGGTGGGATAGTGGGTGGGGGGTGGGGTTACGAGGAGTATTGTCCCCAGTTTGTGGGTGTTACCCTGAGCACCATCAGTGTTTGATGCCCACGGTGCATAAGGGTGCCTTAAGGTGTTAGTTTACTCTCTGTTATGTCAAGTCAGTGAGAACTTTAGGGTGCCTGGGCCAACATGGCGGAACTATAACCGCCTGGTAAAGGCAATGCACAATTCGCGCAGTGTGCGTTTGGAAGTGCATGCATGTGTGATTGAGAGTGAGCATGCATGAATGAGAGAAGAAGAAGAGAAGCCGTGTGTCAATGTGGGGGTGGGTAGGGAAGTTGAAAGTTGTGTGTTTAAAAAAAAAAAAAAAAAAAAAGGAGTGCACAGAGGAAAAACACACGTGTGTGGGGAGGGGGGGGAGGGAGTGAGAAAATTTCAAAAAACAAAAAAAGCTGCTATCGTCTTTGTTTGAATAGCCAGAGCACTCGGGATCAACCTGGCGAGTTACATGTTCTTAATTGGGTCGAGATCTGTAAACCTCTTGAAGGACAGACTCCTCTCCAGCTTATTTAATGAAAAACAGGCTGTGTTCAGGCTGTGTTCTTGTGTGAAAAACAAAAATACAAATTACACTTCCACCAAAGGACAAATTGGTATTACAATGACAAATGTGTAATTTTCTTCTTGATTCCAACTTAGAAGTCAAAAGTAACGGAACTGTAGCAGAATTTACAATGGCATTTCTTTTCATTTTTTTTTTTCATCCCCCAACTGAATGCTGTTTCAGTTTGATGGATGGATGGGTTCTATGAAAATCAACATTAGACTTTATTTCATGATATCACATTAAGAGCTCCTAAAAGCTTAAGGGAAATATTGTTTACAAGCCTGTGTTAGAATGTTTGCCAAAAAAAATGTAATTACTGTTCTGCTATTCCAGTGGTGAGAAGGCCCTACTTGTTTCATCTTTATTTTGAGACATAAAAGATACTGGAAAGACTGGATACAAAAAAAATAATAATTTAATAACAGTATTTCCAACCGAGGGTGGGAGGTGGGGGCACTTGTGTACTATTCCCCTAAATATATGAAATTGATGAGAACTGTTGTCTCTGTTGCTGTGACACAATGTAAAGGTCTGCATCAGACTTCTTAGCTCCCTGGTTTCGCACCAGTTTGGTAGAGTTTTGACGCTCAAAGCAAACGTCAAATATTGATATTGTCAGATTGGGACGTTTTCATAACGTACGTGATCATTGTATCGTTTCTAAGGGCCAGTCTCTGCAGCGGACTGGCTCATTGGATTGGTCATTGTCACACCTACTGTGCAATTTATTAGTTTATTTTATTTTTAGGTGCAATTTTGCAATGTCACTACTTTTGTTAAATGTCCCACCATGACAGGGGTTATACAAAATAGTTATGTGGGATTTTTTTTTCTCTCCTTCAAAGCAACCTAAATGATTTCAAAACATGCAATCTGCAGTTGTATCTGGAAGAACTTGATATTAATAAAAACCTAAATTTCTTCCACGGTATCGTTGACGCCAATGAGCCATAAAGAACGACATCAGTTTCCATCCTCTGGCTAGAGTGATTTGCTCACATTTATTTAACCTTTTCCAGTTCACCACAAGCAATTTCCCAGAATTTGAGAAACAAGCCACAAGCAGCCCGGAATATGCTGGGCTGCGCTCACAATGTCTTGTCCATCCCTTGCTGTTCTGTCCCCACATTTCTTAGATTTTCTTCCCGAAGAGGGCTCTTGTGCTTCTGACAATGCTATACTTAGAGACCTTCTCTCCCCTGACAACCCTTGGGAAAGCATGAAGCATTTTCTAATTGTTCACATATGGCAGCACAGGGAATGACTGTCCCCCTTTGCAGCGTCAGCCAACGGATGGGGTAAGATTTGTTTGAAGTGGGGGTTTGATGGCATGGAAGGGCCTTGAGCACGTCATCAGAACAGTAATTTAAATAATAGAATTGTTGAGGGAACAACAGAGTTTTATGTATGTGTTATTTGAAGGGGAAGGAATAAGGTATTGAAGTCTTAATGACATGCAACTAGATATCACTGCAATGTGTTAGTGAGAGGGATGACTTGGTGTATGGATTGTGAAAACCTGCCCACCTGAAAATGCATTAATCAGTACATTAAAAGTCAACTTGGTTCAACATGAGTCCTTTTCATTATTGCATTCTTCTTTTACTAACCTTTTTTAAGTACCCAATACTTAATTGTTTACATTTACATTTATTCATTTAGCAGACGCTTTTATCCAAAGCGACTTCCAAGAGAGAGCTTTACAAAGTGCATAGGTCACTGATCATAGCCACAAAAACATTGCGAGTAGCCAAAACATGAAGCACACATTGTGAACAACCAAAGTAAGTGCCAAAGGGAAGAACCATAAGAGCATGTAGTTAAACAAGTTACAATTAAACAACATGAACCGCTATAAGTGCAAGTGTACCTGTGGAAAAAACAAGCAACAATAACAAAAACAATATCACAGCGAGTACAAAAAATTTAAATCAGTTACCACTAACCACAAGAGCAACAAGTCTCTAAGCAAGACTCATTGTGATCCTTGAGGAAACTAACATCGGGTCAAGCGAACCATTCCTAAGTACCGTTGTACTCCCGGAACAAGTGGGTCTTGAGCCTTTTCTTGAAGGTGGAGAGACAGTCAGTGTCTCTGATGGAGGTGGGGAGTTGATTCCACCACTGGGGGGGCCAGACAGGAGAAGAGCTTGTGTTGGGACCGGGCGGTCTTGAGTGGTGGGACCACCAGGCGGTTGTCTGAAGAAGACCGTAGGTGACGGGTGGGGGTGTAAGGCTGCAGGAGAGACTTGATGTAGGCGGGTGCAGTCCCGTTCACTGCTCGGAAGGTCAGTACCAGGGTCTTGAATCTGATACGGGCCATGATAGGTAGCCAGTGGAGAGAGATGAGGAGCGGGGTAACATGGGAGCGTCTGGGTAGATTGTAGACCAGGCGGGCCGCTGCGTTCTGAATCCTCTGAAGAGGGCGGGTTGCACATGCTGGGAGACCAGCGAGCAGCGAGTTGCAATAGTCCAACTTGGAGAGGACAAGTGCTTGGACTAGCAGCTGGGTGGAGTGCTCAGACAGGTATCTCCTGATCTTCCGGATGTTGTAGAGGGTGAATCTACACGACCGGGAGACTGCAGCAATGTGGGCCGTGAGGGAGAGCTCGTCGTCCATGGTAAACCCAAGGTTCCTGGCAGAGGATGAAGGGGTCACCGTCGCAGATCCCAGGGTGATTGAGAGATCGTGGGAGATGGAGGGTTTAGCCGGGATGATGAGAAGTTCTGTTTTGGCGAGGTTCAGCTGGAGGTGGTGCTCGGTCATCCAGGCGGAGATGTCTGTGAGGCAGGCCTCAATCCTAGCTGAGATCCCCGGATCGGTCGGGGGGAACGACAGGTACAGCTGCGTATTGTCAGCGTAGCAGTGGTAGCAGAAGCCATGGGAGGTGATGATTGGTCCAAGTGAGGTGGTGTACAGAGAGAAGAGGAGGGGTCCAAGGACGGAGCCCTGTGGGACACCAGTGGAGAGCTGGCGAGGTTTGCCTCCCCAGGAGACCTGGTAGGATCTTCCCGACAGGTAGGATGAGATCCACTGGAGTGCAGTGCCAGTGATGCCCATCTCAGAAAGTCTGGAGAGCAGGATCTGGTGGTTAACCGTATCAAACGCTGCAGAAAGTTGTTACTTCTTTACATGTGAAAATGCTCATTTCAGTGGCAGGCGATATCAGATATGGATGGGTGTCTTTTATAACATTAAAATGGCGCACTATGGAGACAGGATACTCGGCTTTTGCACACAGTACTCTGCTTACACCCCCTTGAATACACTTTACTATTGTTTAGTCTCACGGAATTGCTTCCATGTACTCCTGTCAAGTTAAAGGAGCACTGTTGAACTATGGACCTGCCCAGACTGTACCTTGTGAACCGTTATCTCTTAAATGTTACCTCAAAGGCAGTAAAACTTCAATACTGAGTTAAAATGTGATGCACAAGTCTTGTACAGGCGCACATATAGATTATATTTCACTTTTTTGTGGGAAGAACTGAAGCAAAATTAATATTTCATAGTTCTCTGCATATTTCACTTCTAGGAACATGTACTACCCATTAACTACATTTGAGTTTGTATTTACCTTGTCTTTATTACCTCATTTATAGAGTTAGGAATGTCAAAAGGCGTACTTCATCTCCTTTTGTGTCAACTATGCACAGATACAAATATAATCCAAACAGAAACACTTTATGTTGTCCTGGTAGATAGTTAAAGCCCAGTTGATTATTAAAACTCAACAAATCGACCAAACCATTAAATACTCTTACTGTCAGTCACTGAAATGGTGACATTGTCTTGTTCACAATATCAACAAAGAGAAAAAGGGATTTTGAAACAATACCATCCTACAACATGTAAGTGCATACAGTATGTAATGTATAAATATATTGATATATTGTGATCACACAAGACTGGGAGCGACTAAAATAAAAGTAGTTTTGTCTTCAATCATTTTAATTTGTTTTACTTTCTGCTTCCCCAGTAATGTGGCTTCATAAAGTATTAGGACCCTTTCACTTTAAGCACATTTTATTGTGTTAAAAGTTTTAATTGTAAATTAAATAAATTGCAATTTTTGCCCATTAGTCTATGCTCAATCACGCATAATGACAAAGTGAAAAATGTATGTGGCCACTTGAGCACATTTATTTAAAACGGAAATCTGTACTTCAGTACTTTGTAGAAGCTGTCCTTGGTTTGAACTGCCATCTTCAGGTCTCTCCACAGGTGCTCTATGGGGTTTCAGTCTGGGTTTTGGCTGGGCCATTCAAGAAGAATTGGCCCTATGCTTTGAGTCGTCATGCTGAAAGGTGAACCAACGTCCCAGTCTGAGGTTGTGTGCACTGTGGAGCAGGTTTTCTTCCAGGACCTCTGTATTTGGATGCATTTGTCCTTCCCTCAATCTGACCAGTCTTCCTGTCCCTGCTGCTGAGAAGCACCCCCATAGCATAATGCTACCACCACTGTGCTTCACCGGATGGCAACCGCCCCCTTGGTGCCCCCAAGTTAGAAGAAAACGCAGCTAAAGTGCCCTCTTGGATGCCCCCTATGTTTATAAAATATGATAAAGTGCCATCTATGGTGGCCCAGTATGCAAGAAAACATAATAAAGTGCCCACTAGGCTGCCCTTCCAATGAAACATTGTGATGCAGTGCCCCTATGTGTGAGTATATTAGGTAAATAACCCTCCAAGGTGCAGCTATAAGTGCAATAAAATGTGATGAGGTGCCCTGGTGCCCCACCACATGCAGCTGGTGCCCTTTAAAAAATGCCCCTACCCCTCAGAAAGCCTTAGTCCACTTGTGCCTTTGTAAACCATGTCCAATATATTTAGTTTGCCATAGGTAGACTCCAATCAATTTCTAGACACATCTCAGTGATAAGTAAAACTAACAGGATGCACCTTACCACAATTTGCACACAACAAATGCATTGAATACTTATGTAAATGAGATTTTATTTTATATAAATTAGCAAGAAATTCTTGTTTTTGCTTAGTCATTATGGGTAATTGAGTGTAGATTCATGGGCAAACATTGCTATTTTTAATGGCAGCACAATGAAATGTGCTGAAAGAAAAGGGTATGAATACTTTCTGAAGTCACTTATGTGGGATATTTGGGAGAGCCACCTTTCACTGCAACAAAATATTACATTTGTCTATGTACTTGTGTTGGAGTGATTTTTGCGTGACCTTGTCTTTCATAGTAGCCGAATGTAAAAAAAAAAAAAAAAAAATACTTTGAAGTTTAACCACGCCTCTTCCCGGAACGATGACATGACAATACGGAAGTGCTCTTCTAATTCATTTCATAACTACAACATCGTTTATTTATCGTTCTAGACAACCTCTAAGCACTGTATATCCAACGGACATAGCAAAATGGCACAAGAATTTGTGGAAACCAAAATTAAGGGAGATAAAGTTGTTTTGTTTATAAAGCCAACGTGCTCGTATTGTGTGATGGCCAAAGATGTTCTTTCAAAGTACAAATTCAAACCTGGACATCTGGAGTACATTGATATCAGTGGACGGAGCGACATGGGTAGTTTACAGGACTACTTTCTGGAAATAACAGGGGCCAGGACCGTGAGTGCAGCTTTCTATCCACGATCACTTTAGTAAGGCGTTATGTGAGAACAAAGGTTTTCTACTCATGACGTAAAACCTCAGAGTACTCTTTGAGATTTTACGTCCCGAGTTAGTAATTTCCACTCATTGCGGACATGCACAACATAAATATATCACACACCACAATTGGCCTAGCCTACTCAATGCAACGCACCGTCTCAATATCATCAAACCGACAGTAGATCGCCATGCATGACCATAATATATAACCTACTGTCGTTGCAGGGGCCTACACCGTGTGCACCCCTGATTTAAATTATGGTTCCATTTGATGAATGTTGGATTTTAAATGTTTTTCAACAAAGAATTACTCTCGAGTCTGATCATGCTAGTCTTAAGAGGCCATACCTAATACATTAGGCGAAATTACAAACAAGGATCAAGGAAGTAAGAACTGAGCAAAAACATTGACACTGAACTCTTACCATGGCAGTGCTTGCCTCATATGTTGTCCCTCCTTTCAGTGGCAACGTTCTTCTTTACATGTGTACATTCATTGTGTAACATTTGACTAAACATTGAGAAAATCCTAATCTTTGGGATACAAAAGCTGTTGTATGTCTCGTCCCTAAATCCCAATTTCACATTACTATACTACAGTATACAGGGCCACTGATTCACATTACTATACTACAGTATACAGGGCCGCTGATGGCCTGTGTTTCTGGTACGTTCCAAGGTCCCACGGGTTTTCATCGGCAAGGAGTGTGTGGGAGGAGGTTCTGACGTGGCAGAGATGGACAAGAGTGGTAAACTGAAGGAAATGATGCAGTCCATCGGAGCGCTGCAGTGACGCACACTGGGTTCAGGTATGGCACACACACGTAGCAGGAGGTAGATGAGTCAAATGAGGCTGACTACTTAGTATGTGAGAGCTATGTATGATTAACTGACTATAGAACTGTTGAGAGGTTGGGGGAAAAAGGGAGGAAAAGGTGAGTTGCAGGACTGTAAAGGAGCCCCAGTTGACAAAGAAAGGGGATAACATGTAACAATTCAATATTATGTACAATAGAATATGGTGGTCAGTGCCATAATGCATAATTGAGACTCAACGGTACATCCTTTATGTATGGATGCACTCCTCTTGAGAAGATGCAAGGGCTGAGATCAAATACATTTAAGCGTCTGTCTAAAATCTTTTATTCAGAGTGAGTCAGAGGTTACAACTATCACTGTATTATCCTCTCCTCATGCTGGGTACATATGCAGTAATGGGTACACACTTTATTTTAAAGTCCTATTACCAATGGTGCTCCAGTACCTGGCTTTTAAAAGGTAGACTTGGTAAGATGACATCCTCAGCATTGTAGTCAGTACGATGTCAACACTGAAACAATAAGGTTGCTTCCTGTATGTAGACATCATAGTACACACAGGAAGTACAATTCCAATCAAGCACGTTTTTCATTGTCAGGTCTTTCCCGTGAGCTTTATAAGGGACTGAATTTGGCTGGTCCTGGCTGACTTTACTTATGTTCTCGCTAATACTTGCTTGCATAGTCACTCATCTGACATGGTTGTTTTTGCATAAATACATTTAAAACACATAAACACCTGTACCACATTAAGGATGGTTTGCAGCTTTACGATGGCCAAAAATTCAACAGAGTATACAATTAATTATTCATTTATTATCTTTTCAGTCTTTAATTTCTATGAAGATACCAGACGAATAGTTGGACTGTAAAATAGAGAGGTAACCACATTGTCTCTACTCCAAACGATACAAAATAAGATAAAAACAAGAAACCTTAATGTACTGTACACAATACAAAAATAGTTGCAGCACCGTCAAATAATAATTTCATGGCAACCCCAAAAAATTACGATTTTCAAGTTGTTTCCAACCAGAGGCATTGTTTGGCAAGGGTTTCAATAAACAGGTTAAACAAAAATATTTACTATGGAGGAGTCTAATGTTGTGTTTTAATAAATATGCGCACCCCGGTCAGCAAAATCACTAAATTTTCAGTATGAAGCAGTCCCTAATAAACCTCCTGTCCCTTATTGACAGAAAACATATCAATACATGTATATGAGGCTGAAGGTTAAATCAGGAACTGTACAATTCTGTGTCCAGCATGGGTAATACACAGACTGCCCCAGTAGATTTGTGAGGTTATGTTTGTTGAGACCAAATGCTCTCTCAAATGGTTTTTCGGCCTGTACAACTTAACGCACCACAGCACTTGCGTTTGTCAGAATACTATTCTAGTTAAACACAAAAGTCTGCTCCTATGGCGGACAACCTTCATATTGATGCACTGTCATTAGCTTCTGAGACTGCAAATCTCTACCCTTAATTGGGGTAGTTATTTAACATTGACATCCGCCATTTTGTGTCTGCCTTATGAATTATGATCGTGCAACTAGATCTCTTCAGGGCTCTCTGGCCTCCAGTAAAATAAAATATGCTGCTTCTTTAACAGTCCTTTGAGCAAGGACTTGGAGTCACTTTGTTCCATCCTCAGGGAGTAAGAGTCCATCACACATCCCATTTGTCACTCCATGTCAACATTGCGGTCCTTTCAGCTTGGGGCTCTGTGACCTTTGCATCCAACTCCCTCGTCTCTTACCACGACGCTCACACAGTGTGGCCAAAAGTATGTGGACACCCTTTCAAAATAAGAAACTGAAGGCTTTTAAGTGTTTTAACCAAGCTGTCTCTGGGAGTAAAATCAACACAATAACTGTTCATTAGGATTGTCATAAAATGGATTTTCATTGCTTAAAACCCTTGTGCTGCCTTTGGGTCATTGTGACCCACCGTCCTGGTACAAAATGACCCGAAGGCAGCACAAGGGTTATTAAGATCACCAAAGAGCAATACCAAGCATTGGCTAGATTAATGTAGAACTTGCCATTGGACCGTAAATTATCCAACTCTGCCATCTGGTAGTCTGATGCACTGTACTGGGTTTGACGGATTCCAGAACACTGCATGCTGTTTTTTCATTGTTCGATTTTGGCTCCTTAGCTTCACTGAAGTGCTAGTGCTGCAATGACATTCTAGACAATTCTGTGCTTTAAACTGTGTGGCAACAGTTTGGTGAAGGCCCTCTCCTGTTTTCTGTTTTCCACCATGCACAAATCGAGGATTATACAGAAGTGTTTGGTAGAGTTTGGGGTGTGGAATCTTGACTTACCTGCACAGAGCCTCGGCCTTAGGTTGAATATATTTCAAATATTATATATAGAAGGTCTGGTCGATTGATTACCCATGAGTCTTTGTGTTTTGTGGAATTTAATGACTCATGGACAGTAGCATGGGGACAGCTTTGACTAACTGGATTGCAACATTAGCCAAATCTTGACTTCTAGCTGGATGTACGTCTACACTGTTGGTTGTTGCTATGTAAAATGTTATTTAATTAAATACATTTTATAATGAATTGTGTGATAAATTGTTTTTATGATAGTATTTATTAAAGTTTTTTTGGAGGCTAGGTTAGCTTTTCTGTTTCTATAAGTGACAAGTTCCATGCATTCTATGCCGTTTACCGCTGGTCCCATTAAATCCGAACTTCCGTATTGTGATGACATTGTAATCTCAGTCTTCATATATTCAACCTAGCCATGACCTCAACTCCATCAAACATCTTTTGGATGACTTCTGATGCCATCCTAGCCCTAATCTACTAACATCGGTGTCCGACCTCACTCGTGCTTTTGCGGCTGACCAAAAACTAATCCCTCATCGATGTTCCACCATCTATTGGAAAGCCTTGTCAGAAGAGCGGAGGCAAATAGCAGCAAAACGTGGATTACCTTCCCAATGATACCCATGATTTTGGAATTAGATGTTTGACAAGCAGGTGCCTCTATACTGATTGAACACGTGTCCACACACTGTTGGCCATGGAGTGCATCTTGACTATCCTCAACACGTCCTCGTCTAAAGTTTTTGGGCCAAAATCCAATGTTTAAGTCTCGATAACAATGTCTTTCTCCACCCCCTTTCCTCCCTGTTACTCCGCCTTCCACCTTTCTCCCCCTTCCACCATTCCCAATTTGTCTCATCCCAATGTCTCTGTCACCCCACTCCCTCCCTACTGCTGTGTTTTCAGGAAGTGACAGCAGGGTGAGCAGGGTCACATGACTAGACAGCGGGACTTGCGAAGTTTGCGTCGCCGTTGCTGGTACTCGCTCAGCTCCTGTAGGTAACCCCTGGACGGCCACCGAAGTCTCTCCACCTGCTCTCGCTCCTCCTCTTTTGGGACGCAAAAGAAAGAAAGAGGGATTTTCTTTGTTTTGCTTGCTTGCTGTCGGAATGATATTGTAATTCTCGATAGTTATCAATATCATTATCCATTTAAACAATACGATGCCGTAGCCATGCATCTCTATATGCAAAACATGCGTACACAAACAAACATACATAGACAAAGCATGCTATATCCCCTTGTTTGTTTCTGCCAAATCAAAAGCCATCACCTTGCCTACACGCTTAACTGATACAATTGTGTTTACACTTTGAACCTGTGGACCAATGCCAATAAGCCTCTGCCATGCCCAGTTTTGAGAGAACTCAAACTATTCACTTCACTTGTGCCCTTACAGACCCGTCCATTTGACCCTAAATATGCACTTGTGTATGAGAACTACATCATGAAAATAAACATGCTTAACATGCTTACTAAAACCAGACCGTTGTGTCAAACATGTTTTTATATGCCTATGTCATGACTGCTTCTTCGTTATTTCTGCATTAACTAACAGAAATGTGCTTCTAAAATATGTTGGTGATGAGCTAGCCTTTTAACGCAAAGCATCTAAAACACTGGTATGAACATGATATAATAGATGATATCTACTCTAATACATCAACCTAATATTCAAAACAATTTTACGCACAAACAACTTGCATTTGGCAACAACTGGATGCCTTTTGCAATGCTGAAGTGGCATATCAGAGTTTGTGCCTCCTGAAATTTGTAATATACATTTACATGTAGTCATTTAGCAGACGCTAAACGCACGGCCATGAATCGAACCAGCAACCTTTGGATTACTGGCGCAATTCCCTAACCTCTCAGCCACCTGACTCCCCTAATATCAACCTCTTAGCCACAGATACTGTGATTGATGACAATATAGCTCATCAAGAAGGTTGCTGTAAGTACTGAACGTCGCCTCGGACAAAAGTGTCTACTAAATGAATGCATTTATTATTATTATTATAATTGGCCAATGTGACAGCTGTTCAGACCATAAAAGCAACTGACGTCTCACCCAAGAGTTCCAGGAAATCTGGCTTGTGGCTGAAGATTAGGTAGTTATTGGCGATGAAGTGGAGAAGCCAAACGTATAGCTGCTCTGCATTGTGACACTGGAGGACGGTGGAAACAAAGAGAGAGGGTAAGAAACAGCCAAAATTAAATCCTAACTCCGCTGTTGCACACAAACGCCGCTTCAACTAAGTCTCGTACTCAGCATGAAGTTGTCTTCATCATCCACATTTTACTATTCTTTTCACTTTGTGACTTGAAATACAGGCGGGTACCTTCTGCTTGCAAAAAGTACAAGCATCGACATCTTTCGCACACACACACACTGACCTTTGCCCTGCGGAGCAGGCGGATCACGCTGATGCCAGTGGATGCTAACTCTCGGCTGGGCATACTCTGTAGGTAAGCGCAGACGCACACCTCGCAGAGGTGTTGCAGCCGCTTCACCTGGTACATCTCCGCACAGACCAGCACGGCCATGGCCTGGAGCACACTGGCTGGACACACAATACAGTCACGTTATGGAAAAGTAACTTTGCCTCGATAACGCAAGACACACATTCTACCCTCTTGGTGGCTAAAAATCGCATCAGAAAGAAGCATCACTCTGTGTTTCTTGCCACCTGCTATATAGTATGACATTTATGCTCGCTGCTGTCAAACATATGGCTAGTGGATATTAATCATATTCATGTCAGGCACACAAAGCTGTCGAATCCCACCGCCCGACAGTTTTCAAACAAATCCCCCTCACCATCAGTCACAATTTGTGAGTGCTACAGCGTCCACTCCAATTACCTGTGATCCTCCCCCTATCGCTGTCAGTTGCCTGCTAGCTGTCAGTCCAAATCACTGCCTGTGAACAGCACAGCAGCCCCCCTCTCACCCCCCCCCCCCCCCCCCGGGCAGGGATGCAAAATGTTTCTCCTATCTACCATCCTCTGTTGATCCGTGATCATTTACTCTCGACTGAGTGCTATGGACCTTGTTAAATGTAAATTAGCATCTAAATATCTCCAGGTTCAAATGAAATAGATTAAAAGGGTGTCTTGTGCTTGTATGAATATAAATGCACGTCTTGGGAAATTAGGAACACGGAATGGATGATAAAGTAAATTTTCAGCTTTTAACTGACAAATGAAAGTTAATTGATAAGGTCCCTCAAAGCACGGGTAACTAATGTTATTGTTCCAAGTGCTTTCTCAGGGATCACTGTTCTCAACTCACCTGCACCACACTTTTATAATGAGTTTTTTGGTTGTCTAACCTTCTTAAAATGGTGGAGGGCACGGTTGTTTTGAAACCACCTCTATAAAATAAATTGTTGCTCTGTGAGCATTCATCCCTCCCAACACCTATTTGGTAATGACTACTATACAAAATGGGAACTGCTTCAGTACTTGGAAACTGCCATATCTGCTTAGTAAATCCAAAACAAAAGAGACATTAAATCTCAACATTCATTCACATGTTCTTTGGGGAAAAAAATATACATATTTTCCACTGACAGTGTGAAAGTCGTAGAAGCAGTTACTATAGTCCTCTGAGATTTGAGTGTGGCATCTGCAGATTAACCCTCGTGCTGCCTTCGGGTCACATGACCCAAAGGTTCATAACGAACCATCGTTGTGTTTACCCAATTTTACCCAATACAAAAACAAATAAAAATAATTTTCTTTTAACCTTCGCAATGTGGGGGGTCTGAGACAGCCCAACGGTTAAAAGAAAATGCTTCACTTTGTTTTTGTATGCGGTAAAGTTGTCGCAATACGACGGTGGGTCACAATGACTGATGGGTCAGAACGACCCGAAGATAACACAAGGGTTAAGTTCTGCGTCACAGATTTTTCTCATCAATCTAATTTGATTCAATTTAATTTCTCCTGAAATCTCTGCTTAAGTTGACATTGGTGGGTGGGTGTTTCGCTCTCATGCAGATGGCTTGAGAGCTTGAGTCTCTTCATGTCCTCAAGTACTAATTTAGAATCGCTGGAGTAACTACTTATATTCAAACTCTAGGATGTTACAACACAAAGACTTGTACAAAATGCATTTTAAAACATTGAGGGTGACAAATACTTCAAAGGTATACTGGAAACACTACATTCGAACAGCCAAATAACACTGGCCAGATATGACTCAGGCCTTCCGTCAGTCACGCTAACCCAACAACAGACAACACAGGACGTTTTTCTTCAGAGCTAGTCGATCTTCCATTTTTCCTTCTAGCCCTGCTGCTGGTTATTAACATGTATTTATTAAATACAGTGTTGTAATTGGCTTTACCTGTCTCATTGCTACATGTATGGTCCTGTTGAGGTGCAACAACAAACAAATGCAAATCTTACCACACTTCCTCCCTATGTTGTCATATCTTTTGCTCCAACTCATGTATTTGACAGTTAACAGCATTCTACCACGTCAACTCATTTCTGCCTGTCACAGTACATCAACTAAGTGTGTCTGATATTGTCAGTTCACCCACCCGGACAGCAGGTGTCAGTGTAGAGGTACTCCAGGAAGGACAGGAAGGTGTCGGAGGAGACCCCATGGATGGGGACCACTCGGCTCCGCGCCTCGGCGTATTTCCCGCTGAACATGGCCGCCATGACATCACAGCGAGCCACTAGCACCGCCCTGTGGGCCGGTAAGACGCTCCCTATGACAACACACACATGGACCTTGGGATTTAGATACTCTTCGACTAGAGTGGGATGATGGGTGACACTCTGTTGTGACACAACAAGATGGGTTAAGAATCTGTAGAGGCCCATTCAAATCGTGTGAGTCTTACAATGAACATATATCATAAAAGACGTCCACCAATAGTGGTACGGGAAAAGCCCTGTTGGTATTTTAAGGCTACAAACATAGCTCTCTCTCGTGAGTTATGTCCTTGTCATTAAAGGCCTTTTCAATTAACCCTGCAACTCTGGGCTGCTATAGACCTGTCTTGAGGAATGACTTGATGACTGTCGTTAACATCTGGCATCGTAACGTAATGAGGTTTTGCCACTTATGAGACTGTGTTCAATTAAACAAATGTCAGGCCAGGGTCGGCAAACTGTAACGAAAAAGAATGTCAAAATGTTTTGCTGAATTAAGGATGTATCTTTGCTAGAACCATAGATGTAGTAAGAGGCTAGGAATTTTATCTGACAACGTTTTTAAAAGACTCAATAATGTATGTACATTTTGCACAATGTATATACAGATTGAACACATCCTTTGTGCATTTGAGTTTTTTGTTCTGGTCAGTCCACATGGCTTAAATAACGGTCCCTTTTATCTCTAACAAATCTCCCTTAAATAGAAAAAACCCCACCATACACTGTCCTGGTGTAGTAATAATGAAATGGCTTGCATCCTTAGGGCCCTGGAAGGAGCAAGGCTTCATTTTATCAGGCTTAATAAACGGTGACCTTCTTGTGCGGTATGAAAGACACAAGCTTGCCTTGCACCATGAAGATGACGTCAGAGTACAGAGGCGAGTTGAAGAGGTTGACCAGCGACTGGGGGCCGAGCTGAGCTGCACGTGCATTGGGGGTGTCCCGGGGGCCGTGCTAAAAAACATACATATACACACACATAACACAAGCCAGCATACGTACACACAGATGAGAGAGAGGGAGAGAGTGTGAGAGGGAGAGGGGAGGGGGGGGGAAGACGTCCGAGGATTCCACCACAGTTGGGGTATTTACTAGCATGATTGCCGAACTGTTCTTTTATCTCACCTCCCCGGTGGCATACAAATAGCCTGTCTGCCAGTCGTGATTAGTGAGCTTGCCAGCTTCACACACTGTGGTGCCAAGACGGCCATGGTGGAGCTGGCTGGTGCTAAAACAGACTGGTATCCAGGCTACAATCCAAAGTCTGCCTCTATCTCAATTTCGCTTCATATTATTGCATTATTTATTGCATCCAATACATAGAAAGATTATAGGGGGATTCTAGTGCGAGACAGAGAGAGATCCAGAGAGATAGTGTGTTTGTGTGTGTCACCATAGCACATAGCATAGTATGACCTTTCTGTGTCAATTGGAGCACAAAGAACTCCCTTATTGGTTTAGTGTCATCAAAATACCAGCAATTATCAGAAGTCCCATTTTGTCCTTGTAGAGTATAAATATAAACATCTCCTGGACCATGGGCAGTATGTGTTGAACTGCTGGGATTTACATTTAATAATCAAATTGAAGGCCTACTTTGGGAAGGAAAATCAATCCACCCCAAAAGCCATCTGAAAATATGTAGCTGTGAAGCTGCCCAAACCTAACAACAGCCGAGTGTAAAAGTAATTCTCAACTGAAGCAACTGCAAACAAAAGATTTGGATGATGTCATCAATCATGACTGGAATGGCCAATCAGTCGTTAGGAATCAAGCCAGGCTCAAAAGGTATTTCATTAGGTAATCCATTAGTTGTGGCTTAGTTCTTATACATTTTCTGTGTAGTTCTGCATAAGTTATTCCCATAAAAATGGATGATTGCTCACGATTTTCAAGAAGGGACGTTGATAAAAACATTTGAAAATCGTATATATATATTATTATTTTTAGATAAATAACAGTTATTCACAATGTTCTCCTGTGTCCTAAAATGTAAGTATAATTCCATGATAATATCAATAGTGTTGCTTTTTCCAAGATTATCAATGCATTATGGTACTGTGTTTAACACTATTCCCTGGACATTCCTTGGAGAAGGCAATATTATACTAGCCTGGCTCTGCCCTCCTACGTACCTCCGCTCAATTTTAATTTTGCTTCTGTACCACGTCTGGGAATTCGGAATATAAGTCGGTTTTCTCAAATCAACTTTTTGTAGGTCCAATCAGCGAACAGAGGGAGTGGCTGAGAACGATGACGTTGATGTTGTGCTCTAGTTTGAGTTGTAGTTCAGTAATGGCGGCGGAGAAAGATGCGAGCGAAGCTGCCGAATATCCAGAAGTTAAAGCCGGAGCAAGAACAATCCTTGCGAGTTTTGTTGGTGGCCATGATGTTGTTGCCCTCCTCCCCACGGGGTTTGGGAAAAGTTTGATTATCCAGCTACGGCAGCTAGCTCCGTTACAGTAGTGGTGAAGGAGTTGGCTAAGGCAAACGCTAGCGATTGGTTATGGCAGATCAGAGTGGCTCTGGGCAGATCCAATAGTTTTAAACTTCAACAGAGTACCCGCCTTCAAGGAAATTAACACTTTTTAATGGAGCGATCCCAGACCCTCTATACAAATGAAATGTACGAGGGTCTGGTTAGGACCAGGCTAATATTATACAGCCGTGACCAAAAGTTTTGGGAGCGACATACATTTTGTGTTTGCAAAGCTTGCTGGGCCTTGACATAAAATGACTGCTAACATAATTTCAGTACATTTAGTCATTTAGCAGACGCTCTTATCCAGAGCGACTTACAGTAAGTACAGGGACATTCCCCCCGAGGCAAGTAGGGTGAAGTGCCTTGCCCAAGGACACAACGTCATTTGGCACAGCCGGGAATCGAACTGGCAACCTTATGATTACTGGCCCGATTCCCTCACCGCTCAGCCACCTGACTCCACTACAGTAAGTCATATCATCAGCACAGGGGACAGTGTGAACTAGTATAGCCAGGTGAAATCACTATCATTCTGATTGGATTTTAAGAGCAGATTGACTGCTGTAAAAGAGGGGACTATTTGCATATATTGAAATTTTTGCCCTCAAAAAGCTTTACAAAATATGAAATGTGTCTTATTGTATTCCAGTATTCTATAGAAACGTGAAAAAAAATCCTTAAATACTGAACCAGCAAACTTGGCAAAACACAACATTTGTCATTGCCAAAACTTATGGCCACGACTGTACACTGGATCAGGATCCTGCCTGGAACTAGACGACAGCCAGTGCAGTGGACTCAAATGACCTGCACAGTTCCCAGAACTTAACCCAATAGAGCATCTTTGGAATGAGATGGAAGGGGCCGTTTATAGCATGTCCAAACTGCAGCGACTTAATCCTTAATCCCTCGCATTGACCAGCATCTCTTTGGAATGTTTTTAAACACCTTGTAGAATCCATGCCCAGAGAACTCAGGCTGTTCTGGAGACAAAGGGGGTTCAGACCAAGTACCAGATTGGTGGACCTAACAGTTTGACTGCTGAGGTGTATGTATGTGTGCATCTCATGTTTGAGAGCTGTTACTCTGTGTCAGTTTCTCTTTATACAGCCTTTTATTTTGGAGGACCTGGTTGAGTCAAATCGAGTTTAGCATGATGCATTAGGTATACCACTAATTGAGTCTGACCAAAGGATTTGTGTAACCAAGCTGGTGTGGTGACGTGAACCAACTTGGACCTGCACCGGTGAATGGCTGAATTCGAGAAACCCTGAGCTTTACCCTTCCAACATCTTTTGGAAGGGTAAAACCCTTCCTTCCGTACTTCCTTCTTTTGTTTGTTCTTCCGTGACGTAATCACGGTTCTAACTCGATCCCAGTGATGGTATCCAAGACGCTTTTCTACGCTTGCTGATACCAGTCCTGTCTTGTCAGATCAGCGCTCCCTCTCACACCCATCCTGTCTTGTCAGATCAGCGCTCCCTCTCACAGGGAAGGAGGGAGGAGAGAGTGCTGCTCACCTTGTCTCTGCCCAGGAACGATCGTATCCGGTCCATGAGCTGAGCCACAGCCAGGGAGTTCTTCAGCTTCTCGGCCACGGCCTCCTGGAGGTGCTCCCACTCCCATGCACCTGGGTCACAGCAGAAACAGACACACACGCACACTGGTATAACTTAGTATGTGTTAGTTTAGTGAAAGGTCACATAGTCAGTTGAATAAACAGCAGTGCAGCCTCATAAAATCTGTCTAGAGGCCCGGTTTAACAAAAAACGGCCACAGTGGATATCAAAAGTCTGCACGAATGTTACCTTTTTTACCTTACTTTCTGAATAAAAAATTAAATTTAGACAATTTTCTGACCCCTCTACATACAATATCAAACATTTAATACTCAGTTGACTAAATGACTGTAAGTCCTAACCTATACACTTTTGACATTCATGTGAATGGGGTTTCTCATTACAGATATGTGCAATTCAGTTGCAAATACTACATAAATACTGTTAAGACAAATATAGAAATGTACAGTACAGACACTAGATTTATATTACAATCTGCTTATAGCACACTGACACTAAACGCAACGCAGGTGTAAACATAAGGGTCAAACACTGGTCTAATAACTCCGAATTTCTCAGCTGTAAGTGGAATAGGTGAGAAGTGTTAAGAAGTGCAAATTCACAATAGCTGCGACAATTTTTGCGGACCGACCTACAGAGTGAACTGTGGAGCTGCTAGTTGCAGCTAAAACGACTTGTCTACTGGGCCTATAATACCTCTCACAAGGCTATATGACAAACGGTTTAAAAGTTATGAAAGGGGGTGTGGTTATAGTATGGGGGCGTGGCTAACACATCAATGGAAAATAAACTGCTCCAATGATACCTCCCACAAATCCCAAAGTGTAGGGGGCGGGGCTAGCCTACACCAATGAAAAACTACTTCAATGAAAAAACTACTGGATATAATGACGATTCCTGTAAGGCTCTAGGAAAAATGGTTCATAAGTTATGAAACGTTACGTGGCAAACTGGTGTGTGGTATGTGTATCTGTCCATCTGTGTGTGTGTGAATGTCTCTACAAAGTTTGGTATTGTTACGTGAATCCATTTATAAGTGATTTTAGCCTTTTTATTATTGGACGCTCCCACTGCCACACACCCTTTTTGCCAACTGCCATGAACAGTCAATCAACTGTCCTTTGGGTCATGACCAACCTCCACAACATCTTATGCAAGTCTGGGAAACCATTTGGAAGTAATGCGCCTTTTTGCGATATGCCACATCCATTGTCACGCCTCCTTTTAGCCAATTGTCTTAAACCCAAACACATAATCTCCTAGGTGAAAACTATGGCTGCAAAATGGTGGGAACATTTCGGTAGACGAACAGAGTACGTTATAGAAGGGCTGCTCGCAGCTAAAAATAACGTTTCAACCAATAATACAGTCTGGCAGCTTCAGTAGATGGAGGTATTGCTTCTGAGACGGCAGTAGCAGGTTGGAGTTTTCACCAGAATTGAAAGAACATAAAACCATCACCCAGTTAATAACTGAGCTATTTTAGCTGATTGATGGATGAATTCATACTCAAAGCAGAGGTAATATCCGACCAACACCTCATGCTGGCTGGAATGGAAGATTTACTCTGGGGTGTGACGTCAAAACACCAGGCCCTGTCTTGCTGGTATTACAAAAACAGAATTACATGCATTTCTGAGGAAGGTGCTACAATTCTGCCAGGGCTATAGTAACACCATATCGTTTGATATAAACAGATTGGGTCACGTCCTACCATTTAAAACTAGAACACTGAATGAAAGTGCATGGTTAATTGGTCTAGTAGATAGTGCTACATGTGTGAAATGCAATTAACCTAAATAGTTAACTGTAAGTGTAAATGGATTTTGTGGTGATTTTCCGACCCTACAAAATGACATTATCTTTTGGTCACCTGAAATGTGTCTTCCGATGCTTCAGAACGCGCACGTGAACACGTCAAGCATCATACATGTTTTGCTCACACACACAGGCCTGTGGCTAACTCAATCATGCACCAGTATGGTATACAAAGAGACACGGTCGCTAAGCATCAGCATCAGGGGATTATTCATCGCTACTATACACGCACACTCACAGACCCATACTAAGATTTGTTATTACATGTGTGGCAGTGTGATAAACACACATAATTACAAACATTTGCAAAATACATTGTATGTATTGCATGTATGTCATGTATTCCAGAATATAATCTCTCCAGGTAGGCTGGGTCAACCATTTAAGGAGGCACATTCATATTCTGCATGGCACATATGCATGCGTATCATGTATTCTACGCCACGCCGAGCCCGCAGACATATGCATTGCTCTTTCTCTCTCTTTCCCTCCTCTACCCCTCTCCCTTCTCTCACCCTCCCGCCCCAACCCTTTTCTTACACTTTATCTCACACACAAGAAAAATCTACCTTTTTTCTCGTCTCTCTCTTCAAGCCCATCCCCCCTCTCAACCTCTCTGTCTCCCTCTCTCTCAGTTACTCTCACAAACACACGTACACAAGCGCTTGCTCAGATCCTCCTTCTTCCTAAAACCTAAGATCAGAGACCATGCTCTCCCTCCTCACTGTTTCCCCCTCCTTTCCACTCAGCCACTTAAGACACACAAACGCACAGACACACACAAACACACAAAAGTGTCTAAGTACTCCAGCATCTGCACAGTCGATGCTTTCTTCCCTGCCCCTCTAATCCCATGGTGACTGTACGTGCGCGCGCGCACACACACAAACCATGCTCAGGCACTTACTCCTCCCCTCCCCGTTCTCTATCACTCTTTCTCGTTTCCTCTCTATCAGCACACACACACACACATGCACGCACACATGCACGCACACACGGCCCGTGGGGTAATCAGGTCTCTGGCTCCAGGGTCTCGTAAAAAGAGGGAGGGGTCAGTCTTGCTCACATGCATGTCTTGCTCACATGCATGTCGAAGAGACAGCTATGAATCAGAGCCGGCCACAGCCTGCCATGGGGGAGCCGTGCATTAAACCTCCCCGTAATGAAGAGAGGCTACGTACAATTCCAGCGCAACAAAACGACTGCAGGACCATATATTTACATTGGATTCAGAACTAGACAATGGTCGAATCACTAAATCGCAAACAGATTCAAAACAGTACAGTTTGGAAGAAATTAAGAAGTACTGTACTTTGTGTATTTTAGATTCAAAGCAGCACATTCCATTTAAGGTCAAAAGACTAAACTTAAAGCACCACCTACTTTGCAGAAAATCTGTGATGTAATAGGGTTTAATAGGTTACTGCTTAACCTGTGTGATAAAATTACATAATGCTCCAAAAAGAATGTTCATGCAGCATTAACTCTTAACGACATTTGCCAAATAGACGAACGTTTAAAAAGTGTGTCTGTCTTAGCCTACTTGTACTATGACAGCGTAAGTATTGATTTCCCACCTCAGATGTCTATAGTGTTGTCCCTGAATCCAATTTTAAGAAATAATATAATATATCAATATACAATACTTTTTTCTTTCTGTAGAAATGAGATTGTTGTTGATAACTATGAAATACAGCTTAGTTAAAGGACGGGCCTTTGAAGGTGTTGTTACTAATGGCAACCTGTGTTTCTTTGTCGACAAGTATTTTTCAGCTAGCCAGTTCTGTGAAGAGAACAAAAGCTTGATATAATTTCAAACGTTTGAAAGCCGGCCAAGCACTTTAGAGTCAGTTTACCTCTATATAGAAACATGAGGGTCTCCCAGAGGCACAGGCAGAGTAGCGGGTCCTTCACCACCAGCCGAGATAGGCGTCCGGCCAGGTGCCCGTCTGGCCGTGGCATGTCGTCGATGCCGTCCCATGTGGAGAGCAGTGAGTGGGGTGCGCCGTCTCGTTCTCGACAGACACACCGGGACGTTGGACGCTCTCTGTGGTACAAATTCAGTTCAAATTCACTTTAGCCATATCAAAACATTTCCTTTGGTAGCTATTTAATTACATTCAATAAACCTTAGTAGTGTTCTTTACTGAATGGTGTCATTTAGCAGTCTCATAGTCGTGCTGTAGCCTCATAAAATGTAAAACAAAAGGGTACCTTTGGCAACAACAGAAGAATCGTATAAGTCCTTAATGTTCCATATAAAACCCTTCGCAGGTCATAAAGTACCATTTAGGGTTCCAAACCATACCTTAAGGAGCAGGAAATGATGCTCTCTGGACGCAATAGCTCTAGGTAGAACTATGTTAAGAGCGTTTGTCCATTGTTCCAGGGGTTTCTATATAGAACGCATCAGTTGTTTGCATTGTAATGTACTGAATGAAAACATTAACAGTATGAGACAGGCATCATTGTAATGTGGCCTGCTATTTGTAGCCAGTTGCGGCGTCCACTAGCTTACTGCCTCACCTGGCTTTGGGACCCAGCAGCAGCTGTCTGAAGTAGGGGCTGACGGCACAGAGCACAGCAGCATGCGCCCACCCCAGCTCCTTCCCAGAATCCCCGGCATAGAAGGCCACGTCTGCAAACTGGACCCCCCGCTCCAGGAGCCACTGCATGTCCTGAGAGAAGCTGGACTCCTCCACTCTGATGGGTGGAAGACGTGCTGAGAGAAGGATGCGTTGGAGGGGAGGGAGGGACAGTTGTGTCAAAAATCCGGTAGGGCATGCGGGAGAAAGGGATGAGGTTGAGAAAGGCAAAAAAACGAAGGATAAGCAGACGGTACAAATAAACTGTGGGTTAACAGAGTGTGAGACAAAAGGTTTGTGAGTGTGTGTACTGTAGGTAATCATTGTACTATTATAATCCTATTTATGCTTTATCCACAGTGCACCTCTGGGCACCTCATGACTTTTTAATGGCCTCTCTGATTTGGCAGGACAGACAATTCTGTCCAGGAATCAATGCACTTCATATTTAAGGTGAAGTGCCCTGTGAGGAGAGTTAAGTAGAGTTGGACAGGAACCAACAAAAAGGCAGCCTATGCATGCAGCCACTTTGGCAGTGCTTTTAGCCATCAATCACTGTCCATATTGGGCACAGTGACTAAGAAGCAAGATGGCTAAATCTAGAACACAATTAGCTATTTCTGAATATTAGAGACATTAAATAAAGTCTGTTAACTGTTTCTCATCATTTTTTAAACTTTACTTGTCAAGCAACATTTAATCCTGCAAGGTTTGTTTAAAAGGGCCTGACACTATTTATTTTTAATAGCAAGCTTTAAGAATAACCCACCAAAGACTGTTGGTAAAATACAAATGTTAACAAGACTGTTTAGAGATGTTTCAAAACGTTTTAAGATGACATTTTGCAAAGGGCAAATATTTATTTTCCTTTTGATAGCTAATAAAATTCAATTACAACGCCACCTTTTCATAGTTCCTAAGAAGCTCACAAGCTAAAAATATAAACATATGCATGCTAAAATAACTATACCTTGGGGAACACCAAGATCACCAAATACTGAAAAATACCTGAAAATGTTGGTTTTGACTAGCTACAGCACCTCACCTGGTTGTTCCAAATGAGGAGGACGGGGCTCGTTCAGCTTGTTTCCCCGCCTCTTCTCCGGCCTCTCTTTGGCCTTCTGCTTCAAACACTGGATCATGAAATACTCCAGCTGAGAACAACCAGAGTAGGACGTTATTCCCTTCATTTTGTGTCCCTTTCTTTCTCCTCCAGTGCCCTGAAAAGTTTGGATCTTACAAAACTTGCCACCAAGCACCTATGGAGTTCCACTTACAATCACTAGTCCCTTCTTGTACAACATCATTCATTTATACAGACGACATCTAGTAAAAAGGTACAGAATATACAAAGGTCCTTAGTGACATGAGCCAACACTAAATACAAATATAGGGAGCCGGCCCAAAGTGTGATCCATGAGCAGGCTCCTCAGCAGCTATTAGGAAGTCTGATATATGTATATAGTCCGTGATCCGCACCTGAATGTCAGACACTCACCACGCTGCCAAAGTAACGGCCCACAAAGACATGGTTGAGGGAAGGGAGCTCGAGGTAGGTAGCCCCCAGGTCCCTGGAGAGCTGCAGGCCCTCGCTGTGGGGGACACAGCTGCTCCAGTCCGACGCACACAGGGGGCACGTGCAGGGGGGACCCTCATCTAGACACCAGAAGGGAACATTGCTGTCAGAGACCTTATTAAACCCCTCACCCGCATACACACCCTGGCATGGCAGCCTTACGCAACCATAGGTTGGGGATCCCCATTTATTGGGAGCTCAACTCCTATAGGACTATGCTAACCTGCCAAGCTAAAGCTTTTAGTGCCTAACAAAACCAAATCTTCAGATATCTCATCTACCTGTGAGCAGTCAAACCAATCCTCTACGTTACACTTACAGCACATAAGGAGTGTATACTCTTAATGGCACCTGTGTGGGTTTTACTGTTGGTTTTGGTCACTATAAATTGTTGTCAAACTCACTTGTTCTAGTTTATTCTCTTATCTGTAGTCTTTGAAACCAGGGGCCTGTACTACGAAGCAAGTTCAACATGCCCAGGATTTATTTTCGTTAGCTGGCTTCACTAAGTCTAACAACTGCAATCCCACATAAGCAATGTCAACTGCTTAACTCAACCCAGGTTTTCCCAATCAGGCTTCAAGTGCATTCATATAAAATGTGTGGTGTTTGCAACATGGACAAGTCTACAAGAGCCGCAGATTTTACACAGGATGAGCAAACAAAAGGCAGAAGAATTAAAATATACAATCACAGTTGCTGTTGCCAAAGCAGGAAGGAAAGCTGGCAAAAATATTGTTAATGTGTGAGTGTATTTAAGTTAATACACTTATCAATATCACTGCCCCATCATTAAGGCATGAGTAGATATAATTACAATTGTGTATTCCATTAAATCAATGTGGTCCTTAGGGGTATACTTATGGTAAGACTGTTTAGCCTTATTATGTTAGCTGCACAACAATGTTAACTGTTGACTTACTTGCAAATCTTATAAGGTAAAGTACAAGGCTTTGGTGTTTTTATCGGTCTCTGTTTTAGGATGAGATTGGTTGGCTATGTAAGCTAGAGTTAGGGTTAGGGTATCCACAAAGATACTAGTCAGGGAAAGCCAAAGTGTTTTGTCAGACTCTAAAAACTCTTGCCCTTTCACTATTCGCGCACCAAGGTTCACAAGGTTCCCGCACACAGGATCTTCTAGGAATGATTAAGCAATTTTCAAAGAGAATTGATTGGTCAGGAGGCGGTGCTTTCATACGTGTTGAACTGTTACTTGAAGTAACCTGCTCTGCAGCAGGTTCGGTGTGCAGCATGTTACCACGGCAACCTACCCTGGTAAAAAGTGAACCACTGTCGTTACACTGAAAACCTGAGCCCTTGGGCTCACAAATATGTTATCCTATAAGTAAACAAAGTTACAGAGACAGACATTTGAGGGATAAGATTGGCACCTTTGGGTGAGCCGAAGAGACAGAAAGAGATAATTAATTGGACGGCTTGCTTATCGCCCAGACTACTGCTAAATCTCTCTATTAATAACAGTTATGGGTATGAAGGAATGCCAGACAGTAAAACAAACCCCCGTTTGGTTTTTCTTTGTGTGCTGTGTGAATTCTCTACAACGATTCTGCCATGGGTCATTTGACAAAGGCAACAGGAAACAAAAGAACATGCAGCTGTCATTCTGCACATTCACAAGAGGATTGCATCACAACAGACAATACAGCAGCAACAAAACAAAACATCTCAAACAAAGTAGCAGGTCCACCACTGGGGCAACAAGCCTAGTCTCTTCTCACTGTCACCACCAGCAACTTTTCAAAACATATGTTCATCTTGCACTGTGGCTCTGTCAAGGTCTTAAAGCACCTGCCAAAACAACCTTTAAAAATGTGAGGCATGTTGTTTACATGATTTTTTTAAAGGTCACTTACAGTGACTGGCTTCCCGGTCAATTTCTGACTTGAGAATATCTGAAAATTCTCAACCTGGATGGTACCAAAAGTCTAACTCCCTCTGGATTATTCTAGATCATTCCGGATGTGTGTTTGTGTGCTTTTTTATGTTTGTGTGGTTAAGAGAAAGAGTGGGAGTTCTGATTCGTGTGCCTCAAAGCATGTGTGTTTGTGTGGCACTTGCGCATGTGTTTTCCGCAGCACTTAACACGGGTATGCATTTCATGCCCCTTCAATCAGTCGCAATAGGGGGCTAATGGTCCTTCTTTTCTTTTTTTTGCTGTATTACTTTTTTGTTTTTTGTTGTGTAGTGAAGATCCTGTACAGCTATGAAGACTAGACTCACGAAACATTGGTTTTAATCATGAGATCTGCAGCTTCCTATTTGACCCACTTTTACTGTACTGACATAAGGTTGACACCTTCCCATCAATCTAAATCTTGTCATCTGAAGAAGCAAATACAGTTCAGATCAAAATGGGGATTTCATATTAAATCAGTGGATATTAACATTGTCAGAAGGACAATCGTTCACTGACAAACTCAATCCCCCTGTGTTAAGTTTTGTAATAACCCTGAGCTAGCTCAACAAGTATGACAGCCTCCTACTTCTAGCAATTTGAACTGCCTACACTTCCATTTCTACAGCAAAGTTCTTTAATCATAAAATATGCAAAACAATGTCCAACTGGCACTTACCATTTAAACGTGCTCCCACGGCAACCAAAATGACTGGTACTCCCCAGTGACGCAGGAGTGGGCGAAGTCGGGGGGCGTAGCCATTGCGTACCTGCTGGAAGGCTAGCTTGTCATTGACCGAGTACTTGATGACCAGGATGTCTGCCTGTTCTAGAACACTCCGTACGCTTGCCCAGTCACTGTCCAAAAGATCCTGCGAAGACAAAAAAAAATACTTCATGCCAAATATGATCATGAATACAATATCATCTGTTTCTCAACAAACAAGCCACAGTTGAAAAATATATTTTGTCGCTAGTGGGGTGTGAGTTATCACACCTCTAGTTTTCAAAGAACCTAAACCTAAAAAAACTGGAAGAAAAATGTAAAAAAATATTTGCAGGCTTTTGCTTTGTAGAAGCAGTTGTAAACGTCTGTTCCTAATTGCCATACAAGAATTGTTCTAAGAATGCTACTACATAGCTGAGAACAGCCTCAGAATTAAAAATGGTGAGGCACGAGTCTCTAGTGAGTCTCGCGGTCAAAACTAAGGAGCAAATAGTGGCTCTATGAGTCACTGTTTTATGATGACTGTCTCGGATAAAAATATCCACTTTTCTTGTTTCACTGCCTTGGCCCTTGCTGACCTTTGGCTGTCTCGACAAAACAAATCTGGGCAACAACAAAAAAAAAGAAACTGAGATTTGCCACCATTGAAGATCAGAGAAAAGACTCATCATTGAGGAGATATGCACCATGGCAACACCTTTTCACAAAAGAGAGGAGTCTGGGTGAAAGCAAAAGTTGTCTTTACTTGGCTGTTCCAACTCTATGCCTTCTTATCAGACAGATGTGTACATAGATTATATATATGCAGGCAGGTGTGTGTATATATTCTGCACATACAAAAAGCCCCATATTCCAAACAATTCACCTTTTTCAACCTTACAGCCAAAATTCAAAATGTATTATCAATCTACATACGATATCCCATAGTGAGACAGTCAATATTGTCTTGTTTTTCCAAACATTTTGAAAATGAAAGACAAAACTATCTGCATAAGTATAATCACCCCTGGGTGTGTACTTAATCATGTTTAGTATTTGGCTGATCATCTCTTACATGCCTTTGACCTACCAATATCTCCTAACTAATTTTATCTTATTAGCTTTCACTCTTCCAAGTTGAGACTACACACCCGTGTCTCAATGAGAATTCAGCTGTTGACCTGCTCCTAATTTCTCTGGGACAGCATGGAATACTTTGTTGACTAAATGACAGCAGGTTATCAACAGTCTGAGGTGGCAATCTATCACATCTCTGCTGCTGATGTATGGAACACTATTGAGCATAGTATACTTTTCCTGACTCATTGGGCTCTATAGAAAAACCAAGCCATACCTACCACTCAGTAGGGGTATGTACTGGTATATATAGTTTTATAGGCACTGTATCTAAGTATATTTTTAATTTGCATGCAAAATGCTTTTAAGCTTTGCTTTATCGGTGTAATAACCCCCTTCCCTCTACCCATAGAATGAATCTCTCCATTCCTACTGTTTATTCACCAAACCCTCCAGAGACAGACTTGACAACCCATGTGCTTTTCTTCCTCCCTCTCCACCCCCCCTCTCTCTCTCTCTCTCTCTCATAGACAAGCACACACGAAGTTTCTGGTTTTTTTGCTCTTTCTCGCTCACTCAACCTCACTCTCTCTCATACAAGCTCACTATCACACAGGTAGGTATACAACAGTCTATTTTTATCTCTTTCTCACAAACACAGACACACAACTTTTCTTACCCAGCTTGGGCAATCCCGCACCACCACGGTAACATCTCCGAACACGCGTGATGTGTATTCCATAAAGGCCGGGTTGGACAGGCTTCTTTCCAGGTCCCGTGGTCCGGCCACCGCGCCATGGCCCAAGTAGCTCCAAAGCAGACCCCCCTGGAGTTGTCCCTGGCCCATGGCCTCTTCCCCCGGCCCCACTCCCCCAGGGCACTCGCTGCCCAGAGCTACGATATGAATGGACCTGCAGCGCGCACCCGAGACAACAAAATCAATGGGAGGAGAGGAAAGCAGAGAAATGACTAAATGCAGAGATAAAGCGCTTGGGGAAGTGGGGTTAATGTTTCTCTCAGCTGCAGTGTAGGTTGCAGTAAAAGAGGGAATTAAGTCTTTCTTTCCCTTATTGTTCATGTCTGTCACGCAGACAATGCATCACGGTTGTGTCATTGAGCGAATGACACTGACAGTTAATAGCCGATAAAATAACAATACTACATGTTTTCAGATAACAAGGCTATTCTTATTGTCTCAGTTAACAATTGCTAATAGAAATTGTTGATGAAATGTTGATGATTATGTTAGTATTTTTGCCTATTCTTTTGTTGCAAAGCATGCATGCCAACAAAAACACAAAAGCAAACGGGAACCCCCATATTTCCCATAATTTTATGGGGTGAAGATAGCAACTTACATGGTCAACTTGGTCTTCCAATGGCCAATGCTTTTTGAGCACGTTCTTCCACGGTGCGTTTTCACATGAGTCTGCGGTGAGAGGCTTTTCCGCAATGAGTCGCGGATACTGGTCCGTTAATCCCACATAGCCTATCTGTGGCTCTCTTCCCGCGAACACGGTTGGAGAGTTTTGCGATCTCGTGTGTTTACTTCATCGTTGTTCATTCATAAAGCGAACCCCATACCGCTTTTGTTAATGTCCAACCTCCAGGACTCATAGGTGGTCAGACAAGCTGGAAAGAACGCCAACACCGCCAGGATCCAGACGACATTGGCAGCCAATGCGCTAAAAAGAAACAAGTTGACACCCGATAGAAAACACAAGTCGACGCTAAAAAAAAACCCTCGATATTCCAATTCCACCTCTTTATCCAACTAACACTGTCGCCAGGGTATAAAGCAAAGTATTGGAAGCAGAGGTAGAAAGTAAAGCACATGAACACAGAGTGTGGAGAAAGAGCAACAGACCGTTCTAGGGAGAGAAAGGGAGAGGTTGAGACAGAGAGGGAGAGAGGGAGAGAGAGAGGACGCGCCTGACTCAGCAGCAAGACAGGCACACATAGGCAACATTCATTACAGCGGTGCACATCCGCACACGACATGCGGACTGCACAATTAGGCTACATTGTTACGGCCATGTGTCCCGGGTCTCACTCATAAGGAAGTAGCTTTCCCCTCATAGGCCTTCACTTTTTTCTCAAGCGTAAAACAAACCCTATTAATCCTCATTATTTATTCTCCATCAGTGAAAGAGGTGCCGCTTTTCAACATGCTTAGACGCATTATACAGTGGCAGGCTGTATACACAAATAGCCTAACCGCAACATAAACTAAATTTGGAAAGATTATCTTCAAGAATGGTCCAACCACAGTTTGTCCAACCAAATATAATTCTGTTTTTATTGTTCTACTTCTGCAGTTCCATTAAATAATTAAAGGCGGGGAATTGACTAGTTAGCACTGTGGAAACACCTTCCTTGACTGTCAATAGGCATCCGATCATTAATTACTTACTAGCCTATGCTCTGTAATGATAATGATAATGGGCAAGTGTCCCAGGCTTATGCTGATCAGGCGGTAGAGCGTGCGTTATAATTGGTGTTAGGATTGATGTACTATAATGTGATTCAATAATCAATACAAACGAGTTATGTGCTGTTGCATAGGTCCATGCCATAGGATTATGCTGCTGTGCTGTGAGGCTATTCTTTTTGAATAAATTCAATTTAACTGTGTGCAATAAAGGTTGCAGAATAAATCGCCTGCGACCCCCCCCCCCCCCCCCCCCTATAGAATGGGTCTACAACCTTTGACAACCCAAAGCTCATTGGTTACTGACAAGAGATGAAGAACCTTATTGCAGGGCTCTCAAGTGTCACGCATTCGCCGTGAGACTCACGCATTTCAACAATTTCTCACGCTCTTACTTACTGAGGGAAGATTTCTGCCGAGTTGATATAACTAGTAGTCTCGAGTTATACAGTAAAAAAACTGCCAATCAGAAACATCACCAGCCCCCTCCGTCGCCCGGAATGTTTGTACCAGAACGTTGACAGGTATGGTAATCTCACGCCAAACTTTTGATCCAATTTATTGTCAAATGCAGGCAGAACATACACCAAAGGTGGACTGTTTAAGGCACATAAAGGTAGGCCTACTAAGTAGATCATACTTGTGTGTCTCTAGGTAAGCCTTTCAAACGAGTTGTCCATTGTTAATTAGTTTTCCATTGTCATATTTTATATTTCAATCAACTTAATTTACAAATGTGTCCTGTTAACAGGTCTTATTCACATTAGCTATGGGTCTTGAGTGTGTGTCGATGCAATCTACTTGTTGTGGCAGATGCACTACTACATCTGCAAAGCAGTAAAAAAGAATCGAATCATTCACGCACGGGAACACGTTCAAATGCCCCCACAGAAATTCTCGGCCCACTGACTACCGTTATTCCACAGGCGAAAGAACGTTTCTTTTAACTTCCACATCGAGCGCATAATTTAAGGTCTGGGGATAAATTATTTGGGGGATAGGCAGCATTATTTGGGGGATACCTCTAGTCAAAAATAACGGCCGTAACCCTTAACATTTTCAATAAAAATGCTGCAGAACATTTCTGTTGTGTATAAGCCTAAAACGATATGCTATGAGAGAGAGAGAGAGAAGAGAGAAGAGAGAGAGAGAGAGAGAGGAGAGAAGAGAGAGAGAAGAGAGAGGAGAGAGAGAGGAGAGAGAGAGAGAGGAGAGAGGAGAGACGAGGAGAGAGGAGAGAGAGAGAGAGAGAGAGAGAGAGAGAGAGAGAGAGAGAGAGAGAGAGAGAGAGAGAGAGAGAGAGAGAGAGAGAGAGAGAGAGAGAGAGAGAGAGAGAGAGAGAGAGAGAGAGAGAGAGAGAGAACGTCATAATTGGCCAAACACATGCACAAATGTCTTAGCACAAGGGCTACCTTGTCTGTAAAGGATCTTTTTAGAGGTGATCGACGAAGTCAGAGAGGAATGGTCCGATTTAAATGGAGTGATCTTCCTCAGCCATTCTCAGGTATTCCGTCTATTTGACGAACTTGGTGGAGCTACATGTGCTACTATGTACATTTGAAATTAAAGTTTGGTCTATATTTAGTCTTTCTACAAGTGATGATTTGTACATCAGTAGCAAACTGAGTGAGAGTTCGTGGGTAAAATGGACATACAGTCAACCTCATTGACACCTCTTTCCTATAAAAATCTTAAAATTAAAAAATGTATCTGTAAAACGGTCGGTTTCTACAATTCAAGATGCATGTTTGTCCAGATCTTTGTCAGGTTATTTTTTATTTAGAAGATATCTAGCTAACTGAAGCTGAGTTGAATCACGACAGTTTGGTTGCTAAGCTGTAACGTTACCCACATAAGTCGATGTCGAAAGTTCTCAGAAGTGTAAACAACCAAAATTATCCTTTCAAATGATATCTAGTCAATCTTATGAAAACAGTGTTGTGTAGACACAATAGATTTTTTTGCACGTTTTTATTTCAAGTCTCCAACTTGATGTTTCAGTGAGTGCTGTTGGTCGTGTTGCGTCTTTGCTCCGCAGCTTCACTCGTTGTAAACCAACCAATCAGCGCGCAGCTCATCTAAATATTCATGAGCATACCATAAAATGGAGAAATCCGCTCGTTTTATTCTAGAGCTATTTCACAGGGTTGCGTTAGGGCGCATAGAACAGCACCTGGGCCTTTTTCAGCCCAACCAATATTCGGAGACCTTAAGGAACAGTGTGAAATACCCTATAAAATCAGTCAATGACCCCTTTAAACCAAACCCGGGTGGTGCAGGTATGCTGCAGGAGTCGCAACGGTGGACTCCCAACCCCAGCGTCGCTGTGAGAGATGCTATGGCTGAGGAAAGGGAAAGCTTGCGACAACCTTCATCACCCACCAGCTCAGCTGACACCCTATTGAGTGTGCTTCCGAAGACCATGGTAAAAAATGTAGTACCTCCTCATGACATCAATGTTGTCACGAAAGACCATTAAACCGTTGACCAATATTATTTACATACGGAGCAGTTTAATTTCTTGTTTTCATGGGAAATATAACATGTCACACGGAAGTTTTCTGAGTTGTGATGTTGTTTAAAAAGCTTTATTACCACACCATCAGAATAACAAATACATTAGAATCAGAATCAGAATCAGAATGGGATTTATTCGCCATGAAAGTTTGCACAGACAAGGAATTTGCTTTGGCAGGAAGGTGCATACAATAAACATATACCTAAAATTTAAATATGTGGACTATCTATACTAAGGGTACATAAACTAGCAGTACTAAGTGGGATTAGAATAGAATTAAATATACAATAAAATAAAATATAAGTTGCCGTAAATTAGGGGAGACTGGGGACCGTCGCAACACTTTTTACATTTCTCTCAGTTTCTCAGAGACTATTTGGACTAGACCAACCAAATTTGTATATATCAAACTTGCATCTGTCTGCTAATTACCCATACCATTTAAAGATGATTACATATGACATATCGTTCAAGTATTCATTTGAATGGAAGAAGCCAGATGTTGCAACTGACCCCAACCCAGGGGACAGTTGCAACAACAATCAGGGGCAGTTGCAACATGTTAAAAGTACCTTAAGTTTCACTAATTAACTTTAGCTTTTTGTCTCAATGAGCATAGAATTCTGAAAATAATAACTGTGTTACTATAATATTATCGTATTATTTATTTATACAATAATATTATTGTATTATTTATTTATTTTGTCATATTTATCAAATAACAGTTATTGAGTTTTGTTCATGTGTAAAACATAGGCCTACATAGATTCAGTGTGCAGGTGTTACAGATGCTATTCAATCTCTCCATATTTCACAGGCAAGAATTGAACAATTTGCAATGCAACAAACTTTTATTAAACATGTATTTATTGTACAAAACTGCAACTGTTTTAAAACTGATTCTCTGTCTTTCACTCTCTTATATAGGCTACATAATTCTCTTGTTAAAATGTGTTTTTCCTCGCATATTTATCTTACCTCTTTGGGATTTAACCCATAGTATAAGTCAGCTGCTCTTTTTAAATACTCTCTGAGTTTCCTCTCTTGGTCCTCTGAGAACACTTTTCTGCTGGTCTAGTACCCTGCTCTTGGTAGCTTATTTGATCCCTGGGCTGTAAGGTTCTCTCTTTTTTTATGGAATCTGTATAACGTGGTGTGACAGATGGCAAAGTCCTTGGCCACTGCCCTGACTGACCTGCCCTCATCCCTGATTATATTTGATGCTCGTTCCAAAATATTGAGGGGAACCCCTCTGTTAGTCACCCTCTTCCTCACTCTTGGCATACTGAAAACAAACTAAATGACTTGTTTATGTTGAGAAATACTGTTGTGTGGTCTGTTTTGATATTGCTGCTTAGCTAGGGGACAGTTGCAACAACTTGTTGCAACCGTCCCCAATCAAGCAGCCATGACAAAACATAATGTGCTAGCTAGCCACACTGACATTGACACATGCTAACCATGTCACTTCGAAGTCAACAAAACAATAATTCAAACTAAGTACGTTTTGATTAATTCATACAAACGGTCAGGACAGTATGACAAAAATAAACTTAATGAAAAAATTTACTTTCATACCTCCAAAACAAGTTTTGTCAATGAATGCAGCAGCAGATCTCGAATGTGTCTTCTTTCTTCTTGGTAGTGGGAGGGATCTAACTGTGCATGTGCAGTATGAGTGTCATCACTCTAGCATGTTTCTGATTGGAGGAATAAGACTTGTTGCAACTGCCCCTTGTTGCGATTGTCCCCAGTCTCCCCTACAATATAAAAATACAAAAATACAAATATTACAAAAAATACAAATGTACAAGATACCATTTTGTAATGCAGTGCAAAAAGCAGTGTGTTTTAAGCAAGAAGTCATTAGAGTTAATTAATTAATTAATCCTGTCTTGAAATGTGACACTACTGTTGCTGCATATTCCAAAATAATTAACTAATTACCCTTTAGGCCTCATTTGCCTGACTATGTAAGTCTGGTCTGAATGACAATGTCAGTAAGTATAGTTTGAAAAAGCATCCTTATGACATCACACATGAATAGCTAGGAAACCTTGGATTGGTGGTTTGGAGATCTCCTCTTGTGGAAATCCAAATTGGCTATACAATGCAGACGTTTTTGGGATCGTCATTTAGTAACACAAAAGATGCAGCTCAATAGTTCAATACTTGTTTCCTTTCCCTCACATGCACTTATGCCGCCTGAGGCATGGACAGGGCAGAATAGATTCACCCGTCCTGATGACTGAGCACAGAGAAGAGGAGAAACAGCTGCTGGACGATTGATACACACCCTTACCCACACGTCCACAATGGTTATCAGTCAGATTCACTGTCTGCGATGACCAATGAAGCTGTCTTTTTTGCTTTGTTTGCTGCTTCCGCCGCTAAGGCCTTCTCCCTCTCCAGTTTCCCCTTTTCCCCTTGGTAAAAGTCAGAGTCCACATATCCCGGATGTGCGGACAGCTTGACGTAGACGTCCCCGTTTGTTTCCATCACTGTGTGCACTCTTTGTTTCACACCTTTGGAGAACCACCTACGGGTTGGCACCTCCGCAGTGTGATCGGTGGCCTCATACAGCCCTTCTCCACGAAGTAGACTGATCTTGTACTTGTGCTTTGGGCATATGATGCACAGATTGCCTCCAATCTCCTGCAAGGAACATGAGATTGAGTTGATATGCTGTCTGCGTTTAAGTCCCCACATGTATCGTACAGTATAGATTTCAGCAACCTGGTAAGGTTATTGTGTAATGTTGTAGTGTGTCTAATAGGTGTACAACTGTGTTATCCAAAACCCAGTTACGGGTACCAACACAACAGTATTGAACCGTGGCAGTTGGCCTACATGTTTGGTTTGGGATTAAGAGACCTGGAATAGACCTGGGTTATTTAGACAACCTCTGATTTTGGGCCTTTTGAACATTTCCATTGACTGCAAATAATAACTTGGTGAAATTATTTGTAAATAGTATTTAATCCAGGCCTAGTTGCTAACACAACAGAAAGTGTATTGGTGTCCATGCATGCTTTGTTGTCTAATTGCATCAGACAATTAGATAAATATGTTGTATTATTTAATGAAAACATGTATGATTTTACATCAGGCTTATTTAGCATTACTCACCTCTATATCTCCATTTTCCAGAGGTCCCCCATTATCTGTCAGAAGCAATAGGGGATCAGGGTATTGCAGAATAAGCTGTTTAAGACATGGTACAGTAATAATTTGCTGACTTGACGCAGCCATGAAGACGCCACAGTACATGAAGGCAACATCCTGACATAAATTAATCAGTATAGGTGCTCCAAAAGCAATATTTTACAAGACTAGGAGACTAGACTGCACCCCACACTGAATTCTGCAGTAGAAGCTCAGTGGATAATTGAACTTTGGTGAACAAGTGCCTTTTTCAGCTTGCATCCAGCCGCTGAAGATCATATAAATCACACTGGGGCAACTCAGTGGACTGAAAAAGACTGATTAGAGGAAACTATATTATTGGTAATCTGGTACTCACGGTAGCAGTGGTAGTCCAGGGCATACAATATTCCCTGGTGATAAACCAACAGTATATCTCTACCCTCCAGTGTTCGGAATGATCGTTTTCTCTTTATCAGATCATCCTTCTTCCCCACAAAATGTAGACCTTCCATTGGTTCCTTCATCTCCATGGACAACTGTTGTGAAAATGTTAGTATTTGTCAACTTTTAACATTTTACTGGGTAAATAATCCAAAAATCTTCAAACAGGGAGATAATATTAACCTCCATTGATGAATTTTGGACTCCAATGTAGGATATAAAAGTTTCACAGATTTTGTGTTTACTATAAGACTTAATACTGTTGCAAAGTCAACATACGCACATGTCCATGACATGACCAATAAGATTTAGCCATGAACTGATTATTTAATTATACCAGACACATGAAAAATAGTCACAGAGTAACAATGTCCTTGGCATTGGTAGTGGCAGCACCAAAAATATCTTGTTGCAACGTGACGGAATTATTACCCTTAAGACCGTTTCATGTATTGCAGAGCGGAATAATGAGCCCATCAGTTGATGCTGCGTAAGCACACTGACTGTGGTGACAGCAGAAGCTATGCCACATGTCTATAAGCCCCTGGCTAAACAAGGGCAAAGCCATGAAGCCATGAAGTAGCAAGCAACATATTTGGTGTTGTAGAAAAAATCATAGCTGAAGCAACATAGAAAGCTATTGATTTTTAGGACAAACATTTATGATCTGAAAAAATATCTCATATTTTAATAAATTAGCTTCCTTTTTAATCCTTCTCTCTCTCTTCAATCTATTTTTAGTCATGACTTAAAACAAATTTCTGTGTTCGTTTTCACAAATGAATAAAATTATGTTGAATATACAGTATGTTGAGTCTTTACCGTGGCAAAAGATGATCTATCCCGTAGCTGTAGCGATGAGTAAGCCTTGGGCTCTTGGGTAAGGAGGTCTCATTTACATTATCTTTTCCCTCAGACCCAGTTCAGTTTGTCCTATCAACACATCAGTTCCTCTGGAGTGGCTACAGTGCTTATCTCTATTTCACAGTCAGACCAGAATGTTCTATGTAGGAAAGGAGGCTTATTGTGATCAGCATTTTTGTATATCAATTAATTAACCTATTTAGCAGTAGTTTTTGTCTGACAGGGTTATACAACATTTATTTTGATGATTTTAATGTTTTTTGTATACATGTGCAATCACAGTAAGCTTTTTATTAACTTATATACTGTATATATTTACAAAATACAGTTTCCAAAAATAAATGTTATGTACAGTGAATAAATAAAGTACACTCACGAGCGGAACCTTTCTTTCACTCCATAAGGCCGTATCGGACTCATATCGAGTCGCATTCGAGTCTGAAACCTATAATTTTGACGTAAGCAACATCTGCATTTGTTCTATCTTGTATTTAAATACAGTGATTTGATTATGTGTATCACGTATATAATGCAAATTTGCATATCAGATATTGTGACCATAAATGGTTGGCATATAATAGGCATTGTACACGGTTTATGGCCAGCCGTGTATCAATGTTGTGCTATGTTAGTCAGCAGCTAGCTAGCAAGCTAACCACCGTGACTGAACAAGAAGATGAATTAACCATTTTAGTGATGCCTGTTTATGACAGTGTTGTATACAATGTATTTCCTTTAGTTTCAATTGAATGTACGCGTAACAATCAGGAACAGACTGTTAGCAAACTCTCAAACACTGCAGATTATTTTTTATCTAGCTGGTTACTTTTTCCCAGCTACTAGGGCAAGTCAACGAATTGCCCACTCATCAACCCCCATAATGTGGCTTCAAGACTTTTAACGGCGATGGCTAGAGAGGGCATGACACAATTGTGTTATCCCCCATCTGGCTCAAACAGGGTATGGCACTCCGTGCGTGTGGTTTCATCGTGTTCCGTCGCCTGGCCCTGCGTGAGCCTCCCCCTGCCAACATCGAGTTCCTCCTTCTGCAGACTTCCTACGGAGGGCACCACTGGACCCCACCCAAAGGTGCGGAGGCTGTAATAGCTTTAGCCGTGGGTCTATGTTGCTCCGTGTCAGCACCAGATACTAAGACTTAAGACTATATGAAAACCCACTTTCACTTGGTAATGACTGAGCTGAATTATCATTGGGGCAGTTTCACATGGCCAAAGCGTAATAATTCAGTTGCGAGAATTCCTGTTGTACTGAATGATTCCTATGTGTGTATGTGTGCATTTGCCCCCCCTCTCTACACTTGGTTAACTCCACACCCTATCCTCATTCATCTCTGTTCAATAGGCCACGTTGACCCTGGGGAAGATGACTTTACCACTGCTCTGAGGGAAACCAAGGAGGAGGCGGGCTTAGGGGAGGAGCACCTGCGAGTGATCGATGGCTTCCTGCACAACCTGAAGTATGAGGTGCGAGGGAAGCCCAAAGAGGTGTTGTACTGGCTGGCAGAACTGAAAGACCCCAAGACGGTGGTGACATTGTCAGAGGAACACCAGGACTATCGTTGGTCCGGGCTGGACGAGGCTTGTGCTCTGGCTCAGTACAAAGACCTACAGGAGACTCTGCAGGCAGCACAGCGCCACCTAGAGGCCACAGGGTGGAAATAGTAGGATTGTATTCAGTCACGTTAAAAGGGGAAAAATGTAACTGACAGCACTCAGCAACAGTGCTGTGTTTACTTAGTGTCAGGGGATTTCAGAAACAGAAATCGGAGGGTCTCTTCTGTGTTAAGATCTGATTCTGCACAGTCTGGTACTTGACATATAAGTCATATGAATGTTCAAATATACTGGAAGATGTGGTCTGCTGTAGGCAAGTGCACTGCACAATATGACACATGGATTGAAATTAAATGCTGACAGCTTGTGACATTATTTACATACATTATGTGTTTTTTTCTGTAATCATTGACAGTCTCCAAAGATGAAAAGTTCCACATGACAATCTTAGCCATGAATAACACTTTAAATGAAATTGTTTATGCAAAAATATAATCAAGGTATGGTGGTCCTTTTTTTGTCCTGCCAAACACCTACAACCCATATGCTGTGTAGCATGGAGTATTGTGCAATAACACTTATGCCAACCCCTATGCTGTGTAGCATGGAGTATTGTGCAATAACACTTTTCACCAGAAGGGGTAGACAGAGAAGTGGTTATTGAAATGCTAAAAAGGTACATGACTAGTTCCAACCAGGGTGCTGTACAACCAGTAACCAATTTAATGTTTGGGAAACCAAATGAGAGATCTTTAGACAATGGAGCTTGAATAATACTTCCAAATTAAAACTGTCTTTTATCATGCAATTAGATGAGTGGCTAACCCTGGTGTTAAACAGTGTCCCAATTCAAGAGATCCACTTAATGTAGGATGTGTTTATAGGCATACTAACTTAATGTACTTCTGAGTTTCTTTTTGTTGTTTGTTTTCATCCAGGCTTGCACCAAAGAAAATGTCTCTTAATGACCAAATCAATAAAAGTTTGCATTAAAATCGAGTGCAGTTTCTAAGTAAAACAAAATGAAATGGGCGCAAGACTCAACTCAACTTAGAAGCTCAACTTTTGAGTCCCCTGTCAACAAGTTACTGAGCACAACATCAGAGGTCAGTGTTGACAAGACAAATTCACCACTTCTCAACCAGGTTATTTTTACCATATAAATTTTATACGTGATTTTTGCATCCTCACAACACAAAACGGAATATGAAATGAAACAAAACTACAAACTCAACAACGACTGCAGCATTAACATCAATGGTCGTGGACACGGGTACGCAAGTCCTCTTTTAAAGTCCATATGTGTGACCGTTTTCAGCCATAGAGGGGAAAAGCATCAGGTTCACACTTCAAAACCACACACACACGCTCACACAAAAGGTTAAAGGAATAGGGGTTCTTCGCTGGCCATCTTAACAACACAACAACGTTGTGTTGAAATGTCTTGTCAGCTATGAAGAATTTTTCCTTGTTGAACGTCATTTCTGATGAAGATCTACTCGGGAGCGGATCCGACTCCTCGTCCATCATCTGCACGCAGAAACGGGATCTGTCAGGAGGGGCCTCCACACTCCTCAGTGGCTTCCTCTCCTTTATCTCCTCTCATGCTAGTGCACTGAACTGAAAACAAGTGTCAAATCAAGGCCTTAACTCAAACTCACAAATCTTTTGCATCAGTGGTGATAGGTAGCTTGGAGGTTAGCCAGGAGTCGACTGTGTTGCTGGTTAAATCTGCATCAAGAAACATAGATTTTTTACGGAAAGACTATTGGTATTAGACCCTATTCGCTCGCAGTGTTTACTATAGGAATCTAACGATAGTATACAAGGAAGGAAGCCACTTCAGAGGGATGGAACCTAACAATGTCTTCTTCCTGTTGCGGCCCAAAATCTATGACATCATATCCTGAATTGTCCAGTAAATGAGGGAATTCCTTGTCCCATCTTTTCTTGTCAACAACCTAGTCTCAACGAGCGCTCCATTCAGCTGAGCCACAAGATAAGTATCCTACTTTGGATTCTCTTGTTTTCATAAAAAAAAACAACAACAACAAAAACAAAGTTGACATCCTAGTTACTCCAGCAATCCATTTGCTCCAAGGTTTTTTCCATGGTATGAAAAAACAAATGTAATTTCCTTTGCGTCATATCCATTCCAGGCGATGATCTCCACTAAGTATTTGACAACCTTGGGTTCCACTGTAAAAAAGCACGCAGACACACACATGCACACAAGTGAAAACTGACTAAATTGTAAGGATTGTGGTTGTCTGAGCTTAAAGCGTTGTAATTTACTCCTATCTGTTCAGTAGCCTGTGTATTCTGTACCAGTGTACTGTCTTACAGTGTACTGTAAGACACTTTACACTTGTCCTTGTTACAATGCAATTACATAAGCGCTGTGTAATAGGTAATGTAATGTAACCTGCACTTATATGCAACTGTGTTGTGGAACAACCTGAAATTTGACACTGCATCTATATTTGTGCCACCAAGCACAACTCGGAGCATCACTCTGCTCTTGCACATGGTCATAGTAAGGCTCTCGTCAACCGGTGTATTTGCACATGTAAAATTACTGTGCAATTACTGCTAATGACTGTTTTGCATTGGGCCCAATGCAAAAGTATTGTACTATATATGTCACTACATAAGTCACTTTGTCACATTTCCTGATACACAGTATTTATTTGTGTAACTCATGTTATTGCAGTATAACAAGAGCACTAACTGTAAAGTGTGACCTCAAAGACAAGCATCCTGTCAGCATACTGACACAAACCCTCACGGCACTACAATAAAAGGTCACAGGTTGCATACTGTAGACAGTCTAACTGGTGATTGGGGTTTGGAGCTGCTGCTAAAAGCTGTTCAAAGTGGACGCTGCAGCTTCTTCTCATGAGTGTTGGGCTAAGGGGAGCACAAACAAGTGTCAATGAATGAATAAATGAATGTCACATTCATCGAAGCGTAGACGTATACCATATACGCTACTTTTGATCAAATTAAAAACATACGGCGAAAGGTCATACATCCTCTAAAGCACAACAATGTAAAGTGAGATAAAATCATGGAGGTGGGGGGGTAACTTGATTAAAATGAATTTCTCATTATTAGCAAAAGGCCTCAGAGAGACTCCGACATAGGGAGACAAAGTATGTTTATAATAACAGTGTATCATATAGCAATATGTATAGCACTAATAAAAGCAAATTATGACCAACCAATAGTAAAGTTTCCGTCTATTGATTGACTGCATACACTGAATCCTTGACCTTTGACATTCACAGTGAGAATTCAACAAAAAGCCCTAAGGAGGCAGAGGGGCTTGCGAAAAGTTTGGAAAGTAGAGGATGGAGGGAACGAGATAGAAGAGAGTGAGAAAGAGAAACAAAAGGACTCAGTGGAGGAATAAAATGGTGTACCATGGGTTTGGTGGTTGGAGACTTATCAGTTCATGCTCTCTGTGTACACTCTACACCCCCCCCCCCTCCCCCCAAAAGAAAAAAAAACTACCTAGAGAAACGAGAATGAAACATCAACATTGAGGAGCAGTTTGTGTTGAGTTCGGTTCAACTTCTCTCTCGCTAAAGAGTCTATGGAGGCCCTGAGGTTTAGAGGCAGAGAGAGGTGGAGCAGGAGCAGGGGAGGGAGGTAGGGTGAGGGAGTCGAAAATACTGGTGCACTCCTCTATGGTTCAATTTTTGGTAGGGATTAGGACCCCCCTCCCCCCCTTCCTGGCTCTGTTGGAGGATCGGGGTTTAAGGGTCAAAAGTGTGTGTAAGGGGGGTAGATGGGTCTCAGGGCAGAGTTTGTGTTGGTAGGTAAGTTGATTGCATCGAAAGCGGACAGACAGGCTGACTGACCGACAGAGAACCAGGCAGACACACAAGGATGCTCACAGTTGGAGTGGGTAGACAGAAAGACAGGCAGACCAACGGATGAGGCGAGATCAAAGAGCCACCAAGGGGTTGACAGAGAGTGGCAGAGAGACAAAGTCGGCCAGTCAGAGGGACAGACACTCACCAACACAGTGAGTCAGCCTTCCACATATATTTAGGCAGACAGACACACACACACCAGCCATGTTAACAAGTCAGAAAGACAGATCTGGAGAGGACAGAGAGGAGGGATGGGGGGGGGGGTTAAAGGTGTGGCTCAAGGGGCAATCCAACCAATCGTCATCATCATCAAGACTCCTCGTTGCCGGAGTCATCCTGGTTGTCGTAGCGGCTGGTCCCTCCCTCTCCTCCGCTGGTACCCCCCGCCTCGCCCCCGGACTCCAAGTCGCTTTCCTCCTCCTCCTCCTCCTCTTCCTCCATGTCGTCATCGTACAGGTCATCGTAGAGCAGGTCAGAGCTGCTATCCTGGGAGGGAACTCTTGTCTGGACGCAGTACTCAGCAAGCGTGGTGGGAACCTTGACACCGTCACGCTCGGCCTCCGCCGCCGTGGACAACACCTGCTTCCTGTGTGTGTGGAGCGAGGAGCGGGGGGATTACATGTACTGTGTCACATGTGTAGGTACTGTAACTGAAGTTGAAGTGGGTGATTGGAGTGGGTAATTGGAGTTAAAGTACAATTTCAATTTGCTTGAAATTGTACTGTTTTCACTAATACTGTTTGCATAAGTATTATAATACATGTAGTGCATAACAATAGGCATGGGCATTAGGTCATGTTGTGTGTATCTGTGACTACATTGACATGCTGCCTCATATTGTATTAACAACCTAAATAAAACTTAGTCGGAATAAAATGCACTCAGATAAACACCTAATGCAGGATGGAGTAAACCGATTGGAGCCATTCTGAATGAAATTTAATTTTGAATGAAGGACCTGGTGACAATTTTGACAATTTGTTCAACAGAATAATTAATTCAGGTTCTATGTTATTTGAGGGAGTTACATGGGAAATTTACATGAACTGTTTGTCATTCATTCAGCAGGTCAGTGTGTGCATCTGGAGAGGGTACCTGATGATCTCTGCGTACTCCTTGTCCTTGCCCTTGCTGTCTCTCCACTTGCGGAACATGACGGAGGCGTCTACGTTGGCCGGCGAGAAAGTGTTGGGCTCGTTCAGCAGAGAGATTACACTCAGCAGGATGGTCCTGTGCACACACACACACACCGACACACCAAAGTCAAGGTATACAGTTACATTTACATTTAGTCATTTAGCAGACGCTCTTATCCAGAGCGACTTACAGTAAGTACAGGGACATTCCCCCCGAGGCAAGTAGGGTGAAGTGCCGCACAGTTGCCACACAGTTGTAGCACTCCAATGCAAACTACAGACTGCTAGGCCACTAACATTTTATGTTTACTCATTTGGCAGATGCTTTTACCCAGCTACTTTATTTAGCGACTTGCAAACAGTACACTAACCTGACCATTGTGAACGCAATCATCAATCCTTTCACAGGTTCAGTTTATCCAGTTTGACAATTCATCTGATCACCTTATCAACCAAGCATACAATAATAATCTCCACAGGAAAGTCACCTGTGTTGACTATACTTCATTTAAAGCCTGGTAAAAGGCCTTCAAAAGGTTTGGTATTTGATTAATTTAGAGATTTAATAGTAATAAGTAAGTAGCACAATAGTTACAAGATAATTCAAATGTTAACCCCGTCTATAGAGTAACTACTTGGTAATAACATAATCCTATGTCACTAGTATGACTGACCGAAGTCACAATAATTGTTACATTTACTCTACGACTACATTCGTTCTTTTAACAGCTAATGCTTTGCTTCGTATGGTTCTCACTTAATAAAATATACAGTTAAAAAAGTACAATTAGAAGCATAGGTAGACAAAAACATAATTGGAGCCGGATTTGCTACTGTAAGTTACCTGACATTCTGGGTGGGGTTCCACCTTTCAGAGGGCAACTCTCCGCTTTGGGGGTCGTCAACAGGAGGGTGGAGGATGGAGATGCACACATCACCGTTCTGTACAGCAAAACCATCAGGAAGTTACTAAAATGTTTGACTGCTCAAAATTACCGAATTCAATACAGAGTCAACACTGTTCCACGACTACGCAGCTGACCGGTAGTGAACACTGCAGATTCCTACCTCGTAGATGTTGGGGTGCCACATCTTTGTGAGAAAACGGAAGGTGGGCGGGGAGTAGGGGTAGTCGATGGGAAACTTGATGTGAGCCTAAGAGTAGGACACAGGTTTACACCTATCAAACATGAGGTTCTTCCATCACACAATAGAAAGAAAGAAATATTGGTGGACCACATTACCAACAACCAAACCCTATTTATTATGTGTTTCATTAGCAGGGATTTCGTTTACCGGAGCTAGAGGATGGTGGCAGAATGAGTACAATTAGTTGGACAGTTTGATAAGTACTATCCATCTTGGGAGCTTCTCTGTCCAAGAACAGTAGGACTAGGACCTATGATGAGGTGCCTTTAAGGTCAACATATTTATTCAGTATCAAAATGAATGCCAATTCAAAATGAATTGGCATTCACAGTGCATGGGAAACTCTTTGAATTGGCACTCAGTGCATGGGAAACTATTTTCTTAAGGGAGGTCACTGGTCTGACTCCACTCTGATAAGACTATGATTGCATCAAAACATGAACTAGCCAGAATGGGTTTTGTCTTTGGTATATTCTAGTACCTTAAAGTTTGGCACAGTCTATTTTGACCTGAGACATTGAACAACCTTTCAAAAAATTGTAGAAGAACATACAGATCCTTGTACTTATCTGGAAATAGTACAACAATATTTGCTTACTAGACTTTGCTTACTTCACTGACCTATATGATCTCTACTTAGAGAACACTCCTTTAATTGATCCTGTAGCCATAAGCCAAAGTCAATGGCCAGGATGTGAGCTCTTTTATAGTGCTAATGATGCTAATGTCAACTAGCCTAGCCTAGCTTAATTGAATAAGTCCCTCATGGGAAACGGAGACGAGTCTCATCATGTTCTCTCTCCCTCTCTCTGCTGAGGTTCCATTTATATCTGTCTGTGAATAAAAATAGCACACAGCGATCATACAGAGAGGCAAAAAAGCTGGTCAAGGAGAGGGGGCAAGAGAATCAGAGAGAAAGGAAAGTGCAAAGTTAAAGAGGATAAGGAAAACGTATAAGTGCAATGGTAAACCAAGACTAGCTTAATATGATATATTTATAGAGAACAGACTTCTACACTGTTGCTTGTTAGGATCACACAGGTATGGTTTGAAAACCAGGCAGCTACACATCAGCAGGTGCACCCCCCCTCACACACACGTTTCCATTGTTAAATTGAACTTACCTTAAAGTAGCCTCCCTCATACAGTGTGTTGGGGGGACCAAATATTGCCACCTCCCAGTTGTACAGGTCTGACTCCTCCACCAGAGTGATGCGGAAGCCCTCCACTGGCTGCTCCTGCAGAGACTTCATCTCCATCATCAAGGCCTTCTGGGAACTAGGAGTCGCTTGGTGAGCCATGGCTAGTTTACTACTTCTCACTAGTGTCAGGAGAGTAGGGAAGTGAAAAAGAGTATCAAAGAGGGAGGAAGGTGGATAAAGATAGAAGGCCTATACAGGGGTTTAACTGGGAAAGCTAAGATAGGGGTGGTACAAAAATACAAACTAAAAAAATAATATACAAAAATATTACACCCCAAAATATGCTTTTATCTTCAAATATAAATCGTTTGGATCCAGGACGGGTTGTGCTCTTTCAAAGAGCAGTAGGTTACCCCCTGAAACAGTGCCTGCATTTTAGATGTGTGTTAACCTACTTAACAGTACACTGGTGGTAAGAACACAGCAACACCATTAAGAATTCGGAGTAGGACAACCAAAGCCTATCATGTAGCAAAAACTACAGGCCTTGACAGCTGATCCTAGACAGCAAAGTTGATGAAAATCATTACCTTAAGCTGCGCAACAACACGGTCTTAGCACTTATATCAAATTGCTTGAGGACGTTTTTTCCTGTTGCAACTGTAGTGGCATGTACACATTTAACTAATTGATATGTCCAGTCAAGCAAAAGTGACTGCCACAAATGATCTTGTTCACTGAAAGATTTTTTTCTGGTCGTCGCGCTGTATTTCTCTTCAGTGGGCTGTTGATACTTGGCATGAAGAAAAATAACAACGTTAGGAGATCCCGTGAATCATTCTATGGGTCAAAACTCTACAGGCGAATTGCTTTCACTGACATTTCTCCGTCGCTCTGAATCGGACTAGAGCCCAGCTGATCCTTGGTTGTTTATGTTTGTTTATCTGCTCTCTTCTGGCAGCCCCAACTTCTCCACACGTCAGCTAAACCCAACCGAGGAACTTCGTTACAAAAGAGAAGCTTTTATTCTCCACACCATTTGCTAACAGCACCTTGTCAAAAGCGAGATCTGTTCTTTGTCAAGCTAACTTTCGAGAAAAAGATATCCACATAAGCTTAACGCTTACGAACTAGAATGCATTTGATCGATTTTTATTTTCATCCTATCGATGCTTCCGGCTATCGTTGTGCGTGTCTGTTGAACGAAGTTACGTATCTAGACTAACGTTCAACGTGCGCGCTCTCAGCATTATCAAAGTGTTCATGCAGTGTATGAACTGCCACTGCACTAAATCCACATTTTGTACTGTTATGAAGTTATTATGATTTAGTCTTAGTTAAAATAATTTTTACATCAATCTACATTACATACCCCATAATGACTAATCAAAACATGTTTTTAGTTTTTTGTCAATGTTTCTATAATATAAAACAGACCGTTATACATCACTGTCTAAAATTCTAAAAAAAATCTCAGCCATTAGGTTTATTTTGATCTTCCTTAATATGTTCTTGGACTCTTGTGACAAAATAAATGACTTGCTACGATAAGTTGCTACGGCACACAACTGACTCTACAGTTCACTGTCGCACAGTTCACAGTGAAGATCATAAAAAAGGGATTAAACATTGAAAATTCCTTCGAGCAATGAAATGAAAGAGGTTAAGAACCAAATCAAAAGTTGGCACTGTCTCTTCGCCCAGTGAAGAAACAGTGCAAGAAGAGCCTTGGTCAGGAAGTTGACCAAAAACAAAATGTCCATGGAGCTTCAGAGATCCTATGCAGAGAGGGGAAGACCTGCCAAAGTGACAACTGTCTCTTTATCAGTCACGGCTTTCTGGTAGAGTCGTTAGTCAGAAGCTCCCTACACTGCCAAAGCTTTAATCGCTGCCCGAAACCTCTCTGAAGACTCATAGGCTTATATACAGTATAGAACCAGGAGCCCTCCAATCCTATATCATGTCATGAGCTTGATACAATTTATTTTACAATTGTGTCTAGTTCCGATGAAACCTTAAGCTACGGACAAGCAATTTCTGTACTCTACATCAGACCATATGTGTAATGTGTTTCATTAACAAGAGTTCAGTGATGGAGGATATCACATACAGTGTAACAGACTCTAAAGGCAATGCATCATAATGTGGTTAGCCTGTGGATGATGTTATAACAGTGTTGGGGGGGGGGGGGGGGGGGTTTCAGTGAAATCTAATGGCAGTAAATGGCTTGATTACATTACTCTACCACACTGAATGAAGCCTAACAGACATTTGTGTGTTTTAGATACTACTGCATCTGTTTAAAAGGGGTCCCAGTTACATTTTGTAATTGTTTGATTCGGTTAAATTTCTTAAGATTTATGAAACTCTACAGCTACATTCTTTGTCTCTTTCATTCTTTTGTATGTTTTATCGATCTAGATTTGAATTGATATAGTATGGTCATATACCGTAAGTCTTGAAAATGTAACATACAACTACAATACAAAGTGCTACAGTTGATACAGGTATTTTGATCATATTGACACATGTTGCTACATAAGTATATGGACCATAGTCTGGGTCTTTTGATCTTTTCTTGAAAATAGATATATTGAACATGGTCACACTTTCTCATTCTGCAGCATCCTAGCACTCCATCACCAGTAGATCGACCGTCTCATAAATTATGCTCATATATGAGCATAATTTAACCCATACTAACCCATTTTATATACTATACAGTAAAATTAACCAAAGTTTACTGAGTTTTGTTATTTCCATTGTTAATGATATAATGTAATGGCTCCCTATTTTAACGTTTTCTATGTATTTTGTCAGAGGTTTAATAAATGATATAAATAATTAAATGTTCTTCCTCTGTCGTCATTAAAGTGAAAAGGTTACGTCAAACAGGAACTTAAGGATTTATCTTATTGTTATTACTGTTTTTGTATTTTATGTTTTTTCGTTATTGTATTTGTAAACTGTATCTGTAACTATGTTTCTGTATTTGTGACCTGATTGTTCATTAACAAAAAAACAAAAACAAAAAACAAAACAGGAACCAAAGGAAGAGAGGCTGACATTTCAAGATGGCGTCGCACGATGAGGCAGGAAAGAGATTTCGGTTTCAATAAAACTTATTTTAGGTACGACTTCAAAGACGGTATCTCGGCGGGCAGGCGTAAATACGTTTTCGGGGAAGCAAGACGGAGCACATACAGGTAAGAGGGTCCGTGATGTACATTTGGGTAGATACCTTAAGGGGCGGTGGCACTACCAGAGTGACACAGAGAGGTAGAGGGGAGTGAACGGTCCACATAACAAAACAGACAGTGCGAGGCCACAGCTGGCTAAACTAGCTAGCGAACCACGGACTAAGCATTTTCTGGAATTGGCAAGACTAGCTAGCTAACAAGCTAGCTTCTTGACAGTCTAGCCAAGTATATTAGTCATAATTCCTGGCGAAAGTGGAACCTATCTTGGGTTAATCGTCCAGGAAAGTCTTTATGCTAGATATCAAGCTACGCAACCAACGTCGTACGTAGCTTCTGTACATTCTGTTCAACATTCATTTTGGCCGGATAAACGAAACTTTCCAAATAACTAGTTAGCTAAAGGCTACTTTAGTATATATTATATTGTGCAATCGCAGTGAGCAATAATGTTTTGGGTTGATAAAGTACGTTGTACAGATAATTTTGAATAAAGCGTTAGTACTAGCTAGTAGTTTCGGTTAACAGGCAGGGGCTAGTAGCTAGCGCAGCTAAAAAAGATGTAGTTAGCTTAACTTGACTAATTGAATAAATTGGTATGCCTACGTGACGTTTTGTAGGCTAGCAAGTTAGCTAATATACCTGTTGTTGATGGCAACATAAAGCGAAGTAGCTATATAATATACGTTTCAATGAGTTGGCTAGCTAGCTAAAATGTACAAACTGTACCTTACGTAATTCACAGTCCTCACATGATGTTTACGCAAAATGATGCACATTGTTACCGGTATGCTAGCTACGTTTGATGTAATGCGTTGCCTTTGAGGGTACACATCATTTTAAACGTTATTCGTCCTAAATATTGTATTACGGTTCCACACTTGAAATGACTTGACGGCACAGACTAATACTAAGAGTAGTTTATCTCACATGGTCAGATTTGACACTTGATCTGCTGTATTTGATGGGCCTCCGTTTGAAGGCCTTCATTTAACACACTCACACCCACTAGCCCTTTTAATCTGCGAAGTCAACATTTCATTTAACATCCATCGTATTTGTATCGCCATAGAGTGGTGTCTATAATCTTTCATTTCACTGTAATATAGTTACACAACAGTGGTGGGTTGATGCAGTGGTGTGTAGTGCTTACATTTTTCTCATTTTAAAAGCCGACCAATCTCTGCTAGTTTCTGAACCCTGTGTTTCTGACTTCAGAGTATCTAAATGGCTGCAAGGAAGTCTGGAGCAGACACCTACAACAATGGTGAGTGTGTCTGCCAGTGTCTTTCCTCTTTTTCCTTCATAACATTCACTGTCAGGGGCGTCACCCTGTGGGCAGTACATATCAAATACTGTCAGATAGCAGATTTCACTATTGTTTTGGTCTAGTTTACCCTGCTCAGTGGGGGAGAAATGAAGACAAAACATCTTGAATCTGATGCTTGTGTTTGTCGCAGCCCAGTTACTTACCATTGCTGTGCGTTCCCAGGACCCATCAGCTACCTTGATGATGTTCCCTTCAAAATCAACGACAAGTTCCGCTGCCCTGCCAAAGTTGGGCTGCCTGTTGGCTTCTGCCTGCCCGACTGTGGCTCTGTACTCGCAGACCTGCAGGTAAGTTTATCTGTCAGACTGCCGCATTGTTGCATTGTTTAAAGTAGGTTTGGTCATTCCCTACAAACTTCTCCCCCAGGGCCATCTGTATCTATTAGCAGTCTACTCGTTTTTGCAGATATTTAACATCATGTGCATGTCAGACCGGTGGGGAATTATTATTTTTAGGGCCACTGTAAGAGTAGCTTAACTAGTACTGTAATTCAACAAAGTTGGGCCAGCAGTTAACTGTCCCAATAAGTGAAGTTTTGAAATGGTGTGTTTTTTTTTTTATTGTCCCTGTCCACAGTACGATTTTTCCCTGGAGAGGCGAAGTGTCCGTTGGGGGCTGGAGCTCACAGAGGCCAGAGCGGCGGAAGCTCGGGCGGTAGAAGCGGCGATCGCCAGGGCCGAGTCCGACAGCAGGGAGGACCCGTCCCCCATGCAGGACGGTGGCGGGAAGAGGCCCCGGCCAGCTGAGGAGCACGACCCTCCCCCCCCGGCCCTGAACCCGGTGCTGGCGGGCTTGCGACACAACGCCATCCTCACGCCCCTGCCTGCTCCCAGCCTGGCCAGGCAGGCCCAGCCCAGCCTCCCCCAGCTGCAGAGACTCAACCTGGCCGACTTTGAGCGTGAGGAGGACCCCTTCGACAAGCTGGAGCTCAAGACGCTCGATGACAAGGAGGAGCTGCGGAGCATCCTGCAGAGCCAGCCCCAGCCGCTGCCCCCCGCGTCCCCACCCGAGGCCATCCAATCTGGGCCGACCTCGCGTGGCAACAGCCCCTCTCCTCCCGCTGCAACCACCAACACCTGCCTTCCAGCCAAAACGGGGTATGTTCACAAACCCAACGGCCTTGTAGCGCTGCTGGACATGGACAGAAGCAGAGGGACGCCCGACGCAGACGATCGTCCCTGCAACATCCGATCGCTGACCTTCCCCAAGTTGTCGGACCCTGGGGACTTGTGTGATCCCGTCCTGATGAGTTGTAACCTGAACCCCATCTCTATCCCCTCACCGCGCATCCTATCTAACGGAAGCCCCCCGGCCCTCCAAAAGAACGACATCATTGGACGGCAGGAGTTGCACAGTCATACCCAAAACGGGGCACTAAAGCAGGTAAGTTATGAAGAAGTCTCTTATTCTACCCTATTGCAGTTCAATTTCAAGACAAAATTGAAGTATTTATTACATATATGTAAGGTGCAGGTGCCTGATCCACTCAAGCTGAGCATCTCAGAGGACAGGACAAAGAATACAGGGATGAAGGGCAGTTAAAGTGTCACAATATGGGAGGGTGACAATCAACAGCTTCGCAAGCACAGAAAGAAGACGCCGCATTCATGGCGCTAGATAGCTCTTTGTTGTCGTCTTTAGATAGGGCTCCGAGAAATGGCCTTTACTTTCCTCCTGTTTTCCTTGTTCAAAGTTGCATGGCATTATACACTTTGGTAACATTGTGACCTGTGATCTACTGTCACAGACATGTCCTAGTCTTACAAATAATTAATTTATGGCTATGCAGGCATAAACAAGCTTCAGCAAACAGCATAACGACAGTTTATCAATGCAACAAGCGACATCATTCGTAGATAGACATATTTCTCTCCTGGACATTACCAAGGGTCATGTTCTCATGAGCAAATATAGCAGGGTATAGATCAAACAATGTTTCATATATTCAGAACACTCAAAACAGTATAAGTAATAAAGTAATCATTAGTTGTAATCTTTCATTATTGTTAATTGATCAGTGGTTTATGACAGACCTCTTTAGTTAGAACAAATACAAAAACACTTTTTTTACATCGGTCTTGGTCCATCAACAGTTCTCCATTTCATCATTAAGCCTGATATGGGTTCACCACTTCATCCAAGTAATCTCTGCTCTCGTGCTTGTTTCCCTCCTACCAGACCCACGCAGTCCCAGGCTCTGGCCCTGCCCCTCTCCCATGCGGAGGGGGCCTGCTCAGCCTGTCCCCCAGTGAGCGGCAGTGTGTGGAGACCATCGTGGGCATGGGCTACTCCTACGAAGGTGTCCTCAGAGCCATGCAGAAGCAAGGGCAGAACGTGGAGCAGGTAGGCTCCCCTACAGCGAAGAACGTCTGAAGTCGTCTGTGACTTGTGTGCGCGCGCGTGTGTTTGACCAGAACTGTGAAGGACTGGGATTTCAACCTTCGACCCCTAGAACAGTTCTAATGACTGAATTGGATTTTGATGCATTCATTTTTGCTCTGTTCTTTTTAGTGTTGCACTGCCACATTATCAGACTTCTATAATAAGTAGGGATAATGTACAGCAAGCCGGTCATTTAGGTAAAATAAACCCTGACATGACCTTGCTGCTTGCCACTTACTACACAGTGTCAGGCTGGGTGTCACCCTGACCTCACCTCTGATATCTGGAGTTGCTGGACGGAGTCTCTGCTTGATGCGTTTCACGCCTCATTGTGGCTTGTCACATGTTGAAGAGTAAAGGGTCAAAATGTGGTCCGATTCGTTCTACAGATAAAAGTTGGGTATGAAAGGGAATTGTGAAGCATTGTTCTTTCGATTCTTGATCTCCTGAGGGCTTCTCCTCACCTCTGGCTTGTCCTCCTCCTTCCTCACCTCTTACTCTTTCTCTGATTTACAATAATCATGGAAGAGTAGGTAAGAGTTAAGACTTTCATTTTGTGTCAAATGTTTGCCTTGTTATTGATTTCATTCATTTGCAATGTTATTAAATATCTATTTCATTTTCATGTACTTTGACCATTCTTGCTCTGATTTAACCCATAGAGTAAAATACCTGCAATTCCAGCCTGTTTGGTTAATATGAATACACTGTTCAGTGTACCCCTCTTCCTTTAAACGTAGGGGAACAGTTTTGGTTGTTTGGTCAACATTAAACCCATTTCAATGGCGACTTAATAAATAAATCAATAATGTACATTGTTGTTATATAACTGCGTCCATTGCAACCTAAACTCAGTGAGGAAAAAGGTGAATTGGGTGCTCTTTGGGAATATTGATGTTGACGTTTCTGTCTTTATTGTGTAATAATGTAGTTTTAATGATGATATTGTCGCACTGTCTGGTAAAATACAGACAGTTCTTTGGCTCTAAACACTGAAACACTTTTCTGTGCGCTTCTGATTCGTGATTATTTGCTGTACCCACTATATGCATGTCTATGGGTAACAGTGTCAGGTAAATTAATACATTTTACAAATTAAAACAAAAAAACACCGCAGTAAAAATACACAATGGAATTCAACTGGAAGTAGTTAGCTCTTCATTCCTTTTTTTTTTTTTGCCCAACATTCTAATCAGCAGACTCAAATTACAGTTTATTGCCCCTAACAAAAACTGTCCTCATGGTGTGTGTGTGTTTTTGTCTCAGGTGCTGGACTACCTGTTTGTCCACACTCGCCTCTGCGAGCGAGGTTTCGATGCCACGGCCGTGGAGGAGTGCTTGGAGATGTACCAGTGTTCAGAGGAAAAGGTTGGTTGTGGCAATTCAACCTTGGCCATGCCTCGAATCAGTACAAATACAACACAGCAGAGCCATGTTATTCATTCTTTTCACATGATGCACTAAGCAGTTTATCGCTGGTGTGGGAGACTGACAAAATCCAATTGTTAGGAGATCCTGCTCTTTCCCAAATTCTCGTAACTTATTTACAAGCAGCTACTGTTCTCTATATCCTTGAAGTAAAGCCAGCCCTGGCCTGGTAAAGTCTTTACACCTCATACCACTTTTTTTTTTCTTAAAGAAAATGGGTTTTCATCTAATTTTACATCCTCGTTACACTCTCTGTTCCCCGCAGGCCTTAGAGTTCCTGCAGCTGATGTCGCGCTTTGGCGAGATGGGGTTCGAGCGCGATGCCATCAAGGAGGTGCTGCTGGTTCACAACAACGACCAGGACAAGGCCCTGGAGGACCTCATGGGTCGTGCCACCGCCAGCTGAGCCACGCCCTCCTGTCAGGTTCACACAGGCTTCCTCCCAGTTCCGTCCACTACAGACGCCTCGCAACGCCCTGTACAAAAAGTGTGGCTTCTATGTATCTTGCTTGATCTGGCTAAGACGCGCACACACACAAACGATGAACGAATCAGCACTTTTGATAGGACTGTGTGCCTCGAGTGAAGAGGGAAGCGTGAGAAATGGGCTCCTGTATTTCGTGGGGGTTTGGTCTGTAGTTCGAAGTTCTGGGAATCCATGCCTGCTTTTTCTTTTTTTTTTGCTGAAGAATGCTGAGGTGTATGAAAAAGACGCAACTAGAAGATGAAGGCCATTTGGTCCAAAACAAAAAGTGGCTAGTGCTGGAAAGGGTGTGGCTAACTCTGTGGGGCGTAAGGGGAGGGGCCTAGTAGACCCGGACTGGGAGGGGCACAAGCCTGTTTCTTTTGACAGAATAGTCGGAACACTGACACTCCCAGCTAAAAAAAGCTGCCATCTTCCGCTGCTAAACGCAGGCCCACAAATTAGCGGCGTTACAAGGGGGGGCCAGGAGACTCTTGAAACTGACTGGTCAGTCAGCCAACGTAACCTGAACCTGCTCACCGTGAAACAGAGAACTGACTTAAGAAGTGCCCACTCTGTTATTGTGGCAGATGTTTTTTTCACGGCCCTCTCCCTCACCTTTTCTCACCTCATCTCATTTTTTGTCTTGTCCATTGAGAGGGATGAACACGCTTTCTTATTTTTTGAATTTCTGGGTCATCTGATATTTTCTTTCTTTGCTTTCTGTTTTAGGAACTGCATTTTCAGAACCATAAAGATTAATAATATTACTGATAACTTCTATTTCTGCCCCGGTCGATTCCCCGCACTGGAAAGGACGCAAACGCCGCTGGAGAGAGAGAGAGAGATGGAGAACAAATTTGACTGGAAATATGAAACAAAAACGATCTGAAAGTTTGCATATGATCCATTGACGGTGTCAAATCTGCACAGGCATAAAACACACATCACAAACATAGATTATTGATGAAAGTACACTGACACTTGATTTCTGATAGGACCTTTTGGGGGTTTTGAAGTGAATAAGATAAACATTTAAGTTTGGGTTGTTCTGCAACCAAACTTCTGTGCAATAGAGATGTTTGATGATGTATGACTGACTGGTACCTTTAAGACCCTGTAAACATTGGAAGATTGTGAACAATGAGTCTTAAAATGGATACATGGCTGGAGAAATGTAATATGAAAAAGTTTGCTATATATTTTTCTTTTCAGTTTATCACAGTTTAACGCTACACTAACTTAAAAATGTAGTTTTTCCCATAAATAGTTTGTCCATCCTGTTACTCTCTGCTTATTTCATATGGATGTGTGTTTGTGTGTTCCCTAATTGAAATGACAAAAGCATTCTCTAAAAATAGGTCTTATATTTTTAATCAGTAAGAACCTAATGTCACCTGTGTTTAATGGGTGTCATTTTAATTTCCAGTTATGCACTGTATTGCTATTTTGCCCTCCATAGATTCCTTTGGACTACCAACCTGTCCAAATGAATCGATAGGTTTTAAGTGCCATGAGACATCATGTGTGAATAAGTTCTGGTGAAGTATGTTGCCCAGTGTGCCCTACCCAAAGTAAATGACCAGGCTAGCCAAATTACCATTATACGTGAAGGTAAGAAACTAAAAGGATTTTAAAATGTGACTGTCTTGAACTCACTTTCATAAAGTAACAAATTGAGGACTGGATGATAACGCGGTGCCGGGTCAAATGCAAAATTAGGCACCATGATGGAATATTCTCTAATATCCAACAAAGGATGTTTGTTTCCACTAATCAGAATACCTCGGAATAGAAAATATAACAGAAAATAGTTTGATAATTAGGTTGCTGATATTTTGCCAATACGGATGTCAGAGATATGTTTATGTATGTCACCTATGATCTTGGCAATGAGTGCCACTTATATTCAACAGGACCACACTGAGTGCCCGGTGCTATGAACAGAAATGTCTTACCACGGACATTGTAGCAATAACTACAATGCTCTCACAGCTTGGACTTCTCAAAACCTTGCTAGAACTGTGTTGATGTCCTCTGGGAAATTGCACCATCACAGCACCATAAAAGAATAAAAGCGCAAGTTTTTAGTTTTAAAATAAGGACAATCAAACGGTCCCTAACCAACTTGTGAACAGGAATTCCCAAATCTTGCTGGGTCAACAGTGGGTATGGTAATGCCCTGCACATTTTTTGCATTCCAATTGTTTTTTTTACCTAACATTACTGTGTTGTGAGGAAATCCTAAGGCTCAAATGCTTACAACATCCATAGGAGCACCTGGTCAGGTTTCATATTGTCACACTATAGGTTGTTAAGGCGTTTGGATGTTCCATGTCATCTTAGCTATGCGGTTACATTGTAAAGCCTGAGTGGTAAGAAGCAAATGTGTACCTAGTGATTTCACTTAATTATGATTCTGTCAGTAATGAGCATTTCAGTCTGGTACTTTAAAACTTCCTTCCATAGATGGAGCCTTTGGTTAACACGGTATCAAATGACACTGTCAACCCATTATATTACTGTACACACAGTATGCACTTCAAGTTAGGATTCAGCCCACAATCTATGAAGTTGAAATGTCCACCTCATTGTTAGTCAAACCTTAGACTGCCTACTTTCACATACCTTACGTAGATCTTGACAATAATGCCCAGAAGCAAGTTGGCAGAACTCAAACCTCCATGTCTTACAGATCTATTCGGGAGTGGAACAGGAGGTTATGGCTGGTATTCATTAGCCAGTTGTTAGACTTCCTCAAGTGTGTTGACTTTTTTTATCAGGAGAAACTTTGAACTTGTGGTTCGAGTTCTAAATAACATCTGGATTTTGACGGCTCTTAGTAATGTAAGCAAGAGTTGCTGGTGGTCCTGCATAGCTCCTGACATTATGATTTTTCTCGAAAACATTTCAGTTTCCTGCTGAATTGTTTCAGCAATATCAATGTGATTAAATGTACACATCTTTTAATGGTGTGTCTGTTACTATTTATCAGTGTCAGTGATTTATTTATGGTTTTGGGTGGTAAGTCATCCATTTGCTGTCAAAGTTGTGTAGCTGAAAGTTTTTTTCTGTCAGCACAAGATGGCTGAAACCAACACAGACACCACAAGAATGGTTGACCCTCTAACCTCTATTGTTAAAACAACTAGAAACCTCCAATAGAATTGTCAGCAGAAAAAATGACCAAATTTGTTTATTATTTTTTACTCTTACCTCACAGAGTGTTGGATGAGTATGCCAGAAAGGCAACCCCTATTAGTGTTTAACCCTTTGTCTCTCTTTCTTTCTCTCACACACAAAGCATTAGTTTTGTCCAAATAGAATGTGGATCAGCTGAACGTCACTGAAAGTTGGAACACAATTGCTATGATTGCTTATTCATATACTATTACTCCTGTAGCATTATTAGTGTTGAAAAGTTGGTCAGTCTATTGAATGATTTGACTTTCTTATGGATGTTACATGGATTGCCAGTGACCCCCCCTCAAACTCAATAAACAGATATTGCCACATAAGAACCGCTGACCAGTGGTTTTGATACAGTATGGTTAGTTTTGGCCTGCAATATATTTTAACTATGTTGTCTGCGTGAATGACATCAAGAGACTCGAGAAATTACGTCAGGCAATGTGAACGGGCACGCACAAACGCGAATGCTCACGTTCGATCTTGTTTTTGTTGATGTTTAATTTGAGTGCGGCTGCGCGCGGCCCAATGTTGTTGCCGTTGCTGACGCGATATGTGAAGAAAAGAATATTGGAGAAAATAAAGATTTGGACAGGGAGGGGAGCCTCCTGTCGTGGCTCCTCAACCGCAGCTACAGATCAAATTGGCAAGCTAGCTAACCAAGTGAAATTAAGTGCGTTTTTGTAGTTACGGAGGCTGAAGGGGACTTTACTTAACGTCACCCTATGTGATCGCCCTTCCCTGTCGCCGGACGCTACACAGGGCCAAGCAACAAAAAAGCTAATCGCCATTATATGATCCATTATCTAGCGTCACTATTGCCCTCCATGTGGGTGAGGGAATTGTGTGTGTCAGATTATGGCGAGAAAAACAGTTAGCAGGAAAAGGAAGGCAGGAGAGCCCAAGGATCAACAACAGGTAGGCGGGTGTACATTTCGGCAAACATGTTAGCCTAGCTAAGCAGTAGTTAGCAATGTCAGTTAGCTGGTTAGCTAGTATTTGCTAACACAGGTAGCTACCAGCTAAAGCTAATACGGGCTATTTAAGATTACTTGTCTTTAGATGACGGCACAGCCTGCAATCTAGCGTTAGCTAACGTATTCGGTGCCAGCTGCCGTCAACAAAGGCCTGATTCAGACCATCGAGCTAGCTAGATCACATTATGAATTATGAACGGTACTTAGACCGGTAGAACATTCTGTCTCCTACTCGTTGAGCTAGCCCATGTGTATTGTGAACCTTCTGCCTCAATTAATCTAAGGTGAACATACTACTGTACAGCAGGCTAGCATTCCAGATGTTAGCTATAGGTAACGTTGGACTGGCTGTAGCTAGCTACAGAACAGTACTGGTCAAAATGATAGCCAGAATAACTCACACCTGGCAACGACAGTTACAGTATTCTAGATTTTCAATTTCAAAATAGCTTATAACGAATGTAGCTACTGTAGCTTGCACAAACTAACGGCAGTACTATAGTCAGTGGTCAAATGAAAAATTATGTATTTTTCCTATATAACTACTGTATGTATTACAATGTAACCGAAGTTTTTAAACGAGATCATTTGTGTATTTATAACTGTGTTTAAGTTGTTAGTCATGTGTTTTCCTCCAGCAGGGTTTCTAGCATGCATTCTCGTCGAAGTCAAGCAAATTATCCCACCATAAATTATTGTTAATTCATTTGTCGTGGTCATATTTCCAATGAGACAAAAGGTCAAATGGAACCATTAGGCTAAACCTAACCCCGTGAACGGTAGTGGAATTTAATACATGTGTATCAATAAAAGACTAGTCGTGCTTCAAGCATACTTGCGCTAAATCATATTTTCTTATCTTTTAAAATGATAATACTAAAGCCCAAACATTGATGCAAACAATGGCTATCACGCGAAATCATGTTTGTTCTAGTGCTCTCACTTATACGAATACACCTATACCACCTCAGTGTCTATGGGAAGGTTTGTGTACATGATCCTCCTGATCCCAGTTGTGCTCCTTTAGTCTGGGTCACTGAGCTTGGAGAAATGGCTAGAGTCCTCAGGGTGGGGAGGGTGGCACTGCACATTTTACAGTATGCAAGCTGCCAAGGCCGAAGGAAATTAAGGAATATGATTGTACAGATGCATCAATCTGTGTTTAAGGAACCTCAGCAGTTAACTATGTGGGGTCAGATGGCTGAGCGGTTAGGGAGTCGGGCTATTAATCAGAAGGTTGTTGGTTCGTGCAAAATGAAGTTGTGTACTTGGGCAAGGCACTTCACCCTACTTGCCTCGGGGAGAATGTCCCTGTACTTACTGTAAGTCGCTCTGGATAAGAGTGTCTGCTAAATGACAATGTAAACTAGACAGATTGCCTGTGATGACATGGCTTGTTCCATAATACTACAAGGATTTCTCTCCAATCTGTTTTTACGACGGGCACAGAACTGCTTTTATTTGGTTCTAAAACCCCTCCACATTTGACCTGAACACTTTTTTTTATTTAAGTATGTTGCTAACCAAACCTCTCCTTTCCTTCAGGTGGGCTGGTGCCAGTCAACGTACAAGCGGAGTCGCGTATCATCCTCGTCCCGCCACGCGCAGCAGTGGTGGCGCAGCCGGCGTTCAGTCGTGTGCGCCCTGCGGGGGCGGGAGTTCCGGCCTCAGCAACAGCATGAGTGGCGGCTCCAGCGGAGCCTACGTGGCTTCGCTGCCGGGAGGCTTCCCGGCATTCTCAAAGAGAGGGAGTTCTCCCTGGGCCGCCTCAACAAGGTGTTCGCCTCCCAGTGGCTCAACCACCGCCAGGTGGTGTGTGGGACCAAGTGCAATACGGTAAGGGGTCGGTCAAATACTGAAGGTCGACCTGACAGAGTAGTGGAGTTCAAGGGGTTTGTCAGGTTCACAAATAGATGTAGGCTGTGTGTTGTGTTTTATTTGCCAGCCATGTAGAGGTGTTGTATTTGTGTTAAATCACCTACCAATTCCCGAGCAGTGGTCTTACATGTTTGCCACAGACTGATAAGCCTTTATTACTTGGCAAATTAGACAGCATTGTAGCAACAATCATGATTCATTGATCAGCCAATAATTGACAGACCGTAAGAAATCAAACAAAAGAAAATGCTTTGGCCTGTTACAGTTTTCTTTTTGGAATGACATTTGAAATTTTTCCCCAGACCCTGATTGCAGCTTGTGCAATGCTTGTATTCTTGTTCCCTCTGCACACAGAAACTGCTCCCCTACTACCTCTGTCTGTTATGACACATGGTTGCTTATCCTCTGAAAGTCTTTCTCAGATCTCTGTAAAAGAGAGGGAAATCAGTCTGGGGCTCAGTTTTTGACAGCATTGTTCACTTGACACAAATAAATACATTCCTTACGTTCAGGCCACAAAGTTTTTAACCTTCCTCTTTCTTGTTTCTCCCTCTAGTTATTTGTGGCAGATGTTTTGACTGGGCAGATCACACGGATCCCCATGCTAAAGGACAGAGAGGGCAGAGCCGGAGGAACTCTGCCCACAGGGACCCCTTTCCTCCCAGGTGTGGGTTCAGGGTCTGGGCTGGACCAGCAGGGCTGTGGGATCCACGCCATTGAGCTCAACCCTTCCAGTACACTTCTAGCGACTGGAGGAGACAACCCTAACAGTCTGGCTGTTTACCGGCTACCAACCCTGGACCCTGTCTGCGTGGGAGATGTACGTTATTTATTCATTTTTGGTTCCTCCCAGGGATCCTAAACGGACACCATTGACTAGTGACGAAGATGCCGTGTTCTCTAATGTTGTCCCTGGAAACATGCCACTGTTCAGGCGTCATATATTATTTAGAAATGCTTGACATTTGCACAAAGACATCTGCACATTCCATTGCACTGTATTATTTGGTTTAGGTGCAGTTCTAGAAGGTGTCATGCACAACAATCACTGTGTGTGCTCTCCCCTTTTTTAGGATGGCCATAACGACTGGATTTTTTCCATTGCATGGATCAGTGACAGCATGGCTGTGTCTGGTGAGTTACGTAAATGAACAGCTCTGGAAGATCTTTCCCCCTGATAAATAAATAAATAATTGGATCGAGATGTTGTGTAACACTTCTCTGGGTAGGCATCAAGCTTTAGACTTATGGAGACCGACTCTTAACAGGACACACACTCCAACCAAAGCTAATCTCTTACCCACAGCCCTAAAGTTCACATTTCAAGTTTTCATGTTGGACGTATGTTTAGATATGTTGTATGCTTATAATGATTCAATGACATTGCATCTCTTGGATTTTTTGGGTGGCTCATTTGTGTATTCTATTAATTTTCGAGTGTTTTGGGAACTTACGGAACATTTTGGATTCCATTTATCATGGGTAGATTTTTTGTTGTTGCCAGAGTGAGATGTCTAATAGCCATGCTAATAGCCATGCTAATAGTTATGCTAATAGCCATGCTAATCCCCTCTCCAGGGTCTCGGGATGGTTCCATGGGCCTGTGGGAGGTGTCTGAGGAGGTGCTGAGCCAGGCAGAGAGAAAGCAGAGCGAGGAGGGGGTCCCCTGCTACTCCCACATCTCTCACCGTGCCCTGGAGGACATCCCCAAGGAGTACACCAACCCCTACAACTGCAAAGTGCGAGCCCTGGCGTTCAACAACAACCACAAGGTGCGACAAGATTCTACTTTTATTTGTTGTATTAGACTAACTTGAAGATAGTCATTTATTAAATAATACAGTCTGTAAAGGTATCTTAATCTAACTGTGACGGCAGGAATCTGTGTGTGTGTCTTGTCTATCTGGCTCAATTATCTCAAGAACCGGGCACTGAATGAAGTTGAAATTCGTCAAGTGTATTGCTCAAGTCCCAAGGATACACGAATCATTGGGAAAATATAAATATATAAACGCGTTTGCTGCCATGTTGTACTGTGATGGGTCTCATGAGAAAGAAATATACACACGTTAGTTGCCAACAGGCATGGGGTAGAGTTAGAAATACACAGCTATCAGAGGAAAGGATGGCAAGAACGGGCGCTGCCGACAGGCACTATACTAGTTCTGATGAAATCGGTGTTACCATTGTGATTTAAAGAATGAGCAAATTATTTACGATGCATCTCTTGTGATTTGTTTCCTCATCAGGAACTTGGCGCTGTCTCTTTGGATGGCTATTTTCACCTCTGGAAGGCTGAGCAAAACTTGTGCAAGGTTTGTAGTAGTCCGTCTTTCTAAACAGAATATCGGTGCGTGTTTGGTTTCGTGTAGAAGCCGAATAAAGTTTGAAGACATTTCAGGTGATTTAGACTGGTTGGCTGTTTCACTGTCCTCTTTGTTTGCGTGTATTTTCTGGGACAATAATTGAAAAAAAAATCCCTGTCTTTTTACCTCAGCTATTGTCCACTAAGCTGCCTCACTGCAAGGAGAACGTGTGCCTGGCATACGGGCAGGACTGGTCCGTGTACGCTGTGGGCTCTCAGGCTCATGTGTCCTTCCTGGACCCTCGGCAGCCCACCCACAGCATCAAGTCTGTCAGCTCCCGGGAGCGAGGAAGCGGTTAGTATGAGACCATTACCCTGTTCTTACAAGGAGCCAAGTTTATAGATTTAAATATCCACAAAAAGACAACTTCAAGAAGTACTGGAGAACGGCCATGTGTGGTCAGGCCAGTGGATTTAGTGAAAACATTATGCCACAACTGTAGGGCCTTAAAGGAATTTATGCTTGACACGATCTGTTGTCATTTATGCTGAATACTCGTCGCCAAAGTAATTTATATATTTCCGAGGCATTGTTTGACATCATATTAGCATATTGGCTATAGTAAGCAAATGTATACCACCGTAGTGTGTTAAAATGTCTAAAAGCTAAACTACAAAATATTGAGATACTTTATTTACTAAAAACATTATATAACATTTTACATTGCATGTACACACTCAATTAGGACTTGATTTGATCTATACAGCAACAACATTGCTTTCAAAGGAACTGTTGAACTTTGATTACTTTGGGTACTTGGGTTATTTTCATAGAATTGTATCAGTATCTCACTATTTGACACACAGACTTGAAAAGGTGCATTTGGTAACTTTCACAACTTTTTTCTTCCTCAGGGAATCTGCTAGGTAAATGGAGCTCACACAACAAACACAATTGGCTAATGGTTGCACTCACCAAGACACCCTGCTGCTTAAAAAACAAACAAGAGCAAGGGACAGGAAGCGAACGTTACAAAATGCACCTTTTCAAACTCCATTCAGTGTATACAAATTCTAAAGACAAAAGAAAATCGCTAACCGTTGTGATTTTGCGTCCTCAGGGATCCGCTCTGTGAGTTTCTATGAGCACATAGTGACGGTGGGCACAGGTCAAGGTTCCCTTCTCTTCTATGACATCCGAGCCCAGCGGTTTCTGGATGATCCCCTGAGTCCAGCCGGCGGGTACCGGCAGCGCCCAGGAGAGGGCATCCTAAAACTCACCACAGGGAAGGGCTGGCTGGTGAGTGCCATTTTCTCTATATAATATTGCCTCATGTCAATTTGAGGTTTCTGAATTATCTTTATAATATGAATTGTATTTTTCACTGGCTGTGGTGACTACCAAATGTCACATGTACATTTGGATTGTTTGAGTTATGAAGGGAAAGGATTTTGGGAGGGGGCAAAAACCTGTTAAAGATAACAAATAAATACTGGCAAGGTTCTGGCATTGGATACCAATAAATATGAGGTCTTATCAAAAGACCTCATGAAAAATGTCCCGGTTTCTCTCCATCACCTGCTTGTCTTTTTTTCTGCTATCCTCTAATTCTCTCTTTTTCCCTCCCATCAGAATCATGACGAGACGTGGAGGAGCTACTTCTCTGACATCAACTCCTTCCCCAACGCCGTGTACACGCACTGCTACGACGACTCCGGCACCAAGCTTTTCGTGGCTGGTGGCCCTCTGTGCTCAGGCCTCCACGGCAACTACGCAGGACTCTGGAGTTAGCCTTCTGACCCCTCCCCCCCCGTCTTCACTTTGGTGTCCCTGATTTCTCCTTCACTCATTCCTCCACCCCCTTGTCCCTCAAGCTTAAGTGGGATGGCCTTCCTTCCTCTTAAGTAGCCCTTCATCCATTTTTGGTCCTCCTCCTTTGTTGTTTAGTGTCTCCTTCACTTGGGTCATCACTTTATCTCCCTTCCTTACTCTTGGACTCAGGAGCATGATCTTGTCCCCCCCCCCTTCTTATTGAATCTTCTGTTCAATATTACTTTCCCACTCACCACTTTTTTAATTTCCACAGTAACTAGCGATGTTTAACAAGTTGCAAGGTCTGCCACTGAAACAGGAAACGGAAGTGTCCAATTTCTAATTGTAAACCAGTGCAAACACTGCAATGGGCCAGACTGGATGTCATGTTTTTGCGTTCTTTTTTGGTGGTGTACTTTGTCATTGTTGCAAAGTGTTTTTCTTTGGTTGTGACTTGCGTCTACTTTTTGGAATGTTTTCCGTATGGTGACTGCCCTCATTATTTTTCTCTCTTTCCGAAATGGACGGCAATGAAAAGGAGAGGAAGGGTGGGGGGGATTTAAAGCAGATGAGATTTGAAGGAATAAGTTTGACTAGTGGAGTTTGATTTTTATAAGAAACTGAAAGAGGACATGTTTATTGGCTGGACTGGGCCACCCATTCCCGCATTGGCCCGTAAGGAAATAGTGATAAAGAACAACCCAATCATACACAACGCAAGAAGGTGGAGAAGGAATCAAATGTTGGCTGCGTAACGTTTTTTCTCTGATGATGTAAAGGTGTGATGACTGTAGATGCTAAATGCATATGTTTTCTGCTTTGAATAATCCTGGAGAATGCCGATTTTATTTTGATTCCAACTGTGTGATTTGACAAATGTAAACTTGTTGGTATTATTACAATTAGCTTTATTGTTATTATTTATTTACCCCGCTCTCGCTGTCACCCTGTATGGCATACATCGAGGGCCATCCAAGTTCTTTGATGGTTGCAATGACTGCTTGCTCTTTATGTGCCCCAAATACTTAGTCAGGTGTCCATGACACGTAACATAATTTGTATTATTATATATTTTTTGCTTAATCCTGTAAAGAAATTAGGGACCCCTTATGGAAAGTCTTAGGTCATATCTAGGCTTATAACTACTCACAAGGTTGCCCAAAAGTGAGCAGTGATCGCCAGTATGGGCCACAGTGTTTTCTAATTTAGTTTAAAAAAGGTAGAGAAGAGAAGGACTTCATTGATTCCTGCTGGTAAATTGCACTGTTACTCTACTCTGACTTTGAAAAGGTAAACTCTAACTTCATAAAGTTATCAATCAGTAGCCTGAAAAACCAAGGATGGGGAGGGGGGGAAACTACTGGTTATTGACTACTGGAATTGAAATAGCAGAGTCACTGCTTTTGTTTTATCACCTGGTTGGACTCATTTATTTAGTTTTTTTTTGTATCAAGGGAGAAGTGAATCTGCTCTCCCCTTCTACAAAACGTAGCCTAATGTGCAGAGGCAGGGTAGACTTGAGTTACTTTGTTGCCTTCCTCAAGTCTTTCTGTGAAAGACTGATACAGGCTGACCATGATTTTGCTTTTTTCTACATGGAACTTTTCTTAAGAGTCTTCATGATAATGTTCATTCAATATAAAAGTAATAGAAAAAGAGAGAAACCCCAATTACAACCATAAGTTGAAGAAATTACCATCACTTTGAAAGTGTATTTCACATAATGTGTGTATGTATAAAATGCATAATGGCAAAATGCTTACATTTTATGTATATCTTTGGGGAAGTGTGTGGACTGATCTTTGGTAGTGCCCTCTTTTTTTTATACACACTTCATGAATGTTTTTACAAATGATCAAACCTGAGATATTGTACAATATTGACAACATCTTAAAAACCAACCTATTCAATCTTTAAAAAGAAAAAATAATGACAAAAATAAAAAGTATATGGATGTAATATTTCTCTTACATACGTTGTTGTTGTGTTTATTCCTCCTGCATACACTGTTCATGTCGAAAGTACAACCTGATAGACATAGCACACTGCCACCAGTGTATTTTCCTAGTTTCAGAAATAAATTATTATATGATCCTCTGAACCCTGGTAGTGGAACAATATTTATAACATTTGAACCCACCCGAGAGGACGACAGAACGCGCGACTGCGCCGTAGTCTCCCGGAGAATGTGGAGGAGAGAACCCACGGCTGCGGCGTACCCCTCACGTGACTTCGTCTGCTGCTGGCTGAGTGAAGCGTGTTAGCAGGTAATAAAAAAAACACAAACAAATCTATTTCCAGTGCTCAAACTAACGTTCTGTTTTGAAATGCATTCAATTCATCTCCTTAACGCCGTTCTGTTATAAAAAGTTGGACAAAGGACAGATTTGCTAGTTTACACGAGCTTCTGCTGTGTTTCGCAATTTTCTGGTGAATTGTTCCCTGGCATGCAATGTCGGGATTGGGTTGAGCGCTGAGGCCATTTTCGTTAGAATTGATCAAGCTTTGTGGTAGCTGAGCTTAATGCTACCAGCGTTTTGATGTTTTTTCGACGACAAACTCGTGTCGCTGTCATTTGGAAATCGACATTGTTCTCAGACTTGCTCGGTTATGCTTTTAAAGTAATGCTATTCAGTGTTACTAAGCATATATTTTAGCTGGTGGCAAGCATTGTGTGAGTTTGCTCACTGCTAAGCTAGCTAGCTAAGTTCTAGCTTACCCAGCTAGGACAAAGGGTCTAGCTGTGGTCCCAATGCTAGGTGGCCACTGGGACCCCACACCATTTGTAACATTAATGCTTGCCCCAAGAATTCACACTAAAATGAACTGACAACTCGAAAGAATGAACGCACTTTTATATTAGGTGTTAACCTACACGTTGCTGTGATTCAGTAGCATAACGGTTAGCTATGAGATGACTATCCATTAACATGGGAAAAGCATTGTGCACAACAACCTATTGTTTGTACCTCTGTCAGTGTCGATGGCCACTTAATGCATTCGAGTCGGGTAAAGACCTACAATGTTACGGGTTGTGAAAGATATTGTATAGGATTTTATCATCCCGAATGGATAACTGGCATTGGTGAAACCACTGTTCTTGACAAGTCAGTGTGACCGTGCAATGTGATTTGGTGCTTGAGCTGCGCCAACTTGATTTGTTATTGTTATGGACCCTCTGAGCAGTACATCCACGGAAGCATAATACCCTTCCAGTTGTACCCATATGAAATTACGTTGAAAGTGATTTCATATGACAAATATTTAGCAATCCTAATGTCCTAGTCATCATTTTATACCCATTTTGGAATCAGTGGGAAACGTTTTGTATCGTTATTAGAGCATATTATGGCCAACGCCGAGAATCATGTCTAGCGTAGGCCTACACATCTTTATTGTCCGACCTCCGAATGGTGGTAATAATGGGCTCAATACAATGCAATTGTATATTGTAATTGTATTATTTTGCTGACATAAAACATTTATAAATGCATTAGGCAACCAGAATGCAGAAACATCCCTTTACAGTGTACGGTTCACACAATAACTTCACGCAAAATGGACCCATTGTAAGAATAAAGATGCTTGTGTGTGAATGAGAGGGGGAAAAAAAACCTGATGCTGACCCTGTCAACCTCACAGCGTGTGAAGAGATCTTGATTGGTTTCACACCTGTCTCTATGTTTAGAGATAATTCGATTCAAGTTGGCTCAAACAGCCATAACCCCTATTTACAAACATAACCAACTGACTTTTGTCTCCAAGAGAAGCAGTCGGTTTCCTAGACTCATCAAGGGGCAAGGGATCACTTTAAATGCTCATGACGGCAGTAAACAAAGTAGTGCTTCCCCAAAACGGTCTCGAAGAGTGACTTTGCCCAACTGTGGTGCTCCTTTGTTTGAGACATTCTCATGAATATTTAGGTCAGGCTAAATTCACAGTGTATCTCAGGGGTATGGTGTTAATATGGAGGTGTGTGCATGGGCAGTAGGTTAGGTATTCATGTTGCAATAGGAGGTTTAAATCCAGCCTATTGATTTTTTTAATTCTTTAATTTATGAGATGTTAAATACCACATACAGCTACACATATTAACACTTCCCTTGTGTTTTTTTAATGCAATGGAAGTGGCAGAGTAGTTTTTGAGTAGCTTGCTTTGCGGAGCCTGCCAACTGCTTTGGAGCGTGGAAGAAACCACAATTTCTGTAATGTCATAGCAGATTAGCTAGGTTAACCACCAGATCATTTTAGTCAACCACATTTCTGTTTTGACAGATGGTTCTCCTCCTATCATGCATCCTCCCTGCAATTAGTCACCTTTTTCTTATAGAAAAGTTGTACTTGGGTGGGGTAGGTAAGGCAATTTGTCTTTGAGGAATGAAACAATCGCACCTGATTTGGTTTTGGGTCTGTCTGTAACATCTGGGATGTGGGAAGCGGATGTGTGTTGGTGGAAAGCGAGCTTTAAGCCTGGGTACTATTTCACACGCTGCATGCTTGGATGGGGTGTAAGAGGAGTCCAAGCTGATCCTCCCTCCTTGACCTAAATGTACGGCAATGCGGTTACATCACCGTGCGAGCGTTAGGGATGTGGGTGTGTATGAGGAGTGTGGGTGTGCAGGGGCCCCCGTAAGGGTGGTATGCAGTGTTGTGCAATCCAGTCTGGCTCTGTATAGTGGGGAGATCTAAAATGGGCTACTCATGGAAAACTCTTCAGCTCTCTGAAAACTGTTGAGAAAATATCTCTAATGAAATATGACACAATCTTAGTTTTTATTTTATTCAGAATGTAAATACATTTTTTAATTGAGAAATGAAAATAAAGAGCGTTGTCAAATTAAATGACATCCTAAATGTTATATTTGCTAGCTTGAATTAACTACAGTTTCCCACCATGCGAGTTTGACACGGTCTTGTGAAAACTAATTATTTCCCAGTCATCATCTGAAGTCAGATCTGGACAGTCCTGGCCATGTCAGGACAGCGTTTGGGTTTTATCCATTCCTGAGTGCTTCTTCGGTTGTCTGTTCGGAAGACCTGTGATATTCAACTTCAACAAAGATTTACCTTTCTGACACGGTTCAACGTTGTGCTCCAAAATGTCTGATTTCATGATGCTGTGCACATGGTCAACGCACCAAAAGGCATAGCCACCTTGCCTCCATGTCTGACTGTTGGAAAGTGAAGGCTTTCTTGGAAGGTTTCATTTCGTTTTCTGTTAAGATCGAGAGAACAGGTTGAACTAGGTCTCAATTTCCCAGAACGATTTAGGCTTGTCAGGTGTATTTTGTCTCTTTGAGCTTTCTCACATCTCTTATCAGGGTATCCTCTTCCAGACTACTCTTGGAAAGAGCTGATGACAAATAGTTGCAATTCTATCATACCCGGTCTTAAATTCAGATTGAATCTGTTTGACTGTTGATCCCGGTACTTTCTCCACAACTTCAACAATATTAGCAAACTTCCATGAAGTCCCGTTCTCTATTCAAACTGGTTTAATAAAGGATTGATTCTCTGAAGCGTACCAAAGTAAAGTAGAATCTTCTGCTTTAAACACTAACAAGTTTGAGGTGCCAATAATATGATCAGGTCCTTAATTAGGGAATATGGAAAAGCTCATTTTGTTCTAAATTAATACTTCTGGGGATATGGAAAAAGTACAAGGATAAGTGTTTTCTGATCACAACTGTGTATGGCTGTCAGTTCTGTATCTGACCATATCCTCTTGTGTTTTTTCTTCTTCTCTTCCCCCCCCCCTCCAGATTTAGATTTTTCTATTTTGTACATACATAGTTTTGTATATACTGTATATGATGACCTCGCTGGGCGGCGACAAGGCCCGAGGCCCTCGGGACAAAGCGCTGCCTGCTTCCACACACATCACCCAACCACAGAAACAGCTCCAGGTGAGTGCCGCCTGTACACATACACACACAGGCTGAAGCAAGGATGCAAACACACCGGCACATGCAGTCAGTTGCATGAAGCTGCGTGTGTACATAACACAATAAACTTCTTCTTCCTTTTGTCACTTGTCCTCTTGTTTTTTTGTACAATGCCATTGTCTCCTCCAACCACCCCTTCCTGTCTTTCACCCCCCTTTTTTGGTCTCTACTTTCTACTCCTCCATCCCATGTTCCCTTGTGTTTATTTCCTCCCCCCCCCCATTTTAACCCTGTATATTTCTCTCACACCTCTTCTCTCATTCCCATTGCATATTGTACACCTCTACCTGACCCCCCCTGCTTTCTCATGTCCCGTCCCCCCCTCCACCATACTTGTCACATTTTCCTTATTGACCTCTTTGCTGCGCTCTCCTTCCTCCCCTCTCCTCCTGTGCCCCTGCCTCCCTGCCAGGCAACCGCTGAGCAGATCCGGCTCGCCCAGATGATCTACGACAAGAATGATGCTGACTTTGAGGGCAAAGTTAACCAGGTGAGTCCCCAGGGCTCGTTCCCGACTGGGGCCCCTTTGTGTCAGCGGCCGGCAGGCTACCATGGGTGTGCTCTCCAGTATTCTTCCACTACACGCTCACACAACCATGAAAGAGGGATCGTCAACTGATTTATGCAGTCTCCAGTTACGCTACATTCCCCTTTTTTGTGTGTAGCTACCTGTGTGTGCTACACTCGCAGATATCTCTGATACATCTGCGTAGGTCCTTTCTTTCTTTGGATTTCACAGTATGTCCTTGCATAAACACAAAGGGCTGAAAAGAAGAAAAACCATTATACTGCTCGTTGCCTTTGCAGTCTAATAGATAACTCTCTGGGCATCTTTTTCATGCCACTTCAGGTATGTTTTGCGTATATTTCGCAGAGTTTGTCGCCTAGTATTCGGTGCAGGTTATGGTTGTCAGGAGGACAAGCATACCAGAGCAGTGTCTCCTCTTCCCACATGGCCTCTTCATCAGTGCTTTCTCTCACAACCTCGTTTTCATTCCAAAACCACAATTCAAACACAGCTCATCAGTCAGTAAATCAAGCAGTTCATTTATACCCGCAATAACTGAGTATAATTCATATATACGGTCTCACTGACGTCCTGGTAACTTGCGCAATGGAACATACCAAAACTTTTTTAGGGTTAGACTGTAACCTGAAACAGTTACAGTGGTTATCTGCGGTTCCAAAATCTCGGCCAAAATCTGTGTTGTGTGTGTGTGTGTGTGTGTGTGTCCGGCAGTTGATGGAGGTGACGGGGAAGAACCAGGACGAGTGCATGGTGGCACTCCACGACTGCAACGAGGATGTCAACAGAGCCATTAACTTCCTCCTGGAGAGCACTTCTGACACGGTAGGCACTGCAAGCCAACTCCTCCTCCTCCTCTTCATTTAGTCCCCTTTGACCTCGTAGGACACAGTCTCGCTTCCTGGCCAATAAGGCTTCTGTATGGACCAATTCTGTCACTTCTGTTTTTTTCTTTCTTCAACAGATAAGGGTGTAACTTTGGCTCATATGGTGGGGGAGAGGGTAGAGCTCCACAAGTTTTAAAAACGGATAAAAAAATAGGCGGTAGAAACATTCAAAAATGTGAGGCCTGCCCCTAGTGCAATCTGCATCAATGTTAAGATGGTTTATTCTGTCTCTTCAATAACTTCAATTTAGCTAAAAATCAGGTATCTAACACCTTAATAAATGACCTTCAGTTCTGATTTCGTATTCGTCAATAATGATGATTCTTTGTGTTGTGGGGTCTGGAAATGGCCAGCGTCCGTTTCATGCAACTTTTGTCTTTCCTGGGTTGTGTTGCAAGATGCAGTCAGCTGATTTGGCTCCAGGGACCTAAGCTAGGATACATAAAAACTCAGATTTGAAATCATAAGCATTGCGCAACGCATCTCAGTGACCCTTGCCCCAGTACCCCGTGGAAAAACCGCCTTTCCCAACTTACTCCGCAAACATTCAGCCCTGTAACTGCCGGGCAGTTGCATAAATACACACTATTGTGTTCTATTTTTTCCTTCTCTATTGATCAAGAAAGAGTAATGTGGAACAGTCGACCAAATGGAGGCTGAACACTTGCCTCTTGTCTTTCCAGTGCTGGGAGGAGGATTCAGGGTTAAAGTGAATCCAAGCATTTCTGAGCAAGGCTGGGCAGCACAGATGGTGAGAGAGTCACTGTGCCAGTCAGCCGACCAACAAGCCAGTCGACTAGTCTTCCTTGCTCATGTTGTTATGATCAATGGTGGTGGTTTCCAGGAAATCCTGAAATGTGAAACCTACTTCTGAACTGTGGAGAGGCTGTGTAGTTGTGTTTCGGTGTCAAGCGCTGTTCTGTCACACACACTCACAGCCACACACACACAGCCCGCATGGTTGGGATACTTGGGCTGTCAGCGTGCGGAGTAAAGTTAGACTCCGAATGTATACATGTTGTAAGCTGATCCAGCAGCCATGTGCTGACCTCAGGGGCGATAGTAGTAATGGAGAAGAGAGTTGGAGAGTTGGATGTGTAGGGACAAATGCAACATGCAAAATATTGTGAAGATTTCCATTGTGTGTCATACTTGGTTATGGTTTAATGGTTGTTTGAATAATGACCTGAAATAACACACTTCAATACAGGCCGGTTGATTAGCTGTGGATTAGTAGCCTGCCTGCTGTAATTTATGCATGCACTGTTTATAGGTTGCATTGGATAAAAGCTTCATTCTTTTTGAATGATATGTAAATTAGTTGGTCCTTTCACAAGTGCTTGATTGAGGGATATGTGTGGGTAATAGAACATGTTTAAACTGTAGCTTACTGGTTCATTTCCCTGTTTGTTTCTTTGATCACTATTGACCCTTAGTCCTTCCCATCTGTTTTGCCTCTCTTTCTCTTTCACCTCCTTTTGCCCTGGCCGCCCTCCCATCCTACTCTCACTCTTTCTACCTCTCTCTCTCTGGGCCTCCTATCGCTCTTTCTCTCATTCCCTGTCCCTCCATCTCTCCCTCTGTTGCTCTCTTTACTGCCCCCCCGGTTCCTCAGACCTCCTGGGAGACAGTGGGGAAGAAGAAGCCCCTGGTGAAGGACGGCCCGTCGGAGGGCAAGGAGAACAAGGAGAACCGGGAGAAGAGGGCAGAGAGAGAGGGCAGCCGGGGGCGAGGGGGCGCCAACCGGAGGGGCAAAGGGGCCAGTCGCAACCGACAAGGTGAAAGAAAGGAACAATGAGGGGGAAAAGACAGTTATGTCCTTCTGTTGAATCACAAATCCTGGAGTGGCCATTTTGTTTTGGGCCGTCAACATTAGTCATTGTGAAAGGTGTTAGCCGTCGTGTCTCCACTGTTCGCAGCGCTGACAGAGAACTTGAAGTCTTCTCTTCCCCTCTTCCCGTTTGTGCAGGGCGGCCGGAGGAGAACGGCGTGGAGGTGGCCCCAGTAGAGAGGGTGGAGAGCTCGGCTGAGCGAGGCCGCAGGGGAAGAGGGCGAGGTGAGTGCATAGGCTGCCCCTTCGGCAGCTCAGGCCCCGTACACGCTCTCTTTGGCCAAGGTCAGTACCATCAATCCTCAGCCGACATCCCTTCAAGTGCTCCCCAACAAAGGTTTTGTCAACTTGCGCTTTGCTTGCGTCTTGCCGACTGTGTGTGTGTGTGTGTGTGTGTGTTATAGGATCGGGAGGCCGAGGTAGAGGCAGGGGGCCACCAGTGAGCAGGTTCTCTGCCCAGGGAATGGGGTAGGCTTCACACACACACACAACTTCTCACACACCAACACATAATTATCCTCTCCTAGCTCTTCCTTGTTTTTGTCGTTGGTCGTCGTTCCTTAACGTCAAACCAGCCCTCCCCCACACCTAATAATACTCTGCTCCCCCCCTGTGCCCCCCCCCCCCGCACACACAGGACCTTCAACCCAGCGGACTACACCTCAGAAAGAAGCACGGGGACCACACAGGGAGAAGCGTGGGAGACAGGGGCCAACAACAACAGCACAGATGGGACAGGTGTGGGCGCCACACGGGATACACGCTCTAGTCCAAACTCTGGTTCTGGTCCCTCTCTCAGAGAAGTGGACGACCTTTTAAACCATCAGCATTTTTCCAGGAAACGTACGTCGAGTTCACATCTCCGCCTGACTTTGTCGTCTCTGCTCACCCCCACAGTTGCCTGGAGAAGCACTATGGACGACTGGGCAGCCGAGGACTGGAGCGAGGACGTAAGTGTGAGTATCGAATTGTTGAGTTGCAAAGTGGCGAGACGCGCTGGTACCTGAGATGGCGTTAAACGCGCACCGCACTGTCCTACTTAAAACAAAGTGAGAACGTGGAATTAAAACCTACACCACCTGCCGGTGTGTGTTCATGACCAACCGCCCCACCTCCCTCTCTCCCTCAGTTCTCTGAGACCAAAGTGTTCACCTCCTCCTGTGCGCCTGCTGCTGAGAACCACATCACAACTCGGCAAAGGTAACCTCCACCTCCCCCCATAAGCAGTGTAAACGGCCTGTTTTCGTGTTTCCACAGTAGGAAGGGCTTTTAATCGTGATTTCAAATGCGTGGAAAGGTCACCAGGTGAATCGAGTCCCTTTTTCGGTTCTTACTGTTACGATTAGCACTCGCTCAGTGTGTTAAATTCAAGTAGGTCTGCATAAGGATGAATGTGTTTTTCTTACTGTACATGTCATTAAACTAACCTGTAAGAACTGTGTTGATATAATTACCTGAATAAAGCCCAATTTATTAATGTTAGGCCCCATTAATACATTTGCTGATGTGTATTTGAAGATTCCCAAGTGATGCATCTCTAAATCAGGTCCCCATACACATGACGTTTATCTTTAAAGATGCTGCATATAACAGTTGGGAAGGTAGACACAGCAGGTTGCTGCAAATTGATCCCCTCAGCCAAGCAAATTCATCAATCACTCGGCTATTGTTGTACTTGCGATGCATGTCAAGCTATCCTTTTCACAATTTTTGTAAAAGAATTTCCCCATTTTACATCAGTCTAAATAAAATCCCCATTTTCTTTATCGAGTTGGTTTATCGTATGAAAGCCAGTCGTCCTTCATGAACGTTGTGAATGGACTGTGTGTCTCTCTCTCTCCTGCCAGTGTGGACCTGGCTACCCTGCTGCAGAAGCCTGTGGGGGTACGAGGAGAGGAGGGGGGTATCAAAGCCCCCTCGGCCCAGAACTTGGTCTTCACCAACTCCCACCACCACCACACCCCGGCCCAAACCCGCAACGGGACGGGCATGAGTACAGGCACCACCAGCTACGCACACGCTGCCCTGGTGAGCCCACCCTCAAACCACGCTGGGGCCTGCTAGTTAGGAGGTTGGGGTGCAATCCCACCCCCATCCCCCCCAGTGTTCAGACCCTGTCAGTGGGGCCCCCTATTGCTTGGCCCCCCAGCTGGCATCAAGGAGTGGGGACCAGTATACCAACCTCAGAGTGTATTTGTGCTTTAAGCCAGCCTCACTTCAGGCCCTTCTGACTCAGCAAGACTTATTTACAGGGATAACAGTTCATGTTTTCTTTCTAGAGCCTATATCATTACTACGTATTTCTAACATCTTAATGCTACGTCTCCCCCCCTCCCCTCTCAGTCCTCGGTGCTGGGCGCAGGGTTCGGGGACCTGGGCCAGTCCAAGAGGAGTCAGTCCAGTCCTGGCGCCCAAATCCTGGAGCAGCTCAAGGGGCCGGGCCTGGGGCCCCTGCCCTCCTCTCAGGCCCCTCCACCCAGCACACAGCTGGGCAGCCCCCTGGGGAGGCTGCCTGGGCTGGGGGCTCACGGGGCCCCACCCTCCACGTCCAGCTGGGATATTAAGGGCTCGGAGCCCAGCGCCTCCCAGTTTAGCCGTGAGTTGTGTGTCTGTGTGTGTGTGTGTGTGGGGGGGGGGGGTCATTCTTGGGTTTCATTTTTGGGGGTTTTAGGAGCGTTAGCTAACGTTAGCAGTGGCTAACTTTGTGAGTTGTGTTGCTATAAGTGATAATGACACTGACCACATGATATCTGCATTGAGTCTGTCCAAACCTTCCGGTACTCAATCTAGCACACATCTAGAAAGGGCATGAGCATGGCGTCATCAATTCAACAGACATACACAGAGATACTCACACTTTGTTCAATATAAGTATTATGACCGATTATCATGAGATTATCATAGTCTCTTCATGTCTGAGACTTTGATAGAAAGGTGAAAGCAGACTACCAATAATCATTTCAAGGACATGACACTGGGTTTTTGTAGGTAAAATGTGCAAACGTGAACCAGTTTTAAAAGCGTGCGTTTGCTTGTGAGTGAGGGTGAACAGTCCGAGTGAATTTGTGGCTGTGTGCAAGTTTTTGTCCACCCTGGCTAATCTCTCCCCCCGTCCCTCCAGGGGAGTTTGCCCTGCAGCCCGAACCCTCCCTGGTGCTGAGCCAGCTGAGACACTCCGGCCCCCCCCTGCCCCTGGCCTGCCAGCCGCAGCCCCCCACCTCCTCCGCCCCCTCCCAGCAGACTGCGGCCAGTGCCGAGGTCTCCGCCGCCACCACCTCGCCCGCCCAGGAAGGACCCTTGCTCACGGCCAGCGGCGGCTCCAAGACTGCCCCCAGCGTAGGGCCGGACCCTCAGGGCAGCAACACGCCGCAGCAGCAGCGGGCACAGCTAAAGGTTCAGAAACGAAGGATACCTCCCTCTTCTAAGGTAACGTTCTGAAGGGGGGAGAGGGGGGGGGGTGGTATCACACCTTTTTAAGAAGCTTGAGTAGGAGCCTGGGGGGAGATCGATGCACAGTGCGGCAGAAGCCATTAAATTTGGAATTGGAACAGGAGATCTAGCGGAAGTCAATGAGACATGAGGATTTCCAAATACCGCGCTGAAAAATGATCACAGTGACTATGATTATATGGTCAGTCTTGCGTACTAAAGGACAGACATGGAAATAGTATGACGACAATAACAAGAGCTCTCCCACGGTTCTCCCAGATCCCCTCCTCCGCGGTGGAGATGCCCGGCTCGGCTGACGTCCCCGGCCTCAACCTGCAGTTCGGGGCCCTGGACTTTGGCTCGGAGTCGGCGCTGCCGGACTTTGGCTCGGCGGACAACTGCGGTGGTGTGGGGTCCAGGGAGTCCCCCCCTGTCCCGGCACCAGCCCCCCAGAACCAGAGCAGCCTCTATTCCAAACCCCACAGGTGGGTCACCAGCTGGGCAGAACGCTAGCTAACATAAGAGTTGTTTTATCCATGGTTAGATACAGGGTAATGAGCTTGTCATTGGTAATACGTACTTGAACAGTTAAAGAAAACAGAAATATTGGGCATACAGGCAATGTATAATGCTTGCATTCTGTTGAGTCCACCTACCAGGAACCAGGAACAACTTTATATTTTAGCAGTTATGAGCAGAATGGATGTTTAAATGTTGCCAGTTATGAATCCTTGCATGTGAACGAGAATACGGGGGCCTTAGTTTTTGTGCTTCTTCTTCACAGTGAGTCTTTAGTTGGCCCACTCTCTTCCTCGGAACCCATCTACCCCTCCCCGTCGGTGTCAATGCCCAGCCTCGCCCCCTCCTTGCTGGGCACGGCCAGCTCCGTGGCCCCCCACTCCTCCTCCTCCTCCACCCCCTCCTCGGTCCCCTCCTCCTCGCCCTTCGTCTCAGCGGGGAGCGACTATGACTGTGGCGTGGCTCCTCACTCACGTCTGGCCTTCTCTCAGAGCAAAGAGAACCCAGGACCGGTCATGGTGAGTCCAGAACTTCTCAGAAGGGTTTCAGGAATGTTCCGATGATGTTCCGATGCTGCTAACTGGCTGGCCAAGCTCTGTGGTGTTGCACTGTGTTCAGTCATTCTAACTACTTGTGACATGGTTTTAAGATGGCCGATTGTACATGCTTTGATTCAATAAAACGCTGTAATGATGAAGTTAGTATTTTGGGGATATTAAGAAGGGGGAAGCATTTCATGCTCTTTTTTGTTTCAACAGAATGGTCTGAATGGTGTAAGGAGCACAGCTGCTCTCGACAGTAAGTGTGCTATAAAATGTTTTATTATCCTGCATTTGTCAGTGTATAAGCCAACATTATTAGCTTGCACCTCAGTCAGCTTTGAACAGATGTGTTCTGAAATGCACATGCGATTACAACGTTTCTATCGCCAAGTTGCTTATCTACCTTGTACACAAGTTCATCAAAGGTGGACTTGATACATTTGACAGAGGAGCCTTTAGGTTAGACAGGCTGTTACCTCAGGCTTGACTGCTCCTAATCTACCGTTCCTAAAATAACCCTTTTAGAACACGGCTCCGCGACTTTCACCGTGCGTTCTGTCGCTCTCTCCCTGCCAGCCCCGTCAGTGGCGTCCACACCAAAGTCCGAGTCTCCGGCGTCTCTGAGCCTCAGCACCAGCAGTGCCCCCCCCGCCCACATGCCCCCCTCCCACAGCGCTGCGCTCTCCAGCCTGGCGACCGACATGACCTCGGCCAGCCTAGCACAACTCAACAGGTAGAACGACCCCCTGATGGGTGGACCTCGGACGCATGTTAAGGGGTGAATGTGATTGTTTTCGAAAGTCTTTTTTTCTTTTCTTACTCCTGCCTCTCTGTCTCCCTCCACTGTAGCCATGTCAGTAGTAGTCATTCCTCAGTCTCAGCTCTCGGATCCAGCTCCCTCACGGTGAGTACTTCCGAACGCACACGCACACACATCCGTAACTGACAATTTACCCCAGACTAACCGTCTCCACTCCTCCCCATGCAGTACACCAGTGTGGACAGCAACGTGAGCTCTCTGGCGCCCCTATCAGGCTCCTCCTTCTCGTCAGCTCCGCCTCCCTCAGCCCACCTGGTCAACAGTAGCATCAGCCAGCTGGGTCACATGAGCAGCATGATGAGCGGGGCCGGGGGGGTTCATGCCGCCCTGGGCCTGGGCCCGAACGGAACCAGCTCCAATCTCAACACCCCCAGGACCGCCCCGCTGCTCTCCTCCTCCACTGGTACACACACACACAGAATATGCACACATACACTCCCACCCACACACCTATACACACAGAATCCTTTAATAGTCTTATTACAGAACTTAATAGTCCTTTTACATGACATTGCAAAAATGGACAGCATTGACAAGTATTAATGGAAGTCCAAGGAGGAAATATGGGTAAAAAAAGCTTTGGTCGAGCACAACAACCTAAGACGAGTTAAATGGCCTGAGAGAAAAACTGTTCTTTTTTTTCCTCTCTGAACATCTGTAATAATCAACACTATAAAAGGTATTTGGTAGCAAATCCTTGGATCAAAATAACCATTAAGAAATTCCTGTGGATATGTTTACTCCATCATGGATACAGAAGATAAGTCGCTCTGGATAAGAGTGCTAAATGACTATATGTAAATGTAAGATTACCCATGCTTTTATTTCCTTTGAATTTGTGCTGTGGTAACCCACTCTACACCTGTGTTAGTAAGACATCTTGTTTGTACATCTTTCCAAGGTCCTTTTTAGCCAGTCCATGGTGTGTGACACTAAACATACAAATGTAGATTGTGGCTGTGTACAATCAATTAAGATTCTGTCTTGGGGGAGTCAGGTGGCTGAGCGGTTAGGGAGTCGGGCTAGTAATCTGAAGGTTACCGGTTCGATTCCCGGCTCTGCAAAATGACGTTGTGTCCTTGGGCAAGGCACTTCACCCTACTTGCCTCAGGGGGAATGTCTTGTACTTACTGTAAGTCGCTCTGGATAAGAGCGTCTGCTAAATGACTAAATGTAAATGTCTTCGTTTCCCCCTCCCCTCCTCCCCAGGGAAAGCTCCCCCTAACTTGTCCCAGGGGGTTCCCCCGCTGCTGCCCAACCAGTACATCATGGGTCCAGGAGGGCTGCTGCCAGCCTACCCAGTAAGTCTCCCTCCCTCCCTTGTATCACACATTACAGCAAGAGTCTTTGTGTGAGCGCACACGTGATGTCCATAAGGTTGGACTAGAGGGATGAAAAGTCCGACTGCCCCTGATCGGACTCGTCTGTCTGCGACTACGTGTGTGTGTGACACTCATTGTCCTGTCCCCTCACAGCAGATCTACGGATATGAGGACCTCCACATGTTACAGTCCAGACTGCCAATGGTGAGTAGGACTGTTTACCGCAGAGGTTTACCGCACGCAGACTGTCACAAGTCCGCACCCCGGCCTCTCGACCCCATTCAGGGTACAGTTTAAGTAGCCAGAGGAAGTCTTCACGTCAGTCATTCGAGTGGAGAGACATTCAGGAGCCAGAGAGCTAGCCCTCGTCTCTGACCGCCCCTTCCCCTCTTCTCCTCAGCCCTCTTTGCAGGATTACTATGGAATCACATTCCCTGGCCCCACAGCTCTCTCTGGTAGAGATGGAAGCCTTGCCAATAACCCTTACTCGGGTAAGTTACTTAACCCCCCACCCCCCTTCCCTGAAACCCCTCCTAGGACATGTCTCTGGCCTATCTTTGCTTTAAATTGCCTTTCTCATAGGGTGAAAGGTGATATTGGGTTTTTGTATTCCTTGTAATCTTGTTAGGCTCAATGACTGTTGTGTTGTTTGTGAAGGAAGATGACTTAAAGTTACGTTTAGGTGATTACATGAAGTTATTAGAGTAGAAGGAAGTATCAATTTAAACAGATTTAGCTTAAATGGTAGTTGGTAGGTGTGGTAGACAGTGTCATTAATTGTCACTTTGTTTATTATAAATTATCACTTTCTATCCCTGTTTTATGAGGAATTAATATTTTGTGTTTATATATTTCTACTATTTTATATTTAAACAATATATACTGTACAATTAAACAAATACACACCCTTGTGGATAACCTTTGTATTTGTCTTTTACTATAGTATTTTTTCCCCTCTTATCCCAACGCGATTCAGGTGAAGTCACAAAGTTTGGCCGCGGTGACTCCACCTCCCCAGCCCCCCCCACCAGCCTGTCCGCCCCCCAGCCCCCCCAGGGCCAGAACCAGGGCCAGAGCCAGCCCCAGCCCCCCCAGCCCCAGGGCCAGCCCCAGGGCCAGCACCACAGCAGCCAGCAGGCCTTCCTGCCTCCGGGCTACAGCTACACGGGCCTGCCCTACTACGCCGGCATGCCCAGCGCCGTGCCCAGCGCAGCCTTCCAGTACGCCCCCACCATGTTCGTGCCCCCGGGCAGCCAGGGCCCGTCGTCTGCCAAGCAGCATGGCATGGGCCTTGGCCTGGGGAACCCGTCGGCCAGCCCCTTTCAGCAGCAACAGCAGCAACAGCAGGCCAGCAGCTACGGCCAGCACACCTTCAGCTCAGGTGACAAACACACACTGACACGCATAGCCGAGTTGAATTGGTAAAACTCACTCCTCGGTATAAAAACCACCCACCTGCGCCATTGAAGAGCTAGCTTTCCGGTGGTGTAGCTGGTTAAAGAGGGGGTTTATTAAAGGTGGTGGTCATGTAAGTCAGAGGACCCCAGTTTGAACCCCAGTATGGGCAAGATTGGAAGGAAGTAACTGATGAGTGATGGTACACCTGTTACACACACACACACACGGAACTGAGTTCTATGGGTTAAACTCACTCCTTAGTATAAATACCCCCACTCCAACCTGGCCAACTGTTTTGTAAGAGGTGGTCAGTTGCTTGCCAGTCAGAAGAGTCCAGATTGAATCCTGGTCGGGGCAAGAGACGGAACAAAGGAACAGATACTGACACAAAGACTGACGAGCCACAAAGACACGCACACACAACACAGTGGAGTCCTACTCTGCGTCTGGCTTCCCTTTACAACGAGCTTGGGCTCACACTGCAGCCCTAGAGATGGGAGGCAGTTCACTCTGAGCTACTGCTATCACCTCTGTCATTGTTGTTGAAGTATGTTTCGGGCCAAAATTGAATGCACATAGAAATGAATACATACAAGCATTCAATTGAATGGAAAACAATAAGAAATAAACAATATTATGACCAAAAAGGTGTAGACTGAAGCTTGAGAATGTTATACCTACCTTTTTACGTAACATTCTATCAGGCAACCCTTATAACAACTAGGTTTCACAACTACACTTACTTTTCAACAGGCTAAAACCCTATAACAACTAAATTATAAAGACCTTACTTTGTCCTCGGTTAATGTGTGGCATTCCAACATTCTATGCGAGTCGAGGGATGAGATGGGAAATCAGACTTGTGGAGTTGAACGCTCTCTGCTGTCGTCTCAGGGTACGAGGACCTGACCCAGGGGCCAGCAGGAGGGGACTACAGCAAAGGCTACAGCAACTCCTCCCAGACACAGGCCAAATCTACTGCTACAGGCCCTGGAAAAGGTCAACACATACTTCCTGTTACATTATTACATCAGATTCTCATTGGTCGTTTGGAGGACAGATAGATGCTGACGCACCACGGAAGAAAAATAATATATGAAATGAAAAAGACTGCTGTTATATTGTTGGCTGTCATGAGATATTTGAAATATGGATACAATGATAGATGTTGTGTTGTTGTAATTTGCCAGTATTAGTGAATTTCTTTGTAGAGCTATGTACCAGTGGTGAAATCTATCTGATACATTGTATGATGCTTCCTGTCAAATGAGCAAACATTTGGGGGTAGGGAAGGGCGAGGGGTTTGGTAAATTGACTTTGTGCTAATCTCCCCTTCCTGTAGGTGTCTCTGTGACATCAAGCAACTCTGGAGTGCCAGACATCAGTGGAACTGTTTACAACAAGACCCAGGTGAGGTCTCTTGCTTGCTATGGTCAGGATTCTGTGATTTCATGTACCAACAATGGTCTTTTGATGGGTTTTAGTATGCAAAAACCTAATGTGCTGTGCAGAGAAACCTGTGGCTGTGTCAAGCCTACATGGATCTTTTGAAGCATTTTCTTTTACACAACATTCCCCTCAGAGGCAAATGTTATCCGACCTCTTCTCTCTGTGTCCAGGGCCTCTTAGTTATAAGTTTCCACAGTCACACCTATACTGACCCCACACATCTCATTTGCTCAATTATTTTATAAAGCATCATTGTTTTATTGATTTATATATTTTTTATCATATGTATCTATGTACATATACCAACCTGTTACTTAATTCTCCATATGTGTTGCTCCCCAGTCCTTTGATAAGCAGGGTTTCCATGCAGGGACCCCCCCACCCTTCAACCTGCCGTCAGCACTGGGGGGCCCGGGGCCCCTCAACCCTGGAGGAGCCCCTGGAGGCTACGCTCCGGCCCCCTTCCTCCACATCCTCCCCGCCCACCAGCAACAACACTCCCAGCTGCTGCACCACCACCTGGCCCAGGACGGACAGGTACACACACTCTCACAAAGTCCAACATACTGCATGGCCTGCAATCTTCAATCAATTCTTTGGCATCCCTTTTGAAGAGTTTTACTGATGAAATTACTTCTTTTTAGGGCGGACCAAGTCAACGTGGCCAGTCCAGCAGCATGCAGCAGAAGAGCCAGGTCAACAAGTCCAGCTATGGCAGCTCCCCATACTGGGCCAACTGAGACTCTGCTGACACATCCGACTGATCAGACCGTAGAGGGACAAACCATTTTACAGCACCAAGCTATAAACACACTACTACCAACCCCCCCCCCCCTCCCACTTACTCAATATCTCCCCTTTCAAATTTATGGCTGTTGTATGTAAAATATATTTATGTATGTATTTATACAGTATATATATGTATTGGTAGGACATGAAATGTGGTTTTCTGCATTTGTACATTTTTTATTTTGAAGGATGTTGTTTTATTTCCAAAAAAGCGATAATTGTGGAATGAGAATGAATAATCATGGAATTAATTATGAAGTCGATGGTAAATATACTTGAACATGAACAAGCATCATGTGACGTGGTCGATTTACTTTTATTTTTACGTATGCATAGATTAAGCCTTTTTAAAAACACTTTTTGTAACTTGGTCTCCCCCATCTGTGAACTTTTTCTATTGAGGGTGACTTGAGTTGATCGCTTGACATTTTCTTTCCGCCCCATTTTCCTCCATTTGTGACTCCCTTTCTAGTTGACTGACGTGACCAGCCATGCCTTGGATTTGATGTCAGTTTTAAATTGGTTTAATCCTCGTTGTCCAATGAAATAAAAGTTCTGAACAGTTATGCATTCAAAATTATTGCCCATGTGAAATTGAACCAGTCCCCCAATTTATTAAGCATATGGAGTTGACATTGAAAGCAGTACTTACAGGTGATACACATCTAAAACAGAACGATTGTGCTCTTTAGTGAACGGTCAACCTGTCACTAATATTTGAAGGCTCAGTTCTCAACTTTTCCCAATTGTGTGACCATGACCTCCATAGTTGGGTTATAAATTGAATACCCAACCCCCATTCCAATTTGCATTGATCAGTTGCTGACATTTTGCAGCAGGTGTCAATTAGAACACAAGGTTATTTATTTGGTTTATTGATGTTGAGAACCTGCTGTAACAGTAATGAGAACAAACGGTACCGACCCATAATGAAAACAAGCAGTCTTCAACAGTTGGTCTATCAGGAGAATCAATTCATTGACATTGCATTAGAAAGAACTGGATAATATTTACATATAGAGCTCAGGGGTTTCAATGAAGGACAAGGCACATACTATATATAGTATAAAACCAGTCAACAAAAGCACTACCAAAACATTCGCATCCCAACTCCTTAAGTTGAGTTTCAGATCCAAAGCATCACATGGGGGGGGAAAAAAAATAATATATATAAACTGTACATAACTAAAAATCTGGCTTTTTCCAACGTAGCTGGAACGTCTATTCAGTCGATTTCTTCTTTTTCTTTTTCTTCTCGGTCACTGGGGTGGTCACCTCAGGCTCCGGTTCCATCGCCTCAGACTTGCGCTTCTTCTTCTTCTTAGCCGGGGTGTTAGAGTCTTCCACCACAGCGGTCTCCTCCGCTTTAACCTCAGCAGCTTCCTGCTTTATTTTCTTTTTCTTCACAGAAACTTCCTCTCCGTTGGCACCATTCTTCTTAAGAGCAGAAAGGATTATCAGACTACAACATTCCACAAGCTTTTCCCTCCCTATGGAAAACTATAGCAAGTGCAGTCTTGATGTACGACTCACTTCAGTGAACAAGCTCACTGTGTGGAACTGGCCAATGGTTCGGAGTCGGCTTATTATGGCATGTCGTACACTGAGATGGGACCATGTGGAAAGGTCGAATCCCAAATCAAAACATGCGTGGGTTGAAGTTATGAAGCTTAGTGACATACCTCTGCTTCGCCATTGGACTTGATTACTGGGGCGTCTCCATTGTCCTCCAGAAGTTTCTTCTCACGCTTAATGCGTTTCTTCTCTTTCTTTTCCGCTTTCTTCTTTATCTCAGCCACAACTTCTCCTGCCTAGAGAAGGGACACAAAACTTAGGATTATGGCCATGAGGTAGGCAAGCAAAACGCTGAAGTCCTAAGGCTAGCAAGAGTTGTTAAGGCAAAACCATGCTGAGTCAGGCTCATTAAATCAGTTTAGCCCCCATGTGTTGAGTCGGGGATAAAGTGGTCATCATTCACAGCAGGTTAGAAGCACGAGGCAACACGGGCCGTTTGTGAACTTGGCTCACCTCTTTCACAGCCTCCTTCATCACATCCAGGTTCTTGCGAGGCGCTTCGCCCGTCTCGTAGAAAGACAGACGCTCTTCAACCTGGTCACGCAGCTTCTCGCCGTACACAGTGGTTTGGACCTCTGCAGGAGACGACAACACCAAGTTACTACCTCATCCAGTACGGGAACGATACCAGCCCTCCACTGGGGACCTGTGGCTTTGCTCAGAGTTAAGTCTTATCAACACCAACCCCAAAAGGGCTGAATACTGTTGACGAAAAATATACAAGCATCATAGCAAGTCTAGGTCAAATGAGCAGGGGGCCTGAGAATGGATCCCTGAGGAGCAAGTGGCTAAAGAGTTTGTGACCCCCCCCCCCCCCACTCACTCACCGGAGAAACAGTCGACACGTGACGCAATGGTGCACTTGTTAGCCAGGTAGCGGGAGATGCGCCCCTTGTTCTTGGCGGCTGCACGGCCGATGAATGTCGAGTGGAAGATGAGGCCGTACTTGGGGGTGTTCCCACGCGTCTTCAGAGCCCTGCATGAGCACGATTAGGATAGAGAGCGTGTTAAGATGCAACGGGACTACTTTTACAAATTATTCGTGGACTAGTTGAAAGAAGCTTGACAAGCTTTTCGACTCATCTTAAACACCATATAACCCAACCCTTGAATGCAATCTACCCTGGTTATGGGAATCTACCTCAGTGCCTTGGGTGGCTGCTCAGACTATAGGGGGGGGCAGGCTTGAGTTTGAGGGATCACTCTGGAACAAGGGGGGGTGTCAACATGTGAATGCCCTCACCCCTCCACCAGTCACCCCAATTGGCTCCACCCCAGCCCTGCCATCACCGCAGCCACCAATTCCCCAGCAGGGAGGGGGCGCCCCAGTACCTGAAGAGGGCCTTCTCTGCCCCCAGGATCTGTACGGTGGAGGCCGGGTACTTGGCCAGATTGGTCAGACTGCCGGCATGGGAGATCAGACGGGCTCCCACCTGGAGGGATGGGGGTAGGCAAACCACAGGATAGTGGTTTGATATAGATTTCAAGTGCATCACATTACATTTGTAGCTTTGACTTAACATCCATTTTCAACCCAGATTCCAACCATGCCTGATTGTTACCCAGCCTCAGGTCATGGAAACCTGTTTACTACTGGAGTTAAGAGGGGGACCATCAGTACACATGGAGTCTCAACACAAATGTTCAGGGGATTGACAGATTTGGTAGAACATCATTGGTCCTGTTCTTTAGGCCTAAGATTATTCAAGCTCCCCTGTAGGGGTCTGATACTGCGAACAGTTACGTACCACGTCCCCTATGAGGGTGGCTAGGTTGGGGGCCACCTGGCTCATCTTGGAGCGCAGGTATTCCTGGAGCTCCAGGCGGTACGCGGCCAGGGAGACCACACGGTTTGAGAAGCTCTCGATGTTGATCAAGTCGATGGGGGAGATATCCATACCTGAGAACATACGGGCAGTGTGTTGACTCATTTCAGGAAAGGTAGCAAACAGCACATCGGTTCAAATGCAAGCAAACGGTGCATCGGTGATAAATGGCTGATGTTTCTCCCGACAGGATCCGCAGCAAGGAATAATAACCTTCGCTACAGGTTTATGAGAGAGTTGCTTTGCCCCCCTGTGTTGGTCATCAGAGACACTGGCAAGTCCATGATGGGCAAAAAAGGGGCTAAGAGAAGTGCAGAGCTACCATCCAAGTGGTCTTCTGGATTTTTAGGTGCAGCATCTTACCCATGGAGCTGCGTGAGGCCTCCAGGACGGACTGGGCCTTGGCGCTATCCATCACCACCTCCTCCATGGCAGGTAGACTCTCCTCGCTCAGCTCCTTCCTGTTGCCAATCAGCCGGGCCATGCGGCAGTACGTGGAGTTGTCGGTAACAATCTTGATCAGCTCTGGGAAGTGGTAGCCGTACCACTCACTGCAAAGTAGGGGGGCAAAGGCTTATCAGAAAAGACAGCAAAAATCTTTGTTAAGCAACTGTATAGCCAATTAGCCACAAGTGAGCAGACACCCTTGCTAGACATGTCAGTGGTATAACAGCACCACAACTTCCATATCCTGTTCGTACCGCACACGCATGGAGAAGGTGTTGATGTCCTTGTCCAGCTGGTCCAGCAGGGCGATGGACTGGATAATCATGTTGTCTGCCCGGTTCACGTTGAACTTCACCTTGGCCCTGGAGTAGCTGTGGCCCAGACCCAGCTGGGCCTTTGAGGCAGCCAGAGCTGTGAGGCCCTTCACCAGGGAGTGAAAGTGGAGACGCACACCTGGGGAGGGGGTTGTTTTAGAAGTAGAAGGGAGGCACCATGGAGGCCATTTTATCAGGCCGTTTGGCCTGGCTGTTCAGCTTTTCAGTATAAACCATCAGGGTCCATTGACATGAACATCAGGATGATAAGTGTCATCAAAACAAACCAGGCCTTACGGTTGGGATCCTCCAAACCCAATCCAGGTTGCCATTTAGTCCACTAGTTCAACAAAACATGAGTTGTGCCCTCCTTTTTTGCTTCCCTCTGGAAACTTAAGTGTCCAAGTGTTTGTATCCCCCCCCCCCAACCTAATATAAAATGTTTGATTTGTTTCCCCTCCAGCAGTTACTTGGTGTGTTCTCACCTCTGAGGAGCTCAGCTACCACTCCTCCAGTCTGGATAGACAGCCCCAGCTCCTCCTGGAGCGCTGCACCTATCTTGCTGTCAGACACCCCCAGCATGGCCTTTTTCTTCCCCGCCATGGAGAGGTTGGTCTCCAGAAACAGCTTGAGATCTGCATGGACCACACCTTAAAAAAGGACACGACAACGGCTGTGTAAAAAGTATGGCCGCTTACATGCATTATCCACAATTAAAATGAAAGGCATAAATAAGCATTGAAGTTAGTCATAACTTGTCCTGCAAAAAAACGCCTTCTGCTTGATATATTAACCCAGGTCAGATGTTCAGGTTTGATGGTATGTCATCAACATGGTCATTCAGGGGATTGACAGATTATAATACATCATTACATCATTGATGGGTTTATGCAAATCTAGAGCCAACTCACCTTCCGAGATTGCGTTTATATTTTCGAGGGCTGCCTGGGCGGATTTGAAAGGAAAGAATGCCGCCAGGCTCACCATACCATTGAATTTCCCGATGCAAAGCACGCTGTCTTCAACCTGGAGGTACACATGGGGAATCCATTAGCGCAAGTGGGATGTGAAATGACCAAAAACATGTATTTAGCATCAAAATGCGGAAATTAAAGCATTATTGATGACTCACCTGTGGCAAAAGCATTCCGATCTCTTCCACCTCTTTGACCGCAAAGAGCGCATACCCCGCCGCATGCTCGAACAGCACGTGCAACTGCACCTGCGGAAGAAAACATTTTAAATTGTCTGCGACGTACGCAATCATTTTACTGAAATGGTTGTAAACCCCCTTGCGATAGATGGAAACCAGCCAGACCCAGCCATTAGTCCGGGTCATCCTAAATTACGTGACTTGAGTATCGAATTTACTGATTGTTTTCAAGACTTGAAAATGAATCTAAATTATTAACCAATCAAGACTTGAAAATGAATCTAAATTATTAACCAATGTATTTCCTTTGGAAATGCGACCCATCTGCAACAAAACTACGTAAGTACGATATCCCTCTTGCAAACATTCCGGCCACATGGTATAACCACGTGTTGACGATAGGCCTTCCGAGTGCTAAGCTAGCTAACTAGCCTGTATTTCCGATGCACATGAGTTGAGTCAAGTTATCAATATAACCTTCAAGACGTTATATTAATGATAAGCTTACATAGTTTGATCTGATAACCAATATAACGTTTACATTTTGGAGCTTAAGTTTGACTGGGACCAGGCCTAATCCTGTTGCAAACCAAACAACCAACAGCATTGTGGTATTTCACGCAAGCTCTTACATTTTCTTAAATGACTGTTCTCAAAGTTTTAACAAGACTTTTCTGTAAATGTTGTGCCAACTACCTAATGTGAGCTGACTGATGCCAACTTTAATGATGGCTAACCAGCCAACCTGAACCTCATCAAAACGTAGTAAAAATAATTAGGCTTACTTAAAACACACATTCAAAAGAACAATAATAACTACGGTATAAAACCTGTAACTCCTTAGAAAATGCACCTAAACTTCATAAATATCTTACCATGATTGTGAAATCTTTGCTGCGACACGCTTTGCGTGTCCTTTCTTTCCCTCACTACTGTGAAAAGACTGCTTTAGCTTTTTTCAACGTGCTTCCACATGACCAAATATCGTGATACCTGCCTGGGCATCGCGAGAGTCGCTTTTCTTCTTTCCCTTTACGACTGGTTAGACGCTGAACCTCATATCGCTGCCCTCTGCAGGTGGAGGTCTGTTTCAGGAGAGAAGCGCTTTTAAAGCTTTGTTTGGAAGTTAGAGAACTTTTGTCAGTAGTCCTACAGTGGCCTGTGGCTCTGGTCACGACCAGAGTGCAGGTCGTGCACTTCCAGGACAGGAAGAGCAAAACAGTAGCCTATGGAGTTACTAAAAAGGAGCGGAATACCAATAAATACAAACCAAACTAGAAAACTTACAACTTGAGCAAAGCAAAGACAAACACTAGTATTACGGTATCTTAACAGCTACACGAGACAACGCAAAAGCCTAAATACTAGAGAGAAAAAAACATAAAATTTAGAAAAAGCAACAACAGTAGATAACCTTTGTCACTTTTATGAAGCGATTTTATTGTTAAAATCTCGGATGTTTGTTTGTTTGTTTTTTGCAAGATATTATTGGACAATCTAATGAGTTTTTGAAAAGACGAAAAAAAAGAAGAAATTAGGTTATAATGACCTCCACATCCCAACTCCACTGACGCACAAAAGCACACTAGCTATGTTTGTCCACATTATTTTTAAAACCATGAAACTCCGCATTATAATTGCATTGGATATGGATATTCCATTGTTTTAAAGTGGCTTCAACCTACACCACAATTACTACACAAATGCCAGTATATGTGCTCAAAAACAGAAAACATACACACATTTTCTCAAAATAAAATGTGAGTTTCACAATTGCTATGAGTCCATTTGAATACTCTTCTTAAGGTCTCTAAATTGAGCCAATGCTGGGGTAAGTTCTAGGAAATGAAATAAGTATTATAACAGGAAATAGTAGAAGTAAAATTATCTTGAGCAGCCTGTTACTAAGCGATGGGTTTATGTTGTTCCATGTGACGGAGGAGTGTTACTAAGCCAGGTCATAAATGTCACAGTGAGCAGGACATGACTTAAGAGGAGAATTTATTACCACCTTATTTTGAGAGGGAACCCAAAAGGGAGGATCTCAGGGACACACAGGCACTCACGCAGACACATACACACACACACACCGTACTTAGTGAGTCCAGGATAGAGACTTTTGGACTCATGAAGACTGTACCTGTTTAATAATACAAAATCTGCCGAACGTTGAATTTGTGCAGATCCTATCACCTTAGAGAATGTTATGTTTGTAATATGATGTTGTTGCTCTGTACATTGTAACACACTGTTTGTTGGTCTTAACCACATTACTACTGTGTTAGAAGTGTACACTTCTAGTACCATAATATCTGTTGCACGTATATCCATGTCACTTTGTATAACATCATCTGCTAAATTAATACATAATATAAAGCAAACGTACCAACAATCACAGACACACACACAAAACAAATAAAAGGTGTCATCTATACAAAAAAACACTCCACAACAGGAAATCTGTTACATCTATTCAATATGCCTAAACACCTCAACCCCCCAATAAAAAGATAGATTTATCCAAAATGCCTTTGTTTCCATGGATGTGAAGGAGACAGCGGGATGGAGGCTGTCGAGAAGCAGATGTCAGTGGTCAGTAAATTGACGGAGGGTCCATATAAACAGTAGGGTTGCACACAGGCTGACAGACACAGTATCACTGGTAGACTGACTCAAAGAAAACTGACCAAGAGCTTTCCACAACAGCACGTGAGTTGGACTTTCTCTCTTTCCCTCTCTGTCTTTTCCTCTTCTTTCCTTCTGTATCAAGTTTCCTTTTGCAGTCTCATGTATCAGGCTCATCAGGACCTATGTATAGCAAAAAGTATCTGAAACTTGAAAACACATGTGACCTTTTGCTTTAAGGTGGCTGCAGTAATCTCACTCACCCTGTGTGCGTGTGTGTGTGTGCTTGTGTACGTCTGTAATTGTGTTGTGTTCTTTCCTCCACATCTATGCTTGTGTATTTGTTTGTGTGTGTTTCTCTTGGCACAGGACAAAGCAGAAAATGGGCATGAGCAGAATGGTGATAGGCTGTCTGGTGCTGGCGTTCTTCTTGGTCATGATGGCCCAACGGGCTGAAGGACACATCACCTTCTTCAGCCCCCAGGAGATGAGGGCATTAAAGGTACATTGACGAAGTCAATTGAAGAAGCCATTATATTTACAATACATTTTGAATAGCCCTTTCTAAAAGCAATGTCACAGAGGGCTTCACATACGCCCATGAAACTGCAATCTGAATACTGATAAGAACATAATACTTCTTAATAATCTAATCATCCCTTATATGTATTAGAAAATAAGGTTCATTTTAGCATTTGTGTGTGTGTGTGTTTGTTGTCACAGGAAAGAGAAGGGAGGAAGCTCATGGAGCCTCGGTCAGAGGATGGACAGATTGAGACCAACCAACACCTTCCCAAAGAGGATGGAGCTGGAAACCCTGTGAGTGCATGCACGCACACATGCACGCACGCACACATGCACTCACGCACACATGCATGCACATGCTATGCGAAAGGAACATTGGAAATGTGAGAATTTGAAACAATCCTGTACAAGCAGTCATGCTATACTCCCCTCATCAAAGGCTCTACCTGTGTGTTTGACTGTATGTCTGCATGAGCAGGAGAAGACTGTGGAGATTTCCATGCAGCTCTCAGCCAAGCAGTTAGACCAGGTAGCTCCTGTGCTGGAGGTCCTACAAGAACTAATGGAGGAACCAGATAACGGTAGTTTCCAAACCAGTGCTCCAATACTCCCTTGTGTAATACTTGCTTTGATAAGTGCCTCAAGATCAGTTGTGCAGTTTATGAGTATTTCCTTTCCTTTCTACCCAATTGTTGAGAAAATCAAGTCATCATCTTAGGCCAGAATCAACAGAAATGACAACGTTGTGCATTTAGGAGCAGGCGGAAATGTTTTTATTTTTAATTTGTATTTCAAAGCAAAGCATTATAAGGCATCTTCCTTGCGTCTAAGCTTATAATGTATTTTTCTTCCTGCAGCCAAATAGAAAGGGAGAGAGAGAGAATTCTACGGCTAAAACAACTGAAAGATATTTTGGTATGGTCTCAATGATAAATAAAGCAATGTCATCTGTTATAATTTGAAACAATGGTTCCTTGTAATACTTTGGAAGCAAGTAGGGTAACTATCTTGAAGCTGGGAGTCCTATTAGCATCCTGTTGAAGTAATGGCACAGACTCCCAGGCAGACACACACTTCCTCCCATTACACAATCATGCACACAAACATAGGAAATCCAGATAAGAGTGAATTGAATCCAACCATTCACAGAACTTCGAGTAAGTGAGTGTTCTTCAGTGTTGTAGTTTCAAGAGATACTGCACTGACTCCATGACCAACACATTAAAAGAAGGCAGAGAATTTTCAGTGAATATAATACACGCATCAGTATTATACAAATTGGACCAATAGATGATGCAGATATCTTTAATTAAAATAATATTTGGTATATTTCACCATCAATTGTCACTAAGCAATAGGAACATGTATCATGAGGATATGTTTAACGATATACAACACGTTACACATTTGCCACAGGTATATAACATTTATGTAAATATGCATAAAACTTAATGCATAAAAAAATAAAAATATGGCTCAACCAGAATCTCAGGGAGACATGTTCCAACTGATATTTACTGCAATTTCAAAACAGAATCTTAATTATAGTTAAGCTACCGTCTGTAGTTATTAAGAAGTTCTATCCCTATGCCCAGATGATCAAATTCAAATAGCAAGTATTCAAAATGAAACGAAACAAAGAAAAACAAAAGTTTTGGTATATTGACACAATAAAGTAATTTGCTCTTCAAATACTCAAAAAAAATGGTATTATACACATACATGGGCTTCCCAAGTAAAATTTCAATCTTAAACTATTAGAAAATTGAATGCTAACTTTGGTAGCTAGATTTAATGGTCGTTTCGATCAGAGTTTGGATGTCAATCTCTCGCAGTACTCGAAGGCCTTTGCAGCAAGGGCTGAGTCTCTGGCTAAGGGAGCAGGGAGTACCAGAGAGCAATCACTGTCAAAGTATTTTCCGGTGATGCCCTCCGTTTCCTCAGCGACGGCACAGTAGATGGTACTGACTGCACCCTCCTCAGAGGACTGTGTAGGGAAAAAAATAAGACATGGTGATGATGGTTATAGGTGGATATGGGTTGATAGGCAGAGTACACACATTCATGCAAGAAGATCTAACCTCCGCCTGACATTTGTGTACATGGAAGTAAAACACACTAACAACAGGAGACTTGTGGCACAGGGCTCTGTATGCCTTGGTGTTATGGCCACATGTTAACATATTTCTGTCTCTGTCCGTATGGTTGTGTGCCGTGTGTTGTCTTCCTTCTCTTTCTCCCATCACCCTCATGGCTACATTCAGGTGTCAGTCTGTGATTAGCTATCAAGTTGATAGCAACTGCTACAAGCAATGGAGCAGCGCAACTGCTTCCAGCCACTGTTCATCCGTCTTCATTTAAACCTCACCTGTTCTCTGTTCTGGAGTCTCTCATGTTTGTGCTTCTAGTTTCTAGACTATTCTGTTTTGAGATTTTGTCTGTGTTAATTGTATCATCCTCTTGTCTATTGTTTATGCCAATACATGGTATTGTACTTTTCGTTTGTTTTTGTTCATTCGAACAGGAGCTTTGGAATAGGTAAGCTGCCCATATGTATATATATCCATCACGTAGCAAACTTATTTATAATAACTATGTAAGGAACAAGTGCCACCTCATGTGTTTAGTATAGGGACATATTTTGGTTAGGTAATTTGGACACTCTTTTATTGATTACTTTTCTTTGGCACCATTCGTTGTTCCATTGTATCACAATATCACTTTTTAGTTATATCATCATGTTACTTGTCTATGTATTGACATTTACTCCTTGTTGGGCCAGATGGTTGTAACACTTGGCAAAGGCATTTAGAATTCCCTGGAGATCTTCTACGGAGTGTGCTGCGAATGGAGTTATTCATGGAGTTGGCATGCAACATCATTACCCTGTGGACCTAAGGATGTCTGTTAAAGAGATTTGTGTGTCATTCAAGTACTAGTGGTTTGCAACTTCAGGGTCTATCACACCAAACTCAGCATATGTGATGTCCCATCTCTCCTTATTTTTTTCTGTCCCTGTTGGTCTCTGATCTCACCCTCTCAAACATTCACAAACAAATGTGCATGCCCACATGCACAACAGATTCTGTGTTCCATTCCTTTTTTTTTTCGAATGGTGCCAATTTCTGGTGCTTACCTTGAAAAAAAAGATTCCAATGAGGTTGAAGAGTATTCGGACCAGGACGTTATAATGTCTCATCACCTCTGTCATAATCACACCAGGGTGAAGGGAGTTGGCTGCCACCCCTAGCAGACAGAGAAAAAGAGAGGCTGAGCGGTAAGGGAATCGGGCTAGTAATCTGAAGGTCGCCGATTCGATTCCCGGCCGTGCAAAAATGACGTTGTGTCCTTGGGCAAGGCACTTCACCCTACTTGCCTCGGGGGGAATGTCCCTGTACTTACTGTAAGTCGCTCTGGATAAGAGCGTCTGCTAAATGAAAATGTAAATAAAGTGAAATGATTGGCCAAAGGCAGAGACACGTGTCTTATAAAAGGTTAAAGGTACAGTAGTATGTTATAGGATGTGTATGCTTATGAGGCCCTCTGACAGTTGTCTAGTAACACAGCTCTGTGCCAGTGGCATGTCAAATTTTGAAGTGGCCCGCTACTTTACAGCCAATGATGTACCACCACGGTGAGATGGGCCTTCCTCCGTGGCTTATTTTGTGAATCATTCAAAATCGAGCTGGAGGAAAACGTAAAAGTTCTGGGACTGCTGTATCCTTAATATAAAATGTATTTTATAATGTTATCTATTGTAGCTTTAAAGAGTCTTAGATATTCGATATCTTGAGGGTGTGACAACCCTGCCTCGTTTGGCTATGTAGGGTTGGCTGCTTGTCTGTCTTTGTGTTTTGTGTTGCAGATGCAGATGCACAGTAGGTGTGGTCAGGTCGTCGTTTATTGGGAACACCTGGGCCTGGTGTTCCCAGTACTATAAGAGCACACCCTACATGTTCATGGCGGAGAGGGTGGAAACTCTTCTAACAATGCGCCACGCTCCTCAACTTCATCTTTGTCAACAGTTTTGGTAGTTTCAAAGAAATGCTATCTAATGCTAATGCTAACTTTGCTTCATCTTCTTGTGTCACCTTCTGTTCATTGTTATGGTTTTTGAGCCGACCATGACAAATTGGGGCTCATCTGGGATTGTTTTCTTTGGGTGTTTTGTATGTGTGTATTTAATTGGTTATCCAGTTTGTGTTGGAACCAGTCTGGGTGCTGTTGATTGTGGGAGTTTCCCAGGCAATTTAAGTGGATGGACCAACCAGTGACGAGGTTGGAAGGTCTGCCTCGTTCGCTGGGTATAAGCGTAACTGAAGACCTGTTTGACCGAAGGACGGTGAGTGTTGACATGCTGGTGTGTAATTGTTTTGGAGCTAAAACAGTTTTCCCCTTGTAGGCGTAGCAGCGTTGCTCCTTTGAGATTTGCGGGTTTGCTGTTTTAGTAGTGTTGAGGTGAATGCAGTTAGAGCTTTGTCTAGGGAGCATGTCCATGGCTGTGGGGTGGTTGCCAGTGGCTGGTGGATTCTCCATACTACCGGTCTATAGTGCATAAGTACCCACCGCAAGTAACAACATGAAGACCAGGGATGAGTTGGTCTAATTCTGGTTGGCCAGATAGAGGGCTCTCCTGTTTTGTCATTTCTACATCCAGCCTCCATCCAGTTGACGACTGCGTTCTATTGGTCCGGGGTTTGTAAAATGACTCAGATTGAGATTGTGAATTGTCTTTGGAAGCATGTGCAAAGGAGCAGATTGTGGACAACTACAAGGTTGTCATCGGTGACAAAACGGCTAAAGAACACAATTATGTATATTTGAAAGGTTAACTTGTTTGAGATGGATGTGTTGCCTTGCACAGCGGGGGGTATTTTGAGGATAATGCTGGTTTGTCTTCGCCATTAAGTTAAAGCAGTGATTTATCCTTTGAACAGCCGAGGGTTACTGTTGCTGCATATGGAGCATGAAAAGTTAGAGCATCAGATTTTCTAATTGAGAGGAATGATAGTGTGTACTGACTGGGCATGCACAGGAGGCATATTCAGCTTAGTCTTTAAAGGGTTTGGATAATTTGAGTAATGCATCTGTGAAAGCAGCTGTTCTTAAGGTTTCTGAGATGGATTCCAAGGCTTATCGCCAGCAGTTAAAAGAAATGGTAGGACCGTCTATCCTCCACTTCCTGAGTTTTCACTTGATTTGATGAATACCTTTTAATTGGTGCACAGTTTCTGATGTTGAAAGTTTTGATGATTTGTGTGATCTTGTTTGTTTTGGAACAGTTCAAAAATACAATTCCTAACTGGACTCTGAACTGATCAATTTACCAATGTAAAATCTGTAGCCTTAGCTGCTTCAGTGGTGAGTGTAGTTTCGGTCCTAGCTTGTTTTCAAGCTAGGACGAGAGGGTGCCTTGTGATGATGCTTATTTGCCATATTGATATTGATCATAATGAGTGGTTTTGTTTCCCTGACAGGACGCAGTCAGAAGGTGACAGTTACAATCCTGAGAGACACAGGCGCATCGGGTTCCTTTATCCTGGCATCAGTTCTGATTTGTCAGGTGAGACTGATACTGGTGATTCAGCTCTTGTTCTGGGTATGGGTTTGTCTGTCTTGTCTGCTCCGATGCACAGGCTGAATCTCTTTTCAGATCTGCTTCAGGCGGAGGTGTGCATTGCAGTGTGCCTGTCTTTACCGGTGGAAAGAGTCCATGTGTTTAACAGTGAACGTGACTTCCAGGATGTGTGTCCAGCATGCGTTGTGCCATGTGCTGGGGCTCGCGCTGGTGGTGAACCAGATAAGTGAGTGTGATGGAAGAACCATGTGTGTACTTGTTTGACTTTCCATTGTCTGTTTCATGTGCATAGCTGGTAGCGAAACAGCAGTCAGATCCCTCCATTAAGTGGCTGTTGGAGAACAGGGTCCCTGTTGCAGAGGTGAATAACAAGGCGCATGGCTATTTCCTTGACAGTGGTGTGCTGGTGAGGAAATGGTTGCCTTGTAGTGAGGTTGGTGTGAGAAATGAAAATGTTCAAATTGCGGTACCAAACTACTTTCGCAACTTTGGTTTTGCGGCTGTCTCATGAGCAGCCATGTCATCTGGAGGTCAGGAAGACAATGACCGTATTTCACGGTACTTCTGTTGGCCTCGGCTAAAAAGGACCTGTCAGGATACACCAGAACTTGCCACACATGTTGAATAACTGGCAAGCCAAACCAGGTTAAGCCTGCCCCATTGCACCCAACTGTGTTGGACCTCTACCTCCATCTAGGTCGGGAACAAAGTATCATTTAACTGTTGTGTGTCAGGCCACCAAACACCAAGCTGCATATCCCCTGCGGTCAATAACAACCTGGTGGTTAAAGCACTCTCACTATTTATTTCCATCTTTAGGCATTCCCAGGGTTGTTCAAAGTGATCAAGGTTCTAACTTTCACTGCCGTGCACATCTGCACAACATTGGGCAGGGAATGGGAGGAAGGATTGCTGTGGTTAATGTGGGCAGCCGGGGAGCTAACCCAGGAGAGCACCAGATTTAGCCCCAATTACTTGGTATTTACACATTCTGTAAGTGGTCCTCTGGCAGGGTTGAGGGACAATTTATTATCCCATCTGGCCTTTCGGCTTGTGAAACACACTAGCATTGTTCCAACATTTGATGAACATGGTGGTTGGTGATTTGGAAGGTTGTGCTGTCTATTTGGATGATGTGGTGGTCTACAGTGACAGTTGTTACAAACATGTTGGGCGTTTATTGCTTGAACATTTGGTTGCTGCATGACTGATGACAAAGTGCGGCCAAGGTGCTGGCTGTGCAGTCGTTTCCTTTGCCCATAACAAAAAAGTAGCTGATGCTGTTCTTGGGGATGGTAGGATACTACTTCAGTTTATGAAGGAATTTTTCCTTTGTTGTTGCTCCCCTTCTAGGAAAATTAACAAGTATCAGCTTAACTACTCAGTGATCGAAAAGGAGACTTTGGCTAAAGTCTGGTGTTCAGGTGTGCCGGTTATCTTTCATGACCACAACTCTCTAACATGCCCAGATCAAAGATTAATTAGGTTGTCTCTGATGTCACAGTGTTGTTGTTTGGACGTGCCACATTAAGGGATCAGATCATTTGGTTGCGTGCGGATGTGCTGTTATGCATGTCCGTTAATGTGACCTGTGGTGTTTCTCTCCTCTTCCTTATGCAGGATCCTGGTGCTGGGGGAGAGTGTTGCCTAAATTATTTTGTTTTGTTTCCTACTTGCACCTGGTTTTTAGGGGGGGGGGGGGGGGAGAGAGAGAGAGAGACACACTTTTTCCATGGTGGAGAGAGGGGAGCTCTTCTCCCTATGCTTCACGCTCCCCAACTTCATCTTTGTTTGACATTTTTGTTTATTTTAATAAATTTATGCAAATTCTTGCCTTTACCTCCTATTATTTAACATGGTTTTTGAGCCAACCATGACAATGGGACTGCCAAAAACAACAGTTTACCCTTATATTTTACACTAGCATGACAGCTAATGCTAGCCAGAGCTGACACGGAAGTGCATGGGGTGTCACACAGAAACATCTAGTGCTAATATCTCATTCTACACAGTAAGTTCATAAATGAGTACAATTGTGTAATTATGTGGTTTCCAGTTACTGACACAGCATCTAACAAAGAGGAAACATGAGTCACATGGGAGAACTACATTTCCAGCTAGTTATGGCATGGTTCCAAGACCCGGATACACAGTTGGGTACTCAGATACTCAAATCAACTACCTGGATTTGTTGTGGAGTTTAACCCTCGTGTTCTCTTCGGGTCATTCTGACCCATCAGTCATTGTTACCCACCGTCGTATTGCGACACCTTTACCGCATACAAAAACAAAGTAAAGCATTTTCTTTTAACCGTCGGGCTGTCTCAGACCCTCCACATTGCGAAGGTTAAAAGAAAATTCTTTTTATTTGTTTTTGTATTGGGTAAAATTGGGTAAACACAACAATGGTTCGTTATGAACCTTTGGGTCATGTGACCCGAAGGCAGCACGAGGGTTAAAAGGTGAGTTCTAACCTTTAATTAGACTGTTTGGCAAGATAAACAATTGCCTTTTTCACTGTGGGAAGTATGTATTGTTAAAAATTGAACCAGGCCTACCACTGCCTTGCAGCCTACGTGCAAGCTCATTGGTCCACAGAACATTGTGCAGTTTGGTGTGGTTGTACACGCTGTCCATAAAGTAGGTGAGGTTGTCGCCGTGAAAGTGGGAGAAGTCCACCTTGCCTCTCCAGTGGTTCACTGATGCCACGTTGACAATGCGCGCTGGGGCCGAGCGCTTCATAATGTCTGTGTGAGAGAGGGAGAATATGATGTACTGTAGATGTCTTGTAGCAGTAAAACCTCATAAAATTTTTATTATGTAAGTGGACACTTTATTTAACCCTTGTGCTGCCTTCGGGTCAAATGACCCAAAGGTTCATAACGAATCATCGTTGTGTTTACCCAATACAAAAACAAATAAAAATAATTTTTCTTTTAACCTTCGCAATGTGGGGGGTCTGAGACAGCCCACCGGTTAAAAGAAAATGCTTCACTTTGTTTTTGTATGCGGTAAAATTGTCGCAATACAACGGTGGGTCACAATGACTGATGGGTCAGAATGACCCGAAGATAACACAAGGGTTAAGACATAAATAAACGAAAGTACCTATTTTATAGCCTAGTTAAACGTCTGAAACAAAATAGAAAATGCGCACACACACAGAAAATACGTGATTTTTCAACCATAAAACTACTCACACAAATCCCCCTTTCCAACCTTACAGTTTGAAATGAGAATGAATGAAATACATCCCCTTTCTCACACATCTTACATAGGTTCCCAAATGCTCAAATAAAAACATGTATCAAATGTGTCACTTGAATCAACGATTAACTGGATCAATTCCCCTGACTTGTTTTCCTTTCACATTCAACATGGAAATTAACCAGGTGAAACCAGTTAGTGGCAGGTCGATCAATTTGTACCTAGAAACCGGTTAAGAAACACTGTAAAAGATAGTGGTAAGGCATTGTTTCCCATCACTGGCGTGCCTGTACTGATAGTATTTTTCTGAGCTTGGTTGTGAGCTTCAGGAATCAAATGACATCATGTTAGCATCCTGAAAAACGTTGGCTAGAGACACCCTACATACAACGGTTACGAAAGTATTAATTCTCCTTCACTTTTAGCACATTTTATCGTGTTGCAGATTTAATTGTTTGGAAAGCACACTTTATTGTAAATCTGACATATGCAACCAGTTAACAGATCAAATATTCACACACCCCAGTGATCACCCAGATGAAGGTTAGTTTTAGAGTTACCAACAGTTTAATGTTTACAGTTTTTCTCAATTGCTAAAACACTAAAACCCATTGGCTGAACAAAGTTCTCAGTTGCCTGAACTCATGTAGCTAATTGTGCCTGTCTGTTGTCAGTACCTTAAACCATTTCACATGGTAAAACACAATTAGCAGATCTCACTTAGAATTTTCAGCAAAACTCTAAACACATTCTCATTTTTTAAACACATTCTGCACTCTAATGCACATGGTCATCCATACTGGTAAACACAAATAGCAACAATCAAATACAAATAGAGAAAACATGTAATTGACTAAACACAACCACTCAAAATTGATATCACTTGTTTCAAATGATGTGAGGAGGATCAAATGATCAAAATGATATACACTATCAAGCAGTCAGTAAACAATACACCAAAAAATTGAAAACACATTGTTCAAAACATATAGTTATCAGGGAGAAGTACGTGATCAAATTTCATATTTATCCGTCATTGTCTTTTGATGAACAAAAACATGTTTTATCATAGTAGCTCAAAATTGATCAGAAATTACTACTCTGCTTTGCTCTTTGCAATGTGTTTGTTCTTTCTCCTCCTTGTACCTCTATACAGTACTGTACCCTGCATCTCACTACTCACAACTCACTCTTGTTCTTTGTTGATATGAACCTGCAACCAGTCAAGATCTATTGAGCAGTCAGTACTGTTACTGTAACAAATGGAAAGCACAATGTTCAGGGCCATACAATTTGTTCATTATACAGTATACAGCCTACAATGCACTGTACTACAGTATACAATACTACGTAAAAGGGACAAAAATCAAAGAAGTAAACATGTGATCAATGTGCTTCTTCTTGTCTTTGGGCTGGGTTAGGCCAGAGCACTTTGTCGACATCACAAGCAATATTTTCCCACCTTCAACAACCTGTTTGCTCTCTGAACTGGCTTATATTGGTTGTGTCACATCATTTGAAACAAGTGATATCAATTTTGAGTGGTTGTGTTTAGTCAATTACATGTTTTCTCTATTTGTATTTGATTGTTGCCATTTGTGTTTACCAGTATGGATGACCATGTGCATTAGAGTGCAGAATGTGTTTAAAAAATGAGAATGTGTTTAGAGTTTTGCTGAAAATTCTAAGTGAGATCTGCAAATTGTGTTTTACCATGTGAAATGGTTTAAGGTATTGACAACAGACAGGCACAATTAGCTACATGAGTTCAGGCTACTGAGAACTTTGTTCAGCCAATGGGTTTTAGTGTTTTAGCAATTGAGAACAACTGTATAAATGTTAGCACTTAAAAAAAAAACATCAACATCAATATGTTTAGATTTTGACTGTCTGGGAAGGTGTTATAGTGATTTGTTTGGGGGGGGGGAACGATTAGCTCGGGAACCGGGCACTGTGAAAAGTTATCATTTTGCAGGTGTCCATCTCAGGACCCAAGAGATGACAGCTTCACGTTCGGAAATATGTGCTTCATTTTGGTACACTCTGTACTACACCGTAACAAATGTTTGTGGGGTTAAGACTATTTAACGGAGAAGCAATACAATACATTTTGAACAACATAACATAAATCGTTGATAATGTAGGAAACAGCAGACCATTTTAGGCTACATAATCATGTGCATAAATGTACCAGAGCATCAGCAATTCGGTCAAAATAATAACAAAATATGATTTTATGATGTGCCTTGATAGTGTGGAGACTGAACAAGTACTTTTGAGAATTCAATTGTGATATGAGAAATGTAGGTGTGACAGGTATGTAACAGACGTGGCCACGCTCTGTCACCAAGGTCTACGGACCGATGTCCGCCACTCGCTGGGCTCGAACACGCCACCTCTGACTTGCCAAGCGCGACCACTACCAGCTACGCCAACAAAAAGCTAGCTCTTCGTTGGCGCAGGTGGCCTGCTACATACTTGAGGAGTGAGTTTCACCGATTCACATCCGTTTCATAGACACTAAAGCCACTGAGGAAAAAACTGTTTTCCAGGGCTGCATCACAGGCGATGTGCCCTGTCTATGATTACAGACATCTGTGTGTGTGTGTACATCACCGACTGCATGACTGGCACTGTGCACTAGTTTTTATGATGTCACCATGTAGACCTGTCACACAGTATTTTTTAAATACTAAATACAAAACATTAAAGAATTCTGATACAAAATATTCAGATATTTCCATCACTGTATACTAATTTGTACTTGAAAAATATATATTTTAAATACATGTATCATAAATAAACAAAATAACTGGAGTATAATGGCAAAGCTATGTACAGAGGAGGACCTTGGGGTCTCACCTAGAAGAAGATTGGTGAGGAGGAAGGGGCCCACATGGTTGGTGGCAAAAGACGCTTCAAGGCCATCTTTCGTGATTGCTTTGGGCAAGCCTGCATGTTTAGACACAATGACAAGAGCAAGACATGATAATAAAACAGTTTTGTTCACTGTGAACCGCAAAATAAGTTCACGTTTTCTAAACCCTAAACGGCTCTCCAATCTGTGTAGAAATTTGCGAAAATAATAAAAAAACATGTTGAGTGCCCTCCTTCTGTTTACTTATCGGTAAATGCTGTTCTCCCACCCTGACTGGGGACCTGTGATGGTGCAAATAAGAGAAATTGTGGGAGACTTAAGGTACTAAAGGGTCTGATCCCCCCCCCCACACATAAACATGTTTCTGTAATCATGAAAACGTCAAGCTCATTTTAGGTGATGCTTTCTGGTTGATAAAAGGCTTACTTAAGTCAAAAATGAACAGTGTTATCTTTAGATCTCATGAGTATATACCAGGCAATGAGATAGTAATACATAAAATAAATAAGATCAGCAGCAGATGATCTAGACATTCATGGTGGGAAACTTGAGATCTTGTATCAGTATAGGCTTAGTATTAGCTCATTGTTATTATTTCCACTTAACAGCCTTGTCAGAACCTGAGATAAGTAGCTGTAATCTCTGATAGAATCTGGTCGACTCTGAGTCAGAAAGACCTTGCAGAGAACAAGTTGTTTATGTACTTTATGGGAAACCAACAGACAAACAGTCACACACTATTAGCACAGTTCCAGATTGTTTGAAGGGTGAACATGTGTTCTAGCCTAGTGTGCATGTGTGTGTGCTGAGATGGCCCTGGGACATACTCTGGCTTCTTCTGTGCATCCAAGCACACTCCCTACAAAGGGCACACTTTAAAACCACGGGATCAGAACCAGCCTGGGCTAGAGCGTTTCCTCCATCTTCCTTTTAATGCTCCTTTTTTTTTAATCAGTCAAAAAGAGTCATCTGTCTGTGTTCTCTAGTTGGCCTCCCTGACGCTCACCTGAGACCCCTGCATTGTTGACCAGAATGTGGAGGTCTTTCTCCTCCTGGAGGACTCCCTCCGCAAACATCCTCACTGAGTCCAGACATGACGTGTCCACCAGGCGCAAGTGAACATTGCCGTTTCCGCTGAGCTTCCGGATGTCATCCCGTGCGACTGTTCCACGTGCCTCGTTCCGGCATGCCAAGATGACCCTTGCCCCACGCCGTGCAAAGTCCAAGGCGATGAACTTCCCTATACCTGATAAGGGTAGGAGGGAGCCAAAGAGGGGGTGTATGTGCATGCATGTTTGTAAGTGTGTGAGCAAATTATATAGAGAGAGGGATAGCAAGAGAAAGAGTGAGAGTGTATTTAGAATGTATAACAGTGTAACAAGGTAATAGTGAGAGAGACGTAATGAGGTATATAAGGCAGAGTGGGAGAAACAGAGAGGTCGGATTTTGTAATAAAGGAGATCAATAGAACAAGAACTTTAAGTAGTGGCTCTCACATGTGAGTCTGTGTGAGCATTTAGACATCGTGAGTAAAGGTTGCAAAGAGTCAAAGTCCATTTTCATGCCAGAGAGGTTTTGCCACTAAAGCCACACAGAAGCTTTGAATAAACATATAAAACAAGAATGGAATACAAATATACGAGAAGTGTTGAAAATTCAGCTACAGTAACTTTATGTGAAAAAAAGTCCGAGCACTAAGCACTTCCCGTTAGCCTGGTTCTTAGAACATGCACCCACAGCTGGAGCAGATCAAATGTAATGACATCACATGAAACAAACCCCCTTTTCCATTAGCAATAAGGAGAGAATAACTGAAGGATTGTTTATGTTCGCTGAAAAGGGAACCAAAATATGCGGCAAACATTAATTTCTCCATCTCCCTATTTGTTGCCCTGTACTTCAATCATTATGCTTAAACTTTGTACTTTACTTGACTATGAGGATGGGAAATTCTTTCAACACTGTTCTGTGGTTACAGGGCATATAATTTAGTGGCATATTTGTTTGTGTAGATGTAGACCTGTAATACTTTTTTATTGCAGTTTTTTCAACCAGTATGCGAAGACTAATATTCTTCATATTGCTGTTGATTGATTACATTTCATTTTGTAATCATTAGCCAAAATTTACTAAGGATACGACAACAAGTGTGATTACATTTTGACCACTATATTCATTATGAACATAATATGTGGGATCGTAGTCCTATACCTGTGTTAGCGCCAGTGACAATAGCCGTCTTCCCTTTCAGTTGCACTGGACAAGCACGCGGGTCCCACGATCCTCTCCTCTGTGACCGCACTATAAGCCCCAAAATCACCGTCGATACAGCCCATAATGGGTTCGAAAAAATATCGTTCCAAATCGGAGACATAGAAAAATCCACAAAACCCTAATATTTTGGCCCTAGGATGCTTAACTAAATCAAAATCCTTTTAGAACTGTCTAAATTGACCGAAATGTATGACGCTCTATTCCGAGTCTCTCACCAAATACTGCTGCGTAAATCGCAAGCGTAATTTATTTCCGACATGGGAAGTGGAAAAAATTCGTAAAATTCAAAGTCTATTTTCTACGTTTGTTACATTTACATAAAAACACTACAATAAAGTTTGAGGTTATCACCGTTACACTTAATGTGGAAATTATTTCTCTGTGCCATGAATCATTTGGGAGTGCATTGCGGTCAATTGTTCATGATGTGAAACATGACTCCCTAATAGCTGAGGCACAGACACATTTCTATTTCGTCAAACAATACACATTTAAAAAAGTTAAAGCACTTGTTCCGGGAGTACAACGGTACTTAGGAAAGATTAGTTGGATCAGATGTTAGTTTATTTCCTCCAGGAACACAATATGACACTTATTGAGGGACTTGTTGCACTTGTTGGTTAGTTGTAACTGATTGAACTACTTGTGCTCACTGTGAAATATATTATTGTTGCTTGCTTTCCTCCACTCTCTTTCGAGAGCACTTTCGATGTTCATGTCGTTTAATTGTAATGTATTTAACTAGCCTACCTGCTCTACTGGTTATTCCCATTGGCACTTATTTGCTTTTCACAATGCACGCTTCATGTTTGGCTACCCGTAATGTTTTTGGGGTTATTTACATTTACATTTACATGTAGTCATTTAGCAGACGCTCTTATCCAGAGCGACTTACAATAAGTACAGGGACATTTCCCCGAGGCAAGTAGGGTGAAGTGCCCAAGGACACAACATCAGTTGGCATGACCGGGAATCGAACTGGCAAACTTCGGATTACTAGCCCGATTCCCTCACCGCTCAGCCACCTGACTCCCTAAACATATATCTCGTATCTCGGTTATCTCGTTGTTTATGATCATTGACCTATAGGCTATAGGTATATGCATATATGCACTTTTTGTAAAGCTCTCTTTTGGAAGTCGCTTTGGATAAAAGAATTGCTAAATGAATACATGTACTTCTATTTGATTGATCAAATGGACTAAACCTAAACTTTTGCACTCTTATTTTGAGTGGTTGCCCCTTGGGCGACGTTTAAGGACATTCAGGTGTTCCACAAAACGTTATTTTGTGCCTGAAGCAATTAAATGTAACAAATACAATATATTCTTTACCCCACCATCTTATGTATTTTGAGTTTGTGTTAAGTGTTGTCTATATATGTGAAGCACCATGACAGTCTGAACTCATTGCCCCATGGGGATAAATAAAGCTCTAAACTTAAACGTAATTTCTCTCAGAAATTTTTGTCAATCCACTGAGTCAGTCTCATTTCTCTTCACTTTGTATTTACACTCTTTAGGCTATTCTAGTGTAGTCCAAGTGGGATTGGCAACAATGGTTAATAGACTGATTAGCTGCCATACTAACAAAATAACAAACGTGGAAAGAATGTAACTCAATGAACATTTCCCCATTGATCAAGAGGTCTTTTTAAGACTGCAACAGAACATTCAGGGTTTTAGATTTACATTTAAATTTGAATGAATAACGTGTTCTAAAGTGAATTTACAAGACAAAAGTGAGGGAAACGATATGCTCTCATGTGCATTCATTTGTACATAATACAATTGACTACAGATAATACAATTGACAACATTTTGCTCTAATAGTTTGTCCTTTTTCCCTTGGAAATGTTTCCTCCTGTCTAGTAAACTGCCCTCTAGTGAACACTACATGGTTGTGCTTGGGTTTTGTAGCCCTGTGCAGCACTCATTAAGTGTTTTTGTTGATGCATAATCCACTATCTGAACAATTATTTTAACATATATTACACCTTTAGCACACACTTCTTGGCTTGATGAACACATACTCTCACATATCAGATGTTTGATGGTAAGGGTTCTGAATTGTGTGGAAACTGGGCATCACGCTCTCTGTCCCTCCCACTTTCTTTTGACGAATCATGTTGTTGGGGATTGGCAATGTCATGTAAAACCTTCACCATTTCAAGAAAGGGGTGGGTTTAATCTGACCTCCCCTCCCCCACTTCCCGTACACAGAATCAATGGACGCCAGCAGAAAAACAGATTTTAGGAGTAGGGTTACACCAAAAGTTTACAATGCAAAACTGTGTCAAGCAACTTCAGATCCATATTTTTAACTTCTAGTAAACACCTTTGATTTACAATGAGAGATATGCCACCTAGTTCAAAAGTATGTCTTAAAGAAACTATATCAGAGAGAGAGAGAGAGAGGCAGCAAACTTCAGCACGGTTTATGTAAGGCTTTTAAAAACTCTGCAGGGGTGAAAACCAGACCTCCACCCCTCGCCCCTCGGCTTGAGGCGGTGGATGTTGGTGGTGTTGCATTTCCGATTAGGTAGGCCTACTCGATCGTCCGGTCAATTTTATTCTGTTAACTCCAGTCAACATACCCAAAACTATCTCCCCCAATAATTGGGTGTGCTCAATCATTGTTCTCTGTCATATATATTTAGGATTCCTCCATCAGGAGGAACCCTATTGTAATTGTTGGTATTATTAGGATTCCTCCGTCAGGAGGAACCCTATTGTAATTGTTGGTATTATTATTAGGTTCCTCCGGTAGGAGGGAACCTAGTGTTATTGTTGGTATTCTTATTAGGTTCCTCCGGTAGGAGGGAACCTAGTGTTATTGTTGGTATTCTTATTAGGTTCCTCCGGTAGGAGGGAACCTAGTGTTATTGTTGGTATTCTTATTAGGTTCCTCCGGTAGGAGGGAACCTAGTGTTATTGTTGGTATTCTTATTAGGTTCCTCCGGTAGGAGGGAACCTATTATTATTGTTGGTATTCTTATTATTATTTTTCTTCTCCTTGCGCCCCAATATCTCAAAAAGTCCCTTGTCATCAATTTTCTAATTTGGCACATTGATACTACATCCAAGTGGGTACCCCCACACCAAATATGGGCCACATCGGACCATAGGGGGCGCCACAGGCCACGCCCAAAAGTCAGATTTTCAAAGTGATGGTATTTCCACCACATTGCTCCAATTCTTCTGAAACGTGGTGTGCATGCCTCATTTTTCATGAGGAACAAAAAAGCCTCAAGGACCCATAAGGTCCGCCATGATGGATTTTCCTGTACTGTGATAATTTGGGAAAACCTTCAGAATTCCTCTTCTCTTGAACCAAAGGTGAAATTGACTTGACATTTGGTACAGATATGTATCATTGACGTATTTAAAAACGTTACTTAAGGCAATTGAATCAAGTACAAAATGGCTGAAATGGGTGTATTTATGTAAATGTCCACATTGCCTCAATATGTTTGTGTCACTAAATCAAATGTATTTTTGAAGGATGGTTCAAACCTAATAAGCTTTAAGGTGACATGCCTCTGAAGTACCATGCAAAGTTTCACATTGATATGTCAAAATATGACTGAATTACAGCTGTTTGAACTTGGACCAAATCTGACAATGCTCGCCATTGGAGAAACAGCTTTTTTTAATTATCCAGTTATTGAACTTTGTGTATTCCATGCCTGGGAATGGCTCAATTGGCTGAGATGTTGTGCTGGTAATCAAGGTTCAATACCAGTCAGAGGCATAGTTTTTAATTTTTTATTCTGACCAAACGGTTTCTAGTCTCCCGATAAATCCTCCGGTTGTAAAACATAGCAATGCGTGTTTATTTGAGCCCATCACAACACTCCGATCATCTGTTTAGCGAGACTGTGTAAACCACTGCAAAACAAGCCAGGTTCACCACAGTAGCTAGCTACTTGTAGTCTACGCATGGTAGAGATAACTCTAATGGTTATCTCTAATGAAGTAAATTAATTGTTCAGGTGGATCCCTTGCCTGTTGCACAAATTCATTTCAGTAACCTGAGCCAGGACACATCCCCACTGATGCTAGGCATGATTTGAAATTTGACAAGTTATGGCACTCCTAACAACCTTTTTAAAAAAACTATGAGTAAGTTATTCTTTACAGCAGCAACCCAGTCATTCCGTTGTCCCGTTTTTATAGGAAATGTACAAGCAGTTTCAACTTTGGACGAATCTTACAATGCTTACCACAGGAGAAACAGCTTATTTTTTTATACAGTAACTGAACATGACAATATTCAGCACTGAGAATATCTCAATGGGCTGGGATGGTGACCTGTAAAGTATAAGGTCGTAGGTTGGAATCCAGCCATAGTCTTTTGGCCTGTCATAATTTTGATTATCTGTTCAGTTCAACAGGATGACATCATTCTGAAGTACCACAAACAATTTCACCTTGGTATGTGAAAATATGATTGAATTAGAGCAGTTTCAACGTTGGCTGAATCTAACAACGCTTACCACAGGAGAAACAGCTTACTTTTTTATACAGTAACTGAACATGATAATATTCAACACTGAGAATAGCTCAATGGGCTGGGATGGTGACCTTTAAAGTATAAGGTTGTAGGTTGTAATCCAGCCATAGTCTTTTGGCCTGTCATAATTTTGATTATCTGTTTAGTTCAACAGGATGACATCATTCTGAAATACGATGCACAATTTCATGCAATTTCACCTTGAAATGTCAACCGTTTCTTAACCTTTGTCCAAAAGCTGACCAAAGCTAATACTCTGCCCTTTCTATTCTTACAATCTCAACAGTTGGTGTGTAGCAGAGAGGATAGAGAGACTGACTTGTAACCTTATGCTCATGAGTTCAAATCCCCATTCAGCCTGGTTGTTGGCCAAACATGAAGTAGTTTTGCTCCCTTGTTGTCCAACTCTCGATCTTCTGCAGTGTACATGTTTATAATATTTTGCCATTTCGCGGAGGAACCCGCATCGCTGCTTGCAGCTATATTTATTATTATTATTGTCATTTGTCTCATGAACACATTGGTAAAACGTTTTGAAATTTGGCATATTGATACAACATGCCACAAATACCGCCCAAACACAGACTGGCCCACATCAGACCATAGGGGGCGCAACAGGCCACGCCCAAATGTCCACTTTTCAAAGTGATGGCATTTCCACCCCATTGCTCCAATTCTTCTGAAACTTGGTGTGCATGCCTCATTTTTCATGAGGAACAAAAAAGCCTCAATGACCCATAAGGTCCACCATGATGGATTTTCCTGTACAGTGATCATTTTGGAAAACCTTCAAAATTTCTCTTCTCTTGAACCAAAGATCTAATTGACTTGGAATTTTGTACAGATATGTATCATTGATGTATTTAAAAACGTTACTTAAGACAGTTGAATCAAATACAAAATGGCTGAAAGGGGTGTATTTATGTAAATGTCCACATTGCCTCAATATGTTTGTGTCACTAAATCAAATGTCATTTTGAATGATGGTTTTTCAAACCTAATAGCCCCCTGAAGTACCCTGCACAGTTTCACCTTGATATGTGAAAATATGACTGAATTACAGCTGTTTGAGCTTGGACCAAATCTGACAATGCTTTCCTTATTTTATTATCCAGTTTTACCTGTATATAACATTTCACTGGGTCTTGTAGCTGTTTGATTGACTGAAATGATTATAAAAATGTTATGTTCTACTAGCCATTTGCCTACTTTTGCAAAACACAGTATTTCCAAGCCCTGATAGTGTAACTGAGAAGACGCAGTAATTCCTCTTTCAAGTAATAAGCCCCCATTCAAGTGTTGAACATTAAATTAGCTGCACGGTCTGTAGAGATATTGGGACAAAGCTGCAATACAGTACATAACAGAAAGTGTTTCATTCTGCAGAAACTGTGTAAATGTTTAATGTAACAAATACATTTTTTTATAACACCTCAATTGTAGCCAACTCACCACCAGGTGGTGATCAGTTGACAGCTTCGCCCCTCTCCTCACCCGAGTGTCCAAGACATTCGGCCTCAGATCCGACGACACGACTACAAAGTCTATCATCGAACTGAGACCTCGGGTGTCCTGGTGCCAAGTGCACATATGGACACCCTTATGCTTGAACATGGTGTTTGTTATGGACAAGCCGTGTCTAGCACAGAAGTCCAACAACAAAACACCACTCGGGTTCAGATCGGGGGGGGGCGTTCCTCCCAATCACGCCCCTCCAGGTCTCACTGTCATTGCCCACATGAGCATTGAAGTCCCCCAGGAGGACGACGGCATCGCTTTCCAGCACCCCCCCCCCCCCCAGAGACTCCAAAAAGGGTGGGTACTCTGCGCTGCCAGTGAGGACCCGTCCCCCCACCCGAAGGCGGAGGGAGGCTACCCTCTCGTCCACCGGGGTGAACCCCAATGTACAGGCGCCGAACAGAGGGGAAACAAGTATTCTCACCCCAGCTCGACGCCTCTCACCGAGGGCAACTCCAGAGTGGAAGAGAGTCCAGCCCCTCTCAAGGAGACTGGTTCCGGAGCCGATGCTGTGCGATGAGGCGAGGCCGACTATATCTAGCCGGAACCTCTCTACCTTGCGCACCAGCTCAGGCTCCTTTCCAGCCAGCGAGGTGACGTTCCATGTCCCTAGAGCTAGCCACTGCACCCGACCCCCATGACCCCTCCTGCAGATGGTGAGCCCACTGGAAGGGGGTCCCACGTTGTCTCTTCGGGCTGTGCCCGGCCGGGCCCCATGGGAAAAGGGCCGGCCACCAGGCGCTCGCCATCGAGCCCCACCCCCGGACCTGGCTCCAGGGGGGGGGGCTCCGGTGACCCGCTTCCGGGCAGGGGCAACTGGGAACCATTGTTCTTTTTCTTCATGGTAGGTTTTTGAGCCACGCTTTGTCTGGTCCTTCACCTGGAACCTGTTTCCTTTGGGTGACCCTACCAGGGGCATAAAGCCCCCGGCAACCTAGCTTCCAGGATCATTAGGACACGCAAACCCCTCCACCGCGGTAAGGTGGTGACTCCGGGAGGGGTGAGTTGGCTACGATGGTGGGGGAAGATGCCGGTCAGGCCTGGCAGGCCCAAACGTAATGTGAGGGTCTGCTGGGAACGGCTGGCAGAATCCCATGTCAGAAGGAGCTTCAACTCCCACCTCCGGGAGAGCTTCGATCATGTCTCAGGGGGGGCCGGGGACATGGAGTCCGAATGGGCCATGTTCCGGGCCTCCATTGTTGAGGCGGCTGACCGGAGCAGCGGCCGCAAGGCGGTCGGTGCATGTCGCGGTGGCAACCCTCGGACCCGGTGGTGGACGCCGGAGGTGAGGGATGCCGTCAAGCTGAAGAAGGAGGCCTATCGGACTTTATTGGCTGGTAGGACTCCAGAGGCAGCTGATGTGTACCGGCAGGCCAAGCAGAAGGCGGCTTTGGCAGTCGCGGAGGCAAAAACCCGGGCGTGGGAGGAGAGGCGAGGCCATGGAGAATGACTTCCGAACGGCTTCGAAAAGGTTCTGGACCACCATCCGGTGACGCCAGAGGGCGAAGCAGTGCACTGTCAACGCTGTATATGGTGGGGATGGTGCGCTGCTGACCTCGATGGGGGACGTCCTGGATCGGTGGAAGGAATACTTTGAAGACCTCCTTAATTCCACCAACACGCTTTCCGACGTGGAGGCAGAGTCTGGGGACATTGGGGGGGGCCTTTCTATCTCTGGGGCTGAGGTCGCCGAGGTGGTTGAAAAGCTCTGCGGTGGCAGGGCCCCTGGGGTGGATGAGGTCTGCCCGGAGTTCCTTAAGGCTCTGGATGTTGTAGGGCTGTCTTGGTTGACACAACTTTGCAACATCGCGTGGACATCGGGGACAGTGTCTCTGGACTGGCAGACCGGTGGGTGGTTCCCCTCTTTAAAAAGGGGGACCGGAGGGTGTGCTCCAACTTTAGGGGGATCACACTCTTCAGCCTCCCTGGGAAAGTCTATTCAGTCCTGGAGAGGAGGGTCCGTCGGATTGTCGAACCTTGGATTCAGGAGGAGCAATGTGTTTTTCGTCCTGGACGTGAAACTGTGGACCAGCTCTACACCCTCAGCAGGGTCCACGAGGGTGCATGGGAGTTCTCCCAACCAGTCTACACATGTTTTGTGGATTTGGAAAAGGCGTTCGACCGTGTCCCTCGGGGGCTCATGTGGGGGGTGCTCCGGGAGTACGGGTACCGGATTCCCTGATCGGGGCTGTTCGGTCCCTGTACGACCGGTGCCAGAGTTTGGTCCGCATTGCCGGTAGTAAGTCGAACTTGTTCCCGGTGAGGGTTGGACTCCACCAGGGCTGCCCTTTGTCACCGATTCTGTTCATAACTTATATGGACAGAATTTCGAGGCGCAGCCAGGGCGTTGAGGGGGTCCGGTTTGGTGACCTCAGGATCGGGTCGCTGCTTTTTGCAGATGATGTGGTCCTGTTGGCTTCATCGGGCCGTGACCTTCAGCTCTCACTGGAGCGGTTCGCAACCGAATGCGAAGCGGCTAGGATGGGAATCAGCACCTCCAAATCTGAGGCCATGGTTATCGACCGGAAAAGGGTGGAGTGCAATCTCCGGGTCTGGGAGGAGATCTTGTCCCAAGCGGAGGAGTTCAAGTATCTCGGGGTCTTGTTCACGAGTGAGGGAAGGATGTAGCGCGAGATTGACAGACGGATCGGTGCGGCGTCCGCAGTGATGCGGGCTCTGCATCGGTCCATCGTGGTGAAGAAGGAGCTGAGTCGAAAGGCGAAGCTCTCTATTTACCAGTCGATGTACGTTCCTACCCTCACCTATGGTCACGAACTGTGGGTAGTGACCGAAAGAACAAGATCGCGAATACAAGCGGCCGAAATGAGTTCTCCACATGGTGTCCGGGCTCTCCCTTAGAGATAGGGTGAGAAGCTCGGTCATCCGGGAGGGGCTCAGAGTAGAACTGCTGCTCCTCCGTGTCGAGAGGGGCCAGTTGAGGTGGCTCGGGCATCTGATAAGGATGCCTCCTGGACGCCTCCCTGGTGAGGTGTTCTGGGCACGTCCCACTGGGAAGAGGCCCCGGGGAAGACCCAGGACACGCTGGAGGGACTATGTCTCTCGGCTGGCCTGGGAATGCCTCGGGGTCCCCCAGGAAGAGCTGGTGGAAGTGGTCGGGGAGAGGGAAGTCTGGGCCTCCCTGCTTAGGTTGCTGCCCCCATGAACCGACCCCCGGAAAAGCGGCAGATGATGGATGGATGGATGATTTCATTTAATAATTTAATTTGAATAGTTTTCACACCTATCATAGTCAAAGTCATAGTTAAAACATTTATTTTTTAAAGAGCCGTTTGGGAGCCAAAAGAGCCAGCTCTTTTCAGTGAGCTGTGTCAAACGAGCCGACTCACGAAAAAGAGCCGGAATGCCCATCACTAGTTCTAATGACGACACAGCTATTTCATGATTGGCCAGACTCACACACGACAACTTTGACGCGTGTTTTGTAATTATTCTGACACCTTCAGTTTCGCCAATGCTCAAATCCGGACCAAACAGTTTAATTGAATTAAAAATGTGTTGAAGAAAGGGTTTTAGTCCGCCTCTTCACTAACGGAAAGACTAAAGACATATGCTTCTCTGTTTTCCAAAAACTGACACATGGGAACGCCCTCCTCTACGGGGAAAGCCCTCTCCGAACTCTCCGAGAGCCCTCGGAGAGCCCCGGAGAGCTCGACGTGCACCTCCTGAATTTTCTAACTCTCCGTCGTAATTTCGGATAGTTACGGATACCCCTTGGCTGTGATTGGTCAGTATTAAGAACCGCTTGCGTCAGGGGCGGGGTTGCTGTGATAAACAGGATGAACAGAATCCTTTGACCGCCATTGCTGTATGTTTTTACAATTCATATTTCAGCTAAACAGTACATGTAAATCAGCATCTGAATTCAAATGTGACGAGAAATGGGCAGTGTAGTTGCTGAAAATGTGCGGATTTTATTGATGAAACGGCTAATTTGTAAATTTGCTTTGATAACCTAGGTAAATAAACACTCGACGACGACTTACAAAAAACCGTTGCGCCACCTACTCTTCTGGCGGTGAATTGTTTTCAGCACCCACAGCCTACGGAGAAACCATAAACGCAGTCTATCCGTCCGTATCCGTCCGTATCCGTAAGCCCGCCCATCCGTAAACGGAGTCGGAGAAGCATATTGCGGCCTTAAGTTTAATTATAAATAAAGTAAAGTAAGCAAACAGCGCTTGATTGGCCATGACTGACGTCAATGCAGCAAACCACGAGAAGCTGGAATGTCCGACTTCACAGAGCCGTTTTTTAACAACTCCCCGACTGCAAGCGGCTACTCTCGCCAGTCGTTTCATGCAGCCGCAGTCCAGAACGCACCTGTAGTTTTCACGTGACGTCACGAGATTGTGGATTTGTGCCATTAACCCTTATGTTTACCATCTCTGGGGAGGGCAAACAATGCCAGCCATCCAAATATACACGTATTTGCAGCTAACACTTCCTCAAGCTCAAGTAAAGTTAAACACAAGAATATACAGGTATATTAATTATGGTACTTTTTCTATAAAACACATCTTTATGCAATTGGACGGTTTGACATAGTTTGTTGTGTATCAAGGTGACCAACTGCAGTGGTCATAGTGAGTTAAAGTTAGCTAGTTAGCTAAATAGTTGGGTTGTTGTGTTAGACACAACTAAACTCAAAACGCATTTGGAATTAAATGATTTGGAAATCCCTTTACACCGATATTCAACTGAATGTAAAACAAAGACAATGTGTGAGGCTTGTGTTAAGACTGGTTTTTCATACTAATATAGTATATGTATATACTATATATACATATACATATACTATATGGATCGCAAATGGCAAACACTTGCAGTTTGTGCCCATATCTTTTCTTTAGCTAAGAGGTGATCCAAAGAAACATGGGAAGGTAAATTTTCCGGCTTTTGCTGCGTCTCAACGGTGTGAGCCGCTATCGCCAGCAGCTTTCTGTCCTCCAGGTCACCGCGGATGTCACGTGACTGAAAACTATGAATATACTGAAATGACTTCCGGATATACTGAAATGACTTCCGGAAATAGTGAAAATGTTCTCGCACACTTACATTCTCAAAGCTTCCTACTCATCCTTATAAAACTTTTGAGTGTTTCATATATGAGTGTGTGAATGGCTTTTCACATATGTTGATGTGAGTTTTCAGTAGTATGAATGCGTGCGAGAACCTTTCACATGTGAAAGTGAATGCGTTTCATGTGTCGCTGTCAGCATTTCACCGATGTGGATATGTATGTATAACTTTTAACATTTGAATAATGAATGCGTTTCTTATGTGTCGATGCGAGCATTTCAGATATGTGGATGTGAGTTTTCAGTAGTATGAATGTGTGTGAACGTTTCATATGTGGATGTGTATGTGTTTGTGTAAGGACAGTCTGAATTATTTCCTAAATGGCCCCTCATACCATGGAGCTATACCCCACTTTTCTCAGGATATCATTTTTTGTCAAGTAATTTGAATGTTGCATTCGAAAGAGGAGGCAAAGAAAATACACACTGCTGGGTGTTCGATTTTTTTTAAGTCGCTTTTTTGTTCTTAAAAGCCTTTTAAAATGTCAATGACGTCATACAATCAGCATTCATTAGCAGAATGCTAGCGTGTTATGGGCAACAACTACTCACCCTGTAAGAAATCGAAAGGACATAAGTACTCGTTCATTCAACTTTAGTCCTATAATCCATGTTGAACTTGCAAAAGATACAATCAAATCTGAGATTTCTCAACGACAATCAGGCAAAAGAGACAAATTTAGCCGTCTAGCTCCATAGACTCCCATTCATTTTGCACTCGCCCGCGATCACCCCCAGTGGAACTTTTGTGGAACTGCAACCAAATTCGGTACAATGGGGAGTGAACAGGCTCTCTGTAGACGGGCTCTGGTTTCGCGCTCTAGCTTGCCTCACTGCGCCACTGAGCACTTTCCATAGAAATGAATGGGGATGCCATCTTTAAAGAGCAGGCTCGCTGTGTCTACTTTATAAGTCTATGGTGAAAACCTACAAACGCTTCTAGACGTGAAGGAGATTTGGAAAAGGAGGATAGAAATAAGGAATGAAAGACTTGCAGAGGGCACCAGAAGACGAAGGATCTGAAAAGCATGGGAGTCACAGAGCACCATGCAGGTTATGGGTGAATAATATATTGGTTCGAGTGGGACTTGCAGAGACTCTCAGCACTTATGTAATGATGGTAAGACAATTCACCCCCCAGAAAGCATCTTAACACCAATTATTCTACAATAATTCAGAAGCAAGCATTTATTCACATTTAATCTGCATTAATGTGTATAATATTTAAAAGTACACTGTTACATATTAAGTAACATCAATTTGTAATTTGGTATTTAGTAGCCTACATGTCAATGTGTGTGTCTCACAGGCATACGCCCATCAGAATCAGAATCAGAAGAATCATAGAAGACATTCTATCAACACATATTATTACTATATTGAGATATTAATCTCAATATAGTAATTTGGGGAATAATGGAACTTCAAATTATTTGTATTTTTTTCTTGCAACCGGACGATGCCTCTGTTCATACATTGACTATGACAACACAAATCGGTCTCTATGCTGTCCCTGTCCCTATTGCAGGCTCGTTCTATGAAACAATGTGGCAATGGTTATTAATGTCACAGTATTAACATTTTCATAAGCATACAGTACGTAGTCACATGGAAGGGTCACAAAGAATATTAGTGGACTCCTAACGACAAAGTGGGCACTAGCAACCTTAGTTGATCTGTCAGATTATCTGTGAGTGTCAGATCCATGTCGCATGCTGACAGGGCTGCCAACATTTAAAAAAAACCTTGGAGTGAGATTTGGTGCAAAATGTTGCTGCGCACCCCCCCCCCCCCCCCCAAGACGAGCTTTCACGGGTATTCGCGCGTCTATGTTGCTTAACTCGGTGTGCCTCGTCCATTACTGTTTACAACATTAGCAGGACTACTTGGTTGGCGTTGCCTTCTCAGCGTGAGAAATACAAGGTGTGGCGTGAGAGCGTGTGAAATGGTTGAAATGCGTGAGATGCGTTGGCAGCCCTGTGTTGACCACCTGTTGATAGTTCTATTTCAAGTTTGAAATAAATCCAAGACACTCACAAATCTACAAGACAATGCCCTGTTACTAATTATTTTTGCTTTGAAAACAGCTAAGATTAGTATTGTTCTGAGTTTTCACTTTCTTTTGTGGCTTATTTAGCACCAGTGTAAAATTGTGGCACATAGTTTGAGAATGGGAATTAGGTCATTTAATGCCCTATTAACCTACATAATCAAAAATAAAATCTCCTCTTTCTCATTCTACATTACATCTGACTGTCAGTCAGAGTTTAATTTACATTTCATCTCAACTAAACTGTCATGAATTAAAACTGAAGCTTCAGTTGTTTTAAGTAGGTTTAAAACAGCCTCTGTTGAAAGTCACAGTGGATAACACCTGGATGACACTGACACATGAAAAAACTGTAAAGCAACTGAAGCTTCAGTTTTAATTCATGACAGTTTAGTTGAGATGAAATGTAAATTAAACTCTGACTGACAGTCACAGTCTGGCTTTAACTGAAGGACAGTACATTGCTCAAGCTAGAATGTTTGTATTTTAATTGTAGGCTGCTCATGAAGTCAGTTTAATAACTTTGTGAACCTCATTCTAGGTATTTGGCTTGGGCTCTGTGGCGCAGGTAGTGACAGGACAAGGAGCGTTCGGGGAATACCTCAGTATCAACTTGGGGTTTGGCCTGGGTGTGGCTATGGGAGTGCACATTGGCGGTAGGATCTCTGGTAGGAACTTCCACATACTTCGACATGGGCCAAGGTTACACAGAAACATGTGGGAGAATTACTTTAGCTGATAAAAGTGAAACTACTATAATTTCAATTAGAGGGTATTATTTGTTAACACTTTTGTGATAGTAAGTTATAAGAATTGAGGTCTTATAACATGTGACTTGAAACTAGTCCTTTATGTGTGTTTGACATGTTCTTCTATGTCTTTTAGGGGCCCATATGAATGCAGCTGTATCATTTACCATGTGTATATTTGGCCGACTCAGTTGGAAGATGCTGCCCCTGTACATCCTCACTCAGTTCATTGGTTCATTCTTAGCAGCTGGAACTGTTTATACTCTTTACTATGGTAAGAACAGCAAGAAGTAATTGCTTACAATGACCCTGAAAGTGAGTCAAGTGGTAGATTTTGCCTATGTCTCGCTACTACTTACACTTGATGTAACACTGTCTTAGAAACATTTCACACGTTCAACATGTTCTATTACTGTTGCTTTCTTTGTGCTTACTCCATCTAATTGTTAACTTTTCTCCCCAGATGCCATTTATCACTATTGTGGAGGGAATTTTACTGTCACTGGACCCAAAGCCACAGCTGGGATCTTTTCCACCTACCCAGCACATTATCTCTCATTACACACTGGATTCCTTGACCAAGTGAGTGAAAGGACGTTCTGCTGGAATTCTTTTTTAACAAGACTCTGAACCAATGACTTTGAAGTCAAAGCTTTCTCTGGGCAAAACACTAGTAAAATACTTCTGATTTCAAAATAACTAGTTTAAAAATAACTAGTGTAAGAACTGAGAATATAAGTTCTGCACATGAATCCCCCACACATTTCCAGAATATACAGAATTGTAACTTTTTTTAAATTCATATTTTGAAAAAGCAAGCATCTGAAAATAAACAAAAAAACACAAATACATATCTCATTGTAACAACAATTCAACAGACAAGAGTACAGAACCAAGAATGCTACCCTGGGGCACCTCATATGAATTGAACGGAAGTATTTTCTGTTTGTGGATGTGTGTTTACCAGGTGTTGGGCACTGCCATGTTGTTGCTGTGTCTGATGGCTCTATCAGACCAGAAGAACCAGCCGGCTTCTTCTGGTGGAGAACCTATAGCAGTGGGGCTACTGGTGCTCCTTGTAGGGATCTCCCTGGGCAGTAATAGTGGCTATGCCATCAACCCCACTAGGGACCTCGGGCCCAGAATCTTCACTGCGATTGCAGGTTGGGGGCAAGAAGTTTTTAGGTTTGTACCTGAGTTGGATGCAAATGTTGGGAGCATTATACAATGTGCAGGTGTTCCGTAGTTGAAACAATTATGGTGTTCAAAATATACAGTATACTTTTTTTTTGTGTCTAATTCCAGAAGTTTTTCACCAAGTTTTTCCGTAGTTGAAACAATTATGGTGTTCAAAATATACAGTATACTTTTTTTTTGTGTCTAATTCCAGAAGTTTTTCCAATATCCTTTTATATGCCTTCATTATTTGAATATTACTCTTTATCATGCTCCTTTGATGCAGAATAAAAAGAAAACTCTTTATTTTTCCTTTGTACAGGGCGGATAAGGGTTGGTGGTGGGTACCTGTTGTAGCCCCACTAGTGGGTGGAGTAATAGGTGCGGCCATCTACAAAGTGTTTGTGGAACTGCATCACCCTCCCAGCCATAACCAGAGGGAGCTAGTGGAACAGGAAGAGGCTGACCCTCTGAAGCAGAAGAGCATTTGCACCGAAGTGTGTGTGTGAGATTTAGTTTAGTGTGTGAAGAAACAGAAGAATACAAAAGAAACACTCCAAATCTAATGAAGGAACACAGACAACAGGAGAGAAGGAGATTTAATGTCATTGACATAAGTCCAGGCAATTCTCCTGTTTAAGCATTTTTTTTGTATTTGATCTAATGTTGCAGAAAGGCCTAAAACAATATGTAGTGAACCAACGTTTCCCTTAAAGTACAGAAAAGACTGTTACTCCAACTACAATATATGTATTACAGACAAAATGAATAAATCAAGAAGAACAGAGAATTTGGATTGTGTTGATGGGACTCGACCAATGATAATGCGATTCCCCAAGGCTACCTTAGAAATCTGTGGGAGCTCCTAGAAAAAACCATGTGCCAACGCTTGGCAAAGATCACAAGGCAAAAATCATTATAGAACAGGACAATGCATTAGTGTCTTACTGCTTAAAGTTAATTGGATTAACATAGTCATATAGACACATTCAATATGAAAGAGTCAGAAAGAGAGGCGATCCTCTGATCCTCAAGGTTTCCGATACAGCACAGTAGCAGCATTACCAAAGAAAACAAATAATCTGAACCCAATCACCAGCATTGCCACAGATAAACACATATGCACACACAAACACGTACAATGGGTTAATAAATGATAAATATGCAGGAAAAGAGAATGCAAGCCCATCCTTTAGAGGACAACAATGAAATATTTAACTGGAGTCTCTATTTTTCTTCTTTAAGGACTGGAAGCAGCAATGTCTTCTCTTATCACTGCTTTTGAAAAAAGCCACTCAGTGGCCACTTGCAAACATAAAAAGTCAGCATTAGCAATTCGTTCAGCCAAAGAAGGTACCATATTTTAATTGTTCATCGCTTAGTTCCACTGTGCCTCCCGGAACTCCCCTGCCCCTTGGTTGTAGTCCCAGTACCTCCTCCTACCCCTGCCTGAGTAGACTGCTTCTTTTTGGGGGCCGGGAGCTTGGTTTTGCCCTTGAAGGCCCTGATGGGGTCCAGCTTGTTGATGTGCGGTTCCCCAGCAGGGTCGGCTATATTGGGGTCACAGTGGAACGTGAGGGGCTGATAGAGAGCTGCCCACTGCTGTGAGTGAGAGAGACAGTGGTAGCATTGAACATTTGATTAGGATTTGGAAAGTGGATAGTTTACATTAAGCCCATCACTATGAGATCATTGTATTTGATGAGATAACTGTATATGATTATTTAGGATCTTGATATGACACAACTTTCTATGCACATAATGTCATTTTGTGTCCAATTATTTGCCATCATTTGACTCAATAACAATATTAAGAACCTACAGTGAGACGATATATAATGTTGCCTCATAGCAGACCTTTTTGGGTTATTGAAGTAAATGCAATTTTATTTTGAAATTAGGTAAGCTAGTTGTTTAACAAACCTTAAAGATTCCTACACAGATGTCCCTACAACATGTTTGCTTCAATGTATTATTTACAATCCCCAATACTTACTTTCTTCTTAATAAAGGGTGTGTCATGTTTTTATCTTAACGTATTTACTGTTCTGTGGTTAAAGGGAATACTACTTTTACATTGCGAATTATTTTGGGGGATTGCTTTTAGAACAAGTGGATATGGTCTGTAGTATTTGGTATTTCAATATATTTTTACATTGTCGCTTAATGTGCTTTGGCAACAAGTGGTGGCATCAAGTGGTGAATCAAATGCAGTGAGATACATGGCATACAAGAAATATTTTGTTAATTTGTACTCAACATAAGTAGGGTGCAGGTATAGAGATATCAAGGTAAGTTAACCCTTGTGTTATCTTCGGGTCATTCTGACCCATCAGTCATTGTGACCCACCGTCGTATTGCGACAACTTTACTGCATACAAAAACAAAGTGAAGCATTTTCTTTTAACCGTCGGGCTGTCTCAGACCCTCCACATTGCGAAGGTTAAAATAAAATTATTTTTATTTGTTTTTTGTTTGGTAAAATTGGGTAAACACAACGATGGTTCATTATGAACCTTTGGGTCATGTGACCCGAAGGCAGCACAAGGGTTAAAGGGTAGCTTCACTGAACGCAGATAGAGGGCCAAGGCAATTCCTAGGAAAGTAGCCAGATGGCTAAGGACCTCACTCTCATACCTTGGCCTGGGGGCTGAGTCCATAGGGAGTGAATGAGTACTGCCACTCGGGCAAGCCCAGGTGGGTGATCATAAGGCGGTAGTAGGCAGTAAAGGTGGGTGTCATGTAGTGCCAATACAAAGAGCGGTCCAGGAACCACACATCACATTGTTGGGCGACCACACCTGGAATCAATGTTAGGGTGGAGTCAAAAAACAGATATGAGTTTCTGTGATGCAGCCTACCGTTTCAAATTACTATGAAGTACTGTCAATTCAGGATTCCAAAAAACTATCATTCTAAATTACAATGATACAGTATATACATGTTGGAAAGGATGCATTTATATTATACTATTTATGATTATTCAATTAACTGAACTGCATTGTTAACGATATTGGGCTGTTGCATCTTTGAATATAATTTTCAGATGTGAAGATTTCAGACCAGAAGATGACTATGTACCTTTTTCACAGTCTTTGTACACCAGACAGACTTTTCCATTTCCATTGCAGGGGTCAAGCTCAAAAATACGGCTTCTTGAATCAAAGCAAGGCTTCGCTAGACCGACATCTGGCTCTATGAATGAAAACGCAAGGCCAAAGAGAGAAAGAGAGGGACTTTAAATCCTAGCTGTAAGAATCATCATAAATACAAACACAAACCCTTTTCTCACCTTCGGTTTCATCCTCCCCATAGTGCAAGTCGGCCAATGTGGGTGCACTAGGGAGGGAGAACAAAGACGACGACTGAGACAGTGGTTTTAGTTTGGTTATGCTGTTGACCACCATACAGCCCACAGGCACCGGCTCATCTGAAAGAAGGACAAAAACATCAGAAAGGATAATGTCTGTGCAGTGGCGATTTTAGACTATTTTTAGGGGTGCTCAAGCACAACTTAATTTCATCTCAGCACCCCTAAAAATAAAAAATAAATAAAAAATAATACATTTGAAATAAAATTGAATTATTATGAATTATTATTATTATCCTAAATACGTTTTAGTGCTCTAACGTAAGAGTCTGCAAACGTGTCTGTTAGTGACAGATGACAAACAATTACAGGTTCAAAGGGCTTTAAACAGGTTTAATATCCAGTGTCGCCATGCACCTTTAACGTTGGTAGTCTGCCAGTAAAACCAAAGGAGAAGAAGTAGGTAGTTAATTTCATGGCGCAGATTTCAGTTTTTTCATTCATTCAATATTTTGCATAATAATAAATAAATCTATTAATTGTTATTCAGTGAAATTAGTGATGTATTAGCAAGGGGGTTTAACACTTTTGCAAGGCACTGTATCCATGTCACATTCTCATTGGGGGCTGAGCCCCCCTAAAGGTCTGATCCTAGAATCGCCCCTGTCTATGTGGCAGGTAACTTTGTGCTGTGGTAGCTTTGCCTCTTACGTCCTTCAGAGATGTTAAAATGCATGGCTATCATGTATTCACTTTGAAGAATGTAAAATTCTACCCGCATGAAAAGGACCATGATTCCATAAATGTTCTGAATTGGATAGAGTCCCTGCTGCAGAAACCTACTGTCCAGTTTGACACTCCATGTAAGAGTTAGGCCGTCTGTTGTCAGATAGAAGTCTCGGAAGTCCTCAGGAAGAGCACAATTGTTGTTCTGAAGGAAACATGTCTTCGTAAATTATTCAGTACTTTGCATAATGTTGTCTTAGTATGCTCTACTACAAAACACACACAGTACACTTTGTAAGAGTTGTACGCACATACTGAATTGTCACAATTCAATCTCCCATTAGGCTTAGAAGTATAACATTAACTATTAGCTATAATCGTCTAAAACACGAATCTATTTACTGTCTAGTAAATAGCTAGCTATAGGCTAGGCCTAGCTATAGATGATTTGTGAGAATCCAACACTACACATGGTTGGAATAAAGCCAAGCTACATGTTTCTGGAACATATGTCAACTCCACACCTCACATATGCTGAATTACGTTTATCGGGAATATACATAATTCTGAAATATGACATTTCTCATTGAATTAGTGTACCTGTTCCCATGACAGCAGACTCCGCTTCTCCGCAGGCTCTCTCTCCACAAAACGGATGTCCATCACTCCAGGCATACTTTCTATCACAGTTAATTAATTTTTTGTTAACAATATAAAACTGTGTTGTATGGACTATTGATAGCTGAGTAGCCTTATAGGTAGCTAGCAGAACAAGCTTGTAAATGATCAAAATAAGAATGCCAAAGCAATAATAGACAACTACTGTAGGCTCTACCACTAAGAAGAGGATGCTTACCAAGCATTCGAGTAATACCCAGTGTCAGTCTTTCAGCAACAACTTTCAATGTTAATCCTTCTCTTGCTTCTTCCATTTCACTGAGGGAAAATTGGGTCAGAGATAAATATTATTGATGATATCAGTGACCAGTGTTAACTGTTGTAAGGTTTCTGATGACACTGGACAGCTAGCCCGAGTAGCACTTCGCTCGCCACCAAAACATAGCTAACATACACCAACCAAGGGAAATGTAGTTTTTTGGTGGGGCCTCGTGCTGGACTTATGATGGACACTTTGTTCCGCCAATAAGGTAGCGAAACATCCTCGTGAAAGCCAATTGGGAAATACAATATGGGTGGGAGTATAATTCCTTTCAGCGTTTGGCTCTTGGGAGTGGCGGTTGATTCAATATGGCGGCAGTGACTACGGAAAGAAACAATTCAGGAATTTTCTGGATTAACGACAGTATCCCTTATTATCCACTCTGGCCTGAGATCAAATTTAGCATACGTACAATACGTTTTTTCTGCAATTCAATGCAGTGGTTGTCAAATAATAAATAACATTATTTCGCTGCAGAACCCAGGTTAGCAGGACTTGCTAATGCTAGCTTTGTTGTGCTTGCTATAGCTAACTACTGTATTGTACTTCCAAGTGCTGTGTTGCTATGTGTTAGCTAGTGCTAGCTAACAAATTGATTTGCTGGCTAGAGCCACTTCGCAAAACCACGACACAAATCTAGTCAGAAGACGCAAGTGAACATACTAAACAGCCAGTTTAGTATCTTAGTATACTATCAGTAACTTAGTATCCATCTTAGTATATTATAACTTGTTAGCTAAACTTAGTTTACTGTAGTATGCTGCTCCAGTATGCTGGAGTATATTTGCTTGGAGGCCAGCATTGTCTATTTTAGCTAAACTAGTGAACGTTGTTCTGCAGTAAGCTAGCTAATTAGATGTAAGCAGATGAATGTGGAACAGGCTGACGAAACAGCCTCACCAGTAACCCAAGCGTAAATATTTAAAACAACCCACTGCTTTTCTTTAACATTTGCTTGCACAGCATCAGATGAAGATCAACCCGTGATATTTGTTCCTGGTGAGAACATAAAATGACTTGAGTGTATGTCCTCAACATTTTTTATATTCTCTCAATATTGTTATGCTATTATTTCTAATCTTCAATCTCCTCTTCCTAACCCTTTCAGGAGTGAGCAGAGAAAGAAGCCTTCGAACAGCATTCAAGTCAGGTTCTCAGTCGGGCAGCAATATCTGTAAAAGAAACCCAACAATGAGAGCCAAGTGTGGCATTGAAAGCAGAAATGAGTCTTCTATGGGCAAGGCTAGTAAAAAACAAGCCCAGTCTCCTAGCCTGTCCTCGCGAGAGACTACCAAAGGGAAAGATGTGTTCCAGTCCACATCTTCCTCGGTCTTACGATCCCCGACCCCAGTCACCCATAACCTCCTCACTTCCCCTCAGGTGAGTAGATAATGGCCTCTGTCCAAAAGAGAACTAACTAGTTTAGCATTATCTAAACTTCTTCAAGTTCATACGCACCATATCTAGTGCAGTATCCAGTGCCTGCACTACAAAGTAAAGGAGAAGCGAAGAGTCTGGCCCATACCTACATGATATTTCTGCCGAAATGCCAACATACAAAAAAACATAACTATTGCCATTGTTATTAACTGCTGCTGGGTCTCACTCGAAATTTGAGGATAAACAACAATTTGTCTTTCCACCCATTTGGTCTCTGAGGTAAGCCAAGCTAAGAGCAAGACCTCACTGAAGGACCTGTGTCCCGAGGATAAACAACGCATAGCCAACCTCATCCAGGAGCTGGCCAGGTAAGAAAGAGTATTGTACTCATTAGTGAAAATGACATGAGTTAATACATGTAACATATACAGGATATGAAATTAGATGCTGCTGATATTATTGGTTTATTTCTGAGTTTGTGTTTCTGTGTCTGCAACAGTTGTAGTTATTCAACCCTCTAATATTGTTTTCTTCTTAATGCTTTAGTGTAGGGCTTTAGTGTATTTCAAGTCAACACACACTTTTTTTTTTTTTTTTTTTTAACCTCACTGCCTGAATTGCTTTTCCCATATAAGTCTACATGTAGTATATACAATGTTCAATGACAGTGTCATGGTTTACCCACCAGTTACTTCTGTAAATACTACTGTTGTTTATTCAAACTGTATTTTTTGCGAAGTATTTGAACTCTGTTCTTCAAATTGAGCGCAGCCTGTTTCCTATGATCAGTTTCGACATGTCCCTAGATCTGGGAGAAGCAAAATAAACAGAGTGGATATGATTTAGAAAGGCTCCCGCCTGTCGAGAGAAGGTCCCACAGAGCAAACACTCTAAGGAATGCACTGTAGACCACTGAGACTTGTTGAGGTATAAATATGGAGAAGGTTATAAAATAAATGGCTAAATCATTGCAGTTCCCAAGAGCACACTGAGCTCTGTCATTGTGAACAAAAAGGCGTTTGGAACCACCAAGACTCTTATGCTAAATGCTAACTATTGTGTTTATTACTGACTGTGTGTTCAATGCAATTCCGATGTACGATTTGTGTTTGACTCCGTAAATGTGCACACAGCCAATCACAGAGAGAGGTCTGTGATAATACGCTGTAGTAAGCACACAACATTAGAAGTGGTCAGGCCAAACTAAGTAACTAAAAAGAAAGGCCATAGGAGAACATTCAGACTGAGAACATACTTGAATGCAGAAACTACATTCCAGCAATCAGGCTTTTATAGTTGAGACACATGACATGAAAGACACATAGGGATAGATATACAGTTAGGTCCATAAATATTTGGACATTGACACAATTTTCATCATTTTGGCTCTGTATACCACCACAATGGATTTGAAATGAAACAATCAAGATGTGCTTTAAGTGCAGACTGTCAGCTTTAATTTCAGGGTATTTACATCCAAATCAGGTGAATGGTGTAGGAATTACAGCACATTTTATATGTGCCCCCCCCCCCCTTTTTAAGGGACCAAAAATAATTGGACAAACTAACATAATCATAAATCTAATTGTCACTTTTAATACTTGGTTGCAAATCCTTTGCAGTCAATGACAGCCTGAAGTCTGGAACACATAGACATCACCAGACGCTGGGTTTCGTCCCTGGTGATGCTCTGCCAGGCCTCTACTGCAACTATCTTCAGTTCCTGCTTGTTCTTGGGGCATTTTCCCTTCAGTTTTGTCTTTAGCAAGTGAAATGCATGCTCAATTGTATTTAGGTCAGGTGATTGACTTGGCCATTGCAGAACATTCCACTTCTTTGCCTTAAAAAACTCTTTGGTTGCTTTCGCAGTATGCTTCGGGTCATTGTCCATCTGCACTGTGAAGCGCCGTCCTATGAGTTCTGAAGCATTTGGCTGAATCTGAGCAGATAATATTGCCAGAAACACTTCAGAATTCATCCTACTGCTTTTGTCAGCAGTCACATCATCGATAAATACAAGGGAACCAGTTCCATTGGCAGCCATACATGCCCACGCCATAACACTACCTCCACCATGCTTCACTGATGAGGTGGTATGCTTTGGATCATGAGCAGTTCCTTCCCTTCTCCATACTCTTCTCTTCCCATCATTCTGGTACAAGTTGATCTTGGTCTCATCTGTCCATAGGATGTTGTTCCAGAACTGTACAGGCTCTTTTAGATGTTTTTTGGCAAACTCTAATCTGGTCTTCCTGTTTTTGAGACTCACCAATGGTTTACATCTTGTGGTGAACCCTCTGTATTTACTCTGGTGAAGTCTTCTCTTAATTTTTGACTTTGACACAGATACGCCTACCTCCTGGAGAGTGTTCTTGATCTGGCCAACTGTTGTGAAGGGGTTTTTCTTCACCAGGGAAAGAATTCTTCTGTCATCCACCACAGTTGTTTTCCGTGGTCTTCCGGGTCTTTTGGTGTTGCTGAGCTCACCAGTGCGTTCTTTCTTTTTAAGAATGTACCAAACAGTTGATTGAGCCACACCTAATGTTTTTGCTATCTCTCTGATAGGTTTGTTTTGATTTTTCAGCCTAACGATGGCTTGCTTCACTGATGGTGACAGCTCTTTGGACTTCATATTGAGAGTTGACAGCAACAGATTCCAAACACAAATACCATACTTGAAATGAACTCTAGACCTTTTATCTGCTCCTTGTCAATGAAATAACAAACTCCCATGAGGGAATAACATACACCTGGCCATGGAACAGCTGAGCAGCCAATTGTCCAATTACTTTTGGTCCCTTAAAAAGGGGGGGGCCACATATAAAATGTATTGTAATTCCTACACCGTTCACCTGATTTGGATGTAAATACCCTGAAATTAAAGCTGAAAGTCTGCACTTAAAGCACATCTTGATTGTTTCATTTCAAATCCATTGTGGTGGTATACAGAGCCAAAATGATGAAAATTGTGTCAATGTCCAAATATTTATGGCCTAACTGTACCTCAGTGGTGGTAGTATTAGTAGTAGTGGTAGTAGTATTTGACTGCAGATCAAAAAGTCAGTGGTTCAAATCCCCCTCCCCCATAATGAATGTTGCTTTGGATAAAAGAGTGCTAAATAAATACATATGAGCGTGAGTGGAAACAGATTTTCTGGTCTGATGAGAGGAAAATGTAACTCATGAGTCTGTTTTCACTGTGCTCATCATCTGGCTTGTGGCAGCATTAGACTATGGTGAAGTCTCTCTGTGCCAGGCTTGGCAGGCTGGTCAAGATTGAGGGAATGCTGAACAGAGGCAAACACAGACACACTACCTCAGACTGGGGCTGAAATGTCAACTTTTAGCATGACAACCCAGTGTACCTAGTTAAGAAAACGATGGCTTTCAGATTAGTTTCCGAAAGCAACTTGATGAGCCCAGCCAAAGCCAAAGAGTGTCCCCATAGGACGTCTGTGGAGAGATGAATTATGATAAAGCTCGAGAAAATATTAATTGGACAAACTGCAAAGGAGATGCAATAAACACATTTGCTGCATTACTGAATCCACATAGCTATCTAAATTAGATCCGTACGTTTTCATAATAACGAATAAGCTACAATATATAAAAAAGGTTTTTAATTAATCTTCGTTTGTAGTTTAGGGAGAAAATAATGCATTGACTATTAACTCTGGAACACAACAAACTTTGGGAAAGGGAAGTCGATGAACCACAGGCACAGTAAACAACAGAGTTCAACCAAGTTCTCTTAAAGAACTAAACAGTGTGCAGTTTGGTGGCGGTTTGAGCTAGAACATTGCTTCGAACCCACAGTAGTAAACCCTGGTGAACTTCGCTCTTTGTTTTCCCAGAGTGAGTGAGGAGAAAGAAGAGTCTGTCCAGAAGCTGAGAGACGAACAGGGGTTGTTTGAACGCAAGATTCAGCATCTGGAGCAACAGAACACACTAATCATTCAAGAGAGAGAAAGTATCCTTCACACTGTCTTTAACCAAGGTATCTCTATACTTGCTTTTATCAATTGTAATGGTTTTCCCATACAGTATACGGCTCTGGAAAAAATTAAGAGACCACTGCACCTTTTTCTTTCCTTTAAAAAAAAGTTTAGAAGGATGGCCTCTTACATTTTACCCTTCTGTTCCTCACTCATCATTTTACTTCTGAACTTTTTAAAAAAGGAATGAAAAAGGTGCAGTGGTCTCTTAATTTTTTCCAGAGACGTATATTTTGAGACAAGCTCCTGACGTTGAGGAAGTGGGTTTGCAATTCTTCTGTCTGATCTGCAGGGGGCAGTATTGACCAATTTATAATAGCTGGTTACGATTGGCTTGGTAGGAGGGACCAGCAGAGCTCAATCTCTGTTTAGATCCCATCTTAACATTGATTCTTTTTGGGGTGTATTTCGGATTCATACTTAACATTAAATGTTACTGTG